>NC_142477.1:17773966-18398966 GCF_049115385.1 Moschus berezovskii | reverse complement strand
CAAGGGCCCCCATCTCCAGTTTATAAAGAGCTGTGAAATGGAGAAATCTGTCCCCTTAAGAATAAGATGCAGTAAAGGTGGCATTTTAAGTTTGAGGTCCCACTGAAAACTTCAGCTGTTATTATAAATCCTTCTACCTCAAAAGTTACACAATATTATAATTTCTTCAACTGTAACTTCCTATGATTTTCTTTTTAATTTTATACTGGACTATGGTTTTCACTAAGAATAACACACATGCAAGATATAATTAATACCAACCTACTTCCCACTTACCAAATTACACACATTATCTCTTATCCGAAGACAAGTTTACCAGGAGAGCTTACCTGTGATAGCACTGTTAGTAATAAATTCAGCACTATGTAAAATGCACTTCTAGGAGTATCTGAGGGCAGCCACAGTCTGATAAAATCAGAGAGCAGCCGTGCCTTCAACCGCATGACAGGCTCACAGGCAGAAAGCAAGCCCCACAGCCCTGACCCCGAAGTGCAGGTCATCCGCTTCTGCTAAAATGGACATGCCCTCCTCTCTCCAAGGGTCTCCTTCAGCCCCTGTTTTCCTGCTCCCCTCCTGACCCACAGCTCCCCAGCCACCCCCACCCTCACAGGTCTGCTCCTGGCAGGCACCTTCTGGGTGATGGCGTGTGTGTGCCTGTGTGACACGGGCAGGTCTGCAAGGCCGGCTGGGTCCCCGCCACCACCACCCGCGGGCGACACATCCTCACCGGCTGCCTCTGGTCCGTTTCCTGACATCACAAGGCCCTTGCGGGCAGGGCTCCATCTTTGTGCCCCGGAGCTTACCTCTTTCACGTGGGTGTGAAAGGACACCGACATGTCCAGGAGGATCTTCCGCTGCTCGACGCGCCGCACGAAATCCTGTATCCGGTCCTCGAGCTGATGGGCAGCCTGATAGATCTCTTCCGGGTCACATTCCCCGGTCTGGGCCAGCTGCTCGGCCGCCTCGAGTAGCTTATCTGCATTGGTGTACGTGTTCTGCGTGAGAGAACGTTCAGAGACACAGCAGGTGAATATCAGACAAGCTGGCCCAGCTGGGAGCCATGATACACGGGAACAGAGCTGGCGAGTGCTGCTCCTTTCTGCACATCAACAGGATGAGAGATGATTCCAGGAGCTCAGAACACCTCCATCAGCAGCCTTTGCCACCTTAACTGAGCTATTAAACTCTGAACCTCACGGCAAAGCCCTTCCGTCTGGGGCTGCGATGGGGTTATCTGTAGGCAGCCGCTGGCTGTCCTGTGACTCACAAAAGGGCTTCTGGCTTTTTGCTACAGCCCGAAGGGAGCTCCTAGCCACAAACGCCTGCTTCACTTTTTCTCCTGGTTTTATGACGGGGTGCAGAGTTCCAGTTTTGCGTCTTTCGGTATTGATGTACTGCTTTAGGATAATTCCCCAAAAGCAAGTGAAAAGGTTACGTTGCAAACATACACAAACTGCTGTCCCTTTTCACTTGTTTCTGCTTATCAGCAATTCTGTGCTTATTATTATTATTTTTTCCCCTACTTAGGGGATATACTGTTTTAAGAAAAAAGAAATAATAACTGCAATGGCTATAAAGTAGCCAGAGTTTTAAAGAGCTGAGGGTTGAGTGCAAAAGGGTGTCTAAAATACTCTGAAAATAACTGTTTGAATTTTTGATAAATCAGGCTGCAAAGCGGTTCCTCAAATCAACAGGGCTGTTAGAGACCTGATGCTGCTCAGGGAAACTGCCAGAGAGAGGGTGCTGATGGGGACGGGAAGCAGTGAGCCAGGCCGGAGGATCTCAGACAGGAACGAACAGAATCTGGGCCCCCGACGAGGCCCAGAGGAAGCGTGCAGTTCCTGAGACAGAGACTGAGCCTGTCAACCTTCTCCTCCCCCAGCAGTTCAGTCCCACAGCCGAGCAGGATCGGGTCTCACGGGTGAGACAGGCGGGGGCCCAGGGTGCGGGGAGACCGAGCCCAGTGGGGCACATGCAGCCGGCAGTGGGCCGCCTGCCGGGTGGAGACTGGGATCCTCTGGGGTATTCACCTACTAAGCCAACAGACTAACAAGGATTCTGAGAGCTGGGTTCCTCATTTTGGACAACGGAGTTACAAATATGCACAAGGAGAAGACCTGAGTCAGCCTGGGGGCACTGGACTGGAACTGGGAGGTCCACGTGCAGACACAGTTTTCCACAGGCTGATGTGCAAACCTGCATGGGCACACTCGCTCACGCCCCCCCACCAATCTCCCGAGAGGACCCAAGAACAGCGATGGAGCAACGGCAAAGAGCAGGTGGGACCCGGGTCTCTATTTCTGAGCAACAGCCTGCTCTGCAGGGAAATGGGGGTCTGAGGAGACAGGACTGACTCCAGTACGAGATGAGCCCCAAAGCGAGGCAGAGCCCAAGGATGATGAGGACAGGACAGGGCGGAAAAGGCAGTTTGAGGAGGCACACGCTGGCCTAGTGAGGGGCAACTGAGCATCAGCGGGGCCAGTGCAGGTGACGGAAGGTCATCCATCCAGGCACTAGGAAACCAGGAGTTCCCACCGACAACAAGAAGCAAACGTGGACGATGGACAGCATGTTACAGCATTTCAAAGCGCCACAAAGCACTCAGTAACTACAGAGGGGGAGGACTCGCTGTACAGAGGAGCCATCTGGCAGACACCACCTTAAGCCAGGGATCGGAGTGGACCCCAAACGTTACAGCACAGATTAAGCTGCGTGCCACTCGACGGGAGGGTGTGAGGAGGGCCTGGCAGGGCTTCCGGGATACGCCTGTTGAAGTCTTGTAGCCAGAATACAACTGCGAGGAGACATCAGACAAACCCAAAGTGAGGGGCCTTCTCCAAACGTCAGGACTCAGACGTTACGCAAGGACAGAGGAGTGGCTCCAGGCTGAAGGACACCAAACGTGACGGGTGACTCTACACGGGAGCCATGAGACACGGCCACTGCGGGGCCGGAGTGTCAGAAGGCAGGCACGCGTCAGCATCAATTTCCTGATTCTCATGGTGTGAATCCGGTTGTACAAGACAATGTTCTTTTTGGTAAGAAACAGACAGGCAATGGTTGGAGGAAAGCAAGTTTTCTAGGCTGTATTTCCAACTTTCCTGCACGTTTAAAACCTGTAGAGATTAATCCTTTGTCAGTTGTTCCATGTGCAATTATCTTCTCCCATTCTGAGGGTTGCCTTCTAATCTTGTTTACTGTTTCCTTTGCTGTGCAAAAGCTTTTAAGTTTAATTAGGTCTCATTTGTTTATTTTTATTTCCATTACTCTAGGAGGTGGGTCACAGAGGATATTGCTATGATGCATGTCAAGGAGTCTTCTGCCTATTTTCCTCTAAGAGTTTTACAGTTTCTGACCTTACATTTAAGTCTTTGATTCATTTTGAGTTTATTTTTGGGTATGATGTTAGGAAGTGCTCTAGTTTAATTCTTTTACATGTAGCTGTCCAGTTTTCCCAGTGGCATTTATTGAAGAGGCTGTCTTTTCTCCATCTTCATTGCATATTCTTGCCTCTTTCGTCAAAGGTAAGGTGCCCATAGGTGTGTCAGTCTAATCTCTGGGCTTCTGAGCTTGTTTCATTGGTCTATATTTCTGTTTCGTTGCCAGTACCACACTGTCTTGATGACTGCAGCTTTGTCATATAGTTTGAAGTCAGGAAGCTTGATTCCTCCAGCACAGTTTTTCTTTGTCAAAATTGCTTTGGCTATTTGGGGTCTTTTGTGTTTCCATACAAACTGTGAAATTTTTTGTTCCAGTTGCGGAGCCTGGTCGGCTGCCGTCTATGGGGTCACACAGAGTTGGACACGACTGAAGCGACTTAGCAGCAGCAGTTTGATAGGGACTGCACAGCTTTGTAAATCTAAAAAGGAACATTGACTTGGATGTTTCTTTAGAAGCTAAAAGAGCAGATGACTGTCAAACGGCACCTTGTTTTCCCAGAGTCACTTGCAAAAAGCTTCACGTGGAAAGCACTGTTAATTTCTTTTTTAAAAACTCTGGTGTGAGCATGCAACATGGCTGCATCTGCCACGCTCCAGAAATTCATTAGCACGGAGTCATTCCACTCACAATCACTGTACAACATAAAGGAGGAATGGGTCTGCAGATCAGTCAGGAGGTTCTTGGCTCTGCCAGACTGTGTGCAGAAATGGTGCGATGCCGGACCAGCAGGTCTGAACCAGCCCGAGCTCAGGGCCCCGGTGGTGCCGTCCAGGGCATGCAGCAGTCACACAGCTGCAGGACTCGCTGCCACCAAGTAAACACGAAGCTCTTTCCAGGTTCCTCCTCCAAACACCAGAACTGTTCTATAGAATGATCTATATTTAGTACCTTTTAAATTAGTTAAACCAAAAGACTTTCGACACTTCCTTTCTGAATCTCTGTCATGTTACTTCACCATAGCAAGTTTTGAAGAAGTTGACTTGAAGAAAAATTCGTTTAATACACTGCTAGTTCAACATCTTGAAATTAAAGACAATTTAGAACTCATTTTACAAAGGATCCTTCAAAAACAAAACCCCAAGACACACACTAATGCGTCTTAAACTTAACTCGGAAAAAGAAATTTCTTCTCCCTAAACCCAAAATTTGTTTTACCTTACAAGCACGTTTCAGAAAAATGAGAACCGGCTCTTCATTAAGCAATAAAGATGCTTCTGTTTCTATTTTGAACGTGCCTCCAAAGGCCTTTCTGTCCAAAAGAACCCCATAAATCTGAAGCATGACCTTAGATTTACCTCGGACACAGGACGTGCATTACACTTTGCTTTGACAGAAAGCATTCAGAGATGAGAGGGCGGACAGGGAAAGCTGGGAAGGCAGGCACTCCGGGTCTCAGCTCTCCCTGCAGGAGAGCAAGGCTGATGTCACCTTCTTCTCTGGGAAGAGCCAGACAGCCTTCCATGAACGAAGCTACAAACGCAGAGTGCGATCTGGCTTGATACCCAGACCACAGTTTGCCAAGCCCAAATCTACTGCACGTGGTCTTGATCAAACCAGGCTCTGTCTGGAGCCACCTCACAGCTCAGGGCTCTCCTCACTTAAAATACTGTCCTCCTAGCCCCTCAAAGGATCTTTATCAAGCAAGGTGGGGGGCTAGAGAGAAGAAGGCCACCCTGCTTCTTCAGGGCTGTGAACGTCCCCACTGTCCTACACCGAATCTAATCTTATCGTCTAGGGTGCACCCCCGCTCCCACCCACCCCATGTCCTCTGAGCAGAACACTCTCTTCGGAACCAGCCCGAGGGGGGCAGTGACACGTGGTATCTGCAGGTGCGCGGGCAGCGGCCACGGGGTTCTGGCACTCCATCAGTGGCCCCTCGGGGCTGAGGCTGCACACACACTGAGGTGGACACGTGTTTGTGGACACAAAAAGGGTCAGAGGTTTTCACTTGAAGGTGAGTGGAGGGGATTTACCTAAGTGGCTGGTCCAGGTTACAGTGACAGACTGCTGAATATCCACCCTGGGCCACGGCATGTCACTGCAGGCCCCGGGTCGCAGTTTAATCAGCTAGAGATGCAGAAAGCTAGTTGGCCTGCCACATGGCAATGAGGAGGCCGAGGAAAGGCACCCAACAGTCCTTCAAAACCAGCCGGTCTCTAAAAACATGGAGCAGAATCAAGGGACAATCTTCAAGAGAGGGGAGATATATATACATATATGTTAGTCACTCAGTCTTGTCCGACTCTTTGTGACCCCATACACTGTAGCCCACCAGGCTCCTCTGTCCATGGAATTCTCCAGGCAAGAATACTGGAGTGGGTTGCCATTCCCTTCTCCAGAGGATCTTCCTGACCCAGGGATAGAACCTGGGTCTCTTGCATTGCCGGCGGATTCTTTACTATCTGAGCTACCAGGGAAGCCCACAAGAGAGGGGAGGGTCGATAAATATTTCATCCTAGAAGGAAAAGAGCTAAGAGAACAAGAAGCTGGAGATGCTGGGAAAAGAGGCCAGAGGTGAGCGGCTGGGTCCTGGCACTGGGGTGGGAGGGGGCACAGGTGGCCAAGTTCAGGGTGGAGAGTTCAGAGCCTTCTCCCACCCGGGCGGGTCTGCAAAGGAGAGAGGCCCCCGAGAGGAGAGGTGGGTGTCAGACGTGGCCCCCCAGTGCCTGGCATAATGCCTGGCACACGACCAGTGATCAGGTGAAAAACGGAGGGAAGGCAACAAGGGCAGATGTCTGAAAAGCGAGCAAAAGGTGCTTACATTCACGCACAGTTCAGATTTGAGCTTAACGACTTCCAATTAAAGGCAAAAGCGGGTACCCTTAAGAATCCCAGGAACAAGGTGCCAAAGATGATACGAAAGCCATGACAATCAGGGGGCAATGGAGCAGACAAGGCCCAGCCTTTCCCGGAACTGGTGTGAAGGCAGCCCTCTGCCCGGGGTGCTGCTGCTGTGACCCATGGCTCCCCTAGAGACCTGAAGGCACAAACAGGGCCCACAAAGAAAGCATCCCACCCTTGCTGCCCCCGAACACCGGTGTTGACAAGCACTGATGGTCTTCTTAGATCTGAGGAAGTAAGTTCACCATGAAAAGGGCAAAGGTAGCCACAGAAGAGATCTCCCTAATTAAGAACAAAAGGAACCAGAGGAATTGGACGAAGGGGTCCATGGGGTGCTAGCCACACAGGAGGATACTGGCAGACACGCTAGGGTGCGCTCGGGAAGGTGCAAGGAAGGGGCTGGGCGGGCGAGCCCACAGTCCCGGGTGAATAAACTACTTGTTTGCTGTCCCGCCTCTTAGGGTCTTTGGTACCTGACGTCTTTGCTCAGAGGATCCGAATTTCAAATCCATCCTCAAACCACATGGCTGTGGCAGGACCTTATCTGATGGAAATGTCAAGGGGAGATCAGAGCACATTTCCCACATTTCTTTGGCTATAAGAGGAAGGCAAAATATTTACCAGCATCCATAAAAAGGAAGCTCACATGTAACGTGGAAAAGGGAAGTCCACAGACACACCCCAGGGGCAGGAAGGCTGCTGAACACACAGCCGTTCCCAACCTGCTTCTAAGATCAAGAAAGGCGAAGGCTGGGTTGTCAGTTTAATTTTACACATGAAGACCATCAAGGAGGTGACTTTTAAGAGGCATTTTCACTCAACAGGACTGAAGCACAGTTTGCTTTCTTTTCTCATGACTACCTCTCACATCAGTCCCCTAATAAATCTAGCTCACAAGTGAACCCTCTGCGATGTAAAACCCATGGACACACATAGCTGATTATTGCTGCTTATTTGGGGTTATGGATTTTGAGATGAAATCATCAGATGTATACAGATATCTTCCTTTTATAACTAAAGGCTCTCTTTATTTCTAGTGTTTTTATGCTTTCAAGTCTATTTGCTTAATATCAACATTTCTACACCAATTTCCCATGGTTTGTATTTGCCTTGTGGACCTTTTTCTAACACTTCATATACTTTCATGGCGTGCTGCAGTCCATCGGGTGGCAAAGAGTCAGACACGACTTAGCAAACAGCAAAACACTTTCAAACTTCCTGAGTATTTAATGTTTTAGGTGTGCCCTCTGAAAACAATACACAGTATGATTTAAAAAAATACACAGAGACTCTTTTAACAGGTGTACTCTATTTTACATTCAGTCTGATTACTGCTGCCGCTGTTAAGTCACTTCAGTCGTGTCCGACTCTGTGCGACCCCACAGACAGAAGCCCACCAGGCTCCCCCGTCCCTGGGACTCTCCAGGCAAGAACACTGTAGTGGGTTGCCATTTCCTTCTCCAATGTGTGAAAGTGAAAAGTGAAAGTAAAGTCACTCAGTCGTGTCCAACCCTTAGCAACCCCATGGACTGCAACCTACCAGGCTCCTCCATCCATGGGATTCTCCAGGCAAGAGTACTGAAGTGGGTGGGGTACCATTGCCTTCTCTGGTGATTACTGCTATTTAGTGACAAATTGCTACATCTTGGGCTTCCCTGGTGGCACTAGTGGTAAAGAATCTGCCTGCCAATGCAGGAGATATAGGAGACGTGGGCTCAATCCCGAGGTTGGGAAGATCCCCTGGAGGAGGGCATGGCAACTCACTCCAGTATTCTTGCCTGGAGAATGGCAGAAAGGAGTCTGGCAGGCTACAGTCCACAGGGTCGTAAACAAAAGGACATGAGCGAAGCAGCTTAGCACATACACGCATGCACGCTACGTCTTATTTTGGATTTCTTACACGATTTTTGTTGTTCTTTCTTTCACTTCCATTAGGCCCATTTTCCTGAGTTTTTATTTACCTGGTTTTCTGCAGTTTTTTCTTTATACTTACGGAAAGTGGTGCTGTCTATCCTGTCTCTAATGGTCATTCAACAATGCTACCATGCACACCGGAATTTACAAATCTGAGACACACTACCTCCTGCCATACCCCTCAGGAGAGTTCTCCACCTTCCGTGTTCAGGGGCTCTAGGGCTTTGCTCCATTTACTTTGTGGGGGTTTTGCTTTGGTTTGGCGCGTCCATTTACTGGCTGCACGGGTCTTCACTGCAGCGCACAGGTGCAGCAGCTATGGTGCCCTGCAGCATGTGGGATCGTACTTCCCCAACAAAGGACCAAACCTGCATCCCCTGCGCTGGAAGGCAGGTTCTCAACAACCAGCACCAGGGGAGTCTCTGTCGCTGCTGGTCAGTCCCTCAGTAGTGTCCAGCTCTTTGTGACCCCTGGACCGCAGCACGCCAGGCCTCCCTGTCCTTCGCCATCTCCCGGAGTCTGCTCAAACTCACGTCCACTGAGTCAGTGATGCCATCCAGCCATCTCATCCTCTGTCGCCCCCTTAGTAGAGGGAAGTCTCTACCATCTTGTTTTTAACCTCCCCCCAAGTCTGTCGTCTTCGGTCTAAATGGCCAATCCTTCGATTTGCAAACACGTTTACCAATCGCTGTGCTCACTGCCGATCTCGGTCCTTTCTTCTCGTGTGCTCAGTCGTGTCCAACTCTTTGTGACCCCAGGGACTGCGGCCTGCCAAGCTCCTCGTCCATGGGATTCTCCAAGCAAGAATAATGGAGCAGGTTGCCTTTTCCTTCTCCAGGGGATCTTCCTGACCCAGGGACAGAACCCACATCTCCTGCACTGGAAGGCGAATTCTTATCCGCTGTGCCACCTGGGAAGCCCCTCTTCCTTCTCATACTTCCTTTTTATTCATTTAATTAATTCATTTAACAAACACTGCCAGACACTCAGCTGCACCACACCAGCCTTGTTCCACATGCTAGTGACAGAGACGTGAACACCACCGAGTCCCTGAACTGGTGGAGTGTATACGAGGAGGGGGCTCCCGTTACTCTGATTAAGCCGTGCACTGCAGCTCTTCTTTACACGACTGGTAAGCTCTCAAGTCTTGGTTTCTGTTTCAGCTTCACTGTTGAACTGACATCCACGGGGTGTGGAATTCCAGCTTCAGAGTTCCTTTCCCTTAGGACTCCGTCCCACCGTCTTCCAGAATCCGCAGTTATGGGTGAGAAGTCAGCTTCGAGTCCTTCTCGGGTGGGATGCTGTCATCTCTCTCTGGTGGCTGAGACCCTGCCTTTGGTGATCCTCGGGTTTACCACGTGTCTCAGGATGGATTCATCCTACAGCCTTTGGTGATCCTCGGGTTCACCACGTGTCTCAGGATGGATTCATCCTACAGCTCCTTCTGAAAACAACTTTTACCCCGGCTAGTACACAGATCACGGGAAGAGAACCCCTCCCGCCTTCACTCCTCTGTCTTTCAAAACAGAAAGCAAAAGGAGAGGCATGTTTACCAAACAGCAGCGAGCTGCAGGAAAGACCTGGGCCAGATACACCACCCCTGACAGGATCACACACACCTGACTTCCCTTTCCTTCCAGCAGCCCCCACCACGCCTACTCCTCAGGTCAGGGAGTCAACCTCAGAAAGGCTAAGAGACTTTTCCAAAGTCACACAACTGGAGAGGATCACAGTCACCATTCAAACTTCTGGGCTATGAATGAACCACACCCCTGCCTCCTATTTCTGAAGCACAAGCATTTAAAAGGAGAAGAGGGGAAAGAAACGTTGGCCCATCATTACCGACGTTCAGAGACCGCTATTCCCCCACTGACAAACTAGTCAACAGAGATCGGCACAACAAACATGGCGAAAACATCCGAGACATGTTCCTGTTTCAAGACCGTCACGTTTACCGTAGGATCCACTGTCTAAGTCACCTTTGTGCCCAGACAGTGACAGCTTCACCCTGAAATCCAAGCATCACCTCAAACATGCCTCGCTGAAGCTAAGTCATCAGAGATGGGGTTAAAACCGTAATTCAAAGCCAAACACAGAGAGATTATGGGAGAAAACGGTGAGGTCTTACCTGTGCTACTTCTTCAAAATCCTCATGACGTTTCTGCAAAGCCCTGGCCCGATGAAGCGATTTCCCTACACCTGTGTGTTTACTCAGAAATGCTTCTCCATGGTTCTCGATCCAGTCCAGCACCTACAATGAAACACAGACACACATGCCATAAAAACCATGCTGGCCTCGTTCAGTGTGAAGGGCTCTCCTTTAAAGATACAGTTCTCTTATCAAAACTCTGTAGGACGCAAGAAACAAAGGAGAAAAAAAGAAAATAACCAGACACTAAGTTGTTGAGAATTACACCTTCGGTCAGACTTCCCATCACGATTAAGAGTAATCAGCTCTTACTTTAACAAGTGCAAATCTGCTTATGTATACATGTTACACGCAATAACGATTCAGTTAAATCTCACCCCAGTTTACGTATCACCGAGCCACCCACACTGCCTGGATTTTGTGTGGGATCATGATCATTAAGACACAGAGGAGCACTTTAACTTAATGCTCAAAGCTTCACAACTCAGACAATTCTAGTTTTTAACTACTGAGTTCATGTTTTCCTGTCTCTTCTAAGAGTCGAAACATATAAATAAAACTCAAAAAACAAAACACTTAAATGCCTCTGCCCTGGTCTTTGATGATAATTTATTCCATAAACTAAGCTGTTGTGAAAGCTGAATATTTCATGAACAAAAATACATAAAAGTTTTTGACAGTTGAAGTCCTCCACACTGAAGAAAGAGTGACAGTAAAGTAAGGCAACCCAGTGTTTTTAAGGCCGCGATTGGAACTGAGCAGTTCACTGGCAGTACTTGAGCAACTCCACACAGTACCAAACAAAACATTTAGACAACATCAAAGACACATTTATCTCTTTCTGGAGAGGGGAGAACCAGCAAAAAAAACACCTCCATCAGTGATATCTTTAGCTAGAAACTTTCAGGAAAAGATATTATTAAAATACCTGAAGGAACTTGTTCATGTGTTTCGCGTGTTGCAAAAGTACCGATGGTCACCTCGGACTCGGTAATTAGTAACCATGGTAACCAAGCACACAGATTCAGACGACGTTGGACTAAAGAACCGACTGGGGCTGAGTGGCCAGGACAGTGGTCTAGAAGGCACCCTGGAAGAGGACCAGCCACTCAAGTCTGCAGGTAAACTGCAAAAGTAAAGGCACCTCAGGGTGAGGGGTGTAAGGCAGTGTCGGTAATACTGCAGTCAACTCCGTACGGAGACAGGTGGGTGCTCAATTGATCACGGTGGTCATTTCATAATGCATGCAAAAGTCAGGCCACCACAGAGCACACCCGACACTAACTTAATGCTGCCTGCCAACGGCATGTCAGCTAAAACCTAAATAAAAGTGGCCTTAATGTGAGGTTCGTGGCTATAAAACCGGTCCCTCGCCCTTTGTCACCTACACTGTAGACAGATCAGCTGTGCAGACAGACATCTAGAAACAAGCCACTGGAAAGGGCCAGAGCCCGCTGTCCAGGGACAACTGGACTTGTCCTCCTCTGCTCCACGCCAGGGACCCCTGGCCTGACTCAGGGCAGGGACCTTTCTGCCCAGAGCTTAGCAAGCTAGCAGTGCTTGTAAAGAAAATGGGCTGGGAACCTGAACAAGTCTCCAGTGGTTCTCTGTAAAGACCCTTTAGAATGAGAAGATGCGTGTGTGTGTGTGTGTGTGTGTGTGTAAAGACTCTTGTAGAATGATTAGGGGGGTATGTGTGTAAAGACTTGCAGAATGAGTGTGAAAGTGTGTGTGTGTGTATGTAAAGACCCTTGTAGAATGAGCAGGGGTGTGTATGTGTGTGTAAAGACCCTTGTAGAACGAGTAGGGGTGTATGTGGGTGTGGAGACCCTTGTGGAATGAGTGTGGGTGGGGGTGTGTGTAGACCCTTGTAGAATAAATAGGGGTGTGTGTGTAGACCCTTGTAGAATGAATGTGGGCGGGGGTGTGTGTGTAGACCATTGCAGAATGAGTGTGTGTGTGTGTAAAGACCCTTGTAGAATGAGTGTGTGTGTGTAAAGACCCTTGTAGAATAAGTAGGGGGGTGTGTGTGTGTGTGTGTGTGTGTAGACCCTTGTAGAATGAGTGTGGGTGGGGGTGTGTGTAAAGACCCTTGTAGAACGAGTAGGGGTGTGTGTGTGTGTGTGTAGACCCTTGTAGAATGAGTGTGGGTGGGGGTGTGTGTAAAGACCCTTGTAGAACGAGTAGGGGTGTGTGTGGGTGTAGACCCTTGTAGAATGAGTGTGTGTGTGTGTAGACCCTTGTGGAATGAGCGTGGGCGGGGGTGTGTAGACCCTTGTGGAATGAGTGTGGGCGGGGGTGTGTGGGTGTAGACCCTTGTAGAATGAGTTTGGGTGTGTGTGTGTGTGTGTGTAGACCTTTGTGGAATGAGTGTGTGTCGGGGTGTGTGGGTGTAGACCCTTGTAGAATGAGTGTAGACCTTTGTGGAATGAGTGTGTGTCGGGGTGTGTGGGTGTAGACCCTTGTAGAATGAGTGTGGGTGTGTGTGTGTAGACCCTTGTAGAATGAGTTTGGGGGTGTGTGTGTGTGTGTAGACCTTTGTGGAATGAGTGTGTGTTGGGGTGTGTGGGTGTAGACCCTTGTAGAATGAGTGTAGACCTTTGTGGAATGAGTGTGTGTCGGGGTGTGTGGGTGTAGACCCTTGTAGAATGAGTGTGGGTGTGTGTGTGTAGACCCTTGTAGAATGAGTTTGGGGGGGGGGTCTGTGTGTAGACCTTTGTGGAATGTGTGTCGGGGTGTGTGGGTGTAGACCCTTGTAGAATGAGTGTGGGCGTGTGTGTGTAGACCCTTGTGGAATGAGTGTGGGTGTGTGTGTGTAGACCCTTGTAGAATGAGTGTGGGTGGGTGTGTGTGTGTGCCGACCCTTGTGGAATGAGTGTGGGTGTGTGTGTGTAGACCCTTGTAGAATGAGTGTGGGTGGGTGTGTGTGTGTGCCGACCCTTGTGGAATGAGTGTGGGCGGGGGTGTGTAGACCCTTGTGGAATGAGTGTGTGTGTGTGTGTGTGTGTGTAGACCCTTGTGGAATGAGTGTGTGTCGGGGTGTGTGGGTGTAGACCCTTGTAGAATGAGTTTGGGGGGGGTGTGTGTGTGTAGACCTTTGTGGAATGTGTGTCGGGGTGTGTGGGTGTAGACCCTTGTAGAATGAGTGTGGGCGTGTGTGTGTAGACCCTTGTGGAATGAGTGTGGGTGTGTGTGTGTAGACCCTTGTAGAATGAGTGTGGGGGGGTGTGTGTGTGTGGACACTTGTGGAATGAGTGTGGGCGGGGGTGTGTAGACCCTTCTAGAATGAGCGTGGGGGGGTGTACACCCTTGTAGAATGAGCGTGGGCAGGGGGTGTGTGGGTGTAGACCCTTGTAGAATGAGTGTGTGTGTGTGTGTGTGGGTGTAGACCCTTGTAGAATGAGTGTGGGTGTGTGTGTGTGTAGACCCTTGTAGAATGAGTGTGGGTGTGTGTGTGTGTGTAGACCCTTGTGGAATGAGTGTGGGTGTGTGTGTGTAGACCCTTGTAGAATGAGTGTGTGGGGGTGTGTGTGTGTGGACACTTGTGGAATGAGTGTGGGCGGGGGTGTGTAGACCCTTCTAGAATGAGCGTGGGGGGGTGTGCACCCTTGTAGAATGAGCGTGGGCAGGGGGTGTGTGGGTGTAGACCCTTGTAGAATGAGTGTGGGTGTGTGTGTGTGTGTAGGCACTTGTGGAATGAGTGTGGGCGGGGGTGTGTAGACCCTTGTGGAATGAGCATGGGTGGGGGGGGTGTGTGGGTGTAGACCCTTGTAGAATGAGTGTGTGTGTGTGTGTGTGTGTGTGTAGACCCTTGTGGAATGAGCGTGGGTGGGTGTGTGGGTGCAGACCCTTGAGGAATGAGTATGAGTGTGTGTGTGTGTGTGTGTGTGTGTAGACCCTTGTGGAATGAGTGTGTGTGTGTGTGTGTGTGTAGACCCTTGTAGAATGAGCGTGTGTGTGTGTGTAGACCCTTGTAGAATGAGCGTGGGTGTGTGTGTGTGTAGACCCTTGTGGAATGAGCGTGTGTGTGTGTGTGTAGACCCTTGTGGAATGAGTGTGGGTGTGTGTGTGTGTGTGTGTGTGTGTGTAGACCCTTGTGGAATGAGTGTGGGCGGGGGTGTGTAGACCCTTGTAGAATGAGCGTGTGTGTGTGTGTGTGTAGACCCTTGTAGAATGAGCGTGTGTGTGTGTGTGTGTGTAGACCCTTGTAGAATGAGCGTGGGTGGGGGTATGTGTAGACCCTTGTGGAATGAGCGTGTGTGTGTGTGTGTAGACCCTTGTGGAATGAGTGTGTGTGTGTGTGTGTGTGTGTGTGTGTGTGTGTGTGTAGACCCTTGTGGAATGAGTGTGGGCGGGGGTGTGTAGACCCTTGTAGAATGAGCGCGTGTGTGTGTGTGTGTGTAGACCCTTGTAGAATGAGCGTGTGTGTGTGTGTGTGTGTAGACCCTTGTAGAATGAGCGTGGGTGGGGGTATGTGTAGACCCTTGTGGAATGAGCGTGTGTGTGTGTGTGTAGACCCTTGTGGAATGAGTGTGGGTGTGTGTGTGTGTGTGTGTGTGTGTGTGTAGACCCTTGTGGAATGAGTGTGGGCGGGGGTGTGTAGACCCTTGTAGAATGAGCGTGTGTGTGTGTGTGTAGACCCTTGTAGAATGAGCGTGTGTGTGTGTGTGTGTGTAGACCCTTGTAGAATGAGCGTGGGTGGGGGTATGTGTAGACCCTTGTGGAATGAGCGTGTGTGTGTGTGTGTAGACCCTTGTGGAATGAGTGTGGGTGTGTGTGTGTGTAGACCCTTGTGGAATGAGTGTGGGCGGGGGTGTGTAGACCCTTGTAGAATGAGCGTGTGTGTGTGTGTGTGTGTAGACCCTTGTAGAATGAGCGTGTGTGTGTGTGTGTGTGTAGACCCTTGTAGAATGAGCGTGGGTGGGGGTATGTGTAGACCCTTGTGGAATGAGCGTGTGTGTGTGTGTGTAGACCCTTGTGGAATGAGTGTGGGGGTGTGTGTGTGTGTGTGTGTGTGTGTGTGTAGACCCTTGTGGAATGAGTGTGGGCGGGGGTGTGTAGACCCTTGTAGAATGAGCGTATGTGTGTGTGTGTGTGTAGACCCTTGTAGAATGAGCGTGTGTGTGTGTGTGTGTGTAGACCCTTGTAGAATGAGCGTGGGTGGGGGTATGTGTAGACCCTTGTGGAATGAGCGTGGGTGGGTGTGTGGGTGTAGACCCTTGTGTAATGAGTGTGGGTGTGTGTGTAGACCCTTGTAGAATGAGCATGGGCGGGGGTATGTGTAGACCCTTGTGGAATGAGTGTGTGTGTGTGTGTGTGTGTGTGTGTGTGTGTGTGTGTGTAGACCCTTGTGGAATGAGTGTGGGTGTGTCTGTGTGTAGACCCTTGTGGAATGAGTGTGGGTGTGTGTGTGTGTGTGTGTGTGTGTAGACCCTTGTGGAATGAGTGTGTGTGTGTGTGGGTGTGTGTGTGTAGACCCTTGTGGAATGAGCGTGGGCGGGGGTGTGTAGACCCTTGTGGAATGAGTGTGTGTGGGTGTGTGTGTGTGGAGACCCTTGTGGAATGCGCGGGGGTGGGGGTGTCTGGGCGTGCACGCATGCGCACGCCCTCGGTGAGGGTGAGGCGGGGTCTGCACGTGCAGCCCCGCAGCAGGCGCTCAGGATGAAGACACACATCCTCTTTGTTCACTTCTGCACCTCTTGTCGACACCACACTCTGCCCATCACCCGGGATCTCAGTCGTTCCTACTAGATCCATCGGTCTGTCAGGGCAGCCTCCCAGTCCGCCTACAAGCTCCCGCTCCATCCCCTCGATGCTAGTCCCCTGAGCCACAGCCTTCCCGAGCTGCGGCTTCCTGCCTGCTCAGTGGGGATAATCATGGGGATGGGAGCTGCCAGGCACCTTATACCCCAGCGTGCCAAGCACACAGCACAGGAGCCGTCCGCACCCACAAACCACCACCTGTGGCAGCTTCCATTTCATGTCAGGTTCTTCGGGAGCGCAGGCTATGAGCATTCCATTGCTCTTTAACCAGTGCACTTAGTACATTCTTTTTTCTTTCCTGAGATTAGAGAGACCTTCAGTACCACCGTTAGTAAGTCATGCCACTTGCACCACTGACGTCAGGCTGCTGTACTGTTTATGTGACGGTCTCTGTACACATTACGGAACACAGGTTCCCCTCTCGCTCCTGAAGAAATGTCCAGTGACAGCTTCATGATGTCTCCACTTCAAAGAACGGATACAGCGAACAGAATGGGCCTCTGGGCACCAGTACAGCACCAGGCAGAAGGACAGGACCAACTCTTCATTTATCGAGCTGGAAAGAGTCAAGAGCTGTGTAACACCCACGCTACCGGCCACCTGCATGAGGGGCTAGGAGACGCCTTCTTAAAACTACAACCATAAAATATTCCGTATATTCCTCAATAGTTCTGTAGAAAGAAAACAAGGTTTGGCAAACAGCATACCTGATGAGTACTGATAATACAGACTTGACGTAAAGGCACAATTTCAAAAAGTAAAAGACAAACGCTATCCCGTAGAAAGAGCTGGAGGAAGCAAAACACAGTCTTTGTTTAAAAAAAATACGAATTTGTTTTTCTTAGCCTTCAGAAAGCATCAGTTGGAAAGAAAAGCTATTATGATCCGACCACGCAGGATTACAAATGGGCTACAATTTTTCTAGTGGTTTCTTTTAGACAGAATTATAAATACCAGGTGAAACTGTATTTCCAACAAACATAAAAGTAAATCAAAGAAGACTACAAATCCCAAGCGCATTTTGAAAACAGTGGCTGGCGATTATAAAATCAGGGACATGACTTTGCAACTGAACAAAAAAGATCATATTCAAAACCAAACTTCCCTACAAGGCTTTTGCTCCTCACAGGTTTCTCAGATGGCTGAGGAATCCTGAATGAACGCACCTGCCCAAGGAGCATCTGCAAGACAAGCTTGTAGAACTTTCCATTTAAAATATAAAAATATTTCCAATCAGGAGCTCCATCAAGGCAGGGCAGCCAGCCCTGCCCTCACTCAGCCGTCCGTGGGGGTGGCTGCCATCTCCCTGCCTTGTGACGACCTCCCCCAGAAGAACAACCAGGCCAGCAGAAGGGCAGCAGTCGGTCTTTCTTTACAGGCAGAAGAACAAGGCTGGGGAGTGGATGCCTCCTCACTGTTGCGAGGGCGTGGGGCAAGCTTGCTCCTCTGTCCTGCTGTACACTCTAACGGCACCGGGACAGTTCCAAGGCTGAGGGCACTCCACAGGGTGCCACCGGGACCAGGACACAGACAGTGGTCTCAGCGTCTCAGTCAAAGGGTCAGCCGTGCAAGATATCTTACAGATGGCTTAACTTCACTCCCTGCTTGTAATATAATTACAAGGCTGAAAGCGATGATGGCAGATACAGACCTGACCTGATCACAGGGCCCTCCGGCTCTGAATTCTGTGATGTATGTGGTGTGATCCAACCCGTCCATCCTAAAGGAAATCAGTACTGAATGTTCACTCGAAGGACTGATGCTGAAGCTGAAACTCCAATACTTCGGCCCCCTGATGGGAAGAACTGACTCATTGGAAAAGACCCCGATGCTGGGAAAGATTGAAGGCAGGAGGAGAAGGGGACGACAGAGGATGAGACGGTTGGAGGGCATCACCGACTCAATGGACATTGAGTTTGAATGAACTCCAGGAGTTGGTGATGGACAGGGAGGCCTGGCGTGCTGCAGTCCATGGGGTCGCAGAGTCGGACACGACTGAGCAATTGAACTGAACTGAACTGAACTGATGTGTGTGGCGTAACTATTACAGTGAAATGAAGCAGACACAAAACTCAACACGTCTGTGGGCTCTTGGGGACTGAGGGGACGAGGAGGAACCTTCTAGTTCCAGCAGTCACAGGGCCTGACAACCAATGGTCCCTGCCATTTCTCTATTCCTCTCCAGCAGAGCCCACAGCTCCCCATTTCTTGCATTGATGTATTTCAAAATTAGAATTAAGCTTCTTCTATAAATATAATTTACTCCTAACCATTTTTTAAAAAAAAATGGTTTCCAGGACTTCCCTGGGAAGTCTGAGAAGATCCCACATGCCAAGGAGCAACTAAACTCCTATGCCCCAAACACTGAGCCTGCACTCAAACTCCAAGAACCACAACTCCAGAGCCCACAGGCCTAGAGCCCGTGCGCCGCACAAAAGAAGCCGCTACAATGAGCAGCCTGGGTACCACAACTAGAAAGCAGCCCCTGTGTGCAGTCAAGACCCAGCACAGCCAACATAAGTGAACACATTTTAAACAACAGGTTTGGAACACTTCAAAGTAGACTAAGCCTAAGGCTCACCTGAAAAAGAAGTTTGTTTTTTTATTTTTAAAGTTTCACAGTCCAGCTACACAGAGCGAACATATGATTCAGAACCAATTGCCCTGCATTGCAAGAGCTCCTTCTGCCTAACTGCCATGAGAGCCCGGGAAGGCAGGAGCCATGCTCCATGCACAACTTCTTGGCCAGAAAGGAGCAGGGGCAGAATCAGGGCGAAAAGCCTCAGAAAGAGGCAGGCAGGCTTCTAAGCTTTTCCATCACCCATCCATCTCCTGAAAAAAATACAACGCATTCCTCCCGATATTATCCTAGCTTTAATTACATAAGTACATAAAATTTCTTAAGGACAAGAACCTCAGGGAAGGAGGCAGGAAAGAAAGGAGGTAGGTAGGTTGTTATTCACAAAGTTTCACCTCGGATGGGCTGTGCTTGGTCACTCAGTCATGTCCGACTCTTGGCGACCCCTGACTATAGCCCACCAGGCTCCTCTGTCCATGGGGATTCTCCAGGCAAGAATACTAAAGTGGGGTGCCACGCCCTCCTCCAGGGAATCTTCCCCACCCAGGGATCAAACCCAGGTCTCCTTCAGTGTAGATGGATTCTTCACCATCTGAGCCACCAGGGAGGCCCTCATCTTGGATATTCCCATCAAACTCCAACCAAACCATCACCACCAAGACGGGCTGACACCTTTAGGAATTTCCCACTTTTAAAAATTCTTAATTCGGAAATCAATCTAAAACAGTCCAAAGTTGTCCAAGAAACATCTTAATATTTCCAGATGTTATCCAGAAATAGGTCCAGATGTTATGCACAGCTTAAGTCTAGCTACTGAACTATAGATACACAAACAACTACAGAAATACACATACACACATATGCATACATAGTTAATCCCTGGGCACTCTCCCCTTAGGGCAAGGGTCCCCAGCCTCCAGGATCTAATGCCTGATGATCTGAGGGGGAGCTGATGTAATAATAAAGAAAAAAAGGTGCTTAATAAATGTAATGCACTTGAATCATCCCGAAACTGTCCCCCGACCCTGGTCCGTGGAGAGTGTCTTCCATAAAACCGGTGCCTGATGCCAAAAGGGCTGAGGCCCGCTGCCTTAGGGGACGCTGGTGATGTGGCTGGCACCCCACAGTGGGGAGACCAAGCTGCCTGGGGCTCTGTCCTCTCCTCGTCATCCTGACCCCTAAGTCCCCTGTGTTCCCACGCCCCCGCCCACTGGCTCACAGCTGCACACCCTGCCTTCCTTGTCACATCGCCTGTGGGCTCTCTTCTCCCACCCTTCTTAACCCCAAGGCTGAACTATCCACTCCTTCCAAGCTGCAGTTACTAAGGTGACTGACAGTCAAGTCTCTTCTCCAGTCCTGTGACCAAAGGCACTGAAAGCTCGCTCTGAAGCCACCAGAAAGATCAGCAGTCAGCCGCTGTCTGCTCTCGGCAGGTCCCCAATCCCTAAGCAGACATTCACTCCAGGACTCCCCAACTCTACCTGAGAAACTCTCCAGGAAAGACGGGCACTCCCCAACCATTCTTAACAGAGACGCAATCAGATCTGTGACTGCTGCTGCTGCTGCTGTGTCACTTCAGTCGTGTCCGACTCTGTGTGACCCCACAGACAGAAGCCCACCAGGGTCCCCTGTCCCTGGGATTCTCCAGGCAAGAACACTGGAGTGGGTTGCCATTTCCTTCTCCAATACGTGAAAGTGAAAAGGGAAAGTGAAGTCGCTCAGTCGTGTCTCACCCTTAGCGACCCCACGGACTGCATGACTATGGGAATGTAAACAGAAGAAGATGTTAAAGCTCAAGGTTCCTTAACGATCCTGATGAGAAAACCCATCCTTCTGACTTCAACTAACAAGCACAGGACAGGTGAGGTGCAGGGACCATCCCTGAAGAGCCAGGCCCGGAGTGGGTAGAACCCCTGGGGTCAGGCATCATCGAGGGATGTCAAAAACCGAGCTGGCAAAAGCCTAGCAGCCCGGGAACCAAGGTGGAATGGTGACTTGCTACTCTGTGGACCTGAAACCCATTTCTTTGTGTTCAAGGGGCTGAAATCTTTAATTTTTCTTTTTATTTTTATCGGAGGCTAATTATTTTACGATATTATATTGGTTGGTTTTGCCATACATTGACATGAATCCACCCCAGGTGTACATGAGTTCCCCCTCCCGAACCCCCCAGGCAAGGAAATGATCCCTCCCTTCTCCGGTCACCCCTAACTCCCCAACATTAACCATGAAGGTTCCTTCACAAACATCTCCCAGTTAGACGACGACTCCAGTGGAGGGCCAATCCTCCCCCATTCTAGAGTAAACACAGACCCTAACTCCAGATAGTCTTCAATTAGCAAAATCAGGGAATTTCCTTCATTTCTTCTTCGACTCATTCATTCACTCAACAAATACTGAGCATCTATTATCCCAGATACTTGGCAAAAACACCAGAGAATAAGACACAGCCCACTGCACCCTGGACCTTCATCCCTGTCCTCCAAGACCCCCTGACTTGCATGTTGGTCCATGATGGGGACCCAGCCTATTTCCCCACCTGGAATCTTGCTCTCACACTGCACTCATCACCCTGCAACCAGAGCCATCATTCCAGGATGAGTGGATCCCGTCCTCTCAGTTCAGTTCAGTCGCTCAGTCATATTCAACTCTGCAACCCCATGGACTGCAGCACACCAGGCTTCCCTGTCCGTCACCAACTCCCGAAGTTTACTCAAACTCATGTCCATTGAGATGGTGATGCCATCCAACCATCTCAACCTCTGTCGTCCCCTTCTCCTCATGTCTTCAATCTTTCCCAGCATCAGGGTCTTTTCAACTGAGTCAGTTCTTCGCATCAGGTGGCCAAAGTACTGGAGTTTCTGCTTTGGCATCAGTCCTTCCAATGAATATTCAGGACTGATTTCCTTTAGGATGGACTGGGTGGATCTCCTTGCAGTCCAAGGGACTCTCAAGAATCTTCTCCAACACCACAGTTCAAAAGCATCAATTCTTCGGTGCTCAGCTTTCTTTATGGTCTAACTCTCACATCCATACATGACTACTGGAAAAACCATAGCTTTGACTAGACGGACCTTTGTTGCCAAAGTAATGTCTCTGCTTTTTAATATGCTGTTTAGGTTGGTCACAGCTCCTTTCTTCCAAGGAGTAAGCATCTTTTAATTTCATGGCTGCAGTCACCATCTGCAGTGATTTTGGAGCCCCCCAAAAATAAAGTCTTTCACTGTTTCCATTGTTTCCCCATCTATTTGCCATGAAGTGATGGAACTGGATGCCATGATCTTAGTTTTTTGAATGTTGAGTTTTAAGCCTACCCGTTCTTTGCCAATCAAGTCAAAACCCACAGCCTGTGGGTTTGACCTTGATGTGGTGAAACGGGAAAGTGCTAACCCTCTGCAGGCTGGCTGAGACCACTAAAGAAGACAGAAACATTCTGAGCGCTCAACTTCACAAAACCGTCCCCTCAGTGTGTCCCAAAGCTCAGAGAAACAACTCCAGAGCCTTAGGCATGGGGGTCACTATTCCAGACCTGCCCCAACCTGGCTCTCCAAACAGACACTGCCATTTCGTCTCTCCTCTATCTCCCAGTTCCTGTCACCCAATCGTCAACCGCCTGACTTTCCACCCACCCATCCAAGACCAGCTCAATCTGCGCATCTCCCAGGAACATCTTCCTGGCCCCTGGCAAATTGGCACTTACATCGTGATATACAGGAGCCATCATCTTGATTACACGCTGTACTGCTGATGTTTGAGGGTTCAGACAAAGCTCCTTGGAACCCCTAAATCCGCTTAAGTCCTTATGGCACAGAGATGTCCCCTTAGATGGCACATGCATGGCAGGTAGACGACCCCCATGAGGGTGCCCAGTTTTATTTACTCCCCAACTGGGGAGCAACTTAATGGGCAAGATCAAGTTCATGCCTTGGCAAAATTATACCCTACAACAGGCAAAGACATAGGCGCTAACTCTGAGCATGTTATGTGCTAATTCACTGGACTATTAAACAGCCCACTCTCACTGGGCGAGTCAAAAGTGACCTAGTCAACATGTTTATCTCTCAGAATATCACACATTTAATTTCAGGTATTTATTAAAAAAAAGAAAGAAGCATGGACAAGACAAATCTAGAGTGGACTAGATCTGCTTGACCATTTTCTCCCCAGAGTATTAGCTAGTAGTCCAACAGCCACCGGGAGAAGAGTTTTTCCAAGATATAACAGCGAGGGTGACGCTCACGCACCCGAAAGGGCTGCGTTGGGACAAGAGAGGAGGACCGCGGGCTTGTTTAGGAGAGGATCTGCCAGAGGGGCTTCTGGGTGGAGTCAGCCTACTGTAGCAAAGCGGGTTTCTGGGGCCCGTTCACCTCACTCAACATGTTGAAGCCACTAAATCCACCAAGCCGAGAGGTGGGCAGACCACACCAGTGAGTGGGCGAACGGGTTTGATGGCATCCTGCTATGGCCCGCTTCCAACACTCCCACCCCACATGAAGGCGTGCAGCAGCGATGCAGTGTGTTGTTATGGTAAACTGAAGCTGGTCCTAAACTGAAACATACTGCCAGGCAGTCACACAGGGCTTCATTCATTCAACCAAACATCCACTAAGGGCTGCCCTGAGGGTAAACCAAGGGCTCAAGGAACAGGAAGACTGTGTGACCCCGAAGAAACACGACACATGTGCACGAAGCTACTGCAGTCATGGCCGACTCTGTGCAACCAGAAATGCCCCTCTGTCCATGAGATTCTCCAGGCAAGAATACTGGAGTGGGCTGCCATTTCCTCCTCCTGTCCCTCTGGTATTTCCCACCCAGGGACTGAATCCATGTCTCTTAAGTCTCTTGCACTGGCAGGTGAGTTCTTACCACTAGCACCACCTGGGAATGACCAATGGTACTTGTTTCATTTTTAAGCTAACGATGACCAAGGTTAACACTGTCTAGTAGGTAGGACGTGTGTTTGGGCAAATCTTCAGCAAGCCTTCCAGCCGCCTGCCCCACCCCCATCCTTTGATTTGGACCCAGGGTCAGTGCTCTGGGATAGCACTTCAAGCCCTCCCACCCCACAGCGCCTGACTCCCACCTCAAACACTGTCCACACAGAAATTATGAAATTGCCTTTGCTTGTTATAAAAACAAACAAACAAAAGAAAACTAACCACTAAATCAAAATTACGTGTGTTTTAAAAATCAAATGCCATCCCCTCAAGCCTTCCCTTCCTCGGTGGCAATTGCTATCAATGGTCTCGCATCTTTTCTTGCAAGAATTTTTCCACAAACGGGGGTTCCCTCTTCTGGGAGGGCTGTCTTCACAAGAACTTCATCCTTACTGCTTGTGTGGAAGCTCTTTTTCTTCTTCTTCAGTATTTACAGATGCCGCTTCATGACCCAAAGCAAGCCAACAAGACCACACGTGGGATCTCTAATTGGCTTATTATGTTTCTGTGGACTTTGACCGCTTTGGTCTTTACAAGTGTATCTTCTGCTGACGGTATCTTTCTAAAGCTCTACTATTTTCTTCGCTTATCCTCAGCTTACCTTTCCTGGCCTGTGCTCAAGACAGCAGAATTTTTCCCTGTGTGTGATTCACTTCTCGAGTTTCAGAAACACATTTTCAGTTCTGACACCCTACAGGCTCCTCTGAGGGCAGTTGCTCGCTCTGCTTCATGCTATCAACTTGGTTCCTTGCCTCACAAGCCAAACCGACAGAGCAATTTCCTGTCTGCATAACGAGTCCAAACCATTCCCGATCACTTAATTGACAAAACGTTTCCCTTCAAGAGCAATTATTTTTTCTACGGAACGCTCACAGAGCCGTGGACTGCAGAACACCTTCTCCTGCCCACATCCAACCCTGTTCTGGTTCCCGAGAAAAAACATGGCCGGCTTAATGAACTGGTTTTGCAATTATCATAATTACCTTTCTACCTAGAAAAATTAATGGTGGCTGTTTTCAAATTCAAGCACAGCTAGTGCTTGGCACCAAGCCAGGTGGTCAGACTCGTCAGCCTGTTCCCCAAAGCTTCCTTTTCTGAAGAGAGAGTGGCCCAGGGACTTATTCTTATGCATCTGGACACCCCAAGGAGCTCTGAGAGCTGGAGAAGGCGGAGGACAGCTGCTGCTCCTGTCATGGGTCCAGAGTGCGTGCTGGCCCGTGGATACGCAACGAATGCCTGATCCACGGGATACGGATGCAGGCGAGAAAACCCTTTAATAATTACAGTGAAACTTAGTATTTCAGTCTCTGACAGTTCGGGGACAATTAAGAGAAACTAACAATGGTGCTTTCAACCTCACAACTCCAGTTCTCGTGGTAATGCCAAGACTGTGACTCCTCCATCTTCTTTCCCTGCCAGTCACCTTCTATGACTAAAACAGCACTGCAAACAAGCATGTACTGCATCCATATGATGATTCCTGAGGCATTTTGAACATGCACACTGCAGAGAACTCAAAAATCATCAGTAAGAATCAACGCGAACGATGTAAAAATTAAAAAACATAGATGCTTTGCTGGTGGCTCAGTGGTAAACAACCCACCTGCCAATGCAGGAGACCTGGGTTTGGTCCCTGATCTGGGAAGATCCCACTTGCTGTGGTGCAACTAAGCCCGTGGGCCACAACTACTGAGCCTGTGCTCTAGAGCCCAGGAACGACACTGACTGAGCCCGCGGGCCCCAGAGCCCGTGCTCTACAACGAGAGAAGTCACGGCAGCAAAAAGCTCCGTCCCTAGAGAGCAGACCCCGCTCCCTGCAACTAGAGAAAGCCCGCAGAGCAGTGAAGACCCAGCAGAGCCAGAAATAGATAAATAAATACAATTATTAAATATATATACACAGAGAGAGAGTAATGAAAAGGATCTGGAACTCAGCAGACTCCCACTAAGAGCAGAAGGGTGGTCAGTGCGGTGGAGGGCCCACAAGCGCTCCCACACGTCAGCCCTGACGGCAGACACCCCTCACCTTCAGGTGGCCCTCGGGGGACTGCAGACTGAGCCACTCTCCGGGTCCGGGGGGAGGCTCTGTCCCCAACCCATCACTGTGGCCTCAAGCCACCTCCCTGGACGCTTGGGCCTCCCCGCACACCCAGAATCCCTCACAGCGAGTGACACCTCATTTACACCCTTGCCTTCCCCGCTGTTTTAGGGCAAAGACATGACTTTTATCTTCTTACTAAAGCTATATCATATTTTATAAGCCCCTCCAGCTTTAATCCTCAAGTCCCTGGTAGCAGGACACTCTTCCTTATTTCATAGGGAATACACAGTGCCAGGACGGGGCTCACTCTTACATTTGTGGTGTCCACTGTTTAGAAATGGATGGTCTTTTGTAAAAGCCCACTTTACGTTAATTAGACAACTATTTATGAAGCACTCCTGAGCCCCTGAGATGGCACTTCCTACCAAGAGGGGAGAGAAACACAATCGGCTTATGATTGAGTAATCCGAGCGGAGACAGACCTAAAACTGTCCCAGCACCGCGCACAAGCGCCGGGGCACTGTTCTCACAAGCAAACATAATTGAGGATGACCTGATGCGAGACGGAAACCGAGGGGCTCCGGGGTGGATCCTGCCTCGCCTCCTGTGTTCCAGGCACGTGAGCTCAGGGCGCGCGTGCTCAGAGCGCGGCTCTCACTCATGGTGAGGCAGAAGCTGCACACGTGTGTGCGTGCGTGTGCACGCATGTGCGTGTATTCTTCCCTCCCCCATCCGGCCTATCTCACTTTCTCGAGCACAGACGGGTCTCCTCTACGACACCCGAACCTACACTCTCCCCCAGCACAAATCGCTCCCAGGAGGAGGGGAGCCCCCACACGGACCCCTGTGAGGACACCTGCACCCGCACGTGGGGCCCCCCAGCACCAGGCGCCCCGTGAGGAGCCCCCCGCTCACCTGCTGGACGTCCTGCTGGAAGACGCACAGCTGCAGCCGCTGGTGGAGCCGCACCTTGCGGTGCTGCCAGATGTTCTCCAGCTGCCGCTGGTGGTGCAGCACCTCGTGGATGACGTCCAGGACATGGTGCACGGCCTTCGAGTAGTTGGCCGAGGCCGTGAGAGAGTCGGAGCTGCCGGGCGTCAGGGGCCGCTGGAGCTTGTCGAGCAGGGACTTCCCGTCCTGGCTCACCTGCCGGCGGGACACACGAGCCATTATCAGCCAGCGACTGCTCCAGAAGCATGACTCTGCCCAGGCCACGCCACAGAGCCTGCCTTCCAGGGCGTGGCAGGCCTGCACAGACACACACTCACCTATACACACCCACATACACACACCCACACCCAAATGGAAATCAGAGTTTCACTCAAAGGCACGTTTTATAAAGACTAAAATAAAAATTTAGAACAAACCCATCAGTTATTCAATGACGTCACAAAACCGAATGTGGCAAATCACGGAGTTAAAATAAAAGGACTTTTAATTTTCACAAAACACTGCAGTAGATGCTAGTCTTAATAAGCATGGTATTCTGCCTGGTGGCTCAGATGGTAAAGAATTTGCCTGCAATGGGAGAGACCCAGGTTCGATCCCTGGGAAGATCACCTGAAGAAGGGAATGGCAACCCACTCCAGTATTCCTGCCTGAAGAATTCCATGGACAGAGCAGTATGGCAAGCTACAGTTTACGGGGTCGCAGAGTCTGATACGACTAAATGACTAACACACACAAACATTCTGTCTTAAATTCTGCGTGCAGGCTAGGTCACTTCAGTCACGTCCAACCCTTTGCAACCCCATGGACTTTAGCCCACCAGGTTCCTCTGTCCACAACATTCTCCAGGCAAGAATCCTGGAGTCGGCTGCCGTGCCCTCCTACAGGGGATCTTGCTGACCCTGGGACTGAACCCACGTTTCTTAGGTCTCCTGCACTGTACACAGCTGCTTGACTACCAGTGCCACCTGGGAAACCCCAAACGACATATGCGCTGATGCACAATTTCACTGCCGGACTATCTGCAAATTGAAATTTAAAAGTAATACTTTTCTTGTGTTATATTAGAGAGAACACAACCATTACAATGGAGCAAAAGTTTAAAGCTGAATCTTGAAATCTAACGGAAAAAAAAAAAGACTAATCTAGCGCCAGGCAATAAACATGTACTGTCACTCTGTGACATAGTTGGATAGCAATTTTACTTCACAAAATAAAAAGAAAACTAAAGTGCCATTTTAATTTAGTTCACTAACTTAAAAGAAGCAATTTTAATTAAACGGCCATCGTTTTTAAGGGAGATTTCAGCGCTCTACTGTAACAGCTAACTATCCAAGTGCAATTAAATGAAAGCCATCAGACTAACCAGAAAAAAGTTAAGGAAAGGTGTGGGTGGAATACAGAAAGAAAACCATTATGTGTTTTTAAACTTAGGAATGATTGTGCCAGGTGTGGTAGAAACAGCACAATCAGACTGGACAAAAGGATGTGATGCACATAAGCGTGTCTGATACAGGGCGCTTCTTAAGCCCATCCTCATGACCATGACCTTTGCGCTCAGATTCTTCAGAAAGTCTCCTCAGAGATCCATGAAAAGGAGGAACAAAAGAGGGCCTTGCGAATAGACACAAAAGGGGTTCAGGGGCAAAGTCTTACCACAGAGGAGATGGGGGCAGTGCTGAGCAGGACCGGACGAAGGAAGCCGAAACCTGGGGACAAGCAAGAGGCCTGGGGAATTTTCTAATCTCTTCCTTTAATCCTCTTACAACTGAAATCATGCTGGAATGTGACATGTTTGTTTTCTAATAACCGAACCTAAGTCCTCTGTTGGAAGTGCTGACTCTTCCTTAGGAAGGCTGGTGCTATCAGACTCCACAGATTAAAACGGATCCTCTACAACAAGTTAGCAAAACAGAAGCAGAAACAAAGCAAGCTGACACCACCGAAGGGAACAGGGAGAAGACATGCACTGTGTCAGGCACGTGTACAAACAGAAACAGGGGAAAGGCAAGTTTTCCGAAGAAGGGAGCTGCCCCCGGAGTCACTGACAGTTGTGTGGGCACTTGTGATACGATGATTTGGGCGGAGGGCGTGATGACTACTTTGGGGGAGAAGATTTATTGTGACCAATTCAGAGAAGCAGTCTATTACCGCTGAATCAACCACCACCCTGCTTTTCGTACGGGCTGGCCAAAAAGTTCATTTGGGGAAACCTGTACGAACTTTATGGCCAACCCAATAATCCGAGTTAGGCTCAGACATATAAATGAGGAGGTTTGTTTCCCTTTTCTTTTTTCTGCCTGCTTTTCACACACACTGGCTTTTCCAGGAATGCAGTTACCGTGTTAATCAAAGGAAGGCATGCTTGATTTTCTCTGAAGCTCTACAGGAGTTACACTTTGTTAATAAAATACCGGTACGATAATACCGTTCTCAGTACTTGAGTCACAAATATAACGCACATCCAGTCTGCATCTTAGTGGCCATGTTGACAAAGGTTTTAAATACATGGCCAGCACCTGAATACCTAATTATCTTCTATTTGCATGTACTCCGATATGTGTAGACTGAAACACATTTTATCATAAATTACCTTTTCTTTTGTCTCTAATTTATATTGTAGCACATATGCAATTTACATAGACAGTTTTTTTTTCTGAAAATAGATTATTACCCATACAGCAGGTATCATAAAATTTCAGTCAAACGATGGGGGTGCAGCGTTTCTCAGGACTGAGGACCAATACTCCAAGTTACACATTTTCACATCTGTACAGAACCTAGAAAGAATTTCTTGCAAATATTCCCTCAGCCTTTTACTCCTTATAAAACACGTAAGTCAGGAAACGCTCACCAGAGCATATGACTTGGTAAACGCGTTGTAAGGCTACAGATCAGAAAGTGTGGGGCAGACACTGACCACTGCCTCCCAAAGTCCACTAGCTTCTCCCTCACAGCCAAACCCCACAGTCAGGAACAGCAATACCCCAGCTTTAAAGCTGTACTTCCTAGACCCACTTATAAATAGGAGTGGCCAACATGCAGTAATTAAAACTGTTGAATGGGGCTTCCAAGAAAACTGTCTAGGAGGTTGAGTATGCTCATTCCTCCTTGCCTATTTCTCTTCCCTGCTCCTAGGAACTTGGTGGAGATGGCTGGTGCTTCAGCACCTACTCATGACCTTGAGGCAACCTCAAGGATAGTAGCCCACCTGCTAAAAGAGGCAAAGCAAAAAGACAAAAGGATCCAGAGATCCTCTTACTAGGAGACCTACCAACCAGCCCTGGAACGCAAGCCCTGGGACTTCCCCACTGGCAAAAAGTCAACCTCTATCTTAAGCCACTGTTCCAATCTTAAACCACAATACAGAATAACCAACGGGTTCCCAGCTCTTACCATGTTTCCAAAGGCATTCATTCACCACCACTAATATTCTACTACTGAGAATAAATGATCTGAGCAAGAATTTTCCAACTAATCTTTTTTGATATCTCTTGACAGAGCTCAAGAGGAGGAATCATTACTGGGTTAGAGCAACATGCCTACTCAGGATGGAGGGGCAGTAGGAAATGACTAAGTACGTAAACATATAATCTCACCTTAACACAGGGGGACACATTAAGCAAAGCTCTTTCTTCAGGGAGCTGTAAGCAGAGATTAAACTGTCTCTGTTGGTGCTACTGCTATACTGTCACTGGGAGTAGAGAGTGTGCCAGCAGAAGTGGCAGAAAAATTCCAGGCAGGAGAACATCTGCTGTATCAAAATTGGACCCCATGGAACTTCAAGTGCGTGCTCCCATGTAGCACCTCGCCAATAAAACTTTCAGAAAGAACTTGACTTTATTTCAGTGTGTTGTTCACAGATGTGTCAATTTAAAAGGTATTATTTAAGCACATGAAAGATATCATATACACATTTTAGTAACTTTTAGCAGATTGTCTTTGTCTTTTTTAAGTACAGAAGAACTATATGGGGAAAAATGTTAGAATTTTATAAAGGGGACTGTTCTACTGTACAGAAACAAAAGATTTTTAAATGGTACAGAATAACCAGCAGAAAACAAATTTTTTAAGTTAACTCATTTCATATTTTTAATAAAATATTGAAAATATCAGCCAAATTATTCACATATAATGTAAGTACTAAACAATTAGTATATATGAGTTTATGGTATATGATACAGTTCTGAATTTTTAAACTATAGAACCAGGTGAATTTACTTAAGTTGTATGTTTTGTCTAAAAATGTGTTGTCAGTTTTCAGGCAGCCAAACCTTGTCCCACAAAGGGACAATATCTGTAAAAGATGAAAATCAACATTTACTATCAAAAAGCAGGACTTAACCTGCTGTAATTTTTCAAAAGATCAAGCTGGCTCAATTTTTTCACATTTTGCTCTTTGTTTTTCTTGGAATATAGTACTTGGTGAAGTGAAGGGCAGTGGAAGTTACATTTTACAAACAGTAACATTTTATAAATATACAAACTAATACATTCTAATACCTAAATGAGTTAGGAAAAATCCAAGTGCTAAATAAAGCAAAAAAGGAGTTGAAGGTTAAAATTTTACCATATCTTGGGTATGTTTGTCGTTAACATTTCAGAGGAAACTTAACTGTTTAAAATCAAGAACAATGGTCTGGTTCTTGATTATTTACTTTTAATCAAAACTGCACGTAAGATCTGTAACTTGGGTTCCTGTGCACCACCCTCCGAAAAGTGCCAACGAACCTCAGAGGATTGCCTATTCTTATTCCAGTACTTGGGTCTCTATGCTTCTCACTAAATCTGATTAGAGCTCAGCGTCTCCAGCAGGAGTCCCCTTCACTCACATGCAGACTGTTGCCCTGATCTAAAGAAAGAGATCAATACCTGGAGATCACTGCTGGTGGCTGTAAAACCTAGAGCCAAGTATGACCTGTGACAGGTCAATGAGGCCTGAACGTGCTGCTGTATCAGGTCCCCAGTGCTAGGACAGTATTTCCACGATTTGACCAAAGTGGGCAAAATACACAAGCTGCATAAAGGCAGTCATTTATCGAAGTGAACGTATACTTCACTTCATATTGTGAAGAAACAGCGATCTGTCTTCACAACTTTTATGCATCGACTCAAACCAGCATCACCTACGGCGCTTCCTTCACGGGGTGTGGCCCACCAACAGGGCACAGCCCTCCACGCTGAGCCTGGAGGGTCTCCCAGCCCCACAGCCCTCTCCAGCACTCATGGCATTATCCTCAAATTAAAGTGTTTCCTGTTACATCCGTACATTGCCCCACAACAAGCTCATCCAAGACAAATTTTTAACTGGGGAGTTTACACTGGAGAAACCTTACAGACACCCAGCTCACCAGGCGATCAAGGTTAACACCATCAGTTGCAGGAGGGCTTGGTATCCTGTGGCCCTGGTTTGACACTCAGCCCAGTCAGCCCACACAGTCAGCGGGGGGTTGAGGGTCATGCTACAGAAGGAGAGGCCTGGAATCTCTGACTGTCAAAGACACGAGACAGCGAAAGACTAAGGAACGTTTTCAGTGTGAAGATAGGCCCACTGCGTGCTTCTGGGGCTGGAAAGAGAGAGATGTGGCTGGGACCGGGGAGACGCAGACGGCCCGCTGGACGGAAGGCTGTTTGTATCAGTGGTGATGTGGTGTCAGGCTGGAGACGGGTGGGGCGCAGTGGGCGCAGACAGAGCATAAAACTGGGCGATCTGGTCAAGGCGAGGGGGCAGCCCTTTGCTCTAACACTTTTCTACAGCCTGAATCTATTTCATATTTTAAATAATTTAAAGGGCAAAAAGAAAAAAGAAATCCCTCCTTTGAAAGTCTTCTCTGCCCATCCAGTTCCAATCACCATCGCCTTGAATTTACAGCTCAGCTGCAAACATGTTTTAGGCTAAAAATTGTGGTATGACACAGCCTGGGAAGCTGTTTATTTGCCATCAGATTATTTTAAACTTTAGTGCCAATTTAAGATCTAATGAAACTGCATCATAGGTAAATTGAAGTTCCCATGTCAAGATGACCCTTCTTTTAGAAGGCAGTGGAAACGGTGAGAGAATTCTGTGCTTTGCCGGAAGTGCCAAGGGCCATGGGCAGGCTGCCTGGCCACCAGGCTGGAGGATGAGACTGGTCAGGTGAGGCCGAGCTAAGTCCGTGCAGGCCAAGACTGCAGCCCAGTCCTGCCAATCACCTGGTGTGAGAACTGTTCAGTCCCATGGTAATTTGGAAGCTACCACTGCAATCAAAGCAGCTCCCGAGAACATTAGTAAGCACGAGTGAAGGCCTCGTCACACCAGGGGTAACAGGGTCGTTCAGTCATTTTCCATGTTACAGGTCAAAATTAGATATCGCCATGGAGATGGTACACTGGGAGAAAGAACTTTATGCTTTTAGGAACTCAAACTTTCCTTATCGATCAATGTGATTAAAAAATTACAGATCTATTCAATTTTCACTTTTACTCTTAAAAAAGCTATCACTTATTTATACAGTTCCTCATAAACACTGGATGCAACATTAAGAAACGTAATACAGAGCCGAGTATTTTTTAATTGCATGACAACATAGAATAGTGTTTAAAAGGGATAGGGATCCTGTTAAGTAAAGAGGTGTCCAGAGACACAAATACATAGATATCAACTTTCATGAGCAGGAGATCAGACCACGTTCTGAAGCAAATACTGTAGTATACCACGTGTCCATTTGATTCACCCACAGACACAACAGGGTCAGGAGATCTGGGCTCAAGGACGTGAGAACAGCAGCTACTTGGCAGACGAGGATGTGTCAAGACTGAAAAGCAAATGCCAGACAACTCTGACAGGTGTGGCTGTGGTTCAGATCAAGGAAGACCTGGATTTAAACACAGTCATCCCTTGGTAATGAGGGAGAATGGTTCTAGGACTCTCCCCACCCACAGACAGCAAAGTCAGTGGATGCTCAAGTGTCCTGTATAAAACAGCCTAGAACAGCTGGCCCTGCATATCCACATCGCACACCCGAGGGTACAGAAGGCTGACTGTATAAATATTTCCTCTGGGCTCAGCTCTCCACCAGGTCGGTTGAGGCACCTTCTCCCTGGAGTCTCATGGGAATCTTTCCGATCAGCATATAGTATGACAGATGCTCACTGGAGATGCAGAAAGCAAGCACATACTGAACTCCTACCCACTCACCACTCACCTCCAGGAACTGAACCAGCATCATAAACAAAAGGAGACTGGGCTGGAAGGGTCAGATGACCACAGCGTGGACAAGACTGACACACCTGGACCTCGTGTGTGTTTGGTGTCATCACTGCATCTAACGTGTGATAAGAAACGGAGGGAGCACGGTGCTGGCTGAGAACACACGGGCAGCCTCCCTGGGTCAGACCCCGCTCCACTTCCTACAGCTGAGGACTGGGCACAGGTCACGTCGCCTCTGTGCTGCTCCCTCCTCATCTTTAAGAGGGGTCAGGAACAGTCCCAGCCCCAGAGCTGCGGGCATTAAATAAGTGGTTACATCATGGCCTGACAGCAAAGCCTGGCACAGAAGGTGGCAGAAGATAAAGCAGGGATACGTTAAATAATGCGCTTATACTAATAAAGAAAATGCTCCACTCAGAGTCCTGAAAGAGCAAGTAGCCACACTTGAAAACAACCGGGTGTGCTGTGACGTCCAGAACAAGACACTGCGTCACATTTCCCTCTTTTCTAGAAAGGTGCATTCAGGAAGAGCAAACGGAGTTTGACGAGACTGCACCACACGTAATATGCATCTTTCCTAAATACATGCAGTCAAAAAGGTTAAACTTCTGTTTATTAGCGCAGATGAAAATCTGAGCACTCTGAAACAAATCCACAAACATCTCAGGGCTGTGAGGAGTCTGCTGTCTGCCGCCATCCTTTCTTACCTATCAGCCTCACATCCATGGAGCTCAGAAGTCACAAGGAAACTGCAGTTCAACTCGGAACTTGTGCGTTTATCCTAGGCTAGCCAAAGCTTTGATCTTTCCGGCTTCCGGTGTTAAGACACAACAGTGTTGCTTCCCCACCGCAGCGGAAGAACTGAGCCCTCACCTCGGAGTAAGCAAGAGTGACGTGCTCGTACACCCCCTGGTGGTGGTGGATGGCATCCTCCAGGTCCTGAAGCTCCGAGGGCAGGTCCACCTCGCCGCAGGCCTTGCACCACGAGTCCACGTTGCTCATATACTGGGGTGGTTTAAACAAAAATAAGAAGATCATGTCTACCAACAGCAAACGATATTGAGAAGTAACCCTCTTTCAACATGGCTTTGAAATAAGGGTGGCTGAAGAGAGTGTTTAGGAAGAGTGCGTGGCTGACTCCCCGGATCAAATGGCACTGACCTGGGTTCTCAAACCAGACTCCTGGACTCTGCAAACCAGAGCCCCGTCCCCCCGCTCCAGCTTCAGGCAGATTCGGAGGTGGGCCCAAGAACCTACATTTGAAATGACAGCCTTGGGTGGCTCTGCGGTCACTCCTGGGAGTGCCTCTGCCCTGTGTTGGATGTTTTTCAGGCCTGGTGGTTTCACGGTTGAATTCAGCATTTCCATCTGCTCTGCACTGTTGGCCACGGGGGGCATGGCCATCCAGTCCACCTGCAACCCCCCAGTCTCAGCTGCACAGCAAGCTGCGCTACTCCCAAAGCTGTGGTCCAGTCCTTCTGCTCTCCTCTTTCATTACAAAGGCAGTGGAAGATTCCTGAAGTCATCTACCTAACAGTACAAAGATCGGAGGGTCCATCTGCCTACCTTTTCAAGAGTAAATACACAAAGGCATTAAAGGAGACCCTGGGAAGGAGGCCGAAACTCCAGAGCTGTGCCCACTGGAGGGAAGGATGGCTAAGGGAGGCAGCGGAATCTTTGGGGTGTCCCCGCTGTGCATGTAAACGGGGAAGGCCTGCAGGCTGCAGTCCTGGGCCACGGCTGCTGACCTGTCCTCAGCCTTCTCCACTGCCACGCCCACCCCAGGGCTCACCAATAGCTGAGAAATCACAGCCAAACTTCCTAGGGAGATCCCAACAGCATCCATCACGGTAAGTGTCAAAGACAAGCAGCAGAAGGCTCAATTAAGGACACGAATTCAATTAACACTAATTCAAATAAACAGACATCAACGCATTTCCCTGGGTATCCCCTCTTTTCTCTAGTTCCTTGCTGTCTTTCCACTCGTCGGGGAACGCAGAGCGTGACTATTTAAAACACAGTAACTGACCTGCCAGACGAGAAATGTGCTATGATTCTCATAAAATATATATGAGAATAACCTCCTGGGTACGTAGGACGTTTTTAGAAACCCAGACAAGCCACTTGAGTAACCATTGTTTCTAAAATCCCTTTATTATTAATGTATTGGCTCAGAAAAATATCTGCATGAAAATCCCAGGGCTGGAAACCAATTCACAAGGTATTCAGTGTCATCTGAAGGCACGTGGTTTCACATGGCTTTAAACATGACTGCACCGAGGCAGGCCTCAGGGAAGGTGTTCATTACTCCCCCCCATGGTTCCTCCGGGCATCACCTGACATGACAGAAGGAGTAATCAAGTTATACTATGCCTCTCCCTATTCCCACGCACACACACATGACTACTTGGGCATCTTTCTAAGCATTTCTTGGATGGTGTTCTAAAAGCAGCCAAAAACACTGCTAAAACACAGTCAACCCCGATTTGGGGGGCTATCAGGAAAGAAACCTTCGAGCAGTTTTATGGATGCCTGCAGTTACTTAACTTATTTATAATTTCTTAAAGTATCCTGAAAGGTACTGATTATATTTACCTGCAAAAACATAGGGCAGATTAGCTTATAACACAGAAACCTCATAGGAAAAGGACTCTGCACATCTAAGTTCACTGGGTTAAAACATACCAATGACAGAAAGAAACCTGACCATGGTTTTATAGGGACTTTTGTGCAAGCAGTTTTTCTCTTTGATTTAGAAGATGGCAACCCTTAAAGGGCCAGTTCCAAGCCCCGAACGTCTTCTGAAAAGCTCGACACCCAAAGGAGATCCGAACCAGAGCAGCAATCCCCGCTGGAGAGCCGAGGAGGAGGAGGATGTTAACAGGTGCTCCACCAAGAAAAAAGACTCTAGGATCAAGTTTGGTGTCAAAGCTCAACAGGTACTCACAAAACAGAACCTCCTAGAGCCTGTTAAGACAATAATGTGCCCTGTGAATATGGGAGGGGGAGGGACTCTGATGTTGGTTTAAAAACCTGACTACCACCCCTACACACGCACACACCTTTTACTACCTTGACAAACAGTTTGGGCTTGGAACAATGGGGGATGTCCAGCACATAGCCTGACACTTTCTAACTGAAGACAGCAGACAGAGGCTGCTGTGCTCCAGTGGGACCAGAGCGCCAGCCGAGGCTCTGATGCTATAAATGCTCAAAATGTAAACCAAAAAACTGCTGACAAAGGTCATCACTTTGCCCACAAAGGCCCATATAGTCAAAACTATGGTTTTTCCAGTAGTCATGTATAGATGTGAGGGCTGGACCATAAAGCCTGAGTGTCAAAGAATTGATGCTCTCGAACTGTGATGCTGGAGAAGACTCCTGAGAGTCCCTTGGACTGCAAGGAGATCAAACCAGTCAACCCTAAAGGAAATCAACTCTGAATATTCACTGAAGGACTGATGCTGAAGCTCCAATACTTTGGTCACCTAATGCGAAGAGCCAACTCACTGGAAAAGACCCCAATGCTGGGAAAGACTGAGGGCAGGAGGAGAAGGGGACAACAGAGGATGAGATGGCTGGATGGCATCACTGACTCAGCAGACATGAATCTGAGCAAACTCTGGGAGACAGTGAAGGACAGAGAAGCCTGGCATGCTATAGTCCATGGGGTCATAGAGAGCTGGACAGGACTGAGCGACTAAACAGCAAAACCAAACGAGTGAACACACAGCGTCTGGCCAGACATGGAGGAGACGCAGGAGAGTGCAAGGGAATTCCAGGCACCTCTGAATTCAAACCAGGAGCCAGCCTCAGAGCTGGGGATTCTGATGCTCAGCCGAGTGGTCGCTTTAGCACTGCTCAGAGAGGATGGCAGGAGGCTGGGTCAGCCGGTTTGCAAACGTGAGGCAGGCAGACGAGGGAAGAGTGATTAATACGTAAGCTTTAAAAGGAGAGCCTGAATAATTAACTAGCAGCCTTATTTTCAGAAGCATTTATGTCACTGCCCTCCAACTGCTGAGAGTAAGAACTTCCAGTTTGTTGAGACCGCCCAGTCTAGTGAATTTCACGCCCACCAGGAGCGCCTGATACAGCACCAGCTGAACATAGGTGGTTAGCCTGATTTAGGAGACAAAGGTACAGGAACTTCCTAGAATGTAAACGCTTAAAACCCTTATTGAGAGGGGCTTTCTCCTCTTTGGAAAAATTAAGGCTCAGTGAATTTATATATATATATATAAAATACATGTATGAATTCCAAGTTCAGAGTTTCCTTTCTTATTTCTAATTTCCTCATCTTCTGCTTTCATTTCTAGGAAATATTACTCTACTGTTTCTTACATCGTTTCTACTCCCTGACTATGAATAAACACACTCCTTCCTCCTGGTTCCTTTAAGAGAGATGGGGTCCCGTCTCTGCCGAGCAAAATCACAGGACTGATGAAGGGGAATAACAGCCGAAGGCGGTCACTAGCTACCACACTGGATAGTAGAACTCTAGTCATTTTTTTAAACATAGGGAAAACTTGAGATTTTTAAGGTGTAGTAAAATCAAGTTGCTTTAATTCTTTGATTTATAACAAGGTAATTCTAACAGCTTTGCTATGAAGCTCCTTAATATAAAAGGATATGACACATGACCAAAAAAAGTAGAGCCCTAAACATTGTCTATGAGTCAAACCACGAGCCTTGCAGCCGTGTCTCCAGTTCTGTAAATAGATACTCTGACCCCGTCCACACCTCACAGGAGATGAGGGCGGGATAGGATAATGGCCAAGACAGCTCTGGAAGGCACAGTCTACGAAACATCATTCTCATCTAGCTGTAACCTCAAGATTTATGTGTATAAAGCCACAAGCGAATACCAACACAAGAACACCCACGGAGACACAGGAGCAGGAGGGGCGCGGCGCACATCCCCCCGACAAAGATAAGCTGCTGTCCTACCCCGAAGACGGCTTCCTTCAGCCACACCGTCAACTGCAGGGTCACAGAGTTGAGCCCTACCTCACCCCGATCAGATTTAAATCCTTAGTGAGAGCTCCAGAGGAGGGTCAAAGGGGTGGCTATGACGGAAACCCAATATGATGTCTGCGTGCTGGTCCATCCCTGGTGAGCTTATGAAAACCGCTTCAGCATAAGTAGCAGGCAGAGGCTTGAAAAGGAGGGAACAGAGGTGACCTGCTCAGAGACCCTCTCCTGGGAAGAGGATGACCCCTCGGTGATGTCACCTTCCGTGCTCCTGAATCTCAGAGAAGGGGAGACAGACCTCACACCCACCACACTTGCGCCTGAGGGAAGGACACATCTCGGAGGCCTAAATGTTCGGGACCCTGAAAGCCCAGGTCCATACACTGTGGTTGCTGAGTGCAGCTGCACTGCCTCAGTCAGGGCCCATCAGAGATGCCGGCCTTTCTCACGGGCCCACTTTGTCCCCAAGGTCCTATGGGGTGTCTTCTCTGGCCACTGAAGTGATGGAGCCCGCAAGCACTGTTAGAGCTCACGCAAGACCCCATGAAATTCTGTTCAACAATGTATTCCTCTAGCTGTGTTTCCTTCAAGCTCATAAATTACAGACATTATTTTATCCAAATAAAAACACCCCAGGCTCTTTCAACTTTGCTTCATGTCTAAAATCTTTTTAAACATTGGGGAGGGGAACACCCCATGGCACCCACATTTCTACATTGCTTTCAGGCAGGGCAGAGCAGCAATTAATCTTCTGGGTTACCTGCAATTCTGGATCTTGCCATGGTTAGAGAGATTTTTTTCCCTTATGCTTCAGACTATCCAAGAGTCCCCCAGCCAGCTTGTCAGGTTTCAGATTTATTCACATCATCCTGACGGGCCTTTCCAGGGGCCCACAAGCAATTCACACACCTCCACACAGCCCAGGGGGTGACTGCACCCCACACCGTGCTATCATCACAGATGGCATGTGGGCGGGGGCCACGCAGCCCTTCTCCAGAGCACGGGAATATCCAGTGACTGACATGCCACGACCTTGACCATGATGGGACCAGAGCGACCACACAGAAGCAGAGACAGTGCTGTGTTAAGCTGAAGGGGCTCCTGGTACTTTAATTCAAACTGCTCCTGTGTGGGGGCTCTGTGTCTCCTTTATCACAAAACTACCTCTTGCATAAACTTAGCAGGAAAACCTGACACTGAAACTTGCTAGTCCCAACTCACAGCTTCCACACGAGGCTATTACGATTCTGTCATCTTGCTCTCCTGTTCCGTTTCCACTCTGCTTCACACTTTAAAGGTTCCCAGAGCCAAGATCACTCTTAATTAGCACCTTGTGCAACATTCCAGCCGCCCCTCCGAGATGCCGGGCAAGCTGAGGCTTGTACCCACCCAGCAAGGCTGTTTCTAGATGAAAGGACACTATTTTCCTGTTTAGAAGCATCAGTGCAAATCCCTGTGAATGTACGTTTTTCCCCCAAAATAACTCTCCCTGAGGAAGTTCTATCAACATTCTTCCTTTAGATTAAGGCAACCACCTGTCCCTTCCCCACGTCTTGCTAGTGGCTAGAGGTTCCTGAGTTTCTTCCTCCACGTCTGGAGAAGCAGGCTCACCGCCCAGGCTTCCACCATGAGCATCTGAGTCACAGCAACTCCCTCTCTTTCGCTGCCCTACAAGTGTGTTCACTGAGGCAAGTGTGCCCGTGCGTGGCCATGTGGGGAGTGTTGGGGGTACACTTCACACATTACCTCTGAGACAGGGGTGTGACCAGCATGTCGGCAGGTGAAGCCTGCATGAGGTCTGAATCCACAGAAATAACTTGACAATTGTGGTACTGAAAACCGTACCCCAAAGCCACTTCTCCACCACGGCCCGGGCTGGTACAGCGAGGCCCTGCCAGGAGGCTGAGAACCCAGGTCTGCGGCCCGGCTGAGGGCAGGAACCCCTCTCCAGGCCTGGGGGACTGGGGGAAGTGGGCTGGGCCAGAGGGACCTCCTGTGAACACTGCTGCCCTGAGACAGCGACTGGAGATGGCACCGCACCCTGCACGCGGGGGGCGATGGCAGAGGGGCCAGCATTGGGAGTTGTGGCCACACCCATCTTCTCGGGCAACGGCCAGGCCCAGTCAGGAGCCTGCCCACCCTGATGCGGTGGGCCATGATACCCTGGTTTGTGAGAAAAGCAGACCCCTAGTGCCTAAACCTGAGAGTCGGGCGGTCTGTTACTTGCCGCCTAAGTCTTCTAACTGGAATTCTCAAGGGAGGAGGAGGAGGACGGGAGGAGGGACAGAAAGAAGGGGATGAAGAACAGCCGCTGTCACTCACGAGTCCCGACTGGGCAGCAGCCCGTGTGCAAGGCCCCTAATGTGAACCTCATTTACAGTGAAAGACGGCGCCTCAAGTCCATACTTTTACCTCTACTTTACAAGCAAGGAGGTGTTTACAAACAAGGAGGTGAAGAAGCAGCCCGGGTCTGCAGAGGGGCCGAGGTGTGGGAGTGCTGATCATGTGGGGTGTCTTCAGCGCCCCGGTGGTCTCCGAGGCTCTGCTGCGGGGACGCGGGGGGCCAGAGGAGGCGGGCGGGGGCCAGGCTCCCAGGCACTGACCTTCTCGGCCTTCTGGTGGAAGACGGACGACATGTCCAGCAAGGTGCTGCGCTCGTCCAGGGCAGCCGCGAAGGCCTTCCACTCCTGCTCCAGCTGGTTGGCGATCTGCTTGATCTGCTGGGAGGCGTAGTGGCCCGACTCCACCAGGCGGTTGGCCACCGACATGATGCGGTTGATGTTCACGTACACGTTCTGCGGAGGGGCGAGAAGGGGGTGCTGGTCAGGGTGGGGCGCATGGGGTACCTCTCTGACAGATTCAGAGCGCACTATCTGAAGCCACCTACGAACTTAAAAGTCACATTTTAATCGCAGGATCAGCAGGTGGATGGAAGGACATGTGTCCTGCTATTCGGATTTCCATATACCCTAAGCCTTGATTTCAGTTTCTATTTTTAAAACTGCTCACCAAGAGGTGAGCCAGCTGGGAGGGGCACAGAAGCAATGCACACAATGCCCTCTGACCCGTGCCCTGGCCTCCTGTCCCGAGAAGGGTCCAGACGGCAAGCTGTCACCCAGAACGGTGGGAGCCACCGCCGCAGTCTGTCACGAGGACCCAGAAATGACAGACTCTGCGCGGCAACCAGAGGCTACTCTGTGTGGAAACAAGCCCTCCTTTCTACACAAGCCCAAGCCAGCTTGCTGGTGCCAACAGGAAACCTGCAAATGGACCCACATTCCCAGGGGAACGTGCATCAGGCACCAACAGGGCAGTGCTGTGCTCCAGCTTTAAGTGAGCTTTTCTACTGTGTTGAAATCTCTCTCTTCGAGGCCAGTAGCTTGTGGCAAAAATAAGGGTACAAAGCTTTTTCCTTTTTTTTTTTTAAAAAAGGGCATTTTTCTTGCAAAAGAAGTTCTCACTATGATATTTCCGTTTCTGCCTTCCTCTTCTTTAAGGATCACATGATCCTTAGAGCAAAGGCAGGGTGCAGAACGCGCACTTTCAGCGAAGCCTCGGTTGTTGCTGCTCTTCATATATTTATTATTATTAAGACTTCCGCGACGCATCCCAACCCTGCACCGTGCACGGGTGCAGCCTCACCTTGGGCTCCCGTCATCCTCACCCTCGATCAGACCGGGTCACCCAACCTGCCTGAACCCCCGCACACTCTTCCTCCCGTCCCTCCTGCCCCCGTGGTCCTCGGGGCCATCTCTCACTGCCTCGCCCTCCGACCCCTGCACCAGCCTCGTCACTGTCACCCCATGTGCAGCGACCCTAGGAAGCGCCCCACAGAATGCGCCTGGCGTCCTCTGTACCTTCACTGACTCATTCCTGTCATCCACTCCTGATCGCAGCCTGAGCTGAATGGAGTCGCCTTCATCTGGGTTTACAAAGCCACAGACTCCGGGCGCTGAGGCACTTTTCTGGGCTGCAGGCTGGAACCAGCTACCATGTCCGGGTGTGGGGCTCGCCCGGCAGGTGGTGGGGCATCTTGAGGCTGTGACGGGCAGTCGAGGCCGCCATCCGAGGGGAACTGGCCTCATGTGGCATTAGCGCCCTGAAGGCTGTCCTCTAAGGAGCAATGCCTCTCCTTCTCATACACGCTCTCTCCCTCTAGACACACTGACCAGACTCACCGAGTTTTGCTTTCTCTGGATCCTTAAAGAGGAAAATCTACCCGAGAGGTCTGTTTGCAAGAGCATCAGCAGGTGCCCTCTGTCAGGATCTGGGGACAAGCTGTCCACCCAGACAGCTCCATCGGGGGGACTATGGAGGGGGCTGCACCCCACCTCCATCTGTTTCAGGGCCTGCACGGCTTCCATCCCCTCAAACTGCCCGTGCTCCGCATGCAGACGAACGCTCTCTGAATCATGCATGGGCCATGCCTCTATCACCACGGCAGGATGAAGGAGCCGCGTGGCACACAGCCCAGACGAGCGTGCACAGACACGGCAGTGTACCATTCCCCACGTTAGCTGTGCCTCCACCCAGATTCTTAACCATCAGAGCCTTTAAAACACCTGTGATGGGAGAATGAGCACGCCCGCTGCTGTCCCTTAAAATGCTTTCTTAAAGTCGACCTTGCTCCCTGACATCTAGTACACTTCTATTTTGTCAAAAATGTTTAAAACACACTAGATGGCACAAGAAAGGGTTGAAGGTCAACAGGCCCCTCTCCTGCATAAGTAAATGTCCTAGACACATGGGGGACTCGTGGAGGTGTTGAGAACTGGGAGCTGAGAGGCTTCAAAGCGCTCCCCACAGTTGTGACCCTGTAGTGCACAGGCAACTACAGCCTCTTTAAATTAAAAGTTTTACTTAGAGAAGCGATAGAAGCGCATCATAGAAAAATAGAAAATATATTTAAACCTAAAAAAAAAGGTATTACCCATACTGTTAAGAGTTTCTTACTTTCCATAATATACTAAAATTACTGACAGTATTCTTAATGAGGTGATAACATCACTGGTAGCCTCTACCATTTATGAAGTACTTACTTGATAAATTCCGCTTAGTGTCTTACAAAAACATGGTAAGTAAAATAACGCAACACCATGTTAGGCAGAAATTACCCCCACTTTAGAGATTAGGAAACCGAGGCTCAAAGAGATTAATCAGGCTGCCTGAGGTCACTCAGTAAACAGAAGTCAGAATTAAAAACCTCTACATTCATAACTCACGTGCCCGGCTTCTTCATCTTCTGCTGATTCCTAATCACTAGCAACACTGGCGGAGAAGGCAACGGCAAGCCACTCCAGTACTCTTGCCTAGAAAATCCCATGGATGGAGGAGCCTGGTAGGCTGCAGTCCGTGGGGTCGCTAAGGGTCGGACACGACTGAGCGACTTCACTTTCACTTTTCACTTTCCACTTTCACACATTGGAGAAGGAAATGGCAACCCACTCCAGTGTTCTTGCCTGGAGAATCCCAGGGACAGGGGAGCCTGGTGGGCTTCCGTCTATGGGGTCACACAGAGTCGGACACGACTGAAGTGACTTAGCAGCAGCAGCAGCAACAATGGGGAAGGGAGAGGACCCTTTCTGCTCCTTTCTAGTTTTTATAAAATATATTTTAGTATTTCCAGTTTTTAAAGTATGTGATAGTGGTGGGCTGAATGTGTCTTTCACCATTAGTTGGAAGCTTCTGAATATTTTGAAAAATTGATAGGAAATTGTTAGGGGAAAAAAAGTCTTCTAAGATGCTTCCCATAAAGGCCCACATTTCCATTCTCTTAATCTACACTCAGGCTCAATCTTTAACCCCACAATTCTCTTACTTCAAACTCAAGAACAGTATCAGACTTTTGGGATAGTGCCTATTACAAAAATTTTAATTGCTGAATCTTTTTTTCAAAACTATCCAAAGTGAAGCCCTTTGTGGACTGAACTCTGATGAAATGGCCTCTTACTGAACTAATTTAAATAACGACCCCTCTTTGTATGGTTTCAATGCTCTTTAGACACACATGACCATGCAGAGGGCTAGCTAACTTCCATAGGTCTGGCTCAAAGTCCACACCAAAACTGTCTCTAAAGTGAAAGTTTTCTAGAGTAACTTTCTACAGAAGGAACCCTGTGTCCTACAGAACAACGTACAGCATTATTTTAGTTACATTAATTCCAAAACCATACTGAGACTGTTATTTAAAATTCACTGTTGGGGTCTTCTGGGGGATTTTGCCCTGCAGTCTTGCAGTAACCCCAATCATTATCACAACCGGCCAAGAGCATCCAGAGAGCCACAGGACTGCGAGGAAGACTGATGTCAGACCCCCAGCCCTCCACTCAACTTGGGAGGAAGACTCATGTTTTAGGAGAACTGGAGGATGCCCCTGAGCAGGGTGGCAGGCTGGCTTACTTCTTCTTCATCGTGAAGGGCTGCCAGCAAATTGACAGCGGGTTGGTTCATGTGACTCAGCCTCTGCAAAGAGCCCCGTGGGCTCCTGAGAGGGACAGTTCAGAAGCCAGCATCAAAACGATGCATGTGGGCCTGGCCAAGTGAACTGGTTCAAGTTTCACTGGTTGGTTGGCTTACTTGTTTTCACTTCTGTTTGCTTACAAACTTAAAAACAAGCTACCTACACACTGCTGCCACAGAGAATCTCCCACCCACACTGGAGTTCAGCTGCTACATCGATCGTCAGAAGGCCCTACACGAGCTCTGGGCAGCGTGCTGGGAAGGAACCGTGTAAATACCCTCCCCTGTCTGCTAAAGTTTACTCAGTGGCAGGACACCCCTGTGCCCCGGTGTCTTACCATGCAGTTCATAGCAAAGTGATTGTGCTGGGTCTGGAGCTCCATGGCGTGAGGGTGGCTGGTCCCAATCTCGGTGTAGCTGTTCAGAAACAGGCCCTTGTTGTGTGTGATCCAGTCAAACATCTACCGGGATGAAAAAAGACAACCTGGGATCACTCCTGAGAAAGAGAGGCCTGACACAGGCCCAGGAACCGGACCAAACCAAGGAAGGGTGGCGTCCTTTCACCGACAACCCCTGCGGCACTGGGGCATAGAAATTCTAGACTGCTACCAAGTCACAGTTCTGAACTTGCAGAAACTAGAAGACAATCTTACCTAGGGTGCTCCTTAGACAGATGAGGAATTAAGAAGTAGAAGTGTAAGGAGAGGTCATTCAGATCCCCCAGGCTGATTAAAACTCCAATCTTCTGACTCTCTGCTATGCTGAACCACATAATTAGCCACACTGCTCTTCAATTAGAGACCCGTTAGGTGAAATTACAAACTGACGGGTCTCTGGATGGGTGTTGCTCTGCCCACAGATTACTGACGGCAATTTCAATGACTAAGAGATTATGCTCTTTAATGCAAGAAGAATTAAAAAAAAAAAATTCCCTGTACAAACAATAAAATTTCCCGTAAAAATAAAAAGAAATGGGGAAATCTTTAACAATGACATCTCTCTTAAGATTCAATACAGATGCTACCTGGAAAACGACGTTAACTATATTGTTCCCAGGAAAACATTTAAGGGAAAAGAAATGATAGTCAATTAACACTGCTTCCGTGATGTGAACCAGAACCTAGGGACAGTCACCTGCTTGTTGAGTAGATTTTCGAGCACCTCTGACAAGGCACTACAGCTGAGCCTTGAACAACCCAGGCTTGAACTGCAGGGGTCTACTTACATGCAGATAAATGAAGTAAACGGAGTATCTATATTTTTCAATAAATGAAGAACCTGAATTTTCACTTTATACACCTTTAAGTGTGGCAAAAAGCAGTGTCCAACTAGAGATCACAACCTATGGAATCAAAAGAACTGGGGCTGGAGCCTTGATTCTACCAAACTGTTTCAGCTTCTCATCCCCGGGTGAGTCATTTAGCAACTCCTTTGTTTTAGAGGCAGTGAGCACAGTACGTGGATTTTCAACTGTGTGAGTGTCAACACCCCAACCCCCATGCTATTCAAGGGTCACCTTAAACAAATAGAGGTTAGAAGCTTACCAAATAATGGTACGGGATAAGAGTGCTGGACTGTCACCTTTCAAAAGATCCCTTTATATCAAAGACTTTAATGGGTTTTCTTAACTTTATAAAATATTTTCCTGTCCTTGAAAAGGATTCAGTGAGCTCAGATTAACACAGATCAATTCACCCACATTCACGGCTTGCAACCCTTTCTTCTAAGTAAGTGTCCTGTTTTCACGTTGCTGAGGCAGACAAGAGCTCACTCTGACCTGCTGGTTTGACAGGAAACTGTAAGTAATTATTGCCTGTTATTTCCCAGAAGTTATTATTCTTAATTCATTATTTACCTTTTATAGTGAAAACAAATTCAATAACGGATCTGAAGGGTATTTTCTCACTGGCTTTTCTGGGTGGAAGAGCAAGTATTACAAAAATACACACATAATTACTGCTTTCAATAATATATTCTGTAAAGTTTTCATTCTTTTAATTAAAAATATTCACGTCCATCTTACGGGCATTCTAAACCAAACCATCAGTAATTAACTACTCTAAGTTTCTAGAAGAGCCCTGCATGCGTGAGGAGAAACGCTGGAAAGCAGACTGAGGGGAGATCTCCGAACTGACTCTGCTGCTCTCTACCGAGGCCATGTGAGTGGCTTGCCCCTCCCCAGCCCTTTTTTCCTGCCCTTTCTCCCGACCAAACCGGCCTCGCGTGCTCAGACCCAGTGACCCAGGCAGCCTCCCTCCAGGAAGCACTGTAGCACCCCCGCCCCATCCGCTACCTTCTCGGCATCCTGCTCGAACAGCCGCAGCTGAAAGCACTGGTCCAGCTTCAGCTTGCGCACGTGCCACATCTGATGCAGATGCTGCCGCGTGGAGTGCAGCCGGTCCAGCATGGCGGACACCTTGGGTAAGAGGCTCTGCAGGTCTGCGTTGCCTGAGCCCGAGTTCTTTTTGGGAAAGCTGTCGCTGCTCTGAATCCTCTGCAGCAGCTTCTGTCCCTCTAGGTCCAGGTCCTCTATGGGGGCCTTAATCACCTTCTTCTTCAGCTGGGAATGCTCCTCGATCATGTTCCGTGCCCCCTCCAAATCCTGGGGCAACTCCTTCTTGGCGAGGATGTCCTGGAGCTCCTCCAGCCGAGAGAGCATGTGGGTCGCGTTGCTAATGTAGTCTTCAAAAGCAAGTCGGATCTCAATCCATTCTTCGTGGTTGTACTCCAGGCAGCCGTCAAACTCGGGCGTTAGCTGAGAAGGATCAACTACTTTGGTAAGGCCTTCTAAAGAGACCATATTTGTCTTAAGGGGAAAGAAAATCACGTGTGAGAAGATGAACTCATCTTACATGGTCTTATTACAATGCAATCTGTAACGCTTAACCACAGATTTTCAAACCTGAAGCAAGTAATCCACTGATAGAAAACATAACATACCTTGTGCTGGCCCCATTAAAACAAATGTAAATGAAAAGAAGCATTAGTAGACTCGGTGAAAGACAAATTCATTATAGCAACACATGGCTGTTAGTTGGAAAACCTAAAATAATAGAATCATGAATTTCATGACAGCTAAAGAAATCTTTCCAAGAATGTGGAAATTAACTCACTACGTTAGGCACACTGGAACATGAGTGACTTTTTAAAAATTTAGAAAATGCTCAAGGGTTAGCAAGAAAGCTGGCAGACGCCCTTCTCACAAAGCTGGAGAGAGAACAAATGTTTCTTTCATTTGCTGAGATCCATGGTGACTCTGAGCAGTGCAGATTTTTGTTTAATTTTTTTTTTTTTTTGATGTGGATCATCTTTAAAGCCTTCATTGAATTTGCTACAATATTGCTCCTGTTTCATGTTTTGGTTTTCTGGTTTCGAGGCATGTGGGATCTTAGCTCCTCAACCGGGTAACCAACCCGCAACCCCTGTGTTGGAAGGCGAAGTTTCAACTACGGCACCTCCAGGCAAGTCCCTGAGTAGCAAACGGGCTGCACATCACCTACATAACAAACGTTCACAAGGCTCTAGTCAGTTACCACCTAGGCGATAAACCTTCATCTCACCCTAACAGAATGTGATGCGGAGTTAATATTAAGTTATGATGCCTCAAGGAAAACATAAGGAGGGGGAGTTAAAGATGAAGACAAAGAAAAAGAGAAAAAATATATGTGGCCTAGAACCAAAAGATAAAACAGAGCAAGGCTTATGTTGGCCCACCTCTGTTGCCTCGAGTCTTTACAGCTGCGTCTCTGTGACGTTTGGTGTAAGAAATGGCAAAAAGACGCAGAGCTAGAAAGAGGGGCGGCTCCCGGCACAGCACTTTAGCCTGAAACGTGACCACAGGCTCACTGCCATCTCATCGGCCCAGACTTTAAAAACGTCCACGGAGCAATCACTTCACGGACGAAGCAGGTGATAATGCAGAGAGCAGGTCAACAGAAAAACCAGGGCAGGAAACTTTAAAGGCCCAGAGGGAGACAGCACGGTGAGACGAGCAAACACCTACAGACCTCACACCAACAAACGGTTTCGTCTCCTTAAAATGTGTATCATCAAATACAACACATTTTACATTCTGTGTCAAGGAAAGAACTAATATCTGACAAACTGTCCTCCAAACTCACTTCATCTTGTGTGTAAGATAAAGGCTTACTGGTTTCACCTTTCACCTAAACCTTTCAAGTGTGGTTTTAAATTCATGCAGATTTCAGGTTGAAAATCAGTACCAAGGAACCAAAATTTAAAATGCAATGTATGCATGAAAAGACTCTGAAAGGTGTAACATGTAACATCAAGCTTAAGAACTAATATTGTGTGATATGTTTAATACTAGTATTGTCGATAACCTTAAAATACATGAATACATTCACTGTAACCTAATGTTTGGGCAAAGTGGCTAGATGAACCATCTAGTCAACTAAAAATTAGCATTTATAATTAGGAAATATTTAAATTTTATTGCACAGTATGGCACGAATCAAGTTTCCAGCTGGCCAGAGTACTTTCTCCCCATAATATTCTCATGAAACCAACTGCATCACAGCCTTGTCAGAAGCCTGGGAGCCTAAGGAGAGGAGGTTCCAGGGGAAGGAGAATCAGGCAGCAGGTTGAGGGCTGTTTTACACACTGTCTGAAAGACAGCGACCTTGTGTGCTAACTGGACCCAGGGCTCCGCCCGGGGTTTAAAGGAATCGCTCCCTTTTTGTAAACGAGAGACCTGACGTATAAAATACAGAGCAGATGGTTAGCGCCAGCATTAATTAAGGACGCGATAAAAAGTCATCCCACACATCTCCTTAGGAACTCTGAGGTTGGGCATTTCTCCCTATCAGTCCCTCATTTCCACAGCTGAGGTTAACAGTGAGGCCTCAGAAGCCACCTAAAGCCACTTGTGCTCAACAGTAAAGCTATTTTATCCCATGAAGTGAAAGGAAACAGGCTTCTAAGATACACAAGTTCCATTCCAGCAACCCCACCACCCAGAGACAAGAGAAAGGGGACAAAACCAACCTGTCTTATTTAACATGATGACTAACTATACACGTCATACGTAACTAAGATACGCAGCTTTTGCTGGATACATGGTTTTGAAACATCTATAAGCAGCCTGCAATGACGACAGAAAAGCTTTTAATAAACCACACCTACTGGTTCAGTTGGTCTGGCTACACGGGGAAGTTACCTCAAATTCAAATTTAGAACTGCCAAAATTAGTCCTCTGTTTCTGCCAAAAGTTGTCTGGCTTGATTATCAGCGCGACGTGGATGCAGCAGGGGAAGGACTCCTGTAAGATCTTCAGCAGCGGCTTGATGGAGTCCCACTTGGACCCACGCATGTCCACAATCACCGTGAACCCTCGCTTGCAGACTTCTTCACTGGAGAGAAAGAAAAGGCAGGCTGACACCACGGCAGGGCTCGCCCTGTGTCTGGTCGGAGGCTGGCCCGGCGAGGTGGGCTCTGCCTCCGTCATCCTGCTGCCGGCAGGGCGGGTGCCTCCATCCACCACCTGGCCAGCCAGCGCTGGTACCCAGGGAGCTGCTGGACGCACAATCCTTACCGAGACAGTGTGGGTCTTAGCCGTGGTTCTCGCCCCGCCTGGTGCCTTAATGGAACAGGCTAACCGTACCTGCACAGGGTTCAGCCTCAAAAATGTTCAAGTCTTTATGCTGTGTCCATGGCTTTTGCATCTTGTCTTCCCTTTAGGAGAAGAGCAGTGACCACCCTGCCCATCTCTCAGGCCTTGTGTGCATTAACTGGTCACACACGCTGCCAAGTAAGGGTAAAGGGCCACTAAACAAGGACAGAGCCAGACAGGGAGGGAACCCCGACAGCGTGCGCAGAGCCGGGTGCAGCAGTCACCCGGGCCCCAGGATCGTGGGGAGCTGGGGCCACTCCCACAGCGTGCATGAGCTTTTGAATGTCCCAGTTTATTCCCTTTAACCTGCCCAGGACCCTGAGTTCCCTCACAGCTTCTCAGGTGTCGTTCACCAGCCCCAGGGGACCCCCCGTCTGCCAGGGTCTGGGGGTACACCTATTTTCATGGGATTACTGTGTCTTATTCGTCTTTTTCAGCAGGTTGCACTGAGAGTGCACAGGCCACAGAGAACACGGTTGCCTCTTAGCAACGCTAGGAGTCACTGTATTCTCTCCAAGTTCTAGCCATTAAACAAAAGAGCCAGTTTCTCTTAAGAATGTCCTCGATGAAGACATAAGAATTATGAACTCTATTAAATCTCAACCTCTGAGGACACAAGAAATGTATATAGAGCATATCTGCAATGAACAAAAAACAAGGACTTCCCTGGTGGTTTAATGGTAAAGAATCCACCTGCCAGTGCAGAAGACACAGGTTCAATCTCTGGTCAGGAAAGATCCCACACGCTGCAGAGCAATAAGAGACGCCACTGCAATGCGAAGCCTGTGCACCAAAACTGGAGTAGCCCTGGCTTGCCATAACTAGAAAAAAGCCCTCAAAACAATGAAGACCCAGCACTGCCATAAATAAATAAATAAAATTATGTTAAAAAAAAAATAAATAGAAAAAACAAAGTCCAAGTGTCCACATACATGGGTTAAAACTCCATAGTCTCCCCCTCACACCATATACAAAAATTAAACTCAAAATAGTTTAAAAAATTTTAAGACATGACATCATAAAACTCCTGGAAGAGAAAACAGGCAAAACATTCTCTGACATAAACTGCAGCAGTATTTTCTTAGATCGATCTCCCAAGGAAAAAGAAACAAAAGCAAAACTAAACTAATGAGACCTAAAGCAACGTTAAAGCTTTTGCATAGCAAAGAAAACCATCAACAGACCAAAAAGACAACCTACAGAATGGGAGAAAATATTTACAAATGATGTGACTGACAGGGGTTCATATCCAAAATATACAAACAGCTCATACAATTCAGTATCAAAAAAACAAACAAGCTAAAGAGAAGGGCAGAAGACCTAAACAGACATCTCTCCAAAGATGACGTACAGATGGTGGCCAACAGGCAGATTAAAAAAATGCTCAAGGCTGCTAATTATTAGAGAAATGCGATCAAAACTGCAATGAGCACCTCATACCAGTCAGAATGGCCGTCATCAAAAAGACTGCTAACAAATGCTGGGGAGGGTGTGGAGCAAAGGGAGCCCTCCCACACTGCTGGTGGGAATGCTGGGGCAGCCACTATGGAAAGGAGTACAGAGGTGCCTCAAAAGCTAAAAAGAGAGTGACCATATGACCCGGCAATCCTACTCCAGGACAAACATACAGAGAAAAATGAAAACTAGGGGTGCAGCCCAATGTTCGTAACAGCACCATGAACAGCAGCCAAGACATGGAAACAGCCCAGGTGACAATCAACGGAGAACTGGCTTATAAAGGTGTGATATATATATTTATACACACAATGGAATATTACTCGACCGTAAAAAACAAAGAAATATTGCCATTTGCAATGACACTGATGAACCAAGAGAATAACCTAAGTCAGATAAAGACAACTATCATACGGTACCACTTACATGTGGAATCTAAAAAATAATACAAATGAATCTATATACAAAACAGAAACAGAATCACAGACAAACAAACCCACAGTTACCAAAGGAAAAAGGGAGATGGGGAAGGATAAATTAGGAGCTTGGGACTAACAGATACAAACCGCTATACACAAAGCAGATAATCGAAACAGGTTTGCTGTATACCGCAGGGAGCTACACTCAGTATCTTGTAATAACCTACAATGGAAAATAACCTGAAAAACAAATATATATATATTTATATATCTGAATAATCCTGCTCTACAACTAAAACTAACACAAGTATTGTTTAAGTCAACTATACTGAAAAAATTTTAATTAAAAATTAATGTTCATTAAATCCAATGTTCATTGCAGCACTGTTTATAATAGCCAGGACATGGAAGCAACCTAGATGTCCATCTGCAGATGAATGGATAAGAAAGCTTTGGTACATATACACAATGGAGTATTTCTCAGCCATCAAAAAGAATGCATTTGAATCAGTTTTAATGAGGTGGATGAAATTGGAGCCAATTATACAGAGTGAAGTAAGCCAGAAAGAAGAACATCAATACCGTATATTAACGCATATATATGGAATTTAGAAAAATGGTAACCTGAACCCTGTATAAGAGACTGCAAAAGAGACATAGGCATTTAGAACAGTCTTTGGGACTCTGTGGGAGAGGGTGAAGGTGGAATGATTGGAGAGAATGGAATTGTAGCATGTATATTATCGTAAGTGACCAGTCCAGGTTCGACGCATAAATTTTCCTCTGTTCAAAAAAAAAAAAAAGAAATAAATACTTTTTAGTAAATAAAAAAAAAAAAAATTTTTTTAAATAAAGTGAGCCCACTGTAGACAACCAGAAAAAAAAAAAAGCACAATCTCAACTAAATTTAAGTCAATCTCACGCTCCCTTGCATGAGCTCTTCTGCTCTCCTGCCCTCCCCACTCCCCCACACACCATTCTTTTCCTCATCTGGACTCTCAGCATTAGAATAACTGACACTCCAGATTCCTACAACAATCACAGCAGTGCAAGAGGCCAATCACCAAAACATTCCCAGAAAGTCTGGGGGGAACAGAACCTGGGCAGGTGACAGCTCATAGTCCTAGGAACACAGACTGACCCAGTTGTCCCTGGCTTATCACTCCAGTGCGGGACGCAGTGAGGAGTGATCTGATTCACTTTTTTTTTTAATTTTCTGGTATTCTTTTTTTTAATTTATTTAATTGGAGGCTAATTACTTTACAATATTGTAGTGGTTTTTGCCATACGTTGACATGAATCAGCCATGGGTGTACATGCATTCCCCATCCTGAACCCCCTCCCACCTCCCTCCCCATCACTTTTGTATGACTTTGAACTTAAACAGAGGTCACCCTTGGCTCCTCACACAATCGCTTTTCCTGTCTCAAGCAGGTCCCGGGCCAGGATCCGGGGAGTGTCTCAGCCTCCTTCATAAATCCTTAGAGGCAGCTGGCACTCCCAGAAATGTCTCCCGAAATCTCCCAAGTCACTGAAATGAAGCGGCCTGGCCTCCCTTGGGCACTAATGAGGTCTGCTATCCTGCAGGAGTCCATTCAGTCGGAGCTTCTGGGCTCCAGAGGTCCTCAGGGCTAGACCAGCCTGAGCAGGAGGAGGTCTATGCCTGCTGCCCAGTGGGGACCGGGGCTCCAGACCCTCAAGTCCTGCTGCTGCACCCCAGAGACGGTCAAACTGCAGCACTGGGTTCGATGGTTGTTATCAGTTGCTGTTTAGGGCCTGGGCTTTATCGGTCTTCCCCTCATTGAGGTCAATTCTCTGGCAGCCTGTCTTTCTGTTCACAGAGCGATATGCAGTGTGTACATAAAACTACAAAGCCACTCCACTTGACAGGGGCTTAGAAGGAATCCTGAGTAACTCCAGGCTTAACAAAAGGAACGAGCCGGAGAGAGACATAAGAGAAAGGTGCCCTGAGCTTGCACGGTTTCACCTGCCTCTGCGATCCAACTCAGAAATTCCCACCGGGGACTTCCAAGGAAAGCAAGCAGCAGACCAGCCAGGCTGGGAGTACCCAAGCTTCCTACCCGTCTGTCTTTACAAGTTGAAAGTGAGGCATTGTGAAGAAAGCAGTGACGTGCAAACACCCCCAAAGCCCATTCTAACTTCTGAGCATCCGGTGAACAAGTACGGCTACTACACAAGGGCTCTGGGCCATGCCTCTACCTCCAAAACACTGCTCATTGGAAATTGAGACTTATTAACCAGGTATTTTATAGCAGTTTTACCTAAAAGCTTCATTTTAGCTGTTCAGTTCAGTTCAGTCACTCAGTCATGTCCGACTCTTTGCAACCCCATGAATCACAGCACGCCAGGCCTCCCTGTCCATCACCAACTCCTGGAGTTCACTCAAACTCATGTCCATCAAGTCGGTGATGCCATCCAGCCATCTCATTCTCTATCGTCCCAGTCTCCTCCCACCCCCAATCCCTCCCAACATCAGAGTCTTTTCCAGTGAGTCAACTCGTCGCATGAGGTGGCCAAAGTATTGCAGTTTCAGCTTTAGCATCAGTTCTTCCAATAAACACCCAGGACTGGTCTCCTTTAGAATGGACTGGTTGGATCTCCTTGCAGTCCAAGGGACTCTCAAGAGTCTTCTCCAGCACCACAGTTCAAAAGCATCAATTCTTTGGCGATCAGCTTTCTTCACAGTCCAACTCTCACATCCATACATGACCACGGGAAAAACCACAGGCTTGACTAGATGGACCTTGGTTGGCAAAGTAATGTCTCTGCTTTTTAATATGCTGTCTAGTTTGGTCATAACTTTCCTTCCAAGGAGTAAGCATCTTTTTATTTCATGGCTGCAATCAGCATCCACAGTGATTTTGGAGCCCCAGAAAATAAAGTCTGACACTGTTTCCACTAGATTGAAAAAAAAAAAAATGTAGATAAAGCTAAAGTCCTTTTTCAATGCAGGTCTCTAGAAAAGAGAAAGTCTTCTTTTTTCATTTCCTAGATGAAGAAGGTATCTTCTTATATGGATGTTCATGAAAGAATCAACTCAGTTTCACGTGATTTCATTGATGACCAAAGACTGATTTCCGTTTAGTTGCTACGTATGTATGCGCGCACAGGCATGCATACTCAGTTGTGTTCAACTCTTTGTGACCCCACGGACTGCAGTCCACCAGGCTCCTCTGCCCATGGAATCTCCCAGGCAAGAATACTGGAGCGGGGTGCCATTTCCTCCTCCAGGGGATCTTCCCGACCCAGGGATTGAACCCATGTCTCCCGCATCTCCTGCATTTGGCAAGTGGACTCTTTACCATTAAGCCACCTGGGAAACCTTAGCTACTATAAATCATTCTGAAGAAGACAAAACATTCTAGTTAGTATAATTCACGTGTTAAGAGCAATAAACAACTAGAGATATACCAAGATTAATGTGACTTCATCTCTGTGCAGGAGTCCCAGGTACACCAGCTAGAAATTCCACCCTGACTTCTCTCTTACTCATTTCATGGAAAAGTTTCCTTGCAAATTAATCAAATGAAAGTCAGTCTATTACTCTAATTGTTTTGTTTCTTTAGGAAGGGAGAGGGGAAGGGCAGGTGTCCCAAATAACAATACTCAAAACTAGTCACCGCCGCTTAGATCACACAGATGATCTTCAAGGCCGTTCTAGTGGAAAGACAATCAGGAAGCCACGCAGAAAAAAAAAAAAAACAGACAAGAAGACCTGGCTCTAGAACACGTGGCAAGAAGGAAATGATTTGAGAGAATAGCATTGAAACATGTATATTGTCATATGTGAAATAGGTCGCCAGTCCAGGTTCGATGCATGAGACAGGGTGATCGGGGCTGGTGCACTGGGATGACCCTGAGGGATGGGATGGGGAGGGAGGTGAGATGGGAGTTCAGGATGGGGGACACACGTTCACTCATGGCGGATTCATGTCAATGGATGGCAAAACCACCAAAATACTGTAAAGTAATTAGCCTCCAATTAAAATTTAAAAAAGTTTAATAAAAGGAAAACAACTGAAGGAAAGCTGAAAGGCGGATATGAAAAACAGACGTTACCGTACTACAGCTGAGGCCGCTACCATGGGCAGACACCATGCCGGGCACGTGTGTAAATAATCTTATTCAATACGATGATCTAAGAAGCACAGATTACTATCACAAAGATCTGGAAATGCATAAATATAAGTAACCAGGCCAGCTGTCTGACTGTCCACACACTTTCCCGGACAGCACTCTCTCCACGTCTGGGAATGTATGGTCCTGTGTGGCCAAGGGGAAGCAGAGGCCCCTTTGTATCGCAGAAAACATGGGGAGCAGTGGATGGTGGTGGACTGAGATAGGAGTCCCACAGGGAGCCCCCTCCACTGTCCGGGACTGTTCATATCACCCTGAAACTAACAGCAGATTATAAGACTCAGAAACTAAGAACAAGCAAGCCAGAAGGTAGGTCCCACCAAATTCTCACACCCTGAACCTTCTAATGATGATCGCTGATCCCTATGACTAAAACCGGAGTGCTCCCACCTCTGCAGGCCCCCTGGGGGCAGCGTGGCTCTTTTCCAGTCACTGGAGGACCTGAGTGGGCCTGGAGAGGAATCTCTTTGTTGCCACTGCTATTTGGACCACTGTGAAATCTTCCTCCGTTAGCACTTGATAAATGCATCCTCTCTCTTACCTGCTCATTAAATGAACCAAGAAGAAGAAAATGGCATTTCCTATTGTCCAGAATTGTAAATACAAAGGCAAATCCAGGAAATGAAGTGAACTAACTATGCTCAGTGGTTGTAGGGCCACATTAGAGACAAACAAGAAGATGTTGGAGATGCACTGTATTTTCTGGGGAAAGCGGACAAGATGGGAAGAAAGTGATCATTGTTGGAGCCCGAGGACAGGCACGAGGGCGCCTGCTTCCCTCCAGTTCTGTTTACGCAATTCCCAGGACAAAGTTTTGTGTCTCCATTTAAAGTGGGTCATCAGATGATCGACAATATACATGAATCAATTTTTCTATAGCATCAATGAAAGAAGAGGCAATTTTTAAATGTTTACAGTTAATACAGATTTCAAGACCAAAAAGCAAGTTGCCAAGGTTATATCCAGAATTCCAACAATGTAACTGCTCTTAAAAGATCACCTGGATGGAATTCACCTTGCTGTTCATTTAAACTCTACGACAAGCATCACTGAGGGCATCAGGGATTTCTTTATATTCTGCACTGTCCTCGGGCATGGCACATGGCATGCAGTAAGAGCTCAGTAAGAGGTGGCCACAAACCATGCCGTATTTATAAGTGACAGAGCAGTAAATTACTTCTAAGACTCCTTCCAACTCTATGATTTCAACAGTTCAAGGAAACACCAGAGTAAGATAAAGGGGGACACTTTTCCCACATTTTTAAGCCTGTTAAGGGGCCCATTCATGTGTCATCCATGACGTGTGATAGCTTTCCCACAAAGGATACCCAAGAACGCCAAGAAAAACCCAGGAGCTCCCTCTGAAGGTCAGACCATCCAGACCAGAGCTGACTTGCCACAGCCACGGCGAGGAGGGGTCACCAGAGGACAGGGCCATCTCCCTGGCTGGTGTCAGCCTAAGGGGGTCGGGAGCGGTCACCAGCCCCCTGCGGTGGGCATGTTACATCTGCCTGCACCCCGAGGATCCACGAAGCAGTCTCGGATCAGGGCCCCCACCACCTCTGTGCCACCGCTGCCTCGGGCGCCACACCCTTACGTCCCAGCCCGGGGAGGGGGGGCACCCCACCCCACCCCCCGAGGAACTCGGCCCCTCTCACCCCGCACCCAGGAGGGAAGACGTCATGGGAGGCAAACGGGGAGCAAGAACGTGACTCCATCGTGGCAGCGCCTGGCTGGGACCCAGCTCCGGGGGGCTGGTTTCCCGGCCAGGGGCCCGATGGGCGGCCAGCAGCCAGGCCGCCTGCGCTCACCTGGGGATGCAGGCCAGGTAGGAGATGAGCCTCCGGAGGTCCTCCTGCCGTATTCTGTCATGGTTGCTGCGGGCCGGGAAGGTGAGGATGGGACCCCCGCGCTTGTCTCTGCCACCTGCAAACACACATGTGCACGAGGTCAGGCACCAAGGGGAGGACACGGCTCCCGAGGTGGGGCGGCCGGCATCGCCATCGCCCGCCCGCTCTGCCGGGACCAGCGGCGAGGCCACCCGCATGGGGAGGGGGTCCCAGCACCCTGTCTCCTTCCTCCAGCGGGTCTGTTCCCTCCCTTCCTCAGTTCCACGGTTGGAGAGAATCGAAGCTCACGTTCACGTGCTTCCTCCACCTTAAGTCTCACCTGCTCACACACACCCTCCCTCCCCCCGTCTCCATCCCTCAGTCTGTCTGCATCTCCGCTTCTCTCTCCTCCAGCACTCTCTCCCAGACATTCGAAGCGCTCTCTTTACTACCAACCAAACTGGGCTTTAAATCTCAACAGGAAAAGACAAGGTTGTTCACCAAACTCTGTGTGGATGACGACTTCAGAGACGCTGCATCCCGGCCGCCCTCCCCGCTCAAGGGCAGTAGCTGAGCCCTGTGGTCAAGCTGCCCCACGCCCTCCAAAAAGCCACACAAAAAACAAAAGCGAGAGGGAGACATTGGCACAAAGAATTTTAAAGCAGAACGAAATTAGCTTAAGAACTTTATAAAGATTCATTACATATTAAGTACAACTTTCACGTGACAGGCCTTTGATAGAACGGTAGAAATATTTCTCATTAACATATATACACTCTAAGGAAGTCTATGAGTATATCTGAATATTTTTGATGGAACTGCCACAATTATTTTATTATTTCTATCAAGGGTCTCAGAAAAAAAACACAGAAAGAAAACTGTTGTTTTCCCAACAGTATACTTCATTTAATTTTACAGCTCGGTCATGTCTTTTCAGAAGTACAGTACTGAGATCGCAAAATCCAAGCCTCGATATGAAACTTTTCATTATTTTCTCATCTTAATCATTTACCTTACCAGCAAAGGTAAATGAAAATGCAAACAAAACAGGAGATCACTTTAAGGATGCTGAAAACACATTCAGCAGAACATGTTGGTATTTTAAAACACATTTTGCCAACATGGGTCTTTACAATGTCCTAGGATGACTGATAGGCTTCCCTCGTGGCTCAGCGGTAAAAAAAAAAAAAAAAAATCTGCCTGCAACACAGGAGACACAGGTTCACTCCCTGGGTCAGAAAGATCCCCTGGAGAAGGGAATGGCAACCCGCTCCAGTATTCTTGCCTGGGGAATCCCATGCATAGGGGAACTTGGCAGGCTACAGTCCATTGGGTCGTAGAGTTGGACACGAGTTCCTCCTAACAGTAATGACACTTAATGCTGATTCTGAACGCTTAAACTGACCTACGTGTACTGTTAAGTCGTGCAGTCCAGAAGAGTGTTAAACTACTTACAAAACCAGTAACTCAGGTATTAAATGTGGTCAACGACTAAACCACAGCTGACACATGCTAGGTATGGCATCGAGAGCTCTGATCTGATAGTCACAATGATCCTGTTCGTTTCCTCATGTCAGCTTGATCGTGAAAGACACTGAGATTCAAACAGCTTAAATAAAGTCCAAGGGACCGTGCCAGCATGTCACAGCTGGGCTCTTCGCCCTGACAAGAACTTGTATAATTTTTCAAACTAGTGGCTTTAGTTCTTCCTAAGTAATAAAAATATCAGAAGGAAAACTAAATGATGGGCTCCTGGGCCTTTTATATGAATGAAAGGTACTCTTAAGGGCGTGAAGTGGTACTGTTGTAAATGACAGAGTATCATTACGAAGTTATCTTCTAAAATACATATCATTGGCTGCAGTTTTTTTTTTTTTTAATACCTCATGTCCCCAGTGGAGAAGGCAGTGGCAACCCACTCCAGTACTCTTGCCTGGAAAATCCCATGGGCGGAGGAGCATGGTGGGCTGCCATCCATGGGGTTGCACAGTGTCAGACACGACTGAAGCGACTTGGCAGCAGCAGCACGTCCCCAAGACAAGACAGGTAACAACTGCAGTATTTATTTCCCAATATCTTTCATTCTTTTCAAAAACGAATCAATCTCTTTAATAAAAAATATTCTACATCAACATATATTACAGAAACTTGAGTTTTAAAAAATATCTATTTGTATTAACACATTCACCCCACTTTTGGTAATCAGAACAGCATCGCACATTGCTCAACACCACTCTGAACTGCTTTTAGATGCAACATAATAATGGCACCCCACTCCATTACTCTTGCCTGGGAAACCCCATGGATGGAGGAGCCTGGTAGGCTGCAATCCATGGGGTCGCTAAGAGTCGGACACGACTGAGCGACTTCACTTTCACTTTTCCCTTTCATGCATTGGAGAAGGAAATGGCAACCCACTCCAGTGTTCTTGCCTGGAGAATCCCACGGATGGGGGAGCCTGGTGGGCTTCCGTCTGCGGGGTTGCACAGAGTCAGACACAACTGAAGTGACTTAGCAGCAATTATGGTTCATCAGGGAGACTAAATGCCCATGACCCCTGCTCGAATGGCCCCCCTTGGGGGTCGTCATATCTCTCAATGTGAGCAAGGTGGGCTCCAGCATGGCTATGAAATAAAGTAGAATCCAGAATCTGCCCATCAGAGACAGTCACGGGGGAGTCAACCTGTGTGTGCACACCGCACAGAGTCATGCTATTCACTCCAGGGGTGAGGATGCAGATGTGTGCAGAGTGCTGGCTGCCCCTGCGACTGTCAACCAGAGACGTTCCTAAGCTGCTGGTGCTGAGGATGACCCGGAGACCTGCCAGCAAGCTCAAAAACGAGCCCTTATTCGTGTCGTAAAAAAGAGCTTACCTAAACCTGAACTTGAATTTTAAGATAGAGAGGGGAAAAATCAATTTGTCTTTTTTCCCTTTCGCAGAAGAGTTTCAGTAAACTCACCATGATTATTTTAAAACTTCATCAATAATCGCTTATGAAGTAAAAAATGGCATATGTGTACTTAGTTGTGTCTTGCTCTTTGCGACCTCATGGACTGTAGCCCACCAGGCTCCTCTGTCCATGGGATTCTCTAGGCAAGAATACTGGAGTGGTTTGCCATTTCCTTCTCCAGGGGAATCTTCCTGACCCAGGGATCGAACCTGTGTCTCCTGCACTGGCAGGTGGATTCTACACCACCGCACCACCTGGAAAAATGGCATATTCGCCACAAAGTCATTGAATTATCTGCTTTCACTTGCAAACCTCCCTGTATGGGAGTGCATCTTCTGATCTGGGGTATGTCACAGTCAGTGACAGGCGGGTGCCAATCATCCAGGGATCCCTCCCAAAGGGGTTAAAATTTTACAAATCTTAGAACCAATGAAATGCGCTAGTATCACTTCAGAAGAACGTGGTCTCTAAACCTCAGAGAGCTTAAGAATCAGCTCCACAGATGTCTGTTTATATTTCCCAAGATTTAACTTGGTTGCCAATATCACAGAAGGTACACAAACGAAAATACTGACCAGGTTAGGAAGCAGAAAAGCCCCAGGCTCACAGTTCTTGTTCCTGAACTTACAAAAATAATGACATTATAGTTCATAAAAGCTCCATCTACTAGACATACTCTACCTGTCTGATGTCAACTCCGTCTTATGGTGAGGTGGGAGGGACAGAGTCCCACTTTGGTGGTGGTGATGATGGTTTAGTCCCTCAGTCGTGTCTGACTCTGTGACCCCATGGACTGTAGCCCACCAGACTCCTCTGTCCATGCGATTCTCCAGGCAAGAGTACTGGAGGGGGTTGCCATTCCCTTCTCCAGGGGATCTTCCTGACAAAGGGATCGAACCCAAGCCTCCTACATTATCGGCAGATTCTTTACCGCTGAGCCACCAGGGAAGCCCAAGTCCCACTTCACAGATAGGAAACCCAGTGATAAGAAAAGGGCAGAAAACCCATTTCCTGCACCTACCAACGTCTGTCTACTAAGCTGTCTAGGAAGTTTTACAGTCTCTGCACCTCTGTGCAGAACCAAAAACCAACAGCTTGTTAAGGATTATCTGTCTATCCAAATGCTTGGTTAGTAAAAAAAGAAAAGAAAAAACAGTGAAGTTTATGTTCATAATAACACTGAATTATTTTCATTTCTTATAAAAACTGCGTCTGCTTTGCCATTCCTTCCTCACTGGTACATTTTATTTCTGTAAGGCCCCATCGCCTTCCACTAAATGTGCACATTCTTTGCACATTCTCTCTGTCTGCCCCCCTCTAGACCAGAAGTCCCTGTGTTCAATCACTGACATCTTATACCCTCTCAATTCCTGGTAACACACTGGCACAAAGGAGGTACTCAATAAACATTCAGTGGAGGAATAAACTATTTTTTTATATTCCAAACAAACTTAATTAACAGTACCTACTATCAGGTGCCGGCAAGTTAAAAAAGGAAATGCCTGAGGAACACTCCTACAGAAGCATAAAGGCTAAATGAACAGAGGTTTATTTTAATATTAGAAAAAAGGTAGGAAAGGTCCTACATAATAATGGCTATAAACGTCTGTGTGACACCTCCTCTCCTAAACCCAGTGACACTCATTCTCCTCTTATAAAAGGTAACTTCAGGGAACTTGTGACCACAGAAGGAGCCAGATTCAGTCACCCTTTTTTTTTTAAATGAATGAATAAAAAGTCACCTTTTACCCAAGTTGAATAAATTTTTTCTTTTTTGTTAACTGAAGTATAGCTCATAATATTGAGAACAAACTTCTTTTTTAAGAAAAGTTTCTTACTTTGAGAAGTATAATGTAAATCTTAATGAACGGACTGTACTTTTCTCTGCATGGCCCTCATCTGAATTTCTGGTTTCCAATACCACTGAAAATGGTTCTTTACTCCCCTCTAAGGAATAATAACTCACTCACCATGAAAAGCAAACTTTTCCAAAGCAAAGCTCTGAGAAAGTGTGGTTTGTGAAAGAGAAATTATGGCTACTATTAAGTCTGCTATCAAAGCTGTTAAAGGGTGTCCACTGGGCCCCTGCTCGAGGCCGTCATGGCCAGCCCTGACCTTCACATGCTCACCGCTCACTCATTGTTCCTGCTGAGTCCTGGGAATGAGAAACTTGCTTAAGACAATCTTGAATGAAGACTTTAAGGGGACTCTGTACAGCGTATGGGGGCTTCCCAGGTGGCGCTAGTGGTAAAGAATCCGACACGACTCTCTGAGTCCAACACAACTGAGCACGCACGCACTGAGCACGCACACACAGTGTATGGAAGGCCTCCAGAGGCGCCTGACCTTCCAGTTCGGTCACTGAGGCCTCAGACGGTGCTAGAAGCTAGCAAAAATACATACAACTGATGGGAGGTCCTCTTTCCCTTTCCAAGACATGCAGAATTTTCTGCAAAACTGAGACCAGAACTAAGGTCGGTGGTCACCACACTAACAGCAAAACCCAAGGCAATCAAATCCTATATTCCTGTCAGTCCCCCAGGTCCAAAGGTCAATGTTCACCCTGCCCTGGAAAAGCTACACTGAAAGGGTAACTCATCAACAGACAACTGATGGAATAAACTACAGTCTCTGTACACAGGGCTTCCCTTGTGGCTCAGCTGGTAAAGAATCTGCCCGCAGTGTGGGAGACCTGGGTTCGATCCCTGGACTGGGAAGATCCCCTGGAGAAGGGAAAGGGTACCCACTCCAGTATTCTGGCTGGAGAATCCCATGGACTGTATAGTCCATGGGGTCGCAAAGAGTCCCACACGACTGAGCGACTTTCACTTCTGTACTGAGCAGCGTTACGTAAAACTGTGAAAGGAATGAGGAATCCATTTGTCCCGCTGCACACTGCTCTCTAGATTACTGTTTTAAAAGAAACAAGCAAAGCAGAGAAAATGGTGTGGAACAAATGACTGTTTGGTCAGGACGGGATGGAGCAGGCAGGGTGGGGGAAGGAGATGAGAATAGATGGATGGATAGAAGGACACATTTAAAAGTATAAGAAATAAACAAAAAACTAAAAAAAACCAAAGCAAAAAAAGGTTATCTACTGAAGAGGAAAGGTACAGGGCAGAGAAGGCAGGGGGAGAAACTAGATTTGAGTACACCTTATTTTTAACTTTTTTTTTTCTTAAGTTTTTAACCTTCAAATGATGTATATACATTTTACTTACTGAAACAAGATTAGGTGATTGTTTTTTAAGCCTTAAAAATATAAAGTAAAATAAGATAAATGACCCTAAGTTTCAGGTTGGGAGGAACACGACCCACGTGTAGAGCAACTATTTTGTGTGATTTTAAAACACAGGAGTAGGGCTGCTGCACACTCTCAGCGGCACATATCCTTAGGATGACAAAAATAAAGTAACTACTGAACTATATCTGGTCTTCATACACGGTGACATCATCAGAACTACAATGCAGATAGGTATTTCAGTTGATGAGGGTAGGACTAAGATGTTTAGCATAAGGAAAAGACAAGGACATAGAAATATAAAATCAAAGAAAAATAAAACACCTGTAATTCTATATTTGACCTGGAAATGTCAGTACAAAGCCCTGATATCATTTCTCATTTAGAAAACATATATATATATAAACACACATACGGATCTCTGACTCAGAAACAGTGCCTCACCAGAATAGCAAGCTTCCTCAGCACCTTGCACTATGCCCCATGCGAAAGAACCAGGGCACTTTAGAGAAATGGCTGATTGCAGACATGGAGCAGGAAACATATTCGGTAGGGCCTGAAACATCCTGTCACATCAGCAGAGAGACAAGCTCTATTACCACGGAACCTGGATTTCAGAGCCAATCTGAAGAGGCTCCCACTAGCCAAAGGATGAAAAAAATTTAACTTCATAAGAAAAAATATATATATACAATGGAAACATCAGATATATTTAAAACCATGAGCTCAAAAACAAAACACCTCAGCACTTTTTTATGTGTCTGAAATGACTAATGATTTTTTTTTTAATTTGCCTGAAAACTAATTCAAGAATCAATCATGGATCTTCCTTTCTTGTATGAACTCAGGGAAACCAATAAGCTGATGATGGGACATTTCTCTTTATGGAATATCCAAGTTGGTACATGAAGAAAAAAGGGTATAATTAGGATATTGTGTGTGAGTGCTAAGTCACTTTAGTCATATACAACTCTTTGCGACCCCATGGACTGTAGTCTTCTGTCCATGGGATTTCCCAGGCAAGAATACTAGAGTGGTTACCATTTCTTTCTCCAGGGGAATCTTCTGACTCGGGGATTGAGCCCATGTCTCCTGCACTGCAGAAAGATTCTTTACCACTAGTGTCACCTGAGAAGCCCAATTAGAATATTACCATTTTGCAACCCTAAGAAAGTATTAGATCTAAGCAAGAAATATCAATGAATGCTAAACATCATAAAAGAGAGACACCAGACTTTCCCAATAAAACTCCCAGTAGAACTACCCAACACTACCCATTAAAATGCTTTGTCTAATTCCTACAAAATCTAAGCTAAGTCTAATCAAGCAGCAAGATCCAGCTCTTCATTCACAGAAAACCAAGGGCAAGGGGAACATGTTAAATGACCACCCAAGGCTGCAACCAACAAAATGTAGGGAAATCTACAGGAAAACACTGCTTCCTCGCTTAATAAATAAACGTAAATGAGTAAGACAAAAAGAATGAAGAGGAGAGGAAGAGTCTCAAGATTAAAAAAATACATCAGACACATCAACCAACTGCAATGTACATCCTGGAAAGACAAATTATGAGACAACCAGGAAAATATGAATACTGATTAGCTTTTAAACAGCTTAAAGAGTTATTATTCCCTTCTATGTCTATTAATAATAAACTGAGGATTTTTTTTAAGGATTTTCAAGGAACATAGATGAAACAAGTTTACTGAAGTGATCCATGGATTCACAGAAATTCATTATACTAGTCTCTCTCCTTACAGATGTTGAAATGTTCCATGACAAAAAGTTAAGGGATGAAAAAAAAATGGAGGTTTCCTGTGAGTTCTTTTAAGGCCCAAACCCTAATGGCATATGAAGATGCAGAGGTTGACATTATACATGTATATAGGGCTGGTTGAAAAGTCCAGTCAGGTTTTTTCATCACAGCTTCTGGAAAAACCCTAACACATTTCTTGGCCAACCCAATATATACACATACATTAAATGTGCACACATGCAGGACATTAAATATATGTAATACACTAAATATGCAGGCTATAAATATACCTTATATACACACAACACTAAATATAAACTACAGGACGCTTCTTTTACTGCCCCCACTTCTGACTTCACCAGACATCAGACGCGTCATTTCGCCTCATTGAGTTTCCCCTGAGTGGGGAAAACAGTTCTGTGCTATCTCACTTAAGTGCAATGAGGACTACTTTTCCGGGGACCTGGAGGGGAAAATGAGGATCAGATATATTCACGTTCAAGGCATCCATGCTGGCTTCTTAAGAGATCTTGAGCTCATAGGTATCTCACAGAATCTCTGATCCTTTGGTCTGCTTTTTCAAAGCCCTGTTAGTTCACTTAGATTTAATTTACTAAAAGTCATTCACATGGAGAGCTTTTACAAAGTCACCATAATATTAAATGCCTCTGATGTCTTTCAAAACGGGGTCAAAGCAAAAAGTACATCAGAGGAGTGCTGGAGGAAGCCGGGACTGGGCTCTCTGGGGGCCGATGACAGTCTCTTCAGGGTTAAGACAGTCAGCGGCGACAGTACCACAATCTGTGAATACACTACAATCTACTGGACTGCACACTTTTAAAAGGTGGCTTTACGGTATGCAAATTATATCTTAAGAAAACAAGAATAAACAGGATCAGAGGTAAAAAATGTTCAGAAGTTTATTCCCTGAAATTTCTCAAAACAAAAAATTCACCACGTAAGTAATCCACCAGTTTTCTATTTAATGATATTCATTTTCCCTTTTACCTTCCTAAATAAGAAAACAGCAAGCTTAAGGCAACCAGCAAGGACCTCACGCTACTTTAATTGGCCAATTCTGGTCACAAATTAGGAATACTGCAAAACCGCGGTGCGTGTGCTGTCCTAAGTTACTTCAGTCGTGTTAGACTCTCTGCTTCGGTCGTGTTAGACTCTCTGCAACCCTATGGACCGTGTAACCGTCCACACTCCTCTGTTCTCCAGGCAAGAATACTCAAGTGGGTTGCCATGTATCAAGAAGGGCTTTTCCCCTCCCCTTTCACTTTTTTTTTTAAAAACCAAGCTTTGCGGGGAAGGGATAGTTATGGAGTTTGGGATGGTCAGGTACATACAGACTGCTATATTTAAAATGGATAATCAAAAAGCCTACTGTACAGCACATGGAACTCTTCTCAGGGTTATGTGCCAGCCTGGATGCGGGGGCATGGGGGCTGGTGGAGGATGGACACATGTGTATGTATCGCTGAGTCCCTTACCTTTTCACCTGAAACTATCATAGCATTGTTAATCAGCTATGCTGCTAAGTCACTTCAGTCGTATCCGACTCTGTGTGACCCCATAGACGGAAGCCCACCAGGCTCCCCCATCCCTGGGATTCTCCAGGCAAGAACACTGGAGTGGGTTGCCATTTCCTTCTCCAATGTGTGAAAGTGAAAAGTGAAAGTGAAGTCGCTCAGTCGTGTCCGACCCTTAGCGACCCCACAGACTACAGCCAACCAGGCTCCTCCGTCCATGGGATTTTCTAGGCAATAGTACTGGAGTGGCTTGCCATTGCCTTCTCCGGTTAATCAGCTATACTCAATATAAAATAAAGGCTAAAAAGTTTAAAAAAAAAAAAGTATCTTCTTCATGAACCTCTTTTCTATTAACCTTTCAAAGTCACTTTGAATTAGATTTACTTCAGCAAAATCATCAAACAGTGTTTAACAGGGTCCAAGAAACACTATGAGACAGAAAGCAAGATAACATTAGCAAAAACACCACAGGAAGCTGTGTCCTAAATATATACCCGTCCCACACGCTTGAAGGACACACAGAACATATAAAAGCAGCTAGCGGTGTTACAAATTTAAAATAAAATGTGTTCAAGAGGAGACATCAGATCAGCAGAGCATGCCTGTTTAAGAAAGATAAAAATTTATCAAGGGAAACACATCCAGGAAGACTGTCTAAAAGCACGTGACAATCTACAGATTTATTTGATGCTTCCTGCTCAAACACAGCAGAAAACTCCCACAAACCTCTCTTCCGTAACAAGTGAGTTGGTGCTAATCATTGGTCAGGTCGCTCAGTTGTGTCCAACTCTTTGTGACCCCCACGGACTGCAGCACACCAGGCTTCCCTGTCCTTCACCATCTCCTGGAGCTTGCTCAAACTCATATCCATTAAGTCATCAATGCCATCCAACCATCTCATCCTCTGTCGTCCCCTTCTTCTCCTGCCTTCAATCTTTCCAAGCCTTAGGGTCTTTCCCCAGAGTGGGCTCTTCGCATCAGGTGGCCAAAATATTAGAAAAAGGTATAATAAATACCCAACAACTGTTCTGTCCTGGTAGGAGGGAGCCTCTGGGCGGACAGCCCAAAAGCAGACCCTCTACGTGCAGAGGAAGGGCAGGTGAGTGCCCCAGAGCCTGGGAGACGAGTCCAGAGTCTGTCTTCACACTGCAGGAGGGCCAGGAGCCCCCAACACCAGGGAATACTGTTCAGTGGGGGACCACAGGCAGGGAACACAAGGGCTTTCCAGGAATTCCAGGACCGGGAAGAGAGGTGGGAATTCAGGATACCTCTAGATCTGGTCACATTCCCACCACCTTTGCTGGGATGATAGACCTTAAATAACCAGTTCTTTTACTTAACTTACTGGGGAAGGTAGTCAAAGTGTGCTGAATGACAAACACGAACATGTAATCACCAGCGCTATCTGAGCAACGACGCGCCTGCCAGCTAGGAGAAAACGCTTTGGGCACCAAATTCTTAGGCCGACGCTACAAGAATAAAGCAGCTAAAAATCCACTGAAACGTCAATGCTGTTATGTTATGATGGGTGAGTTAGTTTATAGTTTAGTATTTTGGACTCTGACATTGTATCAAGGTACAAGGAACAATAAAGCAGATTAGAAAGTTAAACTTTACCTGAAAGGTATGCAACTTTTTCCTTCAAAATTGGCAAAACATCCATAGCTTTCATTTCATCGTTTTTTCGAAACCCTGAAAGACAAAGGAGAAAATAAAATGACTGGGCTGCTTGAGTGTCATTTAATTTCTGAACCACCCTTATCTCCAATGCCAACACAGCTGCTTTCTTTACACCCACGAAGTCTTGTTATTCTACGAAGGAAAGTTTGATCCTTCTCCTTTAATGAGGAAGAGCAACCTGCAGACCCAGACCCAGAGGCTCCCATACCAAGCAGGCTCTCTTGGTCATGTCCAGCCTTAAATAAAGAATCAGTCCCCAAAAGACTAGATGTGAAATCAGTCCAGATTGTTTCACAAATCTTTGGTTGTAATTCCATGATTAACATAAACACTAGCAAATAAAGTAGCAACATTGTTTTTTAAAAAAAAACCAATTACGATTCGTGGCACACTAAATCCTCTAGGGGGAGCCCAAAGCCTCATTCTGTCTACAAATCTGGTTAAAAATAAAACTGTCAGGGAGGACAGCAGGGATTATAAAAAGCTGGGGACCGGCCACCGGTCCCTCTTGGCTCTGTCCTTCCAGGTTTTCTGGGTCACGCCCCCCGGGAGGAATGTCACTGGCGAACGTGGCAAGATGGCCTGGTGTCACCTGCCTCACAGGGTGGCCCAGGTCCCTCTTCTCACATCAAACCAACTCTCCCCACGCCCCCGCCAACGTCCGCGAAGGCCAAGTGGAAATACTCTGGCCAGGAAGCACAGTTTAGGACAAGCCAATGTCCATCTAAGCCAAGGGAACCCTGGCAGCCCAAACATGTCCAGCCAAAACTCGCCAGGGTAGCTGCCCACACGGGAGTTTGGAGTCAGGATGTTCACACTTGTAATAATGCCTCAGGATTTTACTCTTGGAGGTCTCTACACAGGTCGTCTGGGTTCAAGATATTGGCCATTCTCATCAAAGCAGTGACTGTGGGAGGTTCAAGAGGGAGGGGACATACATACACCAAAGGCCGATTCATGTTGATGTACGGCAGAGACCAGCATAATACTGTGGTGCAATTATCCTCCAATTAAAAATAAATAAACTTACATCTAAAAAAAAATTTTTTTTAAACCCAGTAATTGTCATTCATGGCAGAGCAATCTCTTGAAAAAAATTAAAGACTACTGCCCCAATCCTATCTTCCTGTCTGTTTTTGTCAAAACAGTACAAGCAAAGGATCCAAACTGTGAGTTGGTACTAGCCAACGGAAGGCACAGACCTGGAAGCCAGAGCAAGAAAAAATGCTCTTGGTAAGTGAATCCGAGTTTCCATGTCTCATGTGCCTGAGCGGTTCCTACAGACCAGACCAGCCACAGATGAAACCTGTAAAAACCACCTGTCTCAAGGCACAGACACGAAAGGGACCAAAAGCAGGAAAGAACAAGTCCCTTTATAAGGACGTGAGGGCAGGGCCCGGCCTAAGCCACCTGGAGCAGCTGAAACAAGTCAGGACACCGCTCAGGGAGACCTCGGCAGCTCCAACCAAGAGGAGAAACCGTGAGCAGCAGAAGGGGAGCCTCAAAGTGTGTGGATAAACTTGGCCCAAACCTCTGGGCTTGCAGGTTTAGGGCAAGCTCCCTGCAGCCCCGGCTCCCAGCTCAGGATAAGGACCAGGACCTGACTCGAGGTTGGAGTCCAGCCTGCTGAAACAAGCGCACAAACAGCAACCACACCGGCCCCTTTGGGAGAAACAGAACAGGATCTAGTCTCTACAACGTATTCCCAGAAGCACAGAATGCACAGATTAGTAACAACCCTGTCCACAGAATACCTATGTAGGAAGAACCCAGTTTAACAGGATGCAACTAGTCACAAAGAGTCTGACCCAACTCAGCGACTAAACAACAACAAAATCATGGACGTTGAAATGTCCAAGGGCTTAGCACACTACCCAGCTGGCTGAGAAAGGGCTTGCTCGACACGGAACCCAGGCCTCCACATTGCCAGCCTCTTTTGCTTTCCAGTATACCCTTCCTTGTGCTGGCAACCCACCAAGCTTTTAAAACAGGGGCTATTTATAAAAGGCAAGACAGGAGCCAAGCAGTCTACAATTTCATCCTTAAGCTTCCTTCAAAAACCCTTGAATGGACGCAATGTCGTCTCAGGAGTTCATTGCCCATCATTAGGCGGTTCACTGCATATATCCACAATCTGATGACGTCCCAGTTCCAGCTGATATGAACATGGACAGCAGCGGGGGAGGCAAATACAAAGAGGAATCGGGCACCATGGGAGCCTTCCTGGAGACAAGCTCATAAGTACCTGGAGGGCAGGGCGCGGGATGGAAAGTTTCTGTAAGCCGCACGTGGCACCCAGGTGGCAAGGAGGAGCAGATCAAATGACAGGACGCTTGGAGGGAGCAAGCCGTAGCTGCGGAACCTCACCCATGGGGGTTTGAAAAGAGGATCCCCTTCCACCGCCACTAGATAAGAAAACGCTGCTTCCGGCCATTCCCTCAACAGCCTGTGCCCGCAGGCGTCCTGGCCAGGACAGGGCAGAGCCTTCAGGGAGATGCCACCTCCAAGGCTGTCCTGGACTCCACACCACAGCAGCAGGCACTGCCTGTCACACAACCCTCAGCAAGAAGGTCCCGATTCCTGGGCAGGGACAATTCCTTGACAATTCCCACTGACTCTGGGCTACACTATTAACGACCTTGATGGTGCAAATGATGCTAGTTAGAACTGCCATGTTCCCGACCGCCCCACAGGAAGACGATCTACTGATGGGAAAACAAAGTGAAGGAAATGAAACAACCTTCACCTGCCATGCCCCACTGTAAGCCACTGACTGGCTCCCGTGGATCCTCAGTGTCTTAAAAGTAGCTACTCTAGCCAACCAGTTCCTGAATAGCCTCCCTAGATTAAGTAAGATTCACCATTTTTCCAGAGGAAGAAAGACACGTGAGTCAATGGCTAAACTGGTGTGGAAATGCGTTTAACTTTTATCATGATATCTGTACATGTCCCAACATAGACTAGAATGTAAATTCTAAATAGTTTCACTGCAATATTTTCATCGAATATGCCACAGAAAAAGAGATGTTAATGTTATTAAAATTGACAATGAAAACATCTAAAACAGAAAAGAGAAAAACATTAAAAAAAAAAAAAAAGAGAGAGAGAGAACCATAAAGCCAACCACACAAAGACATTGAGTTTGTGGCTATTATTAGGCTGTCACCTAAGCATTATGTTTAACCTGGTTTCCATTTTTAAAAATAGGCAAAAGATGAAGGCAGCCTGTACACACACTAAAGCCAGATTAAATATATCATGTAACTTTCAATAAAAAGAAGGAAGAACTCAGCCATGAAATGTCCTCAGATCAAAAGGCAGATTCTGTTCCAGGCCCTGAAGAGCTATTTATGAAAATGGAGCACATGACTACAAAAAACTTACAAATAAATGGCTTCTGGGCTATGCCAGTGATTCCAGACTACACTACACATAGGATAACTCCTACTGCCTGGCTTCCTGATGCATAAAAGGACCAGGCTGTGGCTCCTAAACTTGTGGAACAAAGGATACACCCAGCAACCGTGCTGGAAGCACACGGCTGTCCTTCCACACACTCAGCATTCTGGGGAAAGGACTGGGGGAATGCCGTCACAGAATGACAACTGCGAGACCCCAGACCACACCAGTGCCACAGCCCAGGTAACTCAGCACTTTACTGCCAAGGGCCACCAAACTTCACAGAGAGAATTTCAGGACATCAGTCCTGAATATTCACTGGAAGGACTGATAATGAAGCTGAAACTCCAAGCCTCTGGCCACCTCAGGCGAAGAGCTGACTCACTGGAAAAGACCCTGATGTTGGGAAAGATTGAAGGCGGGAGGAGAAGGGGACGACAGAGGATGAGATGGTTGATGGCATCACCAACTCGATGGACATGAGTTTGAATAAGCTCCAGGAGTTGATGATGGACTGGCATGCTGCAGTCCATGGGGTCGCAAAGAGTCAGACACGAATGAGCGACTAAACTGAGGAAAGAAAGGGCAAAAATAAAAAGAGAGAGAGAAAATCAACATGAATGGGGATAATTAACAGAGGTAAATGGCCAAAGTCAGAGGATGTGTAGTTGTTGGACCATTTTGTAGATTACATACTTCTCCAATTACACAGGCCTATACTGAAGGCCTGGCGTGCTGTGGTTCATGGGGTCGCAAGGAGTTGGACACGACTGAGCGACTGAACTGAACTGATACTGAAGCGTGTGTAGAGAGACTGGACACTTGTCACAATTTAAAGTACATTTTGCTGACACAGAGAAGCCCCATGTGACTTTTAATGAAATGCTAGCTTCAGGGCACAGGGAAGATGCAGTCGGCCAAAGCTCACCCAGCTCCTTCTTGGCGCAAAGGGTGTGTCCCAGGGGAGGCCTAAAAGGCAGGCAACAACTGCTCTCTTAAACTAAATGTGAAAGAAATTTGACTAGAACGTTCATATGATAAACGTTCATATTACTCTAGATCTTGATGTTTCTTGAATGCTATTGGGGGGGGGGGCTACAAATCTGATTTCATCATTGTGAACATAAATGCGCAGTTAGTGGCTGATGACCTTCTTTCCTCCTTCCTGGTTTCAGTCAACACAAATAACGCCTTTTCCCTCAAGCAATCATATTTGAATATTCAGAGATTTTAACATTTTCATTAAAAAAATCTCAAACCCCGCTCTCCAGGTTCAGCACGATGTGACTTGCCAAAATTGATTCTGCTATCACCTTTCAGATTGCTATTTGGCTCATCAGTCTGTTGATTTGTGATCTATTTCAATCCCCCCCTCCACATTCCCTAAAGTGACTCACATTATGTTACCCATCAGGAGGACCGCTTTTCCCCTCTTTTCCTCTAAATCCACCTGCTAGCCAGAGGACACATCTGGTTCTTTCCCTGCTGTTTCCCAGATGTCAGGCACAGGCTGGTCAATGAACATGGGTTGACTGAATGAACGAAAGAGCGGACGAACGAACTAACAGAACGACATACTTCTCCAGCTCCTTGCCCCTGAAACCCCCACAGAGGCACCCCAGGGTTCCTTAGCACTTTCTGTTTCAGGTTTGTAAACTATTAAGCTCAGTGTTGTCCAGATGGCCTATACTATGACTTACACTTGTCACAAGGAAAATTAACCTCTGGGTCCTAAGAGTAAACATTCCACAAGTTATTCAACAACGGAAAATCTTTTAGTTGTACCAATGGTCTGAAACTCAAACTATCTAATACCCCACTGGTCGAATCAACTTATTTTTTGCCCCTCCACTCTACAAGGAGGTACTGCATTGTTACTGTGAACAAATACCTTCTGAAGCGAGTCACTGCTGACCAGAATGCTCACAGGCTTGGTCACTTCCTTGGTATCAGATTTTTTAAAAGCAACAAACAGAAAAGGAAGAGCCACCCGCCCCCACCCAGTGGTTTTTTTTTTTTTTTTTAATTTAAAAAGAAAGCACCACAGAAATATTTTTACAATGAGCAAAAGCTTTTAAGCCGCACATCATCCCAACAAAATTTTTTATGTAGCTGGTTTAAAAAGAAATCTTTAAGATGAAGTAAATCAAGACTTTCAAAAATGAATCAAATTTTTAAAAGTCTAAACCAAAACACTGGTTAGTATTTTCCCTCCGTATTTATCCTGGGACTACTGACATATACTAGTCATTTGAAATTTTACCTAATCCTGCAACTACATGAGTCAAAATTTTTTTTAAAGTAAAAACCATGATAGGGAAAAAAAACACCGTCATTTCTTCCCCATTTGAGCTGTAACCAATGAACTGGCACCTTGTTCTCAACAGTCCACCTCACCTCCTTCACTGGGATTTGTCCCTAAAAGACAAGGCAAACTGCGCTGCTCATCCATTTTCAAAGGTCGCATTTGCGTGTCAGCTGTTCTACTTTAGTATTTACTAAGTGGGAAACCAGAAAGCGGGGGCGGGCTGCAAAGATCCCCATCCCTATAAAAACACAGCTTGTTGCGGCAAAAAAAAAAAAAAAAAGTGTTTTAATAAAGCAGCATCTTGAAAGAACAAAGAAAAGCAACGTGCAGCAGTAAGCTGGAGGGTTCCTATTAGTACGGAGTCTTGGTGGTGATGACCGAATCTTACTCCTCACTTTATTGAGGGGAGCGCCGGCGTGCACGCACCCCAGAGCACAAAGAGCCGGGCGATACAGCGCTGCACCGCGGCCGCGCGCACGCGCAGACGGAGGTGACGTCACCCCTTCCAGGCAGGCCGGCCGCAGTGCCGAGTCCGGACCTTTCTCCGCAGTGCCTGCAGGATTAGTCACGGATCACGGGGCGCGGCGCCGCGCGGGGCACGCGGTTTGCGCTATCAGGGGTTTTAGCCCTGCAAGCACTGAGATCAGTGTTGCGTAGGAAGGAAGCATTTTCTCTAAGCCTGCATCCTCTCTGAAGATGTGGAAGGCGGAGGGGGGGTGGTGCGGGGGAGGAGAAGGTGCGGGAAGAGACAAGGTTGTAAATCAAATGTTGTACGTGTCTTTTTTACTAATATGTAACAAATCAAAACAATGTAAGGCTTATATTATTTTCCCATATATCTGTAAGTGCAGTCCACACACACAAGATCATTACGAGGGTCGGACACGACTTAGCAACCGAACAACAGCAGCAACAGACCGCATATAAAGTGAAGTATTCATACCAAGAATAGGGACATGTTCACAGGCCACCACGCAGGAATATGGATGGGGTTTCATACTGCAGCATTATGATTTTTACTTATAACCTTTATGGTTGTAATAACTGTCAGGCTCACTGATTTATTCCTTCACATAATTTTAGAAGCAATAGCCTGTCACATCATACTGCAAGAGAGGTTTGATTGATTCGAGGCCGTTAAGAATGTTTCAACTTAAAAGAGCTCTGACTTTTAATGTCTTGAGCACAAAATATAGAAAAACAAAGAAAAATAACCACACATACAAAAAGAAACCATAATAAGAATATTTTGACTATTCCACATACTTTAATGAAAACATCTGTAGAATTTTCAACATTTGATGATTTAACTACGTGGTAACTGTGTTAGAGGTTAATTTAAAAGCATAACTAATAAGCCAATGAAAGGAAATATTCCAACAGTCAAAATAGGAAGAGGAGTATCAAAAACAGGGGGTGGGGGGGAGTTCTACAATCTCATAAATCAAAAAAGAACCATGTGCCCAGATGTGCCATTCATCTTTGCCTCCCCAGGGGCCAGCACAGGGCCAAGCGCAGAGAAACCTTCTCCTCATGTCTGTCTAATGCCAAGAGAAAGAACACGTCTGTCTGCGTTTATGCTGGTACTGCTGGAGAGGCCTCTGGGGGAAGCTCACCCAGGCTGTATCTTGGGACCTATCACTCAAGCTAAACTACATTTACACACACACACACTTGCAGACATATAGCTCTGTGTGCTAACAGACATCGAGTAAGATTTGCTTTACGTAAGGAGCCACCTCTCAGGAAAGCTGTTTAAAAAGTTCATTTGCAGCCAACGAGTAATAGTCATACAACAATATAAGTGGATCAAATTAACCAAGGCTGACTGCTAAAATGCAACTTCTTTAATCATTACAGCAAACAATCCGTAAGTGGTAGCACCCTAACCCTCTACCAAATAAGAAAAAAATCTAATACACTTGTATTTTATTTTCATGCACATCACAATCAAATTCTGTAAAAAGCTTTGGAAAATAAAGCTATAACTCTACTCTTTCCCTTGAATATCTTTTTGATTATTACCTACAAAAAGGCTCTTGATTACAGAGAAGTGGTATAAATGGGTGGTATTAAAACTCCTCCTGGTATGCACTGATTTGCCCTGATCTGGGGTGACTTGAACATCCAGCGTAATCTAGGGTCCTTTTATTGAACTCAGTGTGTTTGGCAACATAAGTAGTAATAAGTCTGTACAGTGAGAGACACACAAGTGTGGAAAAATGCAGCCAGAGGAAATCAGAGTGAGACGTCATCTAAGATGTAGGATTTATGGGGAGAGATGGTTGTGGTTGGTCTTGGCTGGAACAAAGACGGGTCAGTAACCAGTGGGCAGGTGCCTGGGGTACGGTCTTCTCCAAGTATCTAACACGCATCTTCCCAGACCTGCTGCCCACGGTGTGGGTCGCAGCGCAGTACCAGGCCCCACAAACCACCCACCGCACGACTTAACCAGGAACCTGGGCTCACCCTGCCCCCATCCTCTCTTGCACTCCTGCACACACGGAAGCATTGTGTCCACCGGCCAGCATGGCCCTCGCGTGTGTGCCTCCAACAACCTCCTGATGGATGCTCATGACTCCCTGGGATTCATTCTGGCACCCTCCCCCTGAATGCACCTCTCCCAATTCCACTCCCCTAAAATTCGCCAGTGGCTACTGTGAAATGAAAATATCTCCTGCCATATTAATAAACAAGACCTGTCACCGCCATCAGTGATTTCTGGCCTCCAAATGTGAACGAGGGCTCCCCAAACTGTGATCCAGCAGATGCCACCAGCCCCCACGGTGACTGCTGAGGAGCTGGGAGAATGCAAGCAGCAAGATGAACAAGGAAAAGGACTGGCCCCGGAGAGCTGAGGTGCATATGAAAGGAATGAATTCAGTGAGTCCACAGGCTTGCATCTTCCCATACATAGAATGCCATAAATTCCTTAACTTGATACTTGATCTTTGATGTTCAGACTGCTGCTCCCTTTGTTGCAAACCTGCATAGAGCCTGACTTCCCACCCCTGCCTTCTTAGAGCAGTTTTCTCAGAGTTACCTTCTCCCGGGTCAGAGTCAAACATTCCCCCCAAAACAAAACCTGCAGGTTGTGACTATCTTTTAGTCGACACCTCCAATCAAGTCCAAACTCCGAGACGTGGCACAGAGGTCCTCAAGACCTGACATCCACTCACCCCTGTGGCCTCACTATTCCTCGTCCTCATTCAGGACCCTCTCCCCACACCCACTCCAGGAATTCTAACCGCCTGCAGTGAACCACCCGTGCTTACAGCTGAACTTGCACACACACTGTTCCCCTATCAGCCAGAAACACCCCCCAACATGCACACACACACACACAGCCTTTACTCTCCCATCTCCTCCTGAGACCAATCCCGCCCCATCTGTGAAGCCTTGGAGAGCCCCCCAGTGCTGGATAAGACCCCCACGCCTCACCCCCCACAGCACTCCAAACCCTTCGGGTGTCATGTCATCTATCACAAACAGTAACATCCCAGCACATCTGGAGTACGTCACCCAGGACAACCTGCCTCGTTACCAGCCAGGAGCATCAAGGGTACAGAACAAACAAGCATGGAGGCCAAGTTGAAGTTGTGCAGCCAGTCTGCACATCTAAGTTAAAGGGACTTAACGCTAATCCATGAACTAAGACTTGGGTTTAAATTTAGGTTTATTCCTGCCTCTCTTCACAAAGAAGGCCCCAGCCTTCTTTCTGTGAACCCTAAAATGCTAAGGTTCTGCTTCTGAGTATGTCCTGCTGCTCAGATGGCGTGAGAAGGGGTAGAAGGCAGCGAGGATGCAGAAGCCACAACCCTCCCCACAGATCTTCCTCCCAGCTCCTCGGGTTCAGCAGCAAACACTTATCAATCCCTTCTGTCTTCAAGACACGATGGTGATTATCTTTCCATTAAAGGGTAAGAGATAAAGCAAGGCTGAATATCTTAATAAGCTACCAATTAATTTGAAAGTCCAGTTGTTGTTCAGTTGCTAAGTCACGCCCGACTCTTTGCAACCCCATGGACTGCAGCATGCCAGGGTTCCCTGTCCTTTAGTATCTCCCAGAGTTTGCTCAAACTCAGGTCCACTGAGTCAGTGATGCCATCCAACCATCTCATCCTCAGTCGCCCCCTTCTCCTCTTGCCCCCAATCTTTCTCAGCACCAGGGTCTTTTCCAACAAGTCTGCTTTTCGCATCAGGTGGCCAAAGGACTGGAGGTTCAGCTTCAGCATCAGTCCTTCCAATGAATATTCAGGGTTGACTGCCTTTGGGACTGACTAATTTGATCTCCGTGCTGTCCAAGGGCCAGTGTCCAGTGACTGCATCTAAACGAAAATACTGTATAGTTCTTCCTCAACTTACAATGGAGTTATATCCAGATAAACCCATCACAAAAGTCAGAGGTTTCTTAAGTTGAAAATGCATTTAATACACATACTGAACATCATAACTTAGGCAAGACCACTGTACATGTGCTCAGAACACTTACATTAGCTGAAAGTTGGGCAAAATCATCTAACACAAATTCTATAATGAAGTTGAATGTCTCTTGTAATTTATTGAACACTGTACTGAAAGTAAAAACAAAAAAAACAGAGCAGCTGTCTTGGGTACAAAATGGCTTTAAGTGTATTGGTTGTTTACCCCCATGAATGGGCAGCTGTCTGGGAACTGCGGGTCCCAGCCACTGGCAAGCATGCCCTGGAAGTGCCTACCGCACAAGGCTGGCCCCAAAAGATCAACGTTCAACATTACAAGTATGGTTTCCCTTGAATGTGTATGGTTTTCACACCATCGTAAAGTGAAAAAAATCTCAAGTTAAGCCATTGTAAGTCAGCAACCAGCTATATTCAGAGACATTAAATCACACACACACAATTTCCAAGTTTCTGCTAAAGCATTCAGCAAAGTTAAGATACACTATGTTCTACATACACTACTGGGCTTCCCTGGTGGCTCAGTGGTAAAGAATCCACCAGCCAATGCAGGAGACGTGGGTCCAATCCCTGGGTCGGGAAGATCCCTTGGAGAAAGAAATGGCAACTTACTCCAGTATTCTTGCCTGGGAAATCCCATGGACGGGGAGCCTGGCGGGTTACAGTACTTGCGGTTGCAAAGAGTCAGATACAACTTAGTGACTAAACAACAGCAAGAAATATATGCTTCCACGTGTAAAACAGACAGCTAGTGGGAATCTGTGCAGGGAGCTCAGCTTGGGGCTCTGTGACGACCTAAAAGGGTGGGATGGAGTGAGGGGAGAGATGCTCAAGAGGGAGGGGGTCCATGTATACTGACAGCTGATTCACGCTGTTGTACAGCAAAAACCAACAAAACACTAAAGCAATTCTCCAGTTAGAAAAAGAAGATATCGTATGTCCTTTTTTGGCCTCAAAATTCCTCAGTTAACTCATTTACCCTTATTAACACATCACATATGGTAAATGCCACAAAGAAATGAAAATTTTAACTGAAGAACTGGAAAGTTACTTTCATTTGGATCTAATTTCAACATATATTCACTAGAAAAATGTCTTCAAGAAAGATCAAAGAATTTGGCAGAACTTTCTTCCAAAACGTAGAAAGCTCTACTTCTGCAGTCCTCAGACGAAGCTTACAATTATGTTTATCATCATTTGGATTTCATAAAGGACATGTTTACACACGGTGTTCTCGAAAGCCCTAGAGATGGTCCCCCTAAATGACATGTTCCTGATTTTAAGAAGCTTATCATCTAAAACAAAACAAAACACACGTATTTAACCAAGCAGTAGCCTTGACAGTGTGAACATAACAGGCAGAGTCTGGTGTGCAAATAAATACGCCATGCAAGTGCAGGTACTGTTATTCATAAGAAATGTAGATGATGATGTGATTAACTACACAGATCCATCTAAAATTATGATTTTTGCCACTGAAATTTTATATCGATCACTGCCACTAAAACTAAGTCCTTGACACAGAAAATGGGGCTCCTGGAGGGAAGTTTAAGGGGGAGGGGACATATGAATACCTGCAGCTGATTCATGTTGATGTACGGCAGAAACCAACACAATATTGTAAAGCAATTATCCTCCAATTACAAATAAATAAATTTAAATTAAAAAAAAGCAAAAGGGTGGAAACCCCTGCTATAGGGATTAAAACCACAAAGCATAAATAATGTTATGACACGTGAAGAGAGGAATACAATGATCTCTTTCATCATCAGAAGCCCACTTGATGGCTTATATACAGGTGCTTGGACCCCGTTATTCAGCAAACTTATTCTGCTTTGAAAATTTTCTTCATCTGTTTCCAGATGTTAACAGAAATAACATTATCGGAGACACCTTGGGACACAACTGCTGCTTGAGGACACCCATGGGAGCAAGCTAAGTCCTGTCCTTGGGATGTTTACTGATCAGTGGAGGACAGACAGCCTGGAGCAGGGTTAGACACCCAGGTGGTGCAACGCCCTCCCGCTAAGCAAGGACACCTCAAAAATAAATAAAAGTGGTGTCTATGGCTGGTTTGTTTTCTTTCAGGCTGAATTCCAAATGCAACTTACAGTTAAGTTGGAAGCTTTCTTGCAGATCCTTCTACTTAGCATAATGAGACGTGACTGCTCAATGGGGTATCAGATAGTTTGAGTTTCAGTCCGGAGGCCACACTGCTGGGTGGTGGCTTCCAGGGAGAAAGGCAAGTCTAACAAAGATCCATCTAGTCAAAGCTATGGTTTTTCCAGTAGTCCTGTATGGATGTGAGAGTTGGAATATAAAGAAAGCTGAGTGCTGAAGAACTATGCTTTTGAACTGTGGTGCTGGAGAGGACTCTTGAGAGCCCCCTTGGACTGCAAGGAGATCCAACCAGTCCATCCTAAAGGAAATCAGTCCTGAATACACATTGGAAGGACTGATGCTGAAGCTGAAACTCCAGTACTTTGGCCACCTGATGCGAAGAACTGACTCATTTGAAAAGACCCTGATGCTGGGAAAGATTGAAGGTGGGAGGAGAAGGGGACGACAGAGGATGAGATCGTTGGATGACATCACCGACTCAATGGACGAGAGTTTGAGCAAGCTCCGGGAGTTGGTGATGGATGGACAGGGAGGCCTGGGGTGCTGTGGTCCATGGGGTTGCAAAGAGTCGGACATGACTGAGAGACTGAAGCAACTGAACTCTGGTCAGGGCAACCCAGCCTTTGGGACTCACTGGCTTTTAAGGCGAAAGAAACTTTTTTCATTCAGGGTCTGGTGTCCTGCCTTACCTTCATTTGCAAGCAGGGAAAAGAAATTCTAATAAATAGGACCTATTATTAACCTTCCTACTGAATTCATAATAAGAAATTTAAGAAACTACAGAGAGAGTTGAAAAAAGCAATGCATCTGGCTAATAGGGAAAAAAAAGACAAAGAAATTCAATTCAATTCTCTCTCCCTCCCACCTCCTTCACCTCAGATTCCCTTGGCATACCCACAAAAGTACGTTTTATAAATTCTGCTTAAAATATGTTTATTAAGCCACATAAATTCAGATATACTGATGGCAAAACAAATTTTGACATAAAAAAATGGGTTTAATGTGGACTGACTCATCTCTCACTTGGGATTCTCATGCATATTCATTGAGAAAAGGGAAAAAAAAAAGATGCAAATTCCCTAGGGCAGGAAGACAGACGTGCCCCTCTGGGAGGGAATCGCTGCTGGAGACCCCGGGAGCCGCAGGAGGCGCCAGCCCGTGCCTGGCAGCGTCTCCGCCCTGGGTTCACCCTGGACTCAGATGGCGGCGCCAGCAAGGCTGAGGAGTGCTCCAGCAGGGGCGTGGACCCTCACAAACGGGGAGGAAACTCCAACTGCGGGACCCCAATGCTATCATCCCACCTGGGCCCCCCGCTGACACTCCAGGGGCTGAGACTCACTGGTGGTGAGGGAAGGGCGGGAGCAGCCTGATCCGCGGGGTCTCTGCCTGCTCGCTGTGGGGTCCGCAATACGAAACTGAGGGAGAAGGAGGAGGTGCTGGAATGGGGGAGGGCAAGCTCTCCAGAAAGCTGACTTCCTTAGACTTGCCTGGTGGCACCGATCAGAGAGGGCTGAGACCCAAAGCTTTAAGCCATGCAGGCTGGGGAACCTGTTTTCCTTTCTCTGATCCCCCAACTGCTCTGGCCCGGATGGAGAGGAAAGAAGGAGTATCTCTCTACAGGGAAGGCCAAAGAACATTTTTTCCCAATTAGTATAGAAATGCAAATGCAAGTACAGAAATGCAAACAGACAGGCAGGAAGGACATTTACATGTAGGTGTGTGGGACTCCCTCAGCCACCAGCCTGCACCCGCACCTGCAGGGCCTTCCCTGGAGGCGGCACTGGGGCCTCAGCACACCTGTTGCCCAGGTGCTCGGACCGCCCAGGGTTACAGATGACTTCCTTCCCAGGGAGAGATGGTGCAGACCCGACAGGTGAGCGGGGAGTGCGGAGAAGGGTGTAAAAGCTACAGGCCACCACCCCCTCCCCAGTGTTAAACACTGATGGACAGCACCTGACATCGATGCTGCCAGGACTAGAAAGGAAACCTTCTGTCGAGGGACTACAGTGTCCAGAGAAGAGATGTAGGGACTGGAACCTGGCTGCTGCGTCTCCATCCCCGCAGCGGGGAGACCATGGGGGCACCTGCGTCTGTAAGACGGAATGGATGAGAATCCGAACGATACCACCCAGCGGGCTAACAGCACCCAGAACGCCAAGTACTACGACCACCGACGTCCGAGGAAGCAGCTTATCCTCAGATGAACAGGTCTGCTAAGTGCTTTTAAATAATGGATTTGGGTAAACTTGGCCCATTTACCTTCGATCACTACATTCTATAAGGGGATGCATCACGGGCAGTTCTTGTCGAAACCCACCAAAAAAACTTAGTTTTTAAAAATCAGCGATTCATCTTGGCAATTCCTGTCTCCTGAACACGCACACATGAGATGGACTATAAATAATTTAAGGAACTATAAGGCAATTCAAAAGTCAGAGTAGTCTTCTGCCTAAATGAGTGAGCGAGTGAAGGCACTCAGTCGTGTCCGGCTCTTCGCGACCCCGTGGACTGTAGCCCACCAGGCTCCTCCGTCCATGGGGATTCTCCAGGCAAGAATACTGGAGTGGGTTGCCATTTCCTTCTCCAGGGGATCTTCCTGACCCAGGGATTGAACCCATGTCTCCCGCATTGCAGGCAGACGCTTTACCGTCGGAGCCACCTGGGAAGCCCTCTCCTCTGCCTAAGAGTCTGCAGCTATCCTGACCCCCACCCAGGGGCACCCGGCTTACATTTGAGCTATCTCAGGGTCCCGCTCAGCCTGTCCTGCAGAAAGGGGCAAATCAGAAGACAATCAGAAATGAAAACAGATGAGCCTGAAAGGCACATGAAAGGAACCGACTTTCTGGAAGAGGCTGCCTCCTCTCAGGAAAATGGTGATGATCGACATTTTAATAACTAAAAAAGTGCTTCCTTTCCAACCGTCTATTGTCAGCAGCCCGTCCACTGGAGTAAGATACCTTTCCGCGCTTCAAAGGGGGAGTGGGGAGGGACTACAGGGTGTCGCTGGCTAGGGACACCAAGTCTGGGGGGGTTGCCGGCATGACCTGGCTGGGCACCTGGCTCCCATAGCTGTGCCCCCCACCAGCACGTGCCCTGCCCCCCAGGAAAATCTGAAACCAACAGGAGGAGGGCACTCCCTACCCTCTGCGAAGCTACCCCAGACCAGAAGGCACAGAGTGCTTTGTATCCTCATCTCCCACCTTCTGTCTCTCATTTTAATCCACAGTCGCCTCTCACTTTAACAGACGAACAGGAACAAACATGACTTTTCCTTAGACATGTGGTAAGGCCCGGCAATGAACAGCACCGAAATTGCTGCCTTCGTGTGTACACTGTCCCGGGCTGTCCAGTCGCTCAGTCGGGTCCGACTCTTTGCAACCCCGTGGACTGCAGCACATCAGGCTTCCCTGTCCATCACCAACTCCCAGAGCTTGCTCAAACTCATGTCCGTGAAGTGAGGATGCCATCCAACCATCTCATCCTCTGTCATCCCCTTTTCCTCCTACCCACTTGGTAAAGGCAAACTCATTCGAAAATAAGTTTTTAAAATGATGAAAAAGCCACACTAAGTTTACCTTCTTTGTTCCTTGCAGAAAGCAAGCCCAGATGGTTCTGTGGAAGCTCACAGTATGACATCAGCCAACTCTCCACCTCGAAACCTCAAAACAGGAGGAGGGGTGGGTGCTATTATAGGAAATAACTTCTAAGAGCCCTGATGGCTTTAAATATTCAATTATTCACTGTATGGTAAGACAAAAAGGGTTTTAAATCAATGTTTTAAATTCTTTCAACTACTAAAATGAAAGCCCAGGCAAAAATAGGCCCCAGACTCAGAAGAGGATGTCCACCCAGCTGGTCTGTATGAAGGTGTGTATGTGTGTTACTGGTGTATGTTTGAAATTAGCATCCCGTTTAAGAACCAGAAACTCCAATTCTTTAGAGGCATTCCCCCATGCCCTGGTCTGACGGTGCCCACCTCCTGTCTCCAGACATACCACTATGCTGGCTCTCAGGATAACCATTCCCTAGCTTTTCTTTAGAGTTTCGCCATTTCTGAATCTACTGCTACATGAAGTATAGCTCCGTTGGCCTGTCTCTGGGCTTCATATGAACGCAGTCATACTGCACCCATTCTCTGCGACGTGATCCGGTATGGATGGCTCTTCTCGTCCATGTGTGCACTGAACTGTTTATTGCTCTACTCTGTGACTTGGGTTCATGAAACTTGCTCTGTCTTCCCGTTCTGCTCTTATAAATGACGCTGCCTGAACAGCCGTGTTCACGTGTCTCCCAGAACACACCTCCAGAGCATCTCTGGGCCGAGGGACAGGCTAGGGGAGGAACTGCTGGGGTCAGAGGTTACAAGGTGATTGCAAACGTGTTCCCAAGTGGCTGGACTGAACACCCTCGCTGAAGCAGGCACTGTCAGATGAGCCTGCGTGTTTTTGTTAAAGAAACAACCGTTTGGTACCTTTCACCAAAATGAATTGAACTAGGAAACTAAGACAAGAGTGCTACTGGACAAGAGATTGGCCTGAAATTATTTTTAGGTTCCAATCTCTCTGGGCTAACAGAACAGTAGACCAGGGTTTCACATTTTGTCCTGAAAGTTTGAGCCCGCAAGAACAGGATATTCCAGATGTTTCCTTTTCTATTTCTATCTCAACCGAATTCCCCTCATAGTTCCTCCTATTTAAGATTCCTTAAGAGGATTTGCCAAAAAGGAACTGCTGTGGAGACCTGCACACAAACTGAGGCCTGCACACGAACTTGGTCTCTAACTGCCAAACGGCCAGGGTGTTCCAACACTCAGTTAGCAAGTCCGCCGTCGCTGGGTTTCAGGAGTGGAGTTTCTCACAGAAATAGGGCTATAGGGTGGTCTCAGGGGTTCCCACAAAAGTCTCTTTAATACATGAGAATCCAATCATGTCACTGGTGTGGGCTGGAGCAGAAATGGGGGATGGCAGGGGGCAGAAGGCCAGAAGCAGCCCACCCTGCCTCCCCCAGGGAGGACGCGCCAGACAGAGGCACAAAGGGGCCCCCGCCTTCCTGGCCACCCACCTGCCGTGTCCTCCCCCGACTCCTGTCCTGGGCATTTTGCTGGCTGAACTGTGGTGTTGGAGAAGACTCTTGAGAGTCCCTTGTACCGCAAGGAGATCCAACCAGTCCATTCTAAGGGAGATCGATCCTGGGTGTTCATTGGAAGGACTGATGCTAAAGCTGAAACTCCAATACTTTGGCCACTTCATGTGACGAGTTGACTCACTGGAAAAGACTCTGATGCTGGGAGAGTTTGGGGGCGGGAGGAGAAGGGGACGACCGAGAATGAGATGGCTGGATGGCATCACCGACTCGGTGGACATGAGTTTGAGTGAACTCCAGGAGATGGTGATGGACAGGGAGGCCTGGCGTGCTGTGATTCATGGGGTCGCGGAGAGTCGGACACGACTGAGCGACTGAACTGAACTGAACTGAAGGCCCAGACCCGCCCACCAGACCTCAGTCACAGCAAGCAGTCCTCAAAGGTTTGGTGGCAGGACCCCCTTTACAGCAGTAAAAACCACAAAGAGGGGTGGAAGGGAGGCTCAAGAGACAAGGGACAACACACACCCACACCCCCAAACATGCATGCACGAGCTTCCCTGTAGCTCAGACGGTATAAAGAAATCTGCCTGCAAAGCAGGAGACCCGGGTTCGATCCATTGGAGAAGGAAATGACAACCAACTGCAGTATTCTTGCCTGGAGAATCCCATGGACAAAGGAGCCTGGTGAGCTACTGTCTGGGGTTGCAAAGAGTCGGACACAACTGAGCGATTAACACTACAACACTTCTATACACACACACTGATGCCTGATTTTTGTCTTTGTATGGCAGAAACCAACACAACACTGTAGAGCAATCATCCTCCAATTTAGAAAAAAACACTGAGGATCCAAAAAAGCTTTGGTTATGTAACTTCTGCTTGCCATCAAGTCCAGCCACATAATATCTAGGTATCTAATATGGATACTCATATTAAAACCTAAAACCGAGAATTTTTTAAAAGATAAATACATCTATTACATATTAAATAAGGAAGACTTTCCAGCTGAAAATCTGGACTTCCAAAATATACAAAAGAAAGAAGGCTGGCGTTGTTTTACACTTTGGAGACTGACTTTAACGTCTGGCTTATAGACTATCTAGATTCTCACAAGTGACTGTCTTTAACCTGCTGTGATGTTACTTGCCAGGCAGACCCTGGGAGACCTCACTATACGCTTTGGAAAGAATGAGTGAGGAACAGCTCAGACTCTACTATGCAAACAGCTTTAACTCACAGATCTCCTGACAAGTTCCCTGGAGCCTGGAAGTGTAATAGGAGACCCGCTGCCCTAAAGCAAGTTCTTCAAAGGCTTTTGCTCAAGAATTCCATCAGCAAAGAACTTCACTTCCTTTCCCCAGTTATGTTACAAATGTGTGGCTGTACCAGTAGTCTCTTTGTTGCTATTCAGCCGCCCAGGCGTGCCCAACTCTTTGTGACCCCGTGGACCGCAGCACGCCACCCCCTCTCTGTCCTTCATGATCTCCTGGAGTTTGCCTGCATCGGTAATGCCATCCAACGATCTCATCCTCCAGTGCCCTCTTCTCCTTCTGCCGCCATCATTCGCAGCCTCTGGGACTTTTCCAATGAGTCGTCTGTTCGCATCAGATGACCAAAATATGGAAGCTTCAGCATCAGTCCTTCCAGTGAATATTCAGGGTTGATCTCCCTTAAGATTGACTGGTTTGATCTCCTTGTTGTCCAAGGGACTTTGAGGAGTCTTCTCTAGCACCACAGTTAGAAGGCATCAATTCTTTGGCGTTCTGCTTTCTTTATGGTCCAGCTCTCACAACTGAACATGACCATGGGGAAAACCACAGTCTTGACTATACACGGACTTTGTTGGCAGAGTAATGTCTCTGGTTTTCAACATGCTAAATTTGTTGTTACCATATATAAGTAGTCTCTTATATACCCCCAAATAGACATTTGAAAATAATAAGCTATTAAATATCTTTCCAAAGCTTTTGCTCTTTTCTTCCACACTCAGGGGTGCTCAGTGCACCCCTAAGGCGAACACAGAACAGAGCTCCCGTCCCCCCCTGGAATCAGCATTTCCTTTCCTTCAGCCAAGTTCCTATGGCTGGGCAAGCAGTGGACTGACCGGGATAACTCGCACCACTAACCAAACAGCTCGCTGATGCGGAGGGTGCTTCCTTGAGCAAACACATCAACAGGCGACTTGGAACTTCGGGCCAGGCTCCCCCAGTGGGGGTAAATGGTGATGGTGTGTATGGCCAAGTTCAGGAGCCCTGAGTGTGTGGGCCAGCCCTGCCAGGAGTCTGCCCAGGGTATGGCCACCCTCCATGGCACCTCCCCACGAGCTTGGCAGAAGCAGGAATGGCTGCACTCCTGCCTGGAGGCAGAGCCTTGTGCCTCTGCTCCCCTGGCAGGGCTGCAGGAGCCACAGACCAAAGAAAAACCCATGTGGGGTTTGTACACGGGCAGCTCGGTCTAAGGGGAGTACTCCAGGCCTGGAAAGGTCAGTCTTAAAGGAACGTTCGAGCGATGGCTTGATCACTGCCTGGGCTCTTGGGTCATCTTTGTTCCCTGCTACTGGAGGTGGCAACAGAGAACAGGGGTGCCCCTTGGAACGGGCCCCCATGCTGAGAAGAGATGTGGGTCCCTCAGTGACGCAGGCGGGGCCACATGACCAAGTGAGGTCAGCTCGCCTGCCGCTCGGGCACCCTGTGCTGGCCAGGCTCCCAGCGGGGGCAGAGCGGCATGCATGTTTTATGTCAAAGAGGGGAAGGCGGGCCTGAGGGATGGAGGACAAGGAAGGGCAGGAGGCAGAACCAGCGGGAGTGAAGAGCAACCAGATCTATCGACAGACGAGCTGGGAGAGCCCCGGCCCTCTGAGCCTTGCACAAAAGATGCTTCCTTTTTTTAATGAGACGAAATTCGGAACAAGACACAAAGCTACCACTGCTGAGTATACAGTGAGAAGGTGACCTTTTCCTCTTGTAAATAAGAGAAAACAAAGCCAAACTGGTATTTTTGTTTCAGCATCTTATTCTACAGGATCTGATTCAGGCTGAAGACACGACAGCTTACGGAGACGTCTTTTAAAGGCTGGCTCCTTGGGAACTATGTGCTTCTTGGGCTTTATTTATTGTCTTCCTACACGCTGATGACCCCCCAGACATGACACCATCTGCCAGGTGAACAGACAGAGGCGAGGGGCTGCCAGCCACCGGGGCACCTGATCCGCTACGGCTGGTGTCTGCCCACCCTGGTCTCCTCAAATCCTCGACCTCGGCTCACCCTTTCACCTGGGAATCACTTTGTTTCGCCAAGAAGAGCATGGTTTTAAGATACAAGGTCGCTCTGCTTCCCTTTTACATCTGAATGCCTTCACTGCTAACCACACTCCCTTCTGATTTTAGAGAAGAAACGAAAATGGTCTTTTCTGGAATCATCACTCCCTGATCCCAGGGCTTCTATCAGCACCTGCTTTGTTCACTGATTAGGCCATCCCCATCCCTCTGCAGATGGACTCCAGGCCACCCCCCGGTGTCCGCTGCAGGGACAGTCCCCACCTCAAAGGGACACTGTGGGGATTCGGTGAGGCGGAGCGTGGAAAGCAGCAAAAACTGCCTGCAGTGGTGCTCTGCAAAGATCAGCTCAGTAAATAAAGAGGCAGGACACCCCTGCTCATGGCTCCCCAGAACTGAGCTTCCTCCGCCAGGGGAGGAAAACAAGCCAGGTTAACAAAAGACATGTGTGTCAGGCAGGCTGGCTGGCAGGCGCTCCTCTCCAGCTCCATGTACTCAGGCTGCAGATTCTCCAGACCGGGCACCTGCAGAATCTGGGATTAAGGGGCTCTGCTACTTTGCGAGCAGCCCAGAAATGCTGATCAAAACGAGTGCTGATGCAGCTTTCACAGTAAGGTTCCCAGAGGCGTGGGGCTCTCCCAAATCAAGGAAATCTTGTAATCCCTCAAGTATTTCAGGGAGCTGTTGCTGCTAAACTGGGTCTGATTCTCTGCGACCCCATGGGCTGCAGCACTCCAGGCTCCCCTGCCCTCCACTGTCTCTCAGAGTTTGCTCAGATTCATGTGCACTGAGTCAGTGGTGCCATCCAACCATCTCATTCTGTAGCCCCCTTCTCTTCCTGCTGGCAATCCTGCCCAGCATGAGAGTCTATCCCAATATTTCAGGTAGCTGCACCCACCCGCCAAAATCACCTCTCCCAGAACGCCAGGCCTGAAGGAGAAAAGCTGTCTCAGTGTCACTAAGCCCCAGGGGCCAGGGGCTTACATCACCAGGGATTCATTAACAACGGAGGAGAGAAAGGGGAGAAGGAAGGCTCCATCTCATCTTTTCTTCTGGGGGAAAAATAAGCAGGGATGAAATGCAACGTCCCCACCTCTACCGGCGCAGCCCGCCTCTCCCACCCTCAGCTGCCGTTTCCCCCGTAAACGTGTGTTTCAGAAGCTCTTGGCAGAACCTAACGAGCCAGTGCAGGAAAAGCGCTTAAGCCAGGGCTGAACAAACAAGGGCGCAGTCCAGGGCCGCGGCCATCCATCAACAGGACGGAGTGTCGGCCGCCGACGAAGGGCCGCGGAGAGGCAGTACACGTGGGCGGACGCGTTCAGCCGGAAAGGATGCGCCTCTGTAGGGGCGGCTGCCCGGGGTACCGCCTTCCTGTTCTCCCCAGGCTCCGGTGCGCTGCGGGGAAAGCAGTGGAAGGCGGGGCAGCTTTGAGCACTGCACCCCCCTAATAAATAGGCTAGTGGTTGCTCATGGCAACGGAGTCCCCTCCCCCGAGTTTAAATGTGTGCACACACTGTCCGCATGGCTCTCTACAACATGCCTGCCTGGGTTATTTTTCTGCAAGAAAAAAAGTCACCCACGTGACCCAGAAGCGCGAGGGCACGCGCGTGTGTACGCAGGTGAAGACTGGCCTTGGCGAGAGGGATGCCGTTTGCGGGTCCGGGCAGCGCAGAGGTACCCGCGGGAAGACAGTGGCGGCACGCACGCTGCTCACGTGGCCGGTGGTGAAAAAGATTACATCATCCCCTTTGTGCAGAGCAGCGCTGCGTGAGCAGCGCTGCGTGAGCGGCGCGCAGAGCTGGGCTGGAGGAGGCTGCAGCTCTGGGGGCCGAACCTCCCTCCTCTCTCCTTTGCGTCAAAAATACAACATGCCCCCACGATGACAAGATCGAGCAGCGGAGGTTCACCAGCAAATTGATATTCATCCTTTCCCCTGTGCTTTCTGAAGCGCACTTCTTTTTTAACAGGGAGTTCCTAAAACTGGAAAGGGAAAAACAACAACAAAACCAATGTTTTTTTTAAATTAACTAGGTAAGAAATCGGCAGAATTTGTGTTCTTATTCCCGATTGCCTTCAGCTCTCCATCCCTGGCGATGTGGTGCGTTTGCAGATTTATACCTGGTTTCCAGGTCCTCCCCACCGTCAGATGGAGCTGCTCTGGGTCCTCCAAAAGGGCCCCCAGGCGGGTTGTCACCGGTTCCAGAATGGCTCTGCTCCGTTTAAAACAATTCTATTAAACGGGCAGGCCCAGAATGACATTATTACCAAGAACCCTGCTCCAAAATGTGTCCTGTGAGCAAACGCACTTGCCCTTTAAGATCGCACTAACCTCACCCTCTGGTCCCAGTGACAAAGAATCTGTGCTGGGGGTTCTGTCTGGCAGCTTGACCTCAACACGTGCAAAGTAAACTTAGATGAAGGGACAAAGGAAGCATGATCCATGGGACACATGCCCCTCAGTAACTCCCTCCTCTAAAGCCCAGAAAGTTCAGCTGTTTTTGAAGCCCAAGTAATGAGGGGGTGCCCGCCTCACCCCCTCCCTTTGTAAACTGGTCTTAGTCCGGAGTGATGGGTGCAGGAAACAAGAAGGCCCCAGCCAGCGTCTGACCCTGTCATGAGCTTCAGAGTGACAGCATCTCTCACCCAGTGTTTAGGAAGGCTCTAGAACTCCGACATCAATAAATCACAAATACCATCCGACCTCTCCACTTCCAATCTGCTTTTCCAGCAAGGCTCCCGTTCACATTTTCACGGCTTTCAACAATAGGGAAGCCACGCGTCTGCCTCTGAGAAACAACACACAGGCCAACTGCCTCGAGGCTGCCAGGTCCAGGCCACCCTGTCTGTGCCCCCTTGAGAGCGCTGTGTCTTGGCTCACCGGTGTTGAGGGCAGTGCCCTGTCTGTGCCAGGCACCCAGAACTTTCAGGGGGCTCAGAACAGTGGGAGAGAGCACCCTCAGGGGGTGGAGTTTCAGGCAGGACCGAGGGCTCCTGTCACACCCCCCACAGCACATCAGGGGGTCCAGGGACGCAGTCTGGAGCCCTGGCTCCAACAAGCACCCTGAGTATTCAATCCACCCACTTACATACAATTAACCATCAAAGTAATGAACGGTTCAAATCAACGCTTTTCACTTTCCCAATCCACTCAACGTCGCTTTGAAGTGGCAGTCAGCACTACTAACACGCATTCAACACTCTTCAACGGCAGCTGCCGTAACAAAAGGGTTTGTTGTTGTTTAGTCACCGGGTCGTGCCCGGCTCTTTTGTGACCCTGTGGACTGGAGCCTGCCAGGCTCCTCTGTCCATGGGATTTCCCAGCAAGAATACAAAGCCTAAGAATGACCATTCTCTTTCTTTCTAATTAAAAAGAGGTATAACACATGCATGACTCCTTCAAAAACTCCTTTATCATCTTAACTTGGTGTGTTATCAACTAACCCTATGATTTTCTAATGCACCACAAAGTGTAAGATACACTTAAATTTCCCACACTCAAAAGTTAAAACCAAGCAAGGCAAAAGGGCAGCAAGCCGTCTATCTTTTTTACTAAGATGTCTAAGTCCACAGAGCCTAACTTGTGAACTCTGCTCTCTCAGCATGGACTGTCAATTCTTGAAACAAAATCAAGACGCATTTTAATTTCTACAATGAAAATTCTTACACTGCAAATCTACACTGCATATGTAAGTACTATGTGAAACTGACCACAAAATTCTGTGCATTTTCCAAAACAAGGTTAGAATGATTATGAATTTCTTCAGTGTGACTTCAATTGAGTTAAACTATAAGAACGAATTCCTTAAAAGATGTTTCTTTTCATCCTAATAGGATTCATGAGTTAACAAAACTGTTCATGTAAAGTTGTATATCACGACAGTTGTATATAAACTGTACACTATTGCATTTTTCCGGAATTCAGACTGATCTTCCCTAGAATTCTGAGGTTTGTGCCCGTACATAAAACAAGGAATGATGGCAGCAAAGTGCGAATCCCCAGCTGTGACAGTACCAGGACACTTCCTCTGTGCGGACTTGGCTCAGGCCTGAAGCCAGGGCAGGAGGAGACATGCCCATGCACTCCCATGCCAGGTCACATCTCGGCGGGGTTTCCGGGCATAGCCCCCTTGCTCAACAGGCTGAGGTGAGGCAGGAGAGAGGGCTGCAGAGTCTGCAGCTGACTTCTTCCACTTTGGGTGGACACACATCCTGCTGGTGTGGGCAGAGGGACCAAGGAGAGGCAAGGAGGCCAGCCCGGCCAGCCCAGGGATAGAGCGGGAGGCTCAGCAGGGGCGGTGGAAGGGGCTGCACCTTCAGGGTAGACTCTGGAGGGAAGCCGGAAAAGGTCACTGGAATGTGCCTCCCCAGCACTTAGGGTCATTCTGGGGAGGCTGGGGGGCTGCAGCGGTGGTCACCCTTTCCTCCCCCGCCCCCAGTCGCCACAGGAAGCGGGGGGCAGGGGATGAGTGAGTGGAGGGAGCACTGGAGAGAGGACAGCTAAAAGAATGAACCAACAGCTCCTTTCCTTGAAGAATCCGCCTGCCGATGCAAGAGACGCGGCTCGACCGCTGGGTCAGTAAGACCCCCTGCAGAAGGAAGCACAACCCTCCAGTCTTCTCGCCTGGGAAATCTCAAGGACAGAGGAGCCTGGTGGACGGCGGTCCATGGACTCAGAGAGTCGGACACGACTTACTCAACAACAGCCACCTTTCCCTTTGGCTGCTCTGCAGAAATGGCTGGGGGAGTGGGCAGGATGGGACTGAACTGGGGAACACACAAGGCTTTGGAGCTGGATGAAAGGGCGATATGTTGGGTTAGGCTGGTCTAGGGCCTTAACCCCCAGAGCATCTCCATCCTAACAGCCAGAAGAGAAATGATGGCTTTGGACCCACCTGAGAAGCCAGCCAGAGGTGGAGGCCAGTGTGGCGAAGCCAGCCCATCCCTGTCAGTCCCTTCCCAGGTCCCCACAGCTCAGTCAAGGCAGCAATGAGATTCCACGGACAGACTTGTTATTTTAAAACACTGACAAAGAAATCAAGCCCGTGTACTTCCCAGTCCTGAAGGATATTAAACCTGAGAATTTCCACCTACTTTAACACCTTGTAAATCAAGTTTTAAATTCAGAGAGATGTGACATAGCTTTATATTGTTGATCCTGATTAACATTTTGTTTTCTATTATCAAAAGGCATTCTGTTTATTTTGAGCTTTCACCCTCTGATTTAAACTGCTGCAAGGGATACAATCAAACAGTGTTTATAACTGCTTATCAGATAAGACAGACTTCTGAAAGTGTGAGGGAAAGAAAAATTTACAAGGTATTTAAACACATCAAGGATAATGAGTGCTTTTCTCATTACATTATTAACTAAGAGTTACATTCCAGAAGGATCAAGCAGTGTTCACATTCCATCTTTCCGTAGCTTCAATCTTCTTCTGTCCGGAACAGACACCAAATATATTCAACTTAAGGGCTTCCCCGGCGGCTCAGACGGTAAAGAATCCGCCTGCAGTGCGGGAGACCTGGGTTCGATCCCTGGTTTGGGAAGATCCCTGGAGGAGGGCCTAGCAACCCCCTCCAGTATTCTCGCCTGGAGAATCCCAGGGACAGAGGAGCCTGGTGGGCTACGGTCCATGAGGTCGCAAAGAGTGCGACATGACTAAGCAACTGCAAACAGCACAGCGCATATTTACTTAAAAGAGCTGATACCACAGCCTGTATCATTTAACGAGAATGGGGGTCATTTGGCACACTGGGCTTTAGGAGGTCAAACCTGTGACTGGCAAAACTACAGGCCGGTAGTCATCCTAGATCCTGGAGCGCTCAGGTTCCCTGACCCCAACCCCGCCCCCTACACCCTCTGCCCACTCAAGTCTCCTCAAGGGCCTCGGTGTGTGCACAGGCGCAGACGGCCTTACAATCGGCTCTGGGCGCACAAACAGCCCGCTCCTACGGCCATCGGGTCACACGGGGAGGCTCCTCCAGGCCGAGGTGTCGCCCATTCATTCCAGCAGGACTGTTCCCAGCTCAGGCCAACACACATCATCGTTACACGAAGACACGCGCAGCTCTTAAGAAAACACGATTTCTGTTAGCAGCTGCCTCAAAAATAATCTAAGCCCTTCTTTTCTTCATTCACAAGTGGAGGCGGGGGCGGGGGCGTCCCCCACCGAATCAGAAACCTCGTTGTCACAGAGAAAGACTGAGCCATTTGAAAACTGTACAGATCCCATCATGTACATGCGGAAAGAATGTTCTAACTGAAACAGGAAACGTCACTGAAAGAAGCCTCATATTTCTGGGGTTTACCAACGGACAAATTAGGCCAGTGTTTTCAACAGGTGCAAACGAGCTCTCACAAAAACCACATTTAAATACCATGGACAAGCGGGTCTACCACAGGACAGGGTGTGGATGTTAGAAGTACAGTGCAAGTTACACAGGAATAATATCAGAGACACGCTGGACAAATGCTCTCATCACTGACCCAAAAGATGTGCTTTTTCACAAACTTTATGTCAAGTAATAGTTTAGTGTTTGCTACAGGGAGTTTTGTACATGTAGCACTCTATGTTAAAATACTCAACTTCATATTGTCAAGTGAGTAATGCATCTCAGGTTATATGTATGGTAAATGTTACTAATACAGAAATTATATGGAGTTTCTAAATTTCTGATATGTCCGGATAAAATATCCTCAGTCATAATTCTAGTTAATATCTTAAAGTATTGTCACAGCACTAACCAAGTTTCTCACAAAAATTCTTCCTCTTCAAGAAGATTTACAGAAAGGACTTTTTGATAAATATCAGTTTCTGAACTGGCTAAGAAACTGAAGGATTCTAATGGGAAAACTACTGACTTCACAAAAGTTAACGGAAGGACTGAATGAGCTGACAAATATGCTTATAATTTTTATGGTTTTGATCTGAAAAATTACTGGTTTGCATCTGTGTTTTCCAGATGTAAGGAAACCTTCCCTTAAAACTAATTATGACTTAACAGTAATTTGTTAAAATTATACTTTACAAACAAGGTGGAAAAAAAACAACTTCAAGCTGACTCCCGTGCACGCCCAGACCTCATTCTTCCTGAGCTTCCAGCTCTGATGACTCTCAGTTCAGTTCAGTTCAGTCGCTCAGTCGTGTCTGACTCTCCGCGACCCCATGAATCACAGCACGCCAGGCCTCCCTGTCCATCACCAACTCCCGGAGTACACTCAAACTCATGTCCACAGAGTCGGTGATGCCATCCAGCCATCTCATTCTCCGTCGTCCCCTTCTCCTCCCGCCCCCAACCTTTCCCAGCATCAGAGTCTTTTCCAGTGAGTCAACTCGTCGCATGAGGTGGCCAAAGTATTGCAGTTTCAGCTTTAGCATCAGTCCCTCCAATGAACATCCAGGATTGATCTCCTTTAGAATGGACTGGTTGGATCTCCTTGCAGTATAAGGGACTCTCAAGAGTCTTCTCCAACACCACAGTTCAAAAGCACCGATTCTTCGGCGATCAGCTTTCTTCACAGTCCAACTCTCACATCCATACATGACCACGGGAAAAACCATTGCCTTGACTAGACGGACCTTGGTTGGCAAAGTAATGTCTCTGCTTTTTAATATACTATCAAGGTTGGTCATAACTTTCCTTCCAAGGAGCAAGCGTCTTTTAATTTCATGGCTGCAATCAGCATCTGCAGTGATTTTGGAGCTCTAAGCGCTTACAAGAGCCGGACCGAGTCCTGATGGATGTTACAGGGTAGGCTGATTTCTAGCAGCTGGCCTGAAATCCTAGTCACTAGTATCAGTTCTGCAGGAAAACATGTTCTAGAATATGAATAACCAGTTCAGGAAAGCTGGCCGTGAGCTGGCTGTAAGTATTCTGCATGCTACTCTGAAAACGCAACATCTCTGAGAGCCTTGAAAGAAAGCATCAATTCCCATGTTCTTTCCAATCTCAGAGATGACACTCGGCCTTTCCTACAGCACTGTCCCACTTACAACAGACCCATCTGAACTGCTGGCCAGAAATCTTATACACTGCCACGCTGAATGTTGTACAATAAAAAGACCATCACATCTTCAGGATGCATTCCCCAAATGGGCAACTTTTCAAAAGCAAAAATCATCGTCGTCATGAAAGACACGTTACATATTTTACGGTGTTAGGATCCATTTACGTGAAAGAAACATCAGGCCCTGTGTTAAAGTGCTCTGTCCAGAGGCCTCAAAATTTTTGCATGATGTTGTTAGTTTAACTAATGGACCCGAAGCATAAAACGCTAAATCAGCTCCCCTCTGATAGGTGGTGACTGAGCCGTGCAGCTGAGCAGGGCCCACTCAGGACCTGAGCCACTCTTTCCTACGAGCTGTCCTCTGCGCCCTGGTCCTGCTGCAGACAGTGGTGATGGAAGACTAGATAGTTTGTGAAACAGCAAGTGAAAGTTCAGACAAGGCCTCTGCTTTTTTTTTGAAGAAATATCCTCTATTTGAGGAATTCGGAGGCTCTAGGTTACTAGCAGGCCTAAACTGAAAACGGATCATACAAGACAAAAACTAATGAAGAACGTACACCATTAAGGGGAAAAACCTCCAGCACACAAAAGTCGATATGGTCTTTTAATGCCCCTAATTATTTCCATGACATACGTTTTCCTAATAAATGTATGAGAAAAGCAAATGCCGGGGGAAAAAGGCAGCTGGCTTAGAGCCACCTGCTGAATACTTGTTTTAAATTCAGATACTACATTCATTATAAAACACTGTGTTGTCATTAGCCTCTCTAGCTGAAGTAAAATCATTTTCTAATTCAAGAGATTCTCATAATAATGAAAGTGGCCATTATGGTAGGTTCAGTTCAGTTCAGTTCAGTTGCTCAGTCGTGTCCGACTCTCCGCGACCCCATGAATCACAGCACGCCAGGCCTCCCTGTCCATCACCAACTCCCGGAGTACACTCAAACTCATGTCCACAGAGTCGGTGATGCCATCCAGCCATCTCATTCTCCGTCGTCTCCTTCTCCTCCCGCCCCCAACCTTTCCCAGCATCAGAGTCTTTTCCAGTGAGTCAACTCGTCGCATGAGGTGGCCAAAGTATTGCAGTTTCAGCTTTAGCATCAGTCCTTCCAATGAACATCCAGGATTGATCTCCTTTAGAATGGACTGGTTGGATCTCCTTGCAGTATAAGGGACTCTCAAGAGTCTTCTCCAACACCACAGTTCAAAAGCATCGATTCTTCGGCGATCAGCTTTCTTTACAGTCCAACTCTCACATCCATACATGACCACGGGAAAAACCATTGCCTTGACTAGACGGGCCTTGGTTGGCAAAGTAATTGTCTCTGCTTTTTAATATACTATCAAGGTTATGGTAGGTACATGGAAAATAATCAAGTACTACACACATAAAGGAACACCATCCACAGACTCTGGAAGCTAAGAACAACTTAATGGGGGTGGAGGGAAGTTTACTAGGAGTGCGGAATATAGCCTCGAATCCAGACTGAAGTTCTTTTGGTTGGGCCCCGGGAGGGGCGGGTGCGGTGCTTGCGAGATCTTAGTTCCCTGACCAGGAAATGAACTTGGGCCCCTGGCAGTGAAAGCACAGAGTCCTGACCTCTGCACCCACCACAAAAGCCCCAGAGTTAAACTTAAATAATAACTCTTTTTTTCCCTAAGGTGTGGTCTGAACCTTGTAAATGTGAATGAGGAGGAACGGAGAATGGGGGCCAGGGCAGGAACAGGGGTGCCAACACCCCCAAACACTGCAGGAAACGCAGAGGCCTGAGAGTGAAAGCCCAGCGCGAGGGTCAGAGTGTCCAGGCTTTTCATTCAGCAACCACCCCCCCACGTTCCTCCCACCCCACGTCTTGGACTTGCCCGTGTGGCCGAGCCTGCTCATCACGATGTGTCTGTCCTGCAAGCCCCCTGAGCTGGGACTCACGGGCAGGGTGACTGAAGGCCCACCTGTAACTCACTTTTCTGAGTGGACAGCGAGTTCGCAGTGCGTGGGCTGAGTCGCCCATGTCTGGTTTCCTCTCCCACGAGGCAGAGGATGGTGGGAGTCTAAGGGTTTGCTGAATGAAAATCAAGGAGTAGATAAAAAGGTCCCACACGCTGTAAGGGCTTCCTCCTACTATTCTTCTGTGTGAAAGAGTGGCTATGGAAGCAGAAGCTCCTCTCTGCCAGGCAGACAACACTTCATTTTCTTCTTCTGAGGATTCCCCAAAGGGAAAACCGGATCAATTTTAATCATATTTACAAGCATAAAGATTGATCAGACTTCAGATTTACATCAGATTGGTCTCCCACGTGTTCCCTGTTAACCCACAGTCTAACAGAGACACACAGGTTGAGAGAGGAGACAGATTTAGTGTTTTTTTATATATATAGATACATTCTTGTTATTAAGGACATATTAATGTAATGGAGAAAGGAACTTTGCATCAGTCAGCTGAAAACATCCAAACATCAAAGAGAACAATAATGTGGTTAAGAGCATCACTTGGAGTCCAAGCCTGGCTCTGTCACTTAGGAACTGTGTGGTTTTGGATAAGTCACTGAACTTCTCTGATCTTCAGTATCCATATCTGTAAAAGAGTACATCCCCCTTGCAGTGCAGGAATGTGGATCAGAGTTAATACAAGTCAAGAGTTCAAGCCAATGCCAGGGACATGCTAAGCACCATAAGAGCTGTGGTTCATTAGTGTTATTATTATTAGGAAGGCTGTTGGGATAAAATAGTCTACTTTTAATTATGCAATTTAATATTTTAATAAAAATTATAGCACTCAATATATTGCACTGCTACAAAAAATATTCCCAGCTCGCATGGAATATAATTTGTCCCACACTTGGCATCAAGAGGCTTCACTACTAATATGACTAGCACATCCTAATGTGTTAAAGTAGAAGCAAATAAAATTATAGAGTGTCTGGGCCAAGGGAAGAAATAACCTAAAATGATCAAATACATGTTTAACTGTTACTGCTTTGCCTTCTTCAACTCGTGTTATTTAAAATGAAGAAATAGAACGCAAAGAATGCTTAAAAAAAAACATCAGTTTTAGAACTGAAAAGTTTCCTATGTCCAACAATATAAAAATCAACCTATGGAGAAGGAAATGGCAACCCACTCCAGTATTCTTGCCTGGAGAATTCCATGGACAGAGAAGCCTGGCAGGCTACAGTCTACAGGGTCTCAGAGAGTTGAATACAACAGAGCACACATGCACACAATGTATAATATATAATTTATACTGCTGGGTAAAGCAAACAGAGATCTTTCTCAAAATAATACAGCTTCAGTCATCTCCGACTCTATGACCCCATGGACTGCAGCACGCCAGGCTTCCCTGTCCACCACCAACTCCCGGAGCTTGCTCCAACTCATGTCCATGAAGTCAGCGATGCCATCCAACCATCTCATCCTCTGTCGTCCCCTTCTCCTCCTGCCTTCAATCTTTCCCAGCATTGCAGTCTTTTCCAATGAGTCAGTTCTTCACATCAGATGGCCAAAGTATTATAGCTTGTGAAGTGAGTGAAGTGAAAGTCGCTCAGTCATGTCTGACTCTTTGCGACCCCATGGACTATATAGCCCATGGAATTGTCCAGGCCAGAATACTGGAGTGGGTAGCCCTTCCCTTCTCCAGGGACTCTTTCCAACCCAGGGATCGAACCCAGGTCTCCCGCATTGCAGATGGATTCTTTACCAGCTGAGCCACAATTATAGCTTAAAATAACACAAAATATAAGCCTATAATAGGAATCAAGTTTCAATTAAAGAATGGGTTCTAAAAACTGTTTTTAAAGTACATGGTCTAAAGTCAGGACCAACAGCCAGTTCTCAGACTGCTCTCCCCCCGCCAAAAATGGAAGGGTTACTTGCTCAGTAGTGTCCAACTCTTTGCCACTCCATGGACTGTAGCCCACCAGGTTCGTGTGTCCATTCTCTAGGCAAGAATACTGGAGTGGGTTGCTATGCCCTCCTCCAGGGGATCTTCCCGACCCAGGGAGCAAACTCAGGTCTACTGTTCCCAAGGAACACAATAAAGAACAGCCTGAGTACTGATGTACTCAGCACACAAGTTAGTTGGGTAGCTGTGCACAGATTTTATGATCATACTAAGTGGTTAACAAAAATCACAAAATCTGCCTACTTCATAATTTCTACCTGGTTCCCCTAAATTGGTATCATTTAATTACCTGTTATGACATACATTAACTATGAATTTGAATATGTATGAGACCAGCCCAAAACAAGGCCTATATTTGTAAGTTAGCATGAAAGAAAGGTCTTGGAAAATATTCTTCTTTGAATAAAGCCCTCAAACTGTTGGAGCACTCCTCACCAAAAATAAGCTCAGTAGGCAAAATAAAAAAAGCTTCAATTTAACAATGATAAACAATAAAAAAAAGACAAAGTGCCGATTTTGTTTTCTTTCCATGTACTGAAATGCATTGCTCTTTCCCTAAAAAACTATCACCAGCTCTTTAATCACTCACATTCTAGAGACCCCAGAAGAACTACTCTTAAAAACTTGTTTCACAGTTCATGAGAAAATAATATAAATTTCAAGCTTTTACATATTATATCCAAAATGGATTTTGCAAACAGCTCTAATGAAGACATCCCATCTCAAAAGGAGGCGGGAGTTGGGGGAGGGTAGAAAAAATACAAGTTTAACATCCTCTCAAATTCGGACCAATTAACAGAACTGCAGGATTTTATCAGATATTGGTAGCTGGGATCTTGTTCTCTATGACTTGGAACTTTTCACCTTCAGTGAAGCCCAGGTAAGTCCTTCTCTGCCCCTCCTTCCCCTGGCCCTCGCCTCAAAGTCCACAGAAGAACTCCCCCACCCCTCCCCTAAGAAGGCGTGCACACAGCCACTGCCTGCAGCTGAAAGGGTTTTGGAAAATGTCTGGCTGCTTAACAGATGCTTGGCTTGGATTTCCTCCCAAATATGTTTTTAATGCTGATAATGCTTGAATGCAACTGTTCACAGCACGGGAACGAGTGAGGGGAATGAAAATGTGCTGTTACATAAGCAGGGGACGGGGGACAGCCTCAGGGTAACAGCTTAGGGAACATTTTACAGTAATTTTCACACACATAAATACACCAGGCCTTCCCGATCCTCCTGCCACCGAGAACCCCTCCTGCTTCACTCACCCCCACTGTGAGGCTCATGGTGAGAAAGCCTCTCCCTCCTGAACTGCATTTAGTAGATAAAAGCTGACCCTGTTTTTAGAAATCATTTCTCTGTTAGAATAAACCAATGTAACCACATCGCATTCATAAAAGCAAATAAATGGCATGCTTCATTCAGTTTCCAAAGCCTTATTCCAGAAACCTGTATGATTCCTGTTAACTTTTATTATTACTATCTGAAAACTTGTCACTCACAGATTAAAAGACAAAATCCTGAAAAATGCCAAAACTTAGCTTTCAAAGGAAGAAGGGCCAGGCAAAGACTTAGGAAGGAGCAGTCAGGGAGAAAGGGAAACAGAGGGAACGTTCTAGACGGAAAGCTGGGGTCTTGTTGAACAGTTTATAAATCACATGTAAATTACTTCAAAATCAGGAAAAGATTTCTTCTGCTCCTATCACTGTCCCCCCTCCCAAATTCCTTCCATTAAGGGTAGTCTCAACTTCATGAAGCCCTTCCCAGGGATTCGGGGTGGGAGGGGCACTCCATTTAGACCCCAAACAGTTCTCCATCCACTCGGTGGTGTCTGTTGAACTGAAATTTATAATTACACTAGGAATTTCATAGTCGTGTATGTTCCTGTACAGTCCCTGCCAGGAAAAGTGAAGGCAGACAATGGTGGAAAGAAAAGGGTTTTCAGAGGTGGCTCAACCTGATCAGAATTCAGTTCTGCAACTGGGCAGCCTTGGGCCTCAGAGTTCCCATCTGTGAAATGGGTGCCACCTGATGGAGTCAGTGGGGAAAGAACAGGAAGACCAATTCCCATTCAAGCACCTGGTGAATGTGAGTGCTGCGTGCTGATTCACTGCTTGACAACATCTTCATATTTCCACGGATTTGGGGGGTGACCAGGAAGTGGAGTAAGGAAATGAGTGTCACCTCTGCCATATTGCTGTGCTTGTGAATTTCTCTCCAGCAGAGAGACCAAGGATCCAAGCTCTGAGACCATGAAACCTGCCACTGCAGATTGCTGCTGCTGCTAAGTCACTTAAGTCACGTCTGTCTCTCTGTGACCCCATAGACGGCAGCCCACCAAGCTCCTCTGTCCCTGGGATTCTCCAGGTAAGAATACTGGAGTGGGCTGCCATTTCCTTCTCCAATGCATGTATGCATGCTAAGTTGCTTCAGTCGTGTCTGACTCTGTGCGACCCAATGGACAGAAGCCCACCGGGCTCCTCTGTCCACGGGATTCTCTAGGCAAGAATATTGGAGTTGGAGCGGGCTGCCATTTCCTTCTCCCACTCCTGAGTAAGTCACTGCATACAATTCTTATCCTGTACATTTCAACCAAGCACAGGAGAAGAAATACTAGTTTAATTTTGAAGAACCCTCACACAAGCACTGAGAAGGGCTGGGGGCACTGGGGGGCATGGGGGTAGGAGGTGCTGCTAATCAGAAGACAAAGTTACAAAATTATTGTTAGACTTTCCATCAAAAACAAGTGCATAAGCATAATTTGTTAGAATGCCATTTATATATTCTGAAATCATTAACAGCATAATATTTTAAATTTTAGTATTTTTTACTGACTATTGAAAACACCCTGGCATTCTATTCTGCATCTCAAGTCTACGTCAACAACTTGAGGTTACGTGTAACCTCCTTCCACCCTGTATGAAGACAGGTGAACAACCCAAGCATCATTATCATCATCTTCAGCATCACCATTTTCAGAATCGATCCCATCAGCTGGCAACTCTCCTAATCCTACCAAGTGCCTCTTTGTCTCCACGTCTTCCCTGAGAAAACAGAGGTTTTGCAGGGGTTAATTAACTTCACAGGTTAAACCAAGAAAATGCAAACCAGGGATGCTCAGCTCCATGCCACATCGTTCAAGACGAAGCAGAAAACTCTGCAGCTGTGCTCCCAGGCTCTTCACAAAACTGCACCAACACTAACTTAAAGGACCGCTTTATGAATTATTTATTTACGTTGAAAAGAGCATAAAAAGTTACAGTAAAAGGACCGTAAAACAGTCAATCCTCTCTTCACCACGGTCCTGAATCACAGGCACCCCCAGGAGACCCTCATTAGAGGCTGAGCTGACACAGACTTGCCCACAGGCCCTACCCCACCCCCCACCGGCCGCAGGAATCCCGGGACATGGTGCACGTGCCTCCACGTGGGTGACGGAGCGCTGACCCCGGAACCAGAGTTATTGACTTCTGCACCACGTGACTGGGACAGGCCCCATCCCTGATGCTGTGGTTTGACAGTAACGAGCGAATTAATGAGAGGGTTCAAATCAGAGGACACTGGGTGCTCTTCTTCCCTGCAGCTAATTACCTTCTGACTCACAGAAAGCCCTTCCTGGCGCACAGGGAGTCAGTTCACTCCAACACCTGTCGGCACCCTCTCCAAACACAAAATCGCTGAGCGTTTTTCTAGTTTTCCGCCTGTTGACATCTGTGACATGCCCGTTATTTTAAGAAATTCGACTCAAACTCCACTTTCTCGCTGTAAATATCACCCAGTACCTCTGACTTCTTCTAAACATTACAATCACTTTAAAAGCCACAGAAGATAAAAAAGGAAATGTATCTTATGTAGCTCTTCCTACATGTGCAATTGATGATACACAGGCAGGACAGGGGCAGTGGCTAAAATAAAATAACTCAAAGTGATGTTTTTTAGGAAATTCTGCCCAATAAGTAATAACAACACTAATTGCTAAGAAAAGAGAGAAATAATTGGGCCATGAATTCTACTTCAAATTATAGCAACCTCTAAATCAAAACCAGCTAAGTAGGTCTGGGCTCAGCTATGTAACCAGTTTCCCTTTCTAATACTTAACTGTCTATTAATGAACAATATTACTGAACAACAAATTATCTATCGATCAAAGGGTCTACCAGATGGAGATGAAGTTGTTAAATTCGGGCACTCATCAGGCACTTTAAGCACCAAGCAGGTCGATGAGCTCAGTGACCTTGCAGAGGGTTTTATGTCTTCAACTGTGTGGCGTGTTCACTTCCATCTGTGCCAAGGCTACAACTGCTGATTCCCACCCGACAACTGCTGGAAACAGCAGGTGGGTGTGCCATGTGTGTGCACGCATCTCCGGCGTGCCATACAGGCCTGTCCACGCTAATTCTGATTCTCTGATGTTCCAGGCAACGGGCGGGCCGTTTGCTCCCACGCCCCCACTCCCACCTCACCTACAGCGGCACGATGTAACAGCTGTACCTAGCACTTCCCAATCACTCTATCAACAACCACATTAGGACTGAAGGAATATAACTCTGGGATGCTGTGAGAAGGAAAAACGACTCCACGATATGCTGATAAGCAGGCAGGCAGGGGTCCCATTCCACTCTCAGCAGCTCACTGCACTGAGTTAGTGCCTATTGCCATCAGAGAGAGGCCTAGAAACTTCCCTTTGAACACTTTTCTCAACTTATGACGCCCTTGTCTTAAATCGATAAAGAGATTAGCTCAGCAGGTGCCTAGGGCTGGACAGGACAAGATCACGGGGTGTAGGGTTTCTTCCTGGTGTTGAAGATGTTCTTAAACTGACCATAATGATGGTTGCACAACTCAGTGAACACACTCAAAACCCACTGCACCATATACTCGGAATGGGTGATTCTTACATGACTTCAGCTATATCTCAATAAAGTTGACCAAAAAAAAATGTTGTTGGGAACTTTTTTACAGACATTCTTTATAAATCATTATTCTGTAGCTGATTATTAAAAACATTATCTACGGAACAAAGGAGCAGTCACTTTGAATAGATATGGTATGATTACTTCTTCTCTCCTAAAAGTACACACAGTTTTGGTATATACAATAGTAACTAAAATAGGAAGGAATAATATTTACCACCTTGGCCAAATATTTCTTACGAGGAGTCAGTCTGAAGAATAAACACACAGGTTTTATAATTAAGACAAACTTTTTTCATAAACTTTTTGTCATTGTATAAAAAAACACAAACATTTAAGATTTTGAACATTTAAAGAAAATACCTTAAATCATCATTGAAGTTTTAGTTTCTAGGGACCTTTCCTGCTCAAGTAAAAAGCTTTATTTAGACAGCCTTATCAAAGGCACCACAAGTCACCACAATTTCATAATATTTTAACTTTCACTCTTAGAAATCACAGTTCAATAAAATTAGCTTGTTTCCTACAATAAATTATTTGTTAAATAGGTGATCTACCTAACAGGCCAGGTCAGTCAATTCCACCTTTGGTTATAATTTTTATATTTTCTCAAAACTGTTTAGTTTCATCAGTGAAACCACAAACAGCTTACATCCCTTGCCCAAAAACTCTTGAGAACTTTCCTGTGAACTCATTCCACAAATGTATGTTTGCAGATTAGAATGTGTATACATAAATGCTTAAATTTCATTTGTGGCTTTCACATTTTGGCTCTGGAAGAAAAAAAATTTTTTCCTCTTTCTAGATTTCCAGTTTGCATAACTTAAACCTCCTTTGGATGCAGCAGAATGATCACTGGTCAACTTCTCACCCTTAAATCATGAAAAAGTATTATATTTTATATAGTTATTTATAGTTTTCAAAGCATGTACCAAACCTAATTAGCTGATCTAATGACTAAACGCAGCCTATAAGATAAATACATGTACGATCTGTAAGTGTACAGACCTGCAGAAACCAGGGGCTTAAGGGTCAAAGGTGAGACTTCACCACTTACAGGAGATATTACAGCCAGGAAGCCAGAATCAAATCCAGGTCTTCCAGCTGCATTTGTTAAAAAGATCTGATCTATTTCTAGAATTTGTTAGTTTGCATGAATGAATTAAACTGTACTATAAGATGCTTAAAATATACTTTTAAAGCATCAAAAAATTATCTGAAAAGAAATGTTTTACAAGTAGCAAAATACACTTCCTAGGTTTCCATTATATTCTTTGAATATGCCTTGTGAGAACGGATAATACTGGCTAGCTGTGCTTTGTTTTTCAGAAATACCATTTTCTCCTTAATTTCTTAAAATATCAGAGTTTCCTCAATATTCTTCAGAGAGGTCCTCATTAATACTTTACTTAGATCAAATTTTCCAAATTATTGGAATATAATTTAGGGTAAAGTAAAATCTCTTTTATATACTTTTTATAAACTATCATTTAAAAAGAAAAATAATACATTTAACCTAAAACAAACACTTTCTTATCAATAGTCTCCATTATAGACATTCCTGAAAATAATCTAGCTTTGTAGATGAGAGTAGACATTTTTAAAAAAAATAGCCATTTCGAATCTTTTTACAAACAAAGCGCTTTTAAATGCCCCACAGCTCTGTTAAATGACCTGACGTGACAATTCATACATTACCCTTAAGAGCTGACATATCTGCTTCCATGAAATAGACTAAATACAGTTCGCGTTGCAATCTGCAATCATTGCAACGTTTCCTTTTATTTGTACATTTGATGTTATAGTTGGAAGAGAAATAATTTCCACTATTTATTTCACTCTCTACACTATGCCAAATGTGATTTTTCAATAAAATATTTTCCCCACCCAGCTGTGGGGTAAACGGGCTCACAGGAGCTATCTGTCTCTGACCAGCAGCAGGCTTTTCGCCAGCATTGCAGGCAGCCTCACGCTTCGGAAGGTTCAACACACCAAGGCAGATACCACCACCCACAGAGGAGCCAAAGAAGCAGCATTTCACCTGCCCAAGGGTCTGGCCACCAGCTTCTACGGTCACAACTGCTCAGTTCCCCCATTCACTGCCCAGATCATTCAAGTGCCAACAGTGAACTGTACTTGTTTATCCTCTGCCTTCATTCTACCTCTGAAACTACAAGTACTTCTCTACAGGCTTAAAAGTAGTTAGTCCATGGCACTGTGCCGTCATTACGTCCTTTGTACAGGAAGTAACCTCATCAACATTTTCAATGATAAGGACAAAGAGTAAATCTTTTAGGTGTATCTGGTGGAGAGGGAAAAAAGAATTAACCAAGATCTTTTAAAGGGATAGAATAAATTGCATGTTATTTCTACTATGCCCAGAGATAAGGGAAGGAAGGAAAAATATTTACTAAAGGATGCAAGGTGCAGTTATCTGTTTCCTGGAGAACTAAACAAGCCGTCATTTCAGGATGGTGAAGTCTTAAACTGTGACTGGCATCAGATTTCAATCACAGCCAAGCCCCAGCCTCTCTGACCAGGCTATTCCCCACCCTTCCCCCATAATTCAGAGGCTTCAGCTTTCTGCTCAGTTGCTCACCCCTCCCTCTAAGAGCCTAGCACCTCCCACACTCCATACCGGGCTCTGATCCATCCAGGATCCCATCCCATCCCAACTCCAATCCCACCAGGAGCTGAAGTTGGATTACTTAGTTACTGCCTCTCCCTAGAGCCTGCCCCAGATCCCCACTGCTGGAAGTACAACAGGTCTTTAACGCCTGCTGATCCTATGACATGTAGAATAAGCGATTAGTAACTCCTTTCTAAAATTCTGCATCCTTTTGAAAGTCTCAATTTTGTGAATTTCTGCAGTATACAGCCTACATTAACTAAACAAAAACACATACCTATACTCATTTTAGTTCAGTTCAGTTCAGTCGCTCAGTTGTGTCCGACTCTTTGCGACCCCATGAATCACAGCACGCCAGGCCTCCCTGTCCATCACCAACTCCCGGAATTCACTCAAACTCATATCCATCGAGTCAGTGATGCCATCCAGCCATCTCATTCTCTGTCGTCCCCTTCTGCTCCTGCCCCCAATCCCTCCCAGCATCAGAGTCTTTTCCAGTGAGTCAACTCTTCGCATGAGTTGGCCAAAGTATTGGAGTTTCATTTACTGATATATAAATATATACTCACTTGATATCCAAATAAACACTCATTTACTGATACACTTACATACTGGTTTAGTGTGCAGTGTTTCAGTGTTTTCTCCATGACTTGAAGGATGCAGGCCTTTCTTTCTACTCCATGTGTCACACAGGACACAGGGGTATAAACATCCACTCATTCATTTAATAAGTATGTCTTGCACACCCACTGGGTACCATGTGCCATTCTAGGCAATGCCATCAGACCATTCTTACCCTCACTCCACTGAGCTAAGAATCCAGGAAAGCGGGCAAACATAAAATAATGAGGACCATAAGTGCCATCAAGCAGAATGCTGGAGACTGCAGGAAGTTAATGGGTCATGGTGCGTGGGGGCGGGGGGAGGACGCAGAGTTTAAGAAATGCCTAGCTGCCAACCAGTCCATCCCAAAGGAAATCAGCCCTGAATATTCACTGGAAGGACTGATGCTGAAGCTGAAACTCCAATACTCTGGCCACCTGATGCGAAGAACTGACTCATCTGAAGAGACCCTGATAATGGGAAAGATTGAGGGCAGGAAGAGAAGGGGACGACAGAGGATGAGATGGCTGGATGGCATCACCAACTTGATGGACATGAATTTGAGTAAGCACCAGGAGTTGGTGATGGACAGGGAGGCCTGGCGTGCCGCAGTCCATGGGGTTGCAAAGAGTGGGACACGACTGAGTGACTGAACTGAACTGAACTGCCAATATCTAAGGTGAAACTTAAATGATGGTTAGAACTAAACCAAGGATCGGGTAAGGAAGGCGTGTTCACTGCAACCAGAAAGAACAGAGGCTGGAGGCGGGTGGGTACGTCTGTCTCATTCAAGGACAAGCCCAGTATGGCAGAAGTATGCAGTCAAGAAGGACAGTGGCAAAAACGCAAACTCCGGCTCCTACCAGCCACGTGACCTTGACAACCACTCTACAGCTCTCATCTTCTGGTCTAGCACTAATAAAATAAGAATAGCAAGACCTACCCTGGCAAGACTGTCCTAAGGATTCGAGAAGATAACTTATGGACCTTTTATCATGGGGGCTGGTGGTTGCTGCTGCTAGTGCTATTATAATTAAGTCCTTATGTTCTCAAACCTTTACACAGAAAGGCAGAATCTTTGCCTGAATGATCTTGCACATTGTGGAGATTTCTTAACAAGTATTTGCTTCCCCTGGGCCCCAAAATGATCTATGATAGTATGAGTAAATGGTGAGGAAATAAATTCAATCATGGGTTTATGCCTGTATAAGACCCTCCAAAGGGAATACAAGTCCCCAGGACCTCCTACTAAGAGTCCACAATAAAATATTGTGGCTCAGATGGTAAAGAATCAGCCTGCAATGTGGGAGACCTGCGTTCAATCCCTGGGTCGGGAAGATCCCCTGGAGGAGAGCATGGCAACCCACTCCAGTATTCTTGCCTGCAGAAGCCCATGGACAGAGGAGCCTGGAGAGCTTCAGTTCATGGGGTCGCAAAGAGTGGGACACAACTAAGTGACTAAGCACAGCACAGCACAGCGAGATACATTACTTTCTCCATCGCTGCATAATAAAAGCTTTAAGTCACCGTGTTGTAATGGCATTCTGTTCTCTCATACTTGATGTTCTAACCGTATTATTATATTAAACTCCTAAGGGCAGAGAATGGAGCTGGGGGAGTCTCTCTCTACCGCTGCTGCAGAAAGGTCAGACAGAAGAGGCTCCCAGACACAGATATGCTCAGGAGAGCAAGACAGGCCCAGGAACAGGTGCGAGCAGCAGACTTTCAGCTCAACCCCAAGGAAAGATCTTCCCATCACTGACAGCCTGGAGAGTCTGAGAACAAAACGCGTCCATGCTCTAGTCTGAGAAAATTAAGTAGTGATTATGATTCATTACTGCTCAACTGTGAAATCCATAAAAACCAACCGATGATAGCCAAAGCTGCTCCGTAAAATAGAACCTTGTTTCAGACACCACGGCAGTTAACACCTCCCCGCTTCCAACCTACACTTTCATACTCGGATTCACAGATCTTCCGAGGATCCGGCCTGCAGGAGGGAAGGGAGAAAGCGAGATGCCACCCCTGGAACTGGACTTGTTCGTGGGTCACATGCAAAGTGAGGGAGACGCTGCTAAAGCCAAGCTCGGATGACACGTCCAGGCCTTTGAACTGTTAAAACATGACAGGGGATGCGGAAGACCCTTCTTTGTTCTTCCCTCCTTTGTAACACCTACCACCACACGCACGGAGCAGGCTTTGGCAAGAAATTCAAAAGCACTATCTTGCAAGCTGAATCCTCAAGCAGCAGCCCCCATGGAAGATGCCAATGCAGGCCATCTACGGAACCATGACGTGCAGGACTCTGTACTCCACCACTTTCTCTCCAGCCCCCCCACATTTTAAAAAATCAATAGGGAAGGGAGTGATACTGGGAAAAGTACACTGCAGTGTTTGGATCGCTATTGGTAACAAATTATTTTCAACACATCTTATAAATGATAAGACACAGCAGTCTGTTGGAACATCAACACAAGAAAGTCTACCTAAAGAACAATATAAAAGAAAATGGAGCAAGTAAAAATGAGGCAATTGGGGGGCAGAGACAGAAGGGGAAAGGCAGAGGAGGAGACCACGAGAAGAGAGAAGAGGCTGGAGGAAAACAGCTCAGCAGTTCTGAGGAGGCCTGGGCAGGGGCTCGGCGGCGCTCTCCACAGCCCACCCGCCCTCTCGGAGCACAGCGAAGTGCCAACACAGACATCGACCTCCTCTGTGACTGACAGACTTCCCAGACCCTCACTGCCCGTGCCTCTGTTCAATCCAACATTTGGAGATCTGTAGAAATCTGCAGGTGTCACAAGGATGGAGGGACGATATTGGCATTTGGAGGATAAAAGCCAGGAATGCTGGACAGACTGCCTGTGACAGCACCCCTCCCCCCAACACACACACACACCCATCACTAAGCATCTTGCTGGGCTCTCCAACGTTTTGCCAGATATTCAAGGTGGTAAATATCCTCGGCTTATAACCTAATTCCATTTCATGCATACATCGAAACAACTCACGGGGCACAGTTTTTCCACACCACATTTTTTAGGAAGAACAGCTATCCAGTAGAAGGAGGAAATCTCTACTTTGGCTTGGAAATATACCAAGAGCTGTTTCCTTCAGAAATCATACCACTAGCAGCCACTAGTGGCTTGAGGGATCTGAGTCACCGGCACAGCACATCAGGGGCAGGTGGCCTCCAGGGACATCTCCCACTCATGGAGACCCTACACCGGTGCAAGGACCTGCAAACATCACCATCTCTTCTGGGGGGCTGCTCCCACAGCGTGATGTGAAGACTGACCGCCAGTCCACAAGTTCATCAGCACCTCCTTGCACTCAGATAAGGGGTTTGTTCTGCTGACTTTCTTTTTTCCACGGCACGACTCAGGGAAGAGAGCTCCCGGGGGCCTTACAGACACACTGTGCCAGCAGACCCGCACTTGGGTACCACTGTTCTCGTATACAGTCACACCCCAGCATCTGCACACTTGAACACAAGCTTGCAAGTTAGAGTGCTGTTTTGATTTTTAAATTATATGGTACTTAGATTTCAGGATAGGATAGGGAGCATGACACAGTATGCTATAAACAGGGAATCTGGGTCTGCAGGAGTTAGGAACCACCCACTGCTGTAAAGGAGAAGAATCATCTGGATCCAGCACTGAACACTGCCTTTCTAAAAGTACAGGGGAACCCATTAAAGCAGGGTGTGATTACCTGGGCTGCTCCAAGGTAACAAACCTAAATGAATCTCCTGGGGTAGGTCCAAGAGACCGTCCATGGAGGTTTTACAGTTTCACTTCATTTTAAAGTAGCAGAGAAAGAAAGAGGGACTGACTCTCCTCCTAAATCAGGAAGGGACTGGAAAAAGACCCCCTGGGGCAAGCCCACTGGTCCTGAAGATGCTTCTAAGTCATAACTGCGGGGCCACGGAGCTATGACACAGACCATACGGGTCCACAAAGGATATTCACAATCTGTCACTTACAGAAAAAAAAGTACAAACTCCTGTTCTGAATCAAACATACCCTGATATGTTTTGTTTTTAACTTAAATCTCTTTTAAATATATAAGGTCTATATGTCATAATCAATATTATAATTAAAACCACATGGAGGATGTCTTGGATAAGCAGGACGGTTTGAACTTCCTTATTATTAAATATGTCTTTATTTAGTCTCTTGGACTTCATGAATATACACTTAAAATTTCCTGTCCAGATTTCAGGTTGCCACGGCTTACAATTAGAATGGCTTGACCCCATCAACTATAATTTGATAAATACATCTCATCATAAGAGAGAAAATTTTTCTACCAGGTAAATTGCTCTAAAGTCAAAATAGTTCTGTAAGTACAAGTGGTGATAAAGCAGCTATCAATTTCATTCTAAAGAGCTTACTCAGACTGACGGGACCTGTGCCCGTGTAAATTACCTGCGATCAAGTCCACATGCAACCTCGGGAAAGCCCACATGACTGCAAGAAAGCAGGCGGGTACAGCGCGGGGAGCTTCGTCCAGTCCTCGCCAGCCTCTGAGCCCCAGAGCACAGGGCTGAGCGCTGCTGTCCTGACACGGGGCGCTCTCTCCCGCATTCCTGGGCCATCTGGCCTCTGGTTCCCAGTCCACACGCTGTCAGCCGCAGGCTCACACACTCAGATCATCTGTCCACTTCAAAAATAGCTCCTGCTCAGGAACACGGTGCAGACCTGGGGAAGACTGAGCGGGAAATAGTTTCTGGTTCTGGCCAGTCTTCTCATAGTCACAGCTGTCAAGAGTGGGGTGTGCCCTGACACACACACACACACACACACAACACAGCAGAGTGAAAACTCCAGGAGCAGAAAACTACATTCAAACACAGTTTCCTCCCAAACCTAACTGGGTACTAATGAAAACAAACCCTTTTCTTCTTTTTCCTTTTTGGGGGTGGAGTTTCCTCCATTCAGCAATGGGCATCAGAAACCCGGGGTTGGGGGGGGCAGTTCTCACTAACCTTCCCTCACATGGGCCCCCACCCTCCCTCTGAGTTCCAGGGGAGCTCAGACAGCAATATTAGAAGCCTTGATTATGAAATACTTTGCTAACTATTAATATGAGCTGCAGTCGTCGTGAGTTTCAAATACAACAAATATATTAGCAACACTGGATTCCAATTTTACTCTAAGGAGATTTTTCCATCAGACTGAAGAACTAACTTTATTCTTATGCCTTAACTTCTCAATGGAGACTGAAGAATAAAGTTTAAATTGTTTCCCTAAATTTCATATCTACACTAAACAAATTAGGTGTTAGAATCATCTCATATGACTTAACCCTTCTAATGCAATTTCATCACATTCCAAACAAGGTGAAAACCATGTGGGGCTCTGGGCATTACACACACACACACACACCCCTTCCTCTTGGCATCACACACACACACAGCCCCCTTCCTCTTGGCATCACACACACACACACACCCCTTCCTCTTGGCATCACACACACACGTCTTCCTCCCCAGCACACACACACACACACACGTCTTCCTCCCCAGCACACACACACACACACGTCTTCCTCCCCAGCACACACACACACACACACACACACACGTCTTCCTCCCCAGCACACACACACACACGTCTTCCTCCCCAGCACACACACACACACACACACGTCTTCCTCCCCAGCACACACACACACACGTCTTCCTCCCCAGCACACACACACACACACACACACACGTCTTCCTCTCCAGCACACACACACACACACACACACACCCCTTCCTCTTGGCATCACACACACACATACACGTCTTCCTCACACACACACACACACACACACACACACGTCTTCCTCTTGGCATCACACACACACGTCTTCCTCTTGGCAACACACACACACACCCGTCTTCCTCCCCAGCACACACACACACACACACACACGTCTTCCTCCCCAGCACACACACACACACACACGTCTTCCTCCCCAGCACACACACACACACACACACACACACACACGTCTTCCTCCCCAGCACACACACACACACACACACACACACACACGTCTTCCTCCCCAGCCAATCCCTCAGAAGAAGGTGTCTGGTGCTCGCTTCGGCAGCACATATACTAAAATTGGAACGATACAGAGAAGATTAGCATGGCCCCTGCGCAAGGATGACACGCAAATTCGTGAAGCGTTCCATATTTTTGACGCATATATATGGAATTTAGAAAGATGGAAACCTGAAACCTGTGTACGAGACTGCAGAAGAGACATAGACATATACAACAGTCTTTGGGACTCTGTGGGAGAGGGTGAAGGTGGGATGATTGGGGAGAATGGCATTGTAGCATGTATATTAGCATATGTGACCAGTCCAGGTTCGACGCATGATGCAGGATGCCTGGGGCTGGTGCACGGGAATGACATGGGGGGAGGATATGGGGAGGAGGGAGGTGGGAGGGGGGTTCGGGAGGGAGAGCACATGTACTCCCGGGGCGGATTCATGTCAATGTATCGCAAAACCAGCCAATATATTAATGAAAGGTAATTTGCCTCCAATAAAATAAATTAAAATTAAAATAAAATAAAATAAAATAAAGAGCAGACACATTACTTTGCCAAAAAAAAAAAAAAAGAAGAAGGTGTCTGATGCTAGTCACTGCCTACAGAGCCCAGAGGAACACAGTCCTGACAATGACAGACACAAGAACGTCCTCCCCGACCAACTGCATAAGACAAAAAAATCCAAGTATGCCACTTAGTAAAATAATTGGCAATCAAAACCCACAAGTGGGCAGGCGGGGGGTAGGGTAGCCAGCAACGGGGTCTTGCGGGAACCAGTGATCCAGACAAGGATTCCACTTCACACGGCACCAAGGTCAAGAGGGTGCTGTTTCCAGACTTTCTCCATGGGCCATGATTTATAGAAAACTTCCTCCTTTTAATTTTACAAGTGGCGGTCTTAGAGTCAGTTCCCCTCCCTGGAGGCTTTAAAGGGAGAATGACCAGGATGCCTGAAATTCCTCAAGGACGGCAGGATGGAGGGGTGTGAGCAAAAACCTGGCCTGAACACTGAGAGCTTAAAATGATGCAGGGACTCCTATTTCTATTTTCCCCAAAGGGTCTCAACTCTTAGCCTTCCCCATCCTGAGGACACTCACCTGGGCACCACACTCCCCTTCCTGACTCCTGCCCCTAAGCCCCAGGGATGCAGGAGGAGGCTGGCAAGAGAACCAGCCATTCCCTCTGGGGAAGGAGGGTCTCTGGGAACATCCCCGTGGTGCCTACACTGTCTGCGTGTCGGCCCCGTTAGAAAACGGCAGGGCCAAGGCACGGCCTCAGTAGGTTAGTTATTTCAAGGAAGACATCCCGATTCACCAGCTTCAGGGCCAATGTCAGACTTAATGCTCATGACTATTAGAAAGCCTGTGGTTTACAGATATAGCCTCCTATAAAAATATAATTTGGAATAAAACAATATTTTGCAGAAGGAGGTCTTTCTACAGACCCTTTCATCTGGATATGCTTGACCTCAAAAATAATGCTGTGATTCCTGCTTTACTAACTTGGGGCAACCTCACCAGCCACCCAGGTGAGACTGCTCAGGACCAGAAAGCAGGAAGAAACCAGCAGAGCCGAGCTTTCAACCTTCACAGGGTCTCCTTAAAACACACATGAACGAGTAGCTGGCGAGCCTGGAATTTTATGGGAGAAAGGGCTAGAAGTTCTCTTCTCCTCAACTGCTAACACCTGTCAGCGAACATCCTCACCCTCTACTCACCAAATTACCTGAGAGACTAGAGGGACTAGAATTTTCTGTCTAAGTGTCATGAAGACCCACCCACTGGGAGGAATCAGTCGTCTGAGGGTCTCTGCCCAGGGCCAATCTGGATCCCTCTGTACGTCCCCAGGGCTGGCCCAGCAGTAACCAGTGCCCTACCCTCCCTGACCTACCTCACCTGCCAACAAAGGTCCATCTAGTCCATGGTTTTTCCAGTAGTCATGTACAGATGTGAGAGTTGGACCGTAAAGAAAGCTGAGCGCCAAAGAATTGATACTTTTGAACTGTGGTATTGGAGAAGACTCTTGAGAGTCCCTTGGCCTGCAAGGAGGATCCAACCAGTCAACCCTAAAGGAAATCAATCCTGAATATTCACTGGAAGGACTGATGCAGAAGCTGAAACTCCAATACTTTGGCCACATGATGCAAAGAACTGACTTATTGGAAAGGACCCAGATGCTAGGAAAGATTACGGGTAGGAGGAGAAGGGGGCGACAGAGGATGAGATGGTTGGATGGCATCACTGACTCAATGGACGTGAGTTTGAGCAAACTCCGAGAGATGGTGAAGGACAGGAAACCCTGCCGTGCTGCAGTCCAATGGATCGCAAAGAGTCGGACACGACTGAGTGACTGAACAACAACAAACCATATTGACCATGGTGTTACAGCCAACAACTCCACAGTGATTCTCAACACTTAAGGAAACTCAACGCTTTAGGTAATGTGTGGGGTAATGTCACACAGAAGCACAGAACTGCCTTCAGGCTTCCAAAAATTAGGCAAACTGCTCAGAGTTGTACAATGGATGCAATGATACAGCACAAGCCCTTCCTTTCCTAGAAATGAGGACGCTAAGGCTAAAGAATCTGAATATCCAAAGACGGATGATAGCCTTTCTTTTTCACAGGCTTTACTTGAAATGCACGTGTGCTATGCACTTAACATAATGTTTCAAACCTGACCTGTTCACACAGTTAACACTGTGGTAGATTATTATTTTTTTTTTTCTTTTAAAAATAGGTTGGACGTCCTGGTTCTCAATTCTTTATTATTCTTCCAAACCTGTAATTTCTATTTCCAGGTCAATATTTATCTACTTCCAGGCCAGACCCTTTCATTTAGGGTCAAGCCGCCAGAAAGCAACTCAACGACATTCATTTTTTGTCAGCTGATGTTTTTTCAGCTCTGAGATCCTTCCAACATTTTTCTATAAAACTCACTTACTATTTGTTTTGTGTTGCTGACTAGCCATGTATAACTCATCCATGAAGGCAAGTAGCCAACCATCCTTCCAAAGTGACTCTCCATCCTTCAAAAACGATGTAAAGTCAAAATGTTTCATAAGATGCTAACATTACAGACTAGGTCACCCTCAGTGTTAACTGTTAGCATGTTCTCCACTTTATTCTATCCTCACTGAAGGACCACGGTTAACTGAGCTACCCGCACCCCTCACTCAAGGAGTAACCCAATGCTGTAGAGTAATTTATAACCAATCAGTCTGCTCCATTTAAAAAAATCACTTTAAAAGATAAATGCTAAAAAATTCTACTTGAAACAAACAATATATATAATCTGAACATAGTGTAGTTTTACTTCATGTACTTTCTGAAAACTAAAATACAAGTTCCTTCTTCCACAAAAAAAAAGTCAAGAAATGGCAAACAGACAAACATATGAAGATTAAATATGTAAATTCTCAAAAGACAGAGATGACTGAGATATGATTTAGTAGAATAGCAAAGAAATACAGCTGCAACCTCTAGTCTTGAAGAAAAATCTTTTACCTCCAAATCCTACTTTTAGGCCAAATATGGGTGCTGTCTTTATCCAGGTATTCTCTGGGATGTCAAGTATAATCAGTTGCCAATCCGTGTCAAGGGTTTGGGTATATTAAGCACTGGATGCTCACAAGATAGCATCTTAAGAAGATGTGTATTTCCGTAATCCGACTAAGACCAAAATTAGATGGGAATTTAAGTATAAAATGTCACACATTTTTACATCTGCCAGAGAGATAAGGAGAGATGATAACCTTCCAATTAAAAACATGATAACCTTCAAATTAAAAATAAAGTTCCTTTTTAAGGTCACAAAAAAATGCACAGCTACCCAGCACCAGCCCAGCTTCCTGGAAACATTTCCTCTTGTTATCACAAATCCCACTGGATATAACTTCCTGTCTACACCCTATCAGCTCCGCAGAGTTTTTTCATAAAGAAATTAAGATCCGATTGCGCAGTCTAAGAGTCGGCTGGCCGCAAGACTCCACCATCTGGGTCCAGAGTCTCTGCCTGATGGGTGGGAGACCAAGGAAACGCTAGAAGGCAGGACTGTTCCCCCAGCAGCGCAGCTGAGACCTGTGCATCCCACGGATGGTCTGGACTGAACCGTCAGCGTCCTGCGTGTGGCTCTGTCTACAGCATCTCCCTGGGGTCTCACACGCTTGCACACATTCTGTTTAGCCACTCAGTATCTTTTTCAAGGTAAGGGAAGGAAATACTACTTTTCCAAAAGAAAACAAACAAAACAAAAAAATCAAAGGATCTGACGTCTGAAAGCCCTCATAGATGCTGTCCTGTGACCTCCCTCCCTTTTTTTTTAAGGACAAAGCAGCCAGGCCCAGCAAGTGAAGCCACTGTCTCGGATCCCAGAGCTGGAGGTGGAGCTGGAATGAAGGTCTCCTGCAGGGACCCCTCACCACGGAGGATGGACCCCCAGCCCACCATCCATCTTTGCTCTCCCTTCTCCATCCATCTCCACCACCGCTGATCACGGAGGGCATGGGGCTAAAAGGCTGCCCTTGAAACAGCAGTAACAATACCTGCCTCCAAGACAAAATGCTCCTCTCTGAAACTGTCATTTAACAATCCCATTTCTTTTTATTTGTTGTCATCTAACAATCCTATCCCTCCCCCCGCCCCCACAGAAGGGCAGCTCCCTCAATCAGGACTGTTCATCTTTCCCATCTCATGCCACCTGATCCCGGCTCAGGAGGGAGGGCTGGCCCAAGCTTGGCCCTTAGCCTCTCTGAGACACCATGGACTCACCAAATCGAATCACTGTGGGTCCTTATTCGTCAAATGGGGGGAGGGGTCACTTTACAGAGTTGTTATAATGTTTAATACATAACAGGCCTGCACAGGTCGTATTTCCGAAGGTGCCCACAGACCCTTGCCTGAGAAACATACAGACATTTGGTTGAAATGCAGATCCAACACCCGAGTCATAGATTCTGAGATGGAAAGTCTACGGGGCGGAGCTGTGTTTTACTCGGTGCCCTGGGAGATTCGAATGCACACCCAAGCTTGAGACCCGCTGCAAGGACAGGGTAAAAGCTCCCCAGGATTTTTCGTTTTTGATGTTCATCACAAAGTAGATGATTCACTTACTGGCTGGGGCACAAGCTAGACTGCAAACAACACTAAAGGGCGCTGTGATGAGGCAGAAGGTGGGGACAGCGGCTATTCTACTGGCTTTCTAACCTGACTGACCTCGACCCACAGCAAGAAACACTGTTTATGAGGCAACCAAGCGAGAGCACAAGTGTCATACACACTGACTTCAGGCATGCGCGCCAAGTCACTGCAGTCCTGTCCAACCGACTCTGCAACCACATGGACTGTAGCCCGCCAGGCTGCTCTGCCTATGTGATCCTCCAGACAAGAACAGTGGAGTGATTTGCCATGCCCTCCTCCAGGGGATCTTCCGGACCCAGGGATCGAACTCGTACATCTCCTGCACTGCAGGTGGGTTAGCACCACTGGGGAACACACACTGACTTCACAGCCTCACAGAGCAAGCCTGGTATGTGCAGTGAGTGCGTATATTTTCTGCATTATTCTGCTGCTGCTGCTAAGTCACTTCACTTGTGTCCGACTCTGTGCAACCCCATAGACGGCAGCCCACCAGGCTCCGCCGTCCCTGGGATTCTCCAGGCAAGAATACTGTAGTGGGATGCCATTTCCTTCTCCAATGCATGAAAGTGAAAATTCAAAGTTAAGTCGCTCAGTCGTGTCCAACTCTTAGCAACCCTGTGGACTGCAGCCCACCAGGCTCCTCCGTCCATGGGATTTTCCAGGCAGGAGTACTGGAGTGTGATGCCATTGCCTTCTCCGTCTGCACTATTCTAACTTTCAATCTTTAAAAGTTGCTGGTAACAACCTACTGCTTGAAAAATAACACTTTATTTTTTAAACAATACACAATTATTATCCTAACGGTTCTCGAGGTCAGAAGTCTGAGATGGGTCTCAGTAGGCTGAAATGAAGATCATCAGCAGAACTGCGATCCTTTCAGGAATTTCTCCAGGGAAATCTGTTTCCTTGCCTTTTTCAGGTTCTAGAGGCCAACACCGGAGAAGGCAATGGCAAGCCACTCCAGTACTATTGCCTAGAAAATCCCATGGATGGAGGAGCCTGGTAGGCTGCAGTCCGTGTGGTCGCTAAGGGTCGGACACGACTGAGCGACTTCACTTTCACTTTTCACTTTCATGCATTGGAGAAGGAAACGGAACCCACTCCAGTGTTCTTGCCTGGAGAATCCCAGGGACGGGGGAGCCTGGTGGGCTTCCGTCTATGGGGTCACACAGAGTCGGACACGACTGAAGTGACTTAGCAGCAGCAGTAGCAGCAGAGGCCAACACCAATCTGTCTTATTTCCTCCAGAAATGGTTCTTCAACATCAGTCCGGCTGTCACGTGTAGATCCTGGCATGAACACAGTTGAGTCCTCTCCCCAGAGATTCAGGTACCTAGCCTGGTGGGCCCTGGACACTGCATCTTCCAGGCCCTCCTGGAAGGCACCTCCTGGATACTGCTGCTGCAGGTCACCCCCAGACCACGTCGAGGGCCCTCTGGGAAGGACGGCACAGCCCATGGACGCAACCCAGTGTCACAGGGGAGGGGCAGTGAGGAGACCCACTGACGCTGTCAACCCCCAAATCTGGAGAGAGTCTCCAAAGACTAGAGCCTGGAACTGCCATCGGCTGGGAGGGCAGAATGCAAACAGAGGGGACTGCGTTCCCGAGGGGGCTGGTAGGGCATTAGGGATGCTGTAAGAAGCAGAGATTTCTTAGGCGCTGAACTGGGGATAAAGACCCCTGGCTGAGCGTTCTGAATAACAAAGCCCCGTTCACAGAAGCCAAAGGGGGCTCTGGAGAGAAGAAAAACAATTGCTGGGTCAGCTTCTCCCAGAGCAAACCACCCCCACCACACACACAAAAAAAAATTATAGGAAAAGAAACAAACACTTTTCATTCCTCCCAGCCCGCACACCCACCCAAGGCACCTGGTCCTAAAGGCTCCCCTAAAATGCTCATCGTACCTCCCATGTCAGCACACTGGTCACAACAGACTCTACAAGCTCAGGGCTGCCTGCTTTCACCTGGCCCGGGGTTCTGTGTTTCCGGATGGAGCAGGGGGCCGGGGGCTGCAGAACAAGTCAGCTGACTCGGCAGCCCCCGCTGTGAGCATCCACCCCAAGCAGCGCCCGGCCAGAGTGCCCTTCCGAGGGATCTGTCCCTCCACCCCGCCCTTCAAATTAAGACTGAGACTTTATTTTTCCGTGCAGATGGCTGCATCCCTGTGTCCTTGGGGGACTGGCGTCAGGACCCTCTGCGGATGCTCAAGCTCCACGGATTCAACCAATGTAGATCGTGAACGACTTGATTTATTACTGAAAAACGTCCTCATGTAAGTGGACCCGGGCGGTTCAAAATGCTGTTCAACAGTCAAGCGCACTCTATTTTTTGTCTTTTGATACCACTTTTGTGATACAGCTGACTCTCAGAGAGTCACTTAGCTCAGATCCTTGGATGCTAATTGTTGGAAAGGTTAAGAATCTTTTCAGATTAAAAGATGTCACAATGTTTCTTTGGGGGGTCTTAATAACAGCCTCCTACGTCTGTCATTATGGTTTCATAATTAAATAATGAAAATTACTTAAACGATCATGAGACACTCCTCTGTCACAGGCCCCATCCTAAGCTCTTGACTCAGACAACACACTGAATCATCCATCCGTCTCGCACTGTGGATCATTTACCATCTGAGGCGCAGAGAGGGCAAGAGCGAGCTGAAGATCACACAGCACGGGGCAGGGAGCCAGCGCCCTGAGCACAGAGGGTCCAGAACGCTTTGGTCCATTCTTCTGCTTTGCTTTTCTCTTTTTAACACATATATACATCTTTACTTACATAATCTACTAAAGCAGGAAAACGCCAAGTGCCCTTTATTAAAATAGTATGCTTATGTTCCTTTCAATTTCTTACTGAAGCTGGTGGCCTTCTTTACTTATCAAAAGTCATTTTAAAATCCAACCTGCTTGGAGAAGGTAAACGATAAACTTCCCCCTCCCCAACAGACAAAAATTAGAGTTATACTAAAAATCAGCTGATTAAAAAAACATCTTTATTCCTTTAATAAGAAAAGCAGTCTTGTCTCTGAAAGTTATTGAGGGTTTTTTAATGTTTGATTTCAAACATGTGAAATGTTACGCCTTTACTGTTTTCCCAAACCTCAGACTCCAAACCTTCAGTTCAGTTCAGTCGCTCAGTCGTGTCCGACTCTCCGCGACCCCATGAATCACAGCACGCCAAGCCTCCCTGTCCATCACCAACTCCCGGAGTACACTCAAACTCATGTCCACAGAGTCGGTGATGCCATCCAGCCATCTCATTCTCCGTCGTCCCCTTCTCCTCCCGCCCCCAACCTTTCCCAGCATCAGAGTCTTTTCCAGTGAGTCAGCTCGTCTCATGAGGTGGCCAAAGTATTGGAGTTTCAGCTTTAGCATCAGTCCCTCCAATGAACATCCAGGACTGATCTCCTTTAGAATGGACTGGTTGGATCTCCTTGCAGTATAAGGGATTCTCAAGAGTCTTCTCCAGCACCACAGTTCAAAAGCATCGATTCTGCGGCGATCAGCCTTCTTCACAGTCCAACTCTCACATCCATACATGACCACGGGAAAAACCATTGCCTTGACTAGACGGACCTTGGTCGGCAAAGTAATGTCTCTGCTTTTTAATATACTATCAAGGTTGGTCATAACTTTCCTTCCAAGGAGCAAGCGTCTTTTAATTTCATGGCTGCAATCAGCATCTGCAGTGATTTTGGAGCCCAAAAAAACAAAGTCTGACACTGTTTCCACTGTTTTTCCATCTATTTCCCATGAAGTGATGGGACCAGATGCCATGATCTTTGTTTTCTGAATGTTGAGCTTCAAGCCAAACTTTTCACTCTCCTCTTTCACTTTCATCAAGAGGCTTTTGAGTTCCTCTTCACTTTCTGCCATAAGGGTAGTGTCATCTGCATATCTGAGGTTATTGATATTTCTCCCAGCAATCTTGATTCCAGCTTGTGCTTCTTCCAGCCCAGCGTTCCTCATGATGTACTCTGCATATAAGTTAAATAAGCAAGGTGACAATATACAACCTTGACGTACACCTTTTCCTATTTGGAACCAGTCGGTTGTTCCATGACCGGTTCTAACTGTTGCTTCCTGACCTGCATACAGGTTTCTCAAGAGGCAGGTCAGGTGGTCTGGGATTCCCATCTCTTTCAGAATGTTCCACAGTTTATTGTGATCCACACAGTCAAAGGCTTTGGCATAGTCAATGAAGCAGAAATAGATGTTTACCTTAGGCTAACATTATTAGCATTGGTAAAATGAAAAACAAGATACTTTCAGATTTCTCAATGAGAAACTGCACACTGCCGTGTCCGTGTGTCCCACAGAAAGAACCAGGACCCTGACCGGTGTCGAGGCCACCTTGGGCGCCCCAACTTCAGGAATGTGACCCACATTTGAAATAGCTGCTCATGGTTTTCCTTTACCGTTTTCTCGTTAACTAGGTCCAGTGTGCCCTTGTCATCTTTCGGAAAAGGCAATTCTCCTGTAAATGAGAAATTTGATTTTAACAACTAAGCGTGTCTGTGACTGAGCAAACTGCCCTGGCGGTAGGCTGCCTGGGACCAGGACCACCGGGACCCAATCCCTCCAGCAAACAGTTTCCACCTGGGCGTGAGGGGAGGAGGAAGAAATGCTGAGGACACGTGGGCATTAATGATGCTCTCCTTCATCCTGAGAAGGGGAGGCAGGGAGGTGACCGGAAGGGCCACACCCAACGGTAAGAGGGGGACCCCCCAGGGTGCATCTTCAGATGCAGCTACTGATTCCATCCTGTGTGCTCCCTGGGGACCGCAACAGACAGTCACATGTCTGACAGAGTGGACCCAGAGTGGCCGGGTGCAGTGATCACACACTGTACAGGGGGCTAGCATTTGGGGTGCTACTCTTACTGGCTCTGCTTGCTTAGGTGCTTCAGTCGTGTCCGACTCTCTACGACCCCACGGACCATGGCGGGCCAGGCTCCTCTGTCCATGAAATTCTCCAGGCAAGAATACTGGAGTGGGTTGCTATGTCCCTCTCTATTTATTGGCTCTCAGTTCAGTTCAGTTCAGTTGCTCAGTCGTGACCGACTCTTTGCGACCCCATGAGTCACAGCACACCAGGCCTCCCTGTCCATCACCAACTCCCGGAGTTCACTCAAACTCATGTCCATCGAGTCGGTGATGCCATCCAGCCATCTCATTCTCTGTCGGCCCCTTCTCCTCCCGCCCCCAATCTTTCCCAGCATCAGTCTTTTCCAGTGAGTCAACTCTTCGCATGAGTTGGCCAAAGTATTGGAGTTTCAGCTTTAGCATCAGTCCTTCCAATGAACACCCAGGATTGATCGCATGTATCTTTTTGAATTAGTGTGTTTTGCACACACTAAAAGGAATTGCGCAGACAACGATGGTATGTCAAATGATACAATGGGTGTTTAAAATCCAAGAGGTATGGCTGAAGACTACCATACAGAAGTCTACACGATGCATTGAAAGAAAAGTTCCTCCAACATCAAGACACCTCGGTGTCAGTAACAGGACGAGAATTCTAGACCAGAGATTATTTATTTAAAACCATCAATATTCCAATGACCATTCAGTTCTTTGAACAGGTAGGGCATCTGACACAAACTCCAGCCATCCAGAAAAGGTGACACAAATAAAAGAAAGAAGATAAAAATCACCTTGTTGTCTGAAACATCTTTTCAAATAATCATATAATTAAATGTAAGACTTAACACAAATGACTGGACAAGTAGGACCCTAAGGTCAACACTGGACAAAAGCTAATTCAGGCGCACCAGGCCTGTTTGTAAATTCTAGAAGTATCTGCAGTGTTTCCACAGTCAAATCAGATGACAGGGCAGGTACAGAGAACCCTGACAAACGCAGGGAAGGAAACACATTTCTACAGGTTTACTGAGACAATGAAAACTCATGGTCACAATCTGAACAGCCAACTAAGCTTGCACTATGTGCCTGGTTCTGCGTGGATTGTCTCACTGAAGCATCAAGATGACACTGGGAAGTGGTTACTGTTTATCACTCGCAGTTCACAGAGAAGGTAAGTCAGAGGTCCGGGACCAAACAATGACGAAGTGAGGCCCTGATTCAAAACGGACCCCAGAACACAAGTTCTTAATCACTGAAGTGTAAACAAGAAATGACCAAACCAGCATAAGTTAATGACCAGCTCTTCCCACTAGCGTCTTGTCTCAAACCCAGCTGTTTGAGGAAGAATAAGAAGAAGAAGACCAATGATGTGGTTTCCCAATTTCCGCATACTTCTGGGGAGTAGAATTTAACTCATGTCACTGCTGTGACTGCAAATAAAGATTTGTGCACACAGATAAGATCACACACTTCCTGAGGTCACTGGGTCAGAGTTACAGAGACCTTAGGGGTCATTTAGTTGAGTCTTCATTTTATGGATGAAAAATCAAAGTTCAGAGAAGGTGAAAAGCGTTCTCCAGGTCACATGTAAGGAATTCAGGTCAAAACAAAGAAGGCCAAAAGGGAAAAGAAAATAGAATTTTTAACACTGGCACGTTCACCAGTAAAACATAAAAACATAATAAAGTGCAATACATTTCTAGGCTGTTTTACTTAACGTAAATTCATTTCTCTGTTCTTACTATTGAACTAATAAGCATTCCAGCTACTTTAATGTAAAAGAAAAACAAAAACAAAACATCATGCTGCTGATCTGAAATCAATGAGAGAGGCAAAATGATCTGAGACATCCTGTGTTTCATTGCCTAAGGTCAGAAGCAGACAGAACATTCCCTCGTCTATACATATACATCGACTCATGTCACAGACAAATCAATGAGGCCCTATATCATCCAACTGAAATATAACACTCAGTTTAATCCATCCATTAAAAGATCATTACTCGAAATAAGGTGACAATAGAATTGATTTCTGATTTGTATTATAATAGGTTTTCATCCCTTCTGCTGTGTTCTTTCACCCTTTCTAGTGAGTGATGGCAGATACAGACTTTAAATAATAGATTATTTGTAACCTTTTCAAAAAGCTGTGTGTGGGGGTCAGGTCAACCTGTATTTCCCAACTGCCCTGAGACCAGCCCATGGGCTTTCAGGAGACCAGAGTTATGGAAGGGCTGGTTGAGCTGGCCGGCAGTGTCCATGTGGCCCAACACCTGGAAGACCGGGACCAACAGCCTCAGTTTCCCTGACTGCGGAACGAAGCATGAGAGACGCATCCTCCTGGCGCCCTGCCTTCGTGATCCACAGCATCACCTTCCTTGAGACATGGAGGTTCTTCTGATTGTGAACACTGAGAATTACTGGTCTACCAAGTTAGCCAGAGGACCCCAACGCCAGTAAGTCACGGCCAGCCTTCATGGCCTGTCTGTCTCCAGTTTCCTATACGTGTGTGACGGAAACAAAAAGGAAACTGCCACTTTCACGGGCGCACACTACAGATTTACAGCCCATTCTGAGCTCGTCTGGTGCTCATCTCACCGCATCCTCTTTCTCGGTGCGATCACTAGCTTCTTGGTTGGTTAATTTTTAACCAAGTCAGTTAAAGCAGAAAGCCATTACAAGGACACACGTTAAAAGATTCTGCCTCTGTCCTCCTTCTGCTCAATGCAACACAATGCCAAGTCCGCTTTAAGAGGCTGCCCGCTTGCTGTCACCTCTGGGCCCAGGCTAAGGTCTTTTCTCTGAGTATGAATCCCTGGATGGGACGGCTTCACGGTCTTACTTGCATAAACCCTAATATACCAATCCAGGTGTTCATCCTTAAATGAAGCTGGGATAGAGAGTCCTTCCAGAAGAAATCTAAAGGCAAAATGCTTACAGATATTTACAAAAATTTCCTCTTTTTACAATGGTCTCTCCCACACTCGAGGACAGTTCACCTTAAACGCACTGCCTTTATCAAGTCTTCCCGTATCATTCATTTCAGCTTTTACAGAAATCTTTTCTTTTCCCACTCATGTCTTAAACACTTAGATAACATTGAATTATATATACTGATAGCAAAAGCACCCCTGACATAAACAAACATAGCTTAAGTGCACTACACAACCAATAAGAAGAGCCCAGTGTCCTGGCCTGCTAAGCTACATGCTCTCCTCTGCCGGCAGCTAGTCGATTACAGGTTAATACATATTTTCAAGGAGGAGTTAGGGTGGGAGGGAGGGGGAGGCGGCGGCGAGGGAGGAAGAACTAAAGGGAAGAAAAAATGTATTTTCCCCTTCCCCTTCACTGCACCCACAGGCATCTTTCTGCCCCAGTTTAAATCACTGTATTTTTAAGTACAAAGCAGCCTATTTTCCCTCTGATCCTTATCAGTGGCTGTAAGGTTATCTGCACAAAACCAACATCCAGGAGGGGGAAGAGGCTCTGACCTGTTCTGAATCCCTCCAGCATATACATGCATTGCTCCTCAAGGTCTCAAACCTTTCTTGTGCTTAGTTGTTTAGTTGTGTCCTACTCTTTGCAAACCACCTGGACTGTAGCTCACCAAGCTCCTCTGTCCATGAGGATTCTCCAAGCAAGAATACTGGCGTGGGTTGCCATGTCCTCCCCTCCAGGGGATCTTTCCAACCCAGGGATTGAACCCAGGTCTCCCCCATTGCAGGCGGGTTCTTCGCCTTCTGAGCCACCTGGGAAGCAAACCTCTGTTAGAGGCAATAAATTCTGTATCAGCAGATCTGCTCATCTCGGCTCCGTCATTCACTAGCTGTACGCTGCTTTCATCATCCTAGCATGTCCCTTCAGGTTTCTCTGATTGCTAGAAAATAAGTGAACCGGTATGAGTCCTACACAAATAAGACAGGAGACTCACTTTCTCAAAACTCCTGGCCCAAATAAAATTCAAACACAACATGTAAATTCAAAATATAAAGCGGTGGGGTTTCAAACCCTCTCTTCTGGCTATGCTCAGCAGACTTTACCCTGGTCAGAAGGGGACCAATTGCTTTGTTCTCCCAAACATTCAGGAAAACTAAAAATTAGCTCTTTCTTTCCTCTTCAGTCACGCCAACAATTCTTACCTACTTATTCCAGCCCTTCTGTGGGCATTTCTGTTATGTGTAACTGGCCCAGGCCAGCATTTAAACCTTAAACAGGCTTCGTGAAACACCCTGCCTGCCTGAGACGTTAATCAATGACAGCAGTGCAAATGCGTGTCTGAGTGTGCATGCAACTGAACTCATTTTTACAGACTCACAACTGTGCACAAGCTCTCACGAACAGTCACTCCTTTCAAGGTGAAGGTAGGAGAAGGCCAAACCAAGGGACAAGGTCAAGAATTTATTTTAAAAATATTAAGAACGGATGTCACCTTTGACATGTAAAGTATCACAAGCATACAGGAGTATATGTAGCAAGCAAACCTTCCTTTAAAACAAACTGTTCGTAATTGCTTTTTTCAAATATTTAAATTTTTAGGTCTATTTTAATATCAACTTTCAAAAAAAATCAGTCTTTTCCTCTTCTGTAAGTAATCAATATCTGTGCATTCCACATTCAAATACTAGATTCTGACAGCGAGACTCTCTTAAAGGGATAAAGGCCGGAGCCAATCAGAAGGAAGAGGGTTCTGCTCTCCTTTTTCTCCTGGTCATGGATTAAGGACTATACTGACAATATCAAGCGTCTTCCTACAGACGTAATGCTGCATTATTAATTTCCTTACTCTGACAGTAGAGGAAAGGCATCAACAGTGCCTTGTGTGTCTCATGGTGACTCTGTCTCACTTCCAGGAATTGTGCGCCAGTCTCCACTATACACAGGCACGCGACCTACCCAGCACTCAACAAGCAATGTACAGACAGGGTGCTTTATCCAAGCAAAAAGCTGTCTAAGGGTATGCTAGTCACTCAGTCGTGTCTGACCCCACAGACTGTAGCCCATCAGGCTCCTCTGTCCATGGGATTCTCCAGGCAAGAATACTGGAGTGGGTTGCCATTCCCTTCTCCAGGGGATCTTCCCCACCCAAGGATTGAACCCAGGTCTTCTGCATCCAGGCAGATCCTTTAAAGTCTGAGCCACCAGGGAAGCCCAGGTAAGGATGAAGTCAGTACAACTCTGACCCTCTTCAAATTTAGCCAAATCAGAAAACAGGAAAATTCCACCCTGGCCTGGAGAAGCCAGCCAGCAGTCTCAGGAGAAGCCGGCCCTCCTCCAAAAGGGGGGCGGGACAGGGGCCGCAGGACACCTTGGGTCAGGAATCTTCCACCCTCAGAAACCTGGACCATCTATTTCTAACCCTTTCCCTCGGAGCACTCAATAAGCATAACTAATACATTTTAGCCACTACTGTATATTCATCTAAGTATTCCTCATTATACTTTTAATTCCACTTAGAAGCTTTTTTTCTCACAGTACTGATTTGATCAGAACACTAAAAAAGCTCCATATTCTGTGTCTTACACACAAATCTATTTAAGAAATCTGTTTAAAATCCTATCTGTATTAAGGTCTAGCCCAGAGGTGACCAAAAAGACCTAATTTCTAAAACAGAGATTTTAAATTTACAAACAAAAAGGAACTTTGTGTAACAGAGTTTGTAAAGGAAAGTGCTATATACACTTCAGCTGGTAAAGGCTTATTTTAATGGTTTAATCTTTGAGACACATGACAAAATATTCCACTGTTTCAGATTTTAGGGGCTTCCCAGGTGGTGCTAGTGGTAAAGAACCTGCCTGCCAACTCAGGAGACGGAAGAGATCCCTGGGTTGGGAAGATCCCCTGGAGGAGGGAATGGCAACCCACTCCAGAACTCTTGCCTGAAGAATCCCGTGGACAGAGAAGCCTGGCGGGTTACAGTCCGTGGAGTCGCAGAGCTGGATACAACTGAGCAACTAACACCAAAGGGTGTTTATCAGCTCTAGGGCCTGTAGTCTGTAGACACAGAGTTCAGTTAGCTGCACTGGCAGACTGGCATGAAGATTCTTGTAGCATCACCTACACCAAAGCAATACGTAAGCTTCACCCTCAATGGTCAATGACCCATGACTGGTTTAACACATTATGGTACAAACACTGCAAGAGTAAGCAATCATTTACAAATGATGATCCTACACTGACATACCTACAGAAGAAACAATAGAATAAATGACAGAGAATTGCTTCAAAGTGATCCAACCGATAGGGAACAGAAATGAACTAAGACAGACCATGAAAAGATCGCTGAAGCCAAGTGATGAATACATGGGTGGTCACGACCAACTCTATTTTTATGAATGCCTAAAATGTTCCAGTAAAATGTTTAAGATCTGATGGCCAAAACAGTGCCTAACATAGAAAGGTGTTCGTGATATATTCTTTGAAACACATCAGGAGGTGTTTCAATGAAGTGAAATTTATATATTCTAAAATTCACTCCTTTGAGCACTCAGGATGTTGTGATCAGAACACCTAAATGTGGCCACTTGGGTCTGCCAAGTCAGACTCTGAGACCTGAAAATAATTTACCATGATTGGTCCTCAGTTTCCTCTTCTGGAAAATGTGTATAACATCTACCTCTCAGAACCGCATGAAGCAAATGGGTAAGGGTTTTGTGAACTGCATTTTGTCAGACAGATTTTGACTGCATCATTTCCTAAACTATTTACCCATTTTAAGTAGACTGTTCAATGAGTTTCAGTAAATTTATAATTGTGCAACCACCATCCCCATGCTTCCCAGGTGACAAAGTGGTAAAGAATCCGCCTTTCAATGCAGGATACTCAGGAGACGTGGGTTTGATCCCTGGGTCGGGAAGACCCCTGGAGAAGGAAATGGCAACCGACTCCAGTATTTTTGCCTGGAGAATCCCATGGACAGAGGAGTCTGGAGGGCTACAGTTCATGGGGTCAAAAAGAGTTGGACACAACTGAAGCGACTTACCACACACACACATCATCCCCATCAATTTTAGAATATTTGCAACAACCCAAAATTTCCCTGTGCCTCTCTGCAGGCAGTCCTCTGTCCTACCCCTAGCAAAGGCAACCGCTGATTGGCTTCCATCTTCTGCTTTTTTTTAGAAATTTCACACAAATGGAATCACACAATATGTAGTATTTAGAGTCTGGCTGCTTTCTCTCGTTGAGGGTCATCTTTTGGGTGGCATGTGTCAGAAGTTTGCTTCTCACTGGGAAATTGCACTGTATGGATATGACACACCACTCTTGTCTATCCATTCACCAGCGATAGACATTTAGACTATTTCATTTCTGGCTATTAGGAGTAATGCTGAACATTTGTAGAAAACTTTTGGGTGAACATATGTTTTTACTTCTCTTGAGGCAGATACCTAGAAGTGGAATTGCTGGTTCATGTGGAAAATGTTATGTTTAACTTTTTAAGAAACTGCAAAGTGTTTTCCAAAGTGACTGTATAATTTTACATTCCCACTAGCAATTTATAAAGTATCTAGTTTCTCCACATCCTCACCAACACTTGGTAGTGTCCATCTTTTCATTATAGCTCATTCTAGAAGATGGGTAGTAGTATTTCACTGTGGTTTAAATTTGCACTTTCCTAGTGACTTTTTACTTTCACACATTGGAGAAGGAAATGGCAACCCACTCCAGTGTTCCTGCCTGGAGAATCCCAGGGACAGGGGAGCCTGGTGGGCTTCCGTCTATGGGGTCACACAGAGTCAGACACGACTGAAGTGACTTAGCAGCAGCAGCAGCAGTGACTAATAACGGAGAAGGCAAATGGCACCCCACTCCAGTACTCTTGCCTGGAAAATCCCATGGATGGAGGGACCCCCCATGGGGTCACTAAGAGTCGGACACGACTGAGTGACTTCATTTTCACTTTTCACTTTCATGCACTGGAGAAGGAAATGGCAACCCACTCCAGTGTTCTTGCCTGGAGAATCCCAGGGACGGGGCAGCCTGGTGGGCTGCCATCTATGGGGTCGCACAGAGTCAGACACGACTGAAGCGACTTAGCATGCATGCATGTACTGGAGAAGGAAATGGCAACCCACTCCAGTATTCTTGCCTGGAGAATCCCAGGGACAGAGGAGCCTGGTGGGCTGCCGTCTATGGGGTCACACAGAGTTGGACACGACTGAAGCGACTTAGCAGCAGCAGCAGCAGCAGCAGCAGCAGTGACAAACGATACTGGACATTTCCCCATATGTGTATTTGCCCCCCATATATCTTCCTTGCTGGAGTGTCTATTCAAATCTGCTCATTTTTAGTCATTTTCTTGCTACTGAGTTGTAAAAGTTCATCTAATCAGATTCTTAATGGGATATGTGACTTACAAGTATGTGACTTGTATTTTCATTTTCTTAATAGCATACTATAAAAAGCAAACTTTAAAAAATTTGATGTTCAATTTATTGACTTTTTCTTCTGCTGTTCATGCTTTTTGTATCTAAGAAATCCTGCTGAACCCTGAAGAACAAAGATGTTCCCTTATGCTGTCTTCTAGAAGTTTTACAGTTTTACACTTAGTTTTGTGATGTTTCCATAACTTGTTCCTTTGGTGGAGAGAAAAAAAAAAAATTAGTAATAAATTAGTATTACTAGTAATAAATATGATTTATTTAAATAAATAAAATATTTATTTTAAATAAAATTTATTTTTAAAATATTTATTTAAAATAAAATTTATTTTTAAAATATTTATTTTAAATAAAATTTATTTTTAAAATATTTATTTTAAATAAAATTTATTTTTAAAATATTTTAAATAAAATCATTTAAAAATATGATTCCATATGCTTCTATATAGTTAAAAGCATACAAGCACAAACAGAAAGAGAAAAATCTAAACGGATATACACCAAAACACCAGATAGGTACTTGTACTTCAGCTAGTTTATTTTTTGCAGTACTTAGGAATAACATATAATAAAGCGGTTTCAAAATGCTACACGCCAAACTGTAGGCTTCGTTTCACTCAGACAAAGAATATGCACTTTAGTCCTGCACTAGCTACACAAAGGTATCATCAAAATGCAATGACAAATTTCAGGAGCAGGCAGCCAAGTGTTAGGCTGTACGTATGTCACGATGGAAGCAGCGGCCAGAGACATACTGGAGGTTTAGGAGGACGTGAGGAAAGCGGGCTGCTGAGCCCCTGGAGAGCCTTGTGGTTAGAGACAGGGATGAGGTAAACTCCTGGAGAGGAGCAACATCTGGATAGTCTGGCCTCAAGTTCAGTGCAGAGAATACCAAGTGCCCAAAACCAGAGTAAAATATCTAGAGGGGTCGAGCAACACGTTTATTTGTTTTAAAGAAGCTTCTTTTTCTAACAAGCATCTTGTGTGAGGGAAAAAAAAAAAAAGGCATGTTCTAAAACGCAAGTAACTGTTATATGTGGTGTCTTTAACAACACAGTGGCCAGATAACAAAAATTAATGAGTATTGTGGAGTGTGGTATGCAGTTCTTCGCAAATTAAGTTTAATTACAACAGAAAGATGTCCAGTTCTCGCCAGAAGCTTTTAACCTTCCATCCGTGGCCAATAAACTTTAGAAACAAGGCAGACCTTCATTTTGAACCAAATGTAATGAACAATATATTTGATCCTTAAGCCAACTTCAGGAACCCACTCCTGTTCAGAGCTGGGAGTACTTCTGAGCCAAAACGGGAGCCACTGCACCCTGCTGATGAGTTCTGACTCCCTGCTTCTCTGGATAACACGCTCTACTTTCCATAGAACTTCCAGCCCCCAGGAGAGCAGCCCCGGCCTCGGAGCTCAGGCCCCAGAGCGGACACTTCGGGCAGCTGAGGCTTACACAACCTGGCTCTTTGGCTTCTTCTGGCAATCGCTGAGAAATCAGGACAACAAAACCTTGTGTCCTCCTGAATCCGGGGGCCCTTCTTTGGCACCACAAATCCTGAAGTCGATCTCTACTGCGGCCGGGAGGTGGGCGGGACACAGGGAGCAGGCAGAAAAGGTGGGCCAGGCACATGAAGAAGAGGAGTGACTCCCGGCCCCCAGCCAGCCTGACAGTGATCGTTAATAAAACACAGACAATGCAGATATGGTGCCAGGGCGTGCTGGAGGCACCTGACAGGATGGAGTGAGTTCGTCATCATAACCTGCCTCTCTGCGCTCTTATGGGGAAACTGAGGCAAAGCGGAGGCAAATGGCCTGCCTGGGTAAGAGCCTCTCCCTCCCAACCAGCACCGTCAGGGTCACTGCCCGCTGTACACTGCCGTTGTCATTTCACTTCTGTGTCTGAAAAGTGGAGTGACATTTTGATGGGAGGAAACCACCTCAGATAAGTCTGGGTTCAGACCACCCCTTCCCCAAATCTTGTTTGGAATGACATTCTTATCGTTTGTTGATCTCCATTCAATTAGATATTTTTCATTGAACTGGAGGGCACTTAGACGTACACTGTGCTGCTCCGCACTGACCATACAATGACCGTCCACCTCTCCCGGCCCCGAGGGGCCAGGACCCTGCTTCCGATAAGCTGCCGACCCTCCTGAGACGAGGACAACCTCCTCTGAACGCACCCCACAGGGCGGGCAGCCCAGGGCCCCACACCCCTCACCGCCCGCGCCCGGCTCCCAGACTCCCGGTGCACTAAACAGATGGGCGGGCGCCTCCAAGGCGGTCTTTACCGCGTGAGGTCAAGGCGAAGCCGAGCGGTAGCAGAACCGCCGATGACACTTCTTTGGCTTCGAACAAGATACACCATTCCAAACAAGCATGTCCCAAGAAATAAAATGCACAGGCGACTTTCAGACGTCTACAGCTAGTGGCAAGCTCTAATACTTTTATCAAACTCTAGAAAAATACAAAACCTTCCCTGACAGTTTTTTGTCCTATTGTCAAGATCTAGAATCACTGAAGACATCCTCAGGGCCCCGCAGAGAGCACGGCAGCATCGGTAGCAGGTGCCCTCTAAGATGCCACATCACAAGACAAAGAACAAAACGAGAAAAAACAACGCATTCTACGGGACCATCAACCCAAGCTCACTTTCCTCCCCAGGTTCTGTCCACCCCTTCTCGTGCTTCTCCGATGGGCACCACCCGCTGCAGAGAGTCCCTCCCACCCGGGGACAGCGCCCTACAGACGCTCCCAGAGCGGGTGGCTCGGGTCCTTCCACAGGTCACTCAAGTGCTTGAGGACACTGAGAAGCACCCTAGATGGATAATAGAATTATTAAAAAAAATAATAATAAAATAAATATATAACATTTTGTACTAAGACTACAGAAAGGGAATTTGAATAGGGTACTTCTGTCTTCAGTGTATTAGTCCATTATAATGGAATCCATATTATCCCATTCTAAGTACAGAACCAGAAAGAGCTGACCAGGAAAGCTGTTCTGTGAAATGTTGTGGTGATTCTGAAGAGGACTGTCAGAACTAAGATGATGTCTGCACGGCAGTCCTTCGCCTGGGTGGGGGGAGTGTTTCTGGAAACAAGGAACGAAGCTGTTTATTCTTCCTTTTATTAGTATCTACTTCTTTGACAGAGACGCCAGAGTGAATCCTCCTCCACGGTCACCTTCAAAGGACTCACCCTGGGTGCTGCAGACACTCCACCACGCACTCCAGAAACGCTGACAGTGTCCAGAGGCAGCCGGAAGCTGCTTCTGAAGATGTCCACGTAGGATTATTTTCAAATATCCTTTGATATGGATTTTTCCACATCTCCTGTACATGTTATCACACTTTCATAATTTCAAAAATAAACAAAGAGAAACTCAACTGCCCACACTGTGCCTGTGGCGCAGTGTCTGGAAGAGTCTCACTCGGCGCACTGTCATCCCCTCACAACGGGGCAGCCAGCTGCTGCCACACAAGGCTGCGTGCAATGAGGAAACCTGGTGATGCTGTGTTTAAAAAGAACAGACCCAGGATACCAGGGGTCTACCACACAACAATCCACTCAAAACAACGAATTCTTGATTCTCATGACTCTGTGGGCTGACTGGGTGGTTTTTAAAAATTATAAATAAAGAAAATTATAAATGACTGGAACCAACATACTGATATTCACAGTAGGAAACGCTGATATTGAAAATTACTTCAACTTGCCTATAGGGCCTAAGAATAGCCTAGAAATGTCAGTTGGGCTGGCCTTACATGTGACTTTCATTTTCATCGTTTTTCCTGAAACTGTCAAAACGATGTAACCATGATCAGCACTCAGGCCCACCTACATTTCTGGACCCAGATTTTCAATGTTCTGTGTTTCTGGTTTAATCTAATATAGGTCTTACAATCAATACTTTAAGAAAAATGAACAATTTATTCAGAGTTAGTAAGTGAGCAGAACTAATTTATTAGTATTTTCAAAGTAAATGTGACTAAGCAAAGCAATAAAAAGAGCCTCTGCCTTTATCCAAAAAAGGGATCCTCTCAGAAGTATCTCCTCTACCCTCCAGGAAAAGGTTCTGTTGTCAGAGCAATTACACCTAATCCTCAAGGTTAACAAGTAATACAACCAAACATGCTTAAACAGGATGTGACCTGAGCAAAGCGTTACAATAAAAACGCAATGCATTCACCTGTAGTCAATTCAGTGTTAGAAGTCCGATTTAAAAGCATAATTTAATTTATAAATACTGCTATGGCTTAGGTACAATTTTAGCATTTATTATACTTTGGTTGTATAGTAAGCAGAAGCAAAAATCTTAAGTTACTCCAAAACATAAATGCAGAGCAGAAATAAGTTTATAATTATCTTTGAAAGAATAATGGCTTTTTCAAAACACCATTTAATGTGGAAAGAGAATTTTTAGCTAACTTTGAAAAAGCAAATCTCAGTCATTTAATAAAAGAGAGGAAAAACTGACTTATAAATGGGCAATTTGTTCATACGCTGGAACTGAAAATATTACCTCACATCAGTTCACCAAAGCAAGGCAGACACTGAAAGGAGGCACTCTCACTGGATGGACGGCCTCATTACGCACCGTGAGCCCCAAAGCCCAGTATCTTTCCTCTTACTGGAATTAGATGCGCCTCCCGGAACAACTCTACAGCTGGTAGGTCTTTCAATCTCTGCCTGCAGATTCAGGCACCAATTCTGTGGCTGACCTGGGGCCAAAGAGGAAAATGCTAAACCTAAGCCACTTAAGTCAATCGGTATTTACTGGACAATCACAATAATACTGGATGTGCCCTGGGAGTCCAGATATGAAATACAGATGTTTACTCCCTGCTTCCAGAAGAATACTCACCCTCCGGGGAGACGGAAATAAAACCTATCATTAACACAGTAAGTATTCGATTTGACAAGCACACTTAGAGATTTAAGGACAGGATCCTGTGAAATGTCTAGGAGAGTCTCCAAATCTGAGGGGTGAGAGAAACCTTCTTGCAGCAGGGGACATTTAATTTGTGACCACCTAAGGATGGGGAAGGATGGGGGAGAGCGCTAGGACCCTGAGAAGGGCAGGAACGTCCTTCACAATCAGAATGAAGGCACCAACTGATGACAGGGAAGGGAGGGCTGAGGGCAGGGCCACCTGTCTGGGTAACACAATATGCAAAGCCCCTCGGACACAGTGTCTGGTCTTCCCCCACTAGGGAAGGCCAGAAGCCAAGGTTGGAACTGGGGCTCGGGGCTGGGGCACTGCTATCCTGACCCTGCTCTGGTCAGTGGAGGACTGTGCCCTGACCCCTAGATGGTGCTATCTCATGGAAGTGAAGTGAAAGTCGCTCAGTCGTGTCCAACTCTTTCCAACCCCATGGCCAGGCTCCTTGGTCCATGGAATTCTCCAGGTAAGAAAGAAAACTGGAGTGGGTAGCTGTTCCCTTCTCCAGGGGATCTTCCCCACCCAGGGATCGAATCCACATCTCCCGCATTGCAGGTGGATCCTTTACTGTCTAAGCCACCAGGAAAGCCCAAGAAAACTGGAGTGGGTAGCCTATCCCCTCTCCAGGGGATTTCGTTGACACTGGGATCGAACAGAGGTCTCACACTGCAGGCGGATTCTTCACCAGCTGAGCTACCAGGGAAGCCCTCTATCTTAAGGGGGGACCTCCTATTCACAACGGCTGACTCAGGCTCCCCAGTGTGGGCTACATCCTCTCCTCAAGTCTGGCCTGACCCATTCCAACAGGCTCCACCCCATGCCTTCTCCCCAGCTCCCTTTCTGGGCAAGGGTACAGCACTGCATCTAACTGAAGAAACCAGATCCAGCCAGGGGAAGGGTCAGGCCAAAGGAAAACACACTTCCAGATGCCAGCTGAACAAGGCTCTGCTGAAGAACAGCAAAGCTCGGTAAGTGATATGACATCCCACCTTCCATCTCCTCGCCCTCAGTCTCCTCCTGGGGCAAGCAGGGGAGGGAGAGGGGCAGGGACAGAAAAAAAGAGCTGGTAACAAGAACACACAGTGCCACAGCACAGCAGGCTGCCCAGGTACCTGCTCTGTGAGCCGGGTCACTAGAATGACCTCGGGGCTGTAGAAATAATCCTTATCAACAACAGTCTCTTCTTAGGAAAAGAAGCTGGAACTCGTTTTCTTGTCTGAAGGCAGCATACCGTTGTAATTTTCCAAGAACTAATAGGCTTAAATCATTCAACAAAGAATAATATTTTCTTGAAAGCAGATAAAACGGCTTTGTGTCTATCCAAAAGACACCACTGAAAAGACTATTTAGCAATTCTGCCTTAATCCAGAATCTAAGAGTACTAAATATTTTTTAAATCAAGGCAAATTTTATTAATATAAATACCTCACAACTGTCCTTAATGGAACCTAGAAATATGAAAATTTAACACCCTGAGTTGCAGGTCTGGGGAAATACTTTTCAGAAAAAGACTTTGCGATAGTCTTTAATAAACTGAAAGAAGTGTGTATATATATATATAGAGAGAGAGAAATGTGTATATATGTATGTATATATAAATGCACGTGTATACATATAAATGCTGAAAATGAACTCTCTTGCTACTATTCTCAGAGAATTGAGTCTGATTGGAAGAATAAGTTTTAAAACTAACTCCAAGGCACCCATATGCTCCCCAACCACCAGTCTGATTCCTGCAGGGTTCTGAGGTTACTTACAGGTATAAGCAAAGGTGGTCTTTTGCTTTGCTTTGACAGTAGTCAGCTGTGGGTTTGACTGGACAGGATCAAGGCGGGTTAGAGGTTCGAAGCGCCTGATCCCAGATTTATACAACCTACTCAGAGCCTAACGCAAGGGCCCTCCTACTTACGGTTCAACCGCAGGGGTAGGATCACTATGCAGTGTGACTAACCTGCCAAATTCTCACGGTGCCCCAGGTTCCACATTAAGCTTGTGCTGCTGCTTCCGGAAGGTCTCAGGAAAATGTAGTTATGAGACGAGACAAGAGCATTAACACCTTAAATGAAAGGGCTGGACCAAATGATCTGACATTTCCTGACTTTCTAAGACGCTGATTCTATACTCAGCACACGGAGTGCGAGGCAGAGAGCAGGGCCCAGAGGACTGGCAGACGGGGCACCGATGCCTCACCACGCCCAGCAGAGCCAGCTGGCTGGAGAGGGAAACAGGCACAGTACAGTGTTGGCAGAAAAACTCCAGTCATAAATTGTATGTGTACTGTACACGCGTGTGTGCAATAGGTGAAATTCACGCCATGTACAAACACCTGTATTTATGGAGATAAAACACTAGAAGTACACATTTCGTAACTCTGATGGTGATTATCTTAGAATGGCAGGATTCCGGCGACATTTTTTCCCTTTGTTTTCTATGTTTCCACAATGCATACTGTTGGCAGAGCCCAGGCAGGGACCAGGGGTCTCTCAGGAACCTACACATCAAGTGAGCAGTCACTATCTTTGTTCCAGATCTTCATTACAAGGAAAATTTTATGGCAAATGGACTGAGAAGAGAGAGACAGTGACTCCCTTCAGAGCAAAGGGCAGGTGTGCTCACAGATTGGAAGGCAGAGAGATCTCTCTGCAGAGTCAAGAGCAGCCAGGATTACCGTCCAGTAGAAACGATTCGGGTACCGGAAATTCAAGGATCCTCTCCTGTGATGCGAGCCACTGGCTGTACAGGCCTCCTGCACGTCATCCTCGGGAGATCAGGTTTTCTAGAACTGGTGCCAAAAAATGCTGATATCATGACAACTGTTACTACCATGAGTAATAAACGTCCTTTGTCTCTGACCCAGGACTCTCTTGTCTCCTGTCGGCACTCATCAAACTGTGGCAGGCTAATCTTGAAGCTCCCACGTAGAGAAAAAGCTCGCAGGCCCTCCACAATTCATGACAAATATGTGCTATTGTTACTATCAGAGATGCTCATCATTGGTTACGGATGTTTTTCTACTGCTTGCAACCGAAAGCCCTGATAAATGATTCAATTGCTTTAGAAATTGCGTCTTTAAATGCTCTTTAAAAAAACAGAAATGGATCAAGAGGGGCCCCAGCTCAACAAGACAGCACTCGTCTTGCAGACAGAGGCAAAGGGCGTTCTCGCTTTTACTGCACCCCTGCCGTGTGAGGGGTGCTATGCCTGGGGCTGAGGACAGGAAGCACCTTGAAACACACACGCACGTGACCAGCACCACAGGAAGTGAGTGATCCAGGGCAAGGTGCTCTGGAATGGCAGGCGAGGGGACTCAGAGCAAGCCTGGGGGTCAGGGAAGGCGTTCTTGACATTCCACAGGTGCCACTCAATAGTGCACAAGAAGGCTTTCTCCCTCTCAGGAGGCATGTCTCCACGCTAGAAACAGTTGACAAATGTAAACAATGGGCACAAATTCACCAGCCATCCATTCTACCGACCCCACTGCGTGCGTTCTCAGTCGCTTCAGGCCTGTAACCCCATGGGCTACAGAGCCCGCCAGGCTCCTCTGTTCACAGGATTATCCAGCAAGAATACTGGAGTGGGCTGCCACTTCCTCCTCGAGGGGACCTTTCTGACCCAGGGATTGAAGCTGCAGCTCCTGCACTGGCAGGCAGATCCTTTTATCACTGAGCCACCCTGGGAAGCCCCATCAACCGAACCATGTTTTCACAATTATAGAGTAACTGTAAGATGAACACTGTGCAATAGATTCATCAGCATTTCACAACTACAGTCTACCAAGAAACCCATTCGGAGTCACCTCAAGTGGTTAATCAGCCACCACAGCCAAAATGGTCTTTGATGACTTCTGCATACAAAGTTCTGCAGTATTATCCAGTGAGAGGCATAGACAAGTTGGAACTGACGGCTCTTTAACACTCCATGCAGTACCTACCTGTAGCTAGAAGGTGGTTAACGAACACAGTATTAAGGGCTTCCTGAGAACACTGGATTCAGAATTAGGGGGGTCAAGTCACTCTCCATTTCCTCTCTCTGACTCTGGACGAGTCTCTTAGCGTCCCAGGCAGACACATGTCTCGTGGGTCACAAAGCGGAGAGCATAGGGTTGAGGATGTCCTGAATTCTAGAGGTAGAAAGGTCATTCAGCTCACCAGACTGGCATTTAGGGACTGTACTCCACTTCACACACAATGTAACACACATCTCCCCAATGACAGGCAGGACACTTTGTTAGGCTTACAGATGCGTGGTTTCTTCTTCTTTTTTTAAAAATATTTTTCTGCTTTTTTCAACTCCCTCCTTTTTATTTATTTTAGACTTCCCTGATGGCTCAAGTGATAACCCACTTGCCAAAGCAGAACATTAAGGAGATGCAGGGTCAGTCCCTGGGTCGGGAAGATCCCCTGGATGAGGAAATGGCAACCCACTCCAGTAATCTTGTCTGGAGAATCCCATAGACAATGAGTCTGGTGGGCTACAGTCCATACAGCTGGAAAGAGTCAGACACAACTGAGCACACACCCGTATTTATTCCTAATTTGGCCTCAAGACATGGCATGTGGGATCTTTGTTCCCTGCCCAGGGATCAAACTCTTACTCCCTGCATTGGGAGAGCAGAGTGTTAACCACTGGACCACCAGGGAAGCCCCCAAGATGTGTGATTTCCAATCACAACTAATATCTGCTGGGTTCTTTTATTTTTAAGGTGTTAATCCCCCTGATAAAAGTAACAGAAATGAAACTGGTCAATTTTTTTTTTCCAGAAAGAAATACAGACATCCAGTAATTCCACAATTCAAAGGCAATCACCAATAACATTTAAATAAAGTGAGAGAATCTTTTAAATGTATTTAGTCACAGATGTGTACATAAGTTTACATAAAATCTAGTACAATAGCAATTCCATGTACACACCACCAACTAAAACAGAACAGACCAAAACAGTGAGTAAGTGCTTAGAAAAAAGTACAAAGTGCTCCAAAAGCACTCAGGACAAACTGAAACTTGAACAGGCTCCCACCGGCCAACCTGAAACAACTGGAACAAAAATGACGATGATGATGATGGATAATAATCAACAGAACAAAACAATAACCTCTGACCCTATTCTAATATAAATAAGTAAACGAGAAGGGCACACTCTGTCTTACAGAAGGATTCCAACTAATGAAAGTGAAAGAATTCGAAAATTATCATTCGGCAAAACCCAGACTCGCAAAAATTAACAGTGGGCAAAAAAATCAATGGGGGAAAGAATAAGAAAGGAGATAGTTATACCACTTCAAAGAAAATCCCCATAAGGTATGTATTAATTACAAAGGGGAAAGTTACTAATTTCTACAACAGAGGTTGGTAGGAACCACCTCAAGTGATCACAGTTCACGTCACCAGTCATGGGACAGACAGAGCCACAAGGTGTGCCTCCTGGTAAAATGCAGAGAGACCGCAACATCACTTCCACAGACCTTCTAACAAAGATGCACTAAATCGTGAGGAAATAATACAGGTCCAAACTGAGGACCACGCAACAATGTACATCACACGTAAGTGTGTTAGTCGCTCAGCTGTGTCTGATTCTTGCGACCCCATGGACTGTAGCCCTCCAGGGTCCTCTGTTCAAGGGGATTCTCCAGGCAAGAACACTGGAGTGGGTTGCCATGCCGTTCTTCTGGAGATCTTCCCAACCCAGGGATCAAACCCAGGTCTCCTGCATTGTAGGTAGATTCTTTACCATCACATTGCACATAAACATCAATTCAAAACTGTTATTAAGAGAAGCTGCATGGAAATGCAGTTTTGCAGACATTTGCAAATCTGAACTCCTGTAATCAGAGCGATTATTGACAGATTTCTGAGTTACTTCCCAGCAGGGCCTCCATTTCCTCCCACTGCCAGCAGAAAGCTTTCTCACATACCCCGTTTTCCGAATCTCATCAGCTGTTATAACAATGCCATATATGGCACTTTCCCTTCACTATCATCGCTCTCTTACCTTCAAAGTAAACTATGCCTTGCAAAGTCACCACTTCCAACTTGTACAAGCACACTAAAGGTTTTACAACTTTGACTTAGAGGGCAGTTCAGACTCTGCTCTGAGTCCATACAGAATTTTGGTTTAATCAATAACAAACCAGATAAAGTCAAAGAGCTGCTGTACTGCTATTATGCAGACCCTTCCCTCTTCTTGACAAGTAAATGTTCGTGGAAAAGCCCAAGTTACGTTCAGTGAATATTGGGTCCTTGAAGTCATAAACAGTAATGCTGACATTGATTTGTTGTTGTAATGCTTCAACATGTAAATAAGCAATCATGTAATTATCAGAAAGGGAATGATCATCGTTCAGCCTGATTGATGAGAGGTTTATTGACTGGCATCCAGTTCCTGAATGAATTCTTGAAGCAGTGGCTCAAAGAGCTGCTACTTCAAGTAGAAAACTATTTAATTTTTAGAATGTTAATGTAAGATAAATTTAATAATGAGATGACTGTAAATATATTATTATTCCTCATGAAAAAATGGGCTTTTGGGGGTCTCTCATGGAGAAGCTTGGAGAAGGCAATGGCACCCCACTCCAGTACTCTTGCCTGGAAAATCCCATGGACGGAGGAGCCTATTGGGCTGCAGTCCACAGGGTCGCTAAGAGTTGGACATGACTGAGTGACTTCACTTTCACTTTTCACTTTCATGCACTGGAGAAGGAAATGGCAACCCACTCCAGTGCTCTTGCCTGGAGAATCCCAGGGATGGGGCAGCCTGGTGCACTGCCGTCTATGGGGTCGCACAGAGTCGGACACGACTGAGGCAACTTAGCAGCAGCAGCAGCAGTATATTCTTTTAACTAACTTCCTTACAGGTAGTTCTCTCTGACTGACACCGGCTGTCCCAGCACAGTTATCAATAGCATTCACTTTCAAGAATATTCTGGTTTGTGCAACAAATTATTTGATATTACGCCTGCAGTGCAGGAGACTTAGGTTCAAACCCTGGGGTGCGAAGATACCCTCGAAAACACAACCCACTCCAGAATTCTCACCTGGAGAATCCCCATGGACAGAGAAGCCTGGTGGGCTACAATACAAGGGGTTGCAAAGAATCAGACACCGCTGAGCGACTGAACATGCAAACAAGCACTTTAGGCTTCAAAGAAGGGACTGGGGGCTCTTCTTTCATATCTGAATGAGATCATATATGTATTGCACTCAGCAGATGAAAGAACCCTTTATTCCTGTCATCACTATTAACACTGAACACGTTCCTCTCTTTACAATACAACCACATTATCTGCAAAGATCAGATGTGGATCTTCCTCAACTCCTCTTATTTACATTAGGATCCATTAACACCTAATTCTCGTCTTTCTAAATTCCCTCTACTTTTTCTACATCTTTGATGTGCCAACATCCTCTAATATGTTTAGTGTTTTTTTTTTTTTTTAAAAAAAGAGTGCGTATGTAAACATTAGACAAGAAATGAGCTGTTTGGGGTTACTGAATACAGAGGTTAATCAACACACACTCAGGATTTCACGATGAAGAAGCAAAGCTATTTTACGAATTCTATCCTAATGTAATTCTCTTTTCCAGCGTACTTTTCGACTGTGGCCTAATTCTCTAAGTCCTGATTACTGTCTACTTTATCGTCACAGTGAACGTCCCTACGCATTTGACCCATGATTTACTCATTTTTCTGAAAGATTATAAATTATACCCTATGTGTTAATGATGAAAGTAAGTACACAGTATCTACCGCCATTCTCAAACGGTGGTAAAGGAGCACTCCGCTGCACTGCAGAGCCGGCAAGCAATCTGTGGCCAGTAACTTACTTCTAATCTCTAGAAAAATCATTTCAATGTTTGTGGCTGTGGAGTGCAACATATATATATGCCAAGTTCAACTGGCTTTTTTGATACATACTATGAAATACATCAGCCTTGCCCCACGGGGTGGAACCCAGGGGCAGACATATAATGGTCAACACCCTGTGGTCCAGGGCCTCCCCTACCCGGCACCACCCTCCTGGGGGTGGCATGGGGTGGGAGCGGAGACTGCAAAGGCAGGGCTGTTGTACCTGCCTTTCTCCCCTTTCCAGGAGAACTTGCTGGGTTACTTAATTAATTATATATGTATCAATCTCAGGGGAAGGCTATGGTTACCCAATTTAAGAGGGAAATCCTAGAAGCACTTGTGTGGCTACAACTGATTAAATTACTATGCAGTGTTATCTGGCTTTCTTTACAAAGGCCACAGGTGTCAAATGTAGGAGTGTCTGTGTAAATTCTTCCTGAGTCACTTGTGAATAGACCAGGCCAGTCATTCACTTCTTTTTGAGAAGGAATTAAACAAAATATATGAGTTCTTGAGATGCAGGGGAGACGGGTATTTACAAAGGGTTAGAAGTGCCACAAGCCAGTGCCCCAGGCACCCGAGTCTGGCCACAACTAAAGGACGGGGAGGGAGAGAAAGCACATTAAAGAAATGCCTCCACGGAAGTTTCAGGTGCCTGAGTCATCTGAACAGGCAGGGACTGAGTAAATGCAGTGCTCAGCCAACCAGGACCCGTGCGTGTCTGCAAAAGGGCCACAAGCGGGACGCCTGAAAGGCAGCCTGGTCCAAGTTCTCCTTCCATTGGCTCGTATTTCTTTAGGAACAGACATGCTTCACACACACACATTTTCAGAATGATCTCTTTCGATCAAAGAGGTTCACCAAGATTGTTCTTTAAAATCCGTGTAAGTGACTGATTTTACAGATGACTTTTCTATTCAGACTGCCTACATTTGATAAGATTGCCTTTGCCAGTCCCTGGGCTTCCCTGAACACCTGGGCAGACAGGTCCGCCCTGGTGCCCCACAGCAGGGTCATGGGTCAGCAGTGGCCGCTGGGGACTAAGACATCCATCTCTTTCCTGGGATGTCTTTCCCCTCTTCAAATTAGGAGCCTCCAGTAGAGACCATGCCTGTAAATCTCTCTTCACAGGTCCATCTACTAACTACTACGTAAACTAGCTCTGTTAACCAAAAAAGGCCAATTGTCTGTGCCAGATACGAACTAACTTTCAGAACTGCACCATCTCGCTCTCTGCAGATTAACTAGAGACCCGTTTAAACCTAGATGGGCAGAAATAACACAAAATACATTCCTGGGAGCATGAAGGTGAACTGCACTCATCCGGGAATTCATACCGCGCCTTGGTCGTGTGTACCATCTAGGGTGAGAATCACCCAACAAATTCTCCCAGGTCAAGCACTTACTTACGATGAAGAGCAACAGCCACTTTTGTTTCAGGATTAACCCTTTCCCTGCCCTCTCCAATCCAGTTCTACAGAAATACTGGGTGTCTGCAAAGAGATAAAAACCTCAGAATCATTCCACTTCTAGCTGTGCTAGTGATTTCCATCCAAATTTGATAATAAGTATGTCATTAAGGGCATTGGGTACTTCATCAAATCATGGCAGCAGAAACATCAGACTTCTACATGGCACCCAAAAGTAGACAGTACCACAAATCAGAAGCCAAAATCTTCACTAAAGCTTGGACTTAATGCAGAATAACTAAGGGCAAACACATTTTTCAGGACTAAGACAATATTAAAAAATAACTTAAAAACTAAAAGTAAAAATAAACATAAATCTAAAGCAATGCAATTCCACAACTCTCGTAACAAGCTGGCAACTCATATGTGTTTTTAAAGGGAGAACCAGAGCCAGATTCCCAACATCTGTAGTAAAAACCCAAGACCAACATTAAAGAATTATTCATGGAAAAACATTTTCACTACAGTGAGCCAAAGCTCAACTGCTAAAAATACATTCACTGTGCACACAAGGGCATGGGCTCATTTCACGGTATTTCCACTGGAACTGCACCACTAAATTCTCCCCACCCAGACGTTCCCAGGCAACATGGGATTCAATTCACAGGGCCAACCTGGAAACCAGATGAATTACAGCAGAAAAACTGAAACACATCAAAGGGTTAAAGAGAAAAACGGTTTAGAGTGAAAAGTTGTTATCTGTAAGTCATCAGCAATGGGGCAGGGGAAAAGGATGAGAAAGAGGGCAGAAAACTCACTCAGACACAGGAAACAGCTTTCATACCATCAGACTCTGTAGACAGCATGGAAAATAATGGGTCTGATTTGATAAGTCATGTAAAAAATAAACTGTATTCATTTACACTTATGTCTACTGAATTATTTAATTGAAAACAAATAAAGCTAAGTGGCTATGAGGATGGACCAGGGACTAGGTTCAATCTACTCCATTCCTTAACTAACTCTACACCTTGGGCTACTTAACAACTCTGTGCCTCAGTTTCCCCATCTGTGGAGTGGGGATAATGGTATACTTGTTAGTGTACTTTTTAATAAGTAATCCAGGCAAGGGAGACTCTCCTGAGAGCTGCAGACGGCTCCACGGTGGCACACACAAACAGTGCACTGGCATCACGATCATTCTCAGATCCCCTGAAACCAAATCACAAAGTATTTACTCAAGTCCAAAACGTGCGCCATTTGTCCTTTTCACCAAAAGGCTTTTCAACCTTTTATTCTGCATAACCTGGCAGATGTCAGGAATAAAACACTAGTGATTTTATAAAACCTATGTTCACGAATCCAAAGGCACTGTCCCTCCTACTAAAGTTTCAGTCTAACTTCTCAGCTGGTGAGGAGAAAGGTGAGGTTATAATTATGAAGAAAGCAAAGACAGACTCACTCTTCTTATCAACAAGTTTATTATAAGCGAGCAGAGTCAGCTCCCAGCTCAACCAGGACCGGTTCAGGCTGTGGCACAAGTGAAAACGCCAATGACAAAACACACTGACCCTGTAAAGAAAGAAGCCTTCCTTTTATTATTTTAATAATTCCTTCCTCCTCCCTTTCTCGCATGTCTCGTTCTGTCATTGTTCTATAAGCAAATATATCATTTTAATAATCAGGAAACCACACAATATGTAACATTTAAGTAGTAATAATTTCTTTAGGCTTTCTGTACAAAACAATCATAGCAGCTTTTACTCAGCGTTCTTTGAGACATCAGTTTAAATAAAAATTCAAATGGCCAGGCCCATTCCAAATTTATTTCTGTTCATAAATTCAAAAAGTCCAACAGCAAAAGAAACGTAACTTGTTCAAATTACACAAGATTGAATGTGACTGCTATATACACTCCTTGGCACGGTGATTTTCAACATCAGAGATTCAAAGATATGTCCTGACTGCGCGCCAGTTACACCCCAGACACTGTCCTCCGGTTGTGGGCAGTAACACTGAACCAAACGGCCCGTGACACCAATATTTACAATTTCACGGTACCACGGAAGGAGCGGAAGGAGCGGCATCCTCTCTGTACCTTAGAGTCTCAACCATGAGCAAAACAACAACAACAAAAAAACACCCGGGAACTTAACAACACTATTAACCCCTGTTAACTCTTGGCTGGGCATGAGCTTTGCCATCCTTGTTTGTACCATGTACTACATTTCAAAATGGTGGGAGAAAGAGTGTACAGCACGTTTCAGGACTGTAACTTATTGTATGTGACACTGTAATTAGACACACATGCAGACAGACCAAAACTGACATCCCATAAGACACCATCAAGCTCCAGGTCGTCACTTTTGGCTGCTCCAGCCAAGTAACTCTTTCCTCTCATGACTTTCCCACTGTGAGCCATCTTGGTATTAGCTGGCACTCATGCTCGAATTTGGGGGCTTCCCAAAGAAGAACCCGCATGCCGATGCAGGAGACGTAAGAGACATGGGTTTGATCCCTGAGTCAGGAATATCTCATGGAGGAGGGCATGGCAACCCACTCCTGTATTCCTACCTGGAGAATCCCATGGACAGAGGTGCCTGGCAGGTGACAGTCCATGGGGTCTCAGAGAGTCCGACACGACTGAAGTGACTTAGCACACATGCTCTAATCTGCCCAAATATTACCAAACATTAATATAAATCTGTAAATAAACCTGAATTTACCTACCGAGTTTGGCTCACACCGCCACAACAAAACCGTGAGGCTTTTTGTCCCAAAGTGTCAAACATCAGAAACAGGTTACTGTTATGGATATAAGAAAGAGAGGCCAGCATTTCAGAGGAGGATGCAAGTAAACCCAGCGCCTCTGGCCAGGTGAGGCTGACCCTGCCCGCTCGAAAAGACAACTCAAAGTAGCATCGACCAGAATGTTCTACCAGGACACAGCCTTTCACTTCGATTTCAAATGAGTCCAAATTTAGAGTGTGCTCTGGAACAACGTGAAAAACTCACTTGAAGCGTGTTTTTATAGTTCTTTAATATCCATCCACTGGATGACTCACAGTTATGTATCACAGAGGCCAGGTACTTTTATTTCTAAAAAAGGAAACTGTTTGAATACCAGGGAGGCCAGCGTGAGCTCTAAAGCTGGTGACAAGGCAAGAAAAACAGGGGAGAACCAGTTCCTCTCCAGCCTAGGAGTGATTTTAGGGACCAAAGGCCCATTTACAAAGTCACATTCAGTGCCCCCATTTCATTTAGCTTATGTTTCCAAGCTCTCCTTGTCTTTTTTTTAATGTTCTTTCTCAAGCCTTTATCAAGCATAGTAGAAAAGCTTTTGTATAGATATATATAAATAATATGAATAATACATATATTTTAGAAAAGTTATGAATTTTTGCCTAACTAAAAAATATATGACATTTTGATTCCACTTGTTTGACTTAGTATGAATAAAATGCCAGATTTCTAATTTAAAAAAAATGGATACACAACAAGCAACAAAGGTTTACTATTCAGCACAGGGAACTATATAGTCAATATCCTGTAATAATCTATAATGGAAACTGATCTCAAAACTAATATGTGTGCCTGAAACACTGTCAACCATACTGCAATAAAATACATAAATTAAGAGAAAAATAAAACATCACAAGACTCAAGTTTGCAATTCATTTTCTGGTTTAGTCTCATAAATCTAGTCAACACTGAACTACTACTCGGTAGAGCTAACTGGGTCTGCCTCTCAGAAAGTCTATTTAATAAGCTATTCAAAACATCTAGCTCCTGAAGTTGCTGAAAAAAATATTTTGAAAACATTTACTAGGGCACAACTAGGAGTCAGTCTTTCCAGCAGTTCTTTCCAGGGGGAGGTACTCAGAACAGTAAAACAATCTTCTCTGCTTCGAAGAAAACCCTTCCCACTGCCCACCCTCCATAAGAGGTCGGTTCACTGGAGAAGGTTTGAGAAGCTTCAAGGAATCATGAAGCAAGCTAACAGTTGTTTATTTCACTCTGCAAATGAGAGAAGTCAACCCATTTGTAACAGGAGTGAGACAGACCTGCCTGTTGCAGAGAGACTGTTTGCAGATGTGTTCTCAGACTGTGGGATGATCCTCAACGATCCACCACTTGGTTTGTTCTGTCAAGTATGCATTCCAAATACAGCATGTAAGATAAAACCCCACACCAACCCACCCTCTGCTACATCAAATCACCTGCAGGAAAAAGCAATTTAAAGACCACTATGAATAAGTCCTATAAGCCATCAAACAAACATCAGAAGACAATTGTGTCCTCTGTTACAAGTTCTATCCCTGGCTACTAATGGCCTAACACATGTCATAACTTAAAGCAAGGCAACATAAAATATGTGATAGCAAATGCAAGGCTTAAAAACTCACCTGGAAAAAGTGAAAACTAAATTTTTAAAGACGCAAATGCTTTTTCTCAACTGGCAGTCCGAAATTTTCTGTTATGACATTACATGCCATTAACTAGCCAAATCCAGACAAGCCTACTTCTCATCAATCAAATCAGCTTCAAACTCTTTAAACATTTCCCTGGTGCACCCCAGAAGTTACTCACCTGTCACCTCCTCACCCACTTCATCTCTTTCCCCTTTGTTTCCTCCCATTAGCTCCACTCGTCTTTGAGCCCTGCCCCACGTGCCCAGGTGCCTGGCATGCGAACAGGAAGGCGCCCAGGTCCCCCTGCGCTTCCTCAGGCCGGGCGGGAAGGCTTCTCCACGTGATCACGCACAGGGCAGGTGTGCGAGGCAGGCACACACGTGGGCGGCAGGCGTGCACGAAACTCTGCCAGGCTGTGGGCCGGCCTGGGCGCCCACTCAGGGCCCAGCAGACCTGTTCTCGTGGCCACGTTTAACACTTCTATTCTGTTCCTGTCTTTCCAACATTCCTCAGAGCTGTTCCCCCGTGAGCAGAATGTCCACCCCTTAGGATGGGGAAGGATAATCACTGTCAATGTTTCATGTATTTACTTTTCAGTTGATGTCAAGAGCCTCCAGGATTCAATTTAGATCTTCTCCTGTAATCCTCCAGAACGGCTTCCAGTTTGAGAAAACTTACTCCTAACCTTTGTAAGGGGAAGGAATGAAAGAAGAGAGAGAAAGCAGAGGATGGCGGAAGAAACCAGCCAGAGAGGGAGGGGCCCTAATTTTATGGGAAAGACCCAGGGGTCCTGGATCCAGTCACTGAAAAGGACTAAAATGCCTTTGAGATCTGACAGTCTGCTTACATTTTAGGGAAATCAGCCCCCTGGCTACCAAGCCTCCACACACATATACAAATCTCATTAATGCCTATCCTACTCCACCAAAATCTATTGATCATTGCCTGAGAGTCAGCTCCAACAGGTGGGTTAAACAAATTGCTCCATTTTCTCCAAAGTACATCAGGATACTACAGATTTAAAGAGTCACACCAAAGATTTGATAACAGCTTTTTACTGGGGCGGGGGGAGGAGATAGTAGCACTTTAAATAAACATCTCTATTCAAAGGCTCACAAAGGTTTCAGAGACTTACACTGTCTACTCATTCATCACTTCGTCTACAGACACAGAAGAGATGCTGGGCTCGTAAAAGCACTGAGGAATTTTCAGACTAAGTTTTATAGCCACTGGAATTCACAGCAATGACCCATAGACTACAGCTATGAAAGTCTAAACTACAGGGTGTAAAAATCCTATGTACTGAACGAACACTGGGCAAAAAAAATTGAAGTATTTGGGGCAGGAGCAGCTCATAATTTTCAAATCATGGCTCAAACCATGGCAAGTTTTACTACAAATAATGACCACTAGTGATTTTAAGTTGGAGAAGGAAATGGTAACCCACTCCACTATTCTTGCCTGGAGAATCCCATGGACAGAGGAGACTGGCGGGCTACAGTCCATGGGGTCACAAGAGTCAGACTCAGCTTTGCGACTAAACCACCGACGGTTTTAAATAAGTGATATCTCCCTTTGTTCCTTCACTATACTTCATCAATAGACAAAAAGAAAATCTAATACGTCCATAACCCCTTTCTGCAACCACATGAAGGCCAAGACCCAACAGGCAACCAAAAAGCCCACAATATTTTTAATTACAAACAAGCTGTATTAAGTGAAGATGTTGAACAGCCAACAGCTACAGGTGGACTCACAAAAACAGATGAGAAAGTACATCACTCCACACTGAGGTCCGCTGACAGCTGATGCTGGTCGTGAGCTGCTGGGAGCCAGGACAGGCGGACAGGCCCTATACACGGAGGCCCCAACCTGGGTGTGGCACTGCGTCTGCAGCTCAGTGGAAACAGGCTCCCACAGGAGGAGTCTGATCTCTGGTGAGGACTCGGAATAGCAGTGATGATCGAGGATACTGGTGAACAAGATGACGACAATCGATGCAGAAAAGGATGGGAACCACGGGGAAAGCACAGCAACGCTGGAAGGAGGTCAAAAGGCAGGATGAAAACTGAACCCAGAAAACGTCTGCCCTCTACTCCCAACCACCTCACCATTTTTTTCCTGAAACTTCAGGAAGCTTCCACATACGGGATATACTGAAAAGAAACAGAACGGAACAAGTGTGTTACAAAGGAAGTTTATCTCAGGAGCATTTAAAAGGTGCTAAGGTGTGATCCTTCTCTAAAGCCCACGCGTTAATCACACGAGGACAGCGCAGTTCATGAGGGTCCCAAGACTCCTCCAAACCAGCGAAGTCTGGCATCATGACAGAGTTAATATTAAGCAGATGCAAGCACGTGCCGGCGTACTCAATGGCTTTCTCAATATGACAAAATCACGTGTTCAAAGCTCAACAACGCTGCTCAGTGCCTTCAGTGAATAAGGGGGCAGTAAAAGGCTTCTTGCAGGCCCCAAGCCCTGTGATCTAACAGCTGGACAGAGGCTGTGAGCAGGGAACAGCCTTGCAGGCCTAGGACATGGCCTTCCCAGCAGCTGCTGGCTGTCTTTTTGCTGAAAGGTCATGAAAACAGTGGACAGGATTCCCATCAACACGGTCCCCAAACGCTGCTGCTGCTGCTGCTAAGGCAAGTGACAAAGCTCCTCTAACCAAAACATTCCAGAACCCCCACGGGATAAAGTCTACAAGGCGTTCAGTCGGCAAAGGGCCGGAGTTTCCACAGGCGGGGAAGCGGCAATCTGCACAGGCAAAGGCTCTGGACGCCTGCTCAACCAGCTGAGGGGCTCTGAGGTCAGTCAAGGTCAATGAGGAGTCCTCCCAGAGCACACGGAACTCTGGGGTGAGAACCACTGTGTTTCTTAACTGTGGGATCCATCTTCCCTCATGAGCCATGGCCTCTTGGGTGTTATGCTTGAAAAACAAATGCTGACCGTGAAAATAAAGTCAAACAGTCACCGTTTGTCAAAGGTTACTAACTGGCAGCGTCCCACGGAACCCCAGGCCACCCAGGGCAGAGAAGCTGAAGCACGCAGCCAGGAACGGGAGCAGCTGTAGCTGTGAGTCCTTCCTGAGAAGACAGGAAGGGAGAAGGCACGACCAACTCCATCAAGGAAGAGAAAGAAATGAGACCGATGGTTAAGCAGCAGTGCTGAGCTGTGTTTTTCCCCTCTTTTTAATTAGGGTTTTTTTGCGGGGGGAGGTTGGGAAACGGGGGAGTGGATTGATCCAAGAAAGAAATATTTAACAAGTAAATCTTTGTTTAAACGAGTAATGTTTGAAGGATGCATTAATTCTTCTGAAAGAGTACACTCCTTTTTTTAGTAAACTGATGCCTTTTTAATAGCATTTTACAAAGCAAAATCTCCAAGGACACTTTTTTTTTAATTATTATCATTTATGTTTACTGGATTCCACTATTGAAGAAAGGAGAGACAGAAAACAACAGCATTTAAGTCACAATTCTGGTTGATGGAGAGAGAAGACAAACGATAAGAATTACCACACAGTCTATAACCTAACGTCCCAAAGAACCAACTGGAGGTGTTTGGAGACAGAGCCACAGCTTTCCCCGAGAGAAATAAGGAACGTTCCAGGAAAGGAGGAACAAACCTGGATGTAATAAGGGGTTAGCCACAGGAGGGCAGAGGGAGAAGCGGCCCTGTGGACCCTGAGGGAGACACCCACAACCCCAGATCACAGGGGACATCTGGGCTCCATCCGGAGTCCCAATGCCACCAACCCCGGGGCTGCCCGCAGACGATGATGCCCCGGGGCCAGGGGCAGGAGATGGGTAAATGCCTGACTCCTCCACCTCTGCTCCAGAGGAAGGCAACGGCACAGGGCAGGGTCTCAGCAGAACTCGGTCCCATTTTCCCTACTGTTGTTGCTGTTCTGTCATTCGGTCATGTCCAACTCTTTGCAACCCCATGGACTGCAGCACACCAGGCTTCCCTGTCCATCACCATCTCCTGGAGTGATTCTCCTTATTAATCCTCTAGAAAATCAGGGAAGGATGAAAAAAGTCATCAGAACTCCAAATTCATACCAAGGGAGCACTTCTGTCAGGAGAAATTAAGTGAATTCTTAAATGCTAGGGAGCTTTCCAATGGGTAATTTCATAGGACAAACAACAAAATGTAGAAAAATCGTAAGATAATCCATGGGGGAAAAGTACATAAAGTATACCACTGTCCTTTTTAATTAATGACGTTTTCTCACAGACCAAGTTTCTGCATGCAAAATTCTCCCTTATTTCTATATTTCAATCCTCAGCAAAGTTAAAGCAGAGAATTTATACCATGATTTAATCATGCTTCTATTATTACAAGTGAGGTTTTAAGCCGTATCTACAGGCAAGTGGGAAGAAATCAACATTGCATTCGATACGCCAATCCTTTCCTTCTAAAACAAAGACTGTCTCCTTGCTCTGCAAATGTCACTGCTGGGCCCACACTGACAACAGTTCCTATCAGATATAAGTGTGTCCCAAGGTGGAATCACCTCTGTTGGGCAATCCAGGGACTGCTACTGAGACCAAGGGCCCACGGTGCTGTTTCGTTTCAAGACAGTACCAGCAGAAGTCACAGGGGACGGTGAGGGAGAAGGCGTCCCCACCTGTCACCGAGCCCAACGAGGATGAGGACACAGCAAACAGCGGTGGCCACGTATTCACCGCTGGGCCCCTCTCCAGGGAGCTTCGCCAGCAGTGACTTAGGTAAAAAGGCAAGTCTGGGTTACCAAATCCTCAGAACTCATTAGTGCATCAGTGGAGAAAAAAAAAAACACTATCCAAAGATCTGAGGAGGAAGAACTGAAAGAAGTACTAAGATGCAATTCAAAGATGCGCGTGAAGTCACACTGACATTCAAAATATTGATTCTTAAGTACAAGTGAGGAAGGATCTGGGTAAAAAGAGGAACTAAAGGAACAAAAAACCCTGGGCATTCTAGAGTTCTGTGAGCGGGAACTCGGACAGGACAGGGCAGGGCAGCGTGTAGCCTGCACAGGTCACAGAGATCAGAGCTGGTGTGCTGTGATCCACAGCAGTGCAAAGCGTGGACGCTACTGCAGGGGGCAGTGAGGAAAAGTGTGGATGCTTAAAGAAGAGCGTGAGGCCAGGAGGGACCTGCTCACCATTCTCAAATATTTCAAAGGCTCCGCAGAAAAGATCTTCTGTGGGTCTGGACACTAGGGCTCCAAGAGCCAAAACCAGAATCAACTGAAGTTTCAGGGAAAAAGAGTTCACCTTCAAGAGTATCGAGGTGGAGGGGCAGAGGGAATATTAGGTGATTAAACACAAAGGTTATGAGCACGTTTAGGAGCCTCCTACGTGTGTGTGTTAGTGCTCAGTTGTATCCGACTCTCTGTGACCCCCATGGACTGCAACCCACCAGGCTCCTCTGTCCATGCAATTCTCCAGGGAAGAATACTCAAGTGGGTTGCCATTTCCTTCTCCAGAGGATCTTCCCCATCCAGGAATCGAAGCCTGGTCTCTTGTACTGCAGACAGATTCTTTACCATCTGAGCCACCAGGGTTCAAGTTGCCAAATCTCTAAGCTGCATGACTTTCATGAGCCCTTGAAAATTGTATGGGTATGACTGGAAAGAGGAAGCCATGTCATTTCTTGAAAACAAAGCAAAAAATGGAGAACCTTCCCTACAAGGCCATGATCACAAAGATGTATGCACAAAGTCTGGAGACCAAGACTCTTCGGGCAAAATGCGGTCCCACTACTGGAGATGAGGAAGAAGGTGGATCCCAGAGGGTTTCAACTTCAGTGCTCTGCCTCTGGGCTGTGGAGCTAGTTCTTCAGACCTGCGAACGTCCTCAGAAGGCAACAGGGTATGGGACAAAGCACACAACAAGCTTCAGGGTTAGGGCGGGCCAGGTCCAGAACCCAAGAGCTACCTGCCCACATACTGGCCTCATGACCCTCAGCAGGTTCCACGGAGAGAATGCCAGGACCCATGTGAACGGGTCCCTGGGTGGCGCCCAGGAGACAACCTAAGGAAGGCTCAGCAGGGGCTTCCCCAGATGTCAAACACAGAAGAGGGACCCCAGTGAAAAGATCGCACATCATGACCAAGTGGGCTTTACCCCTGGGATGCAAGGATTCTTCAATATCCACAACAATCCCTGTGATACACATTAACAAACTGAAAGATTAAAAACCACATGAGTATCTCAATGGATGCAGAGAAAGCCTTTGACAAAATTCAACATCCATGTATGACAAAAACTCTCCAGAAAGCAGGCATAGAAGGAACATACCTCAATATAATAAAAGCCATATATGATAAACCCACAGCAAACATTATATCCTCAATGGCGAAAAATTAAAAGCATTTCCCGTAAAGTCAGAACAAGATGGGGGTGCCCACTCTCACCATTACTATTCAACATAGTTCTGGAAGTTTTCGCCACAGCAATCAGAGAAGAAAAAGAAATAAAAGGAATCCAAACTGGAAAAAAATAAGTAAAACTCTCACTGTTTGCAGATGACATGATCTTCTACATAGAAAATCCTGAAGACTCCACCAGAAAATTACTAGAGCTAATCAATAAATATAGTAAAATCAATGAATATAGTATTTACAGGATATAAAATTAACACACAGAAACCTCTTGCATTCCTATACACTAACAATGAGAAAACAGAAAGAGAAATTAAGGAAACAATTCCATTCACCACTGCAAAAAAAAGAATAAAACACTTAGGAATTTATCTACCTAAAGAAACAAAAGACCTATATATAGAAAACTATAAAACACCGGAGAAAGAAATCAAAGAAGACACAAATAGATGGAGAAATATATCATGTTCATGGATTGGAAGAATCAATATAGTGAAAATAAGTATATTACCCAAAGCAATCTACAGATGCAATGCAATCCCTATCAAGCTACCGACAGTATTTTTCACAGAACTAGAAAAAATAATCTCACAATTTGTATGGAAATACAAAAAACCTCGAATAGCCAAAGCAATCTTGAGAAAGAAGAATGGAACTGGAGGAATCAACATGCTGGACTTCAGGCTCTACTACAAAACCACAATCATCAAGACAGTATGGTACTGGCACAAAGACAGAAGTATAGATCAATGGAACAAAATAGAAAGCCCAGAGATAAATCCACGCACCTATGGACACCTTATCTTTGACAAAGGAGGCAAGAATATACATTGGAGAAAAGACAAGCTCTTTAACAAGCTCTGAGAAAACTGGTCAACCACTTGTAAAATAATGAAACTAGAACACTTTCTAACACCATACACAAAAATAAACTTAAAATGGACTAAAGATCTAAACGTAAGACCAGAAACTATAAAACTCCTAGAGGAAAACATAGGCAAAACACTCTCTGACATAAATCACAGCAGGATCCTCTATGACCCAGCTCCAAGAATACTGGAAATAAAAGCAAAAATAAATAAATGGGGCCTAATTAAACTTAATAGCTTTTGCACAACAGAGGAAACTATAAGCAAGGTGAAAAGACAGCCTTCAGAATGGGAGAAAATAATAGCAAACGAAGCAACTGACAAAGAATTAATCTCAAAAATATACAAGCAACTCCTGCAGCTCAATTCCAGAAAAATAAATTACCCAATATAAAAATGGGCCAAAGAACTAAACAGACATTTCTCCAAAGACTTACAGATGGCTAACAAACACATGAAAAGATGCTCAACATCACTCATTATCAGAGAAATGCAAATCAAAACCACAATGATTTACCATTTCACGCCAGTCAGAATGGCTGCTATCCAAAAGTCTACAAGCAATAAATGCTGGAGAGGGTGTGGAGAGAAGGGAACCCTCTTACACTGTTGGTGGGAAAGTAAACTAGTACAGCCACTATGGAGAACAGTGTGGAGATTCCTCAAAAAACTGGACATAGAGCTGCCATACGACCCAGCAATCCCACTGCTGGGCATACACACCGAAGAAACCAGAATTGAAAGAGACACATGTACCCCAATGTTCATTGCAGCACTGTTTATAATATCCAGGACATGGAAGCAACAGATGTCCATCAGCAGACAAATGGATAAGAAAGCGGTGGTACATATACACAATGGAGTATTACTCAGCTATTAAAAAGTATGCATTTGAATCAGTTCTAATGAGGTGGATGAAACTGGAGCCTACTATACAGAGTGAAGTACGTCAGAAAGAAAAACACCAATACAGTATATTAATGCATACATATGGAATTTATGAAGACAGGAATGATGACCCTATATGCGAGACAGCAAAAGAGACATACGCTTTTGGACTCTGGGAGAAGGCGAGGTGGGATGATTTGAGAGAATAGCATTGAAACATGTATATCACCGTATGTGAAATAGTTTGCCAGTCCAAGTTCAATGCGTGAAACAGGGCACTCAAAGCCAGTGCACTGGGACATCCCAGAGGGATGAGATGGGGCAGGAGGTGGGAGGGGGGCTCAGGATGGGGGACACATGTACACCTGTGGCTGATTCATGTCAATGTACGGCAAAAACCATCACAATACTGTAATTAGCCTCCAGTTAAAATTTAAAAATTAATTTTTAAAACAAAAGAAGAAGGACCCCGGGTCCCTAGCCAAACACGTTCTCGGTGAAGGGCAGGGGCAGAGTTGACAAGCTGCAATGGCAGAGCCAGGACATCAAACTCTTCGGATGCTCAGTTCTTGCCACTGTGCCTAGTTACTGCTCCGGCTTATCCACTCAGATCCTCGGCTTGGCTAAGATCCGCCAGGCTATTTTAAATGCCCCTGACACTGGTCTACAAAGCAAAGTGCGAGGAAGCCAGAGGATTCTGAGTGCACAGAAATGGCCCTCAAACAGGGATTCCTGCAGTGCAGCTGCCCTGGGGTGCTGTGGACACAGGCCCACATGCGCTACCGGAGGGTCCCGTGCCTCCTGGCCCACAGGCCTGCCCACAGCCATTCACAGCCTGGCGTGGGGGTCAGCACTGGTCCTCAGATGGGATGGATCACAGGACACCTGTGAGGTTCTACTCGCCAGCATCAGGACTACTAGGCAGCTAACGACAGCTGGTTAGTCCAACCAGTCCATCCTAAAGGAAATCGACCCTGAATATTCACTGGAAGGACTGATGCTGAAGTTCCAATACTCTGGCCACCTGATGTGAGAAGTGGACTCAGCAGGAAAGACCCTGACGCTGGGAAAGACTGAGGACGGGAGAAGAGGATGACGGAGGATGAGACGGCCGGATGGCACCACCCACTCGATGGACACGGGTTAGCGCAAACTCTGCGAGATGGTGAAGGACAGGGAGGCCTGGCGTGCTGCGGTCCCTGTGCTCACAAAGACTCGGACACAACTTAGCGACCGAACTGAAAACGACAGCTGACACGAACAGGTGACCAGCTTCCAGGCTCAGCTCGCTGCAGTGTCCGCAAAGCTCTGAGTGGGGCCCCAGCTTCAGTTTCAACAGATGCTCCAGCCTTTGGAGAGGCACCAACAGCATTCCAACCAGGCCAACGTCTGAGGGCTTTCCCTTCCAGGGTTCTCTTCCGTGTCTTAAGGCACCTAAGAACAATACGGTATCTGGAGAAAATACCAACACTCATCCTGTACCCCTTCAATAAGATGTCTTTTTCTATTACTGAGAAAGAGGCTGTGATGCAAGCTGCATGTCCTATGAAAAGGTAGGAGGCTGAGACATACATAGAAGAACCAAACCAAAACATGCATTGTAATAGTCCATAGTTGGTTATTTTTGTTTAGAATCCATACAATGGAACCTCCCTAAAATTTCTAAAAGTGAATTGAACAAATGCAATTTTCTTGAATGATCTTTATACCTTGCTGCTATCTAGTCACTAAGTCATGTCCAACTCTTTGTGACCCCATGGGCTGTAGTCCGCCACGCTCCTCTGTCCATGGGATTCTCCAGGCAAGAATACTGGAGTGGGTTGCCATTTCCTCCTCTAGGGGATCTTCCCAACCCAGGGATCAAACCTGGTTCTCCTGCTGGCAGGCAGAGTCTTTACCGCAGAGCCACCTGGGACATCTTTTTCACACCTTAGCTCTTTGATAAAGAATTTCACTGCATAAAGTTAAATATTTTATCATGTGTAGAAATATAAGCCAACTAAAATAATAAACTCCAGAAGAAAATTAAAACTATCCACCTGTATTCTCTATTTTGAGATGTATTCTTGTCTTTTAGATGAGACAGCTCTAAACACACGTCCTACTTCCGTGAATTTTTTTAAGCGCAAAATGAGATTCTCAGCAAAGTCCAATTTAGGTTACTTTTTTTTTTTTTTTTTAAAGTAAGCGAACCTTATTTAGACAAGAACACTGACAGCTTCCTTTTAACTCCATACACTCAGCACAGTGAAAGAAACAGAGGGGTAAAGTCAGTTAGCCTCTTTTGCCCCATTCCCTTCAAAATAATCTTTTTTAATCCAATGAGAATAGGAAGCTCCAGGCAGCATGTAATGATCAGTTCAGAAATTCAGGCCACACAGACTGAAAATATCAGCGTGTAGCCAGCTTCTTATCTAGGTTATTTCAGGAGACTGTACCAGGAAACTAGGGGATATAACACAGACACTGGACCAGGACTGCATTCCACTGAATGGGTCCTGCACCTACATGTCTTCCAAGGATCAGACGAACTTGAAGGACACATGTCCAATACGTAGAAAACTCCAGACTGTCAGAATAAAAATAATGCTTTTAACAGCATTCATTCTGCTTTGTTTATGTAAATGCTTTTCCTTTTGAAGAATCCTGAGGGCAGAAAAAGAATGCATTTTTTACTTCTAGGTGGTTTTTAAAATCATATTTAGAAACGGATTTAACCTAGCATTACACAACAGTTGAGAACAAATACAGACCAATTCCTCTAACAGACGGTGGAAGAGTTGTCTGGGGCTCCAGGCAGGGGATCTAAGCACTGGGGAGGAGCGTTTTCTCACTCTGGGACACCAGACCCCCCTGTGGGGGTGGAGGGGGCAGGAGACATGCAGGCCAGGGGTGGGAGAGGGCTCTGAGCGAAATAACTTCACACGCCCAGAACAGGACGAGGTTAAAAAGCCTTTTTACACCACCCTTCTTCTGTCCCTGGGGAGGGAGGTGGGCACAAAGACCCCCTTCTGAGTTCCTGTGAAGAAGGGCAGGCCCCACGCCAGGTCCTGAGTGTTGACAAATCCTGATTCACGGCTCCGGTCCCACTTAGCTCCCACATAAAATGGGCGATTCAGCCACTGGAGGAGCTGGGGCGGGGGTGGGCTCTGAACGCACTTAGGTCTGTTTGGAAACAGACCCCCATTGACAGGGCTCTGACTCAGCAACATCTCGTCTGACTCCTCTTCCCGGCCTGTCGTCAACGCCGTGGTGTGTCCCACACTGAGTCACAATCACTGCATCCAAGTTAGGAATAAACCACAGAACACTCACCATGGGAGTCATGAACGTCTTAACATGACTCTCGTCCTCTGTATATGCCAATTAGAAAACAGAGGGCAATGAGTCGACGGACCATACATCCTGGTTCAGCAGGGACAGTCCCAGCTTACCCCTATTGTTCCAGGATAATTATCAGTAAACCCCTCGTTCATAAAAGCGTCTCTGTTTAGACAATAAATTATACAGTCAGCTTATCAATCAAGAGGGCTTCCCTGGTGGCTCAGTGGTAAAGAACCCAATGCCAATGCAGGAGACCTGGGTTCGATCCCTGGGTTGGAAAGATCCCAGGAGAAGGAAATGGCAACCCACTCCACTATTCCTCCTGGAGAATCCCGTGGACAAAGGAGCCTGGCGGGCTACAGTCCACAGGGTTGCAAAGAGTCGGACATGACTGAGCATGTACACATCCATGATACTAAGTTTAAGTAAATGTAACACCAACATTGATAAAAATCCTTGCTGTGAGTTTGAGTTGGAGAGACACACAAGCCATGGCATAGCCAGGACTGATTTTGCTGGTTTGTTTAAATTTTAACAATGAGTCTGTGGAAATTTCAGGTAAAGTCTTATATTTACCTACAGGACTGAAGTGACTTAGCAGCAGCAGCTCTTACCTAAGAGCCGCAGGTTCAGTCCCTCAGTTGGGAAGATGCCCTGGAGCAAGAAATGGCAATCCACTCCAGTATTCTTGCCTGGAGAATCCCATGGGCAGAGGAGCCTGGCAGGCTACAGCCTATGGGGTCAGGACACGACTGAAGCAGTGACTTAGCACACACACACAGATGCAAAGCAGACCCAACAACCCCCTAGGGGTTGTTGGCTGAGTATGCAGCCAAAATACTCAGCCAATCACCCTGAGGGGCCTGACACAGTGAGGGAGAAGTGAGAGAGCCCTTGGCAGAGTTGGGAGCAATTCTTCCTCTCCAAGGGGTCCTGGGTCCCAGCCCACAGAGGGAGCCTCTTCCTTTCTCTCCATCTCTTTTCTCCTCTTCCTCTGTCAGCTATCATTTCTATTTCATACATTAAATATATATACGCCTGTGTGTGTGTGTGTGTGTGTGTGTATATGCACACTCAAGTTGATTCAGTCGTGTCCAACTCTTTGCAACTCCAGGGACTGTAGCCTGCCAGGCTCCTCTGTCTACGGGATTTCCCAGGAGAGAATACTGGAGTGGGTTGGCATGCCCTCCTCCAGGAGATTTTCCTGACCCAGGCATCAAACCCATGTCTCCGCATTGCAGGCAGATTCTTTACTGCAGAGCCACCAGGGAAGCCCATATATTTATACATAATACATTATATACAAATATATAATACATTATATATAAATACATATATTTATACATATATTTCCCTATTTCCTAGTAAACTGGGGGAAGCATGCCCAGTATCCTGGGCCATCCGGATTCCCAGGTCCCCGGACAGGAGCTCCAGCAGGGAATGTGCGTCTCTAGTGCCCCTAGCTTCAGGACAGCCAGAGCCCAGCAGCGTGAAATTCACATGACTGCCAGAAAGGCAGCAGGGCAGTAACAAGATCTCTGTGTGTTTGAAATTTTCATATGAAATTTTGTGTTTGAAAATATTCATATTCCAGTTATTATACAAAAACATAAAATGGGATCTTTAAACTTTGAAATCATTAAATGTGTGAAATATAAGCCACAGAAAACAAAATGTAAAAGTGGCATTTATGAAAGTTTTAAATACATGAATATTAATTTGTTTTCAACACCTAAGTGGATTCCTGAATAAAGTCCCTGCCCCGGGGGTGTCCTTATATGTTCACTGCTGTGAGCCTCTTCCTCTCTCAAAGCTCAGGGCAGAGTTCACAGGACAAACTAGACACAAAGAAGGTATGGGAAATGGGCTGTTTCTGCTCATCTAAAACTACCCTTGTGAAAACTGAATTTAATGGTCAAGTGTTTCAGAAGACCACTGCATTTATTAAATTAATGTATTCAATATCAGTTCTCTCAATATATGCATCGAACGTTCAATGGCCATAAAGACGGGACTTAAAGCCCAATTCCCAAATGACTAGGATGTAAAGAAGAATTAAATGCTTTGGCTAGCTCTGACTACTTGGCATTAAGCAAAAATATTATTTTTTTGAAAGGCTCAATGTATCTAACTTTTAAAATCATCTTTGAAAGCATAAACAGGAATTTTTAAGAACTGTTTTATAAAGAACTGGCATAAAAATGCACTTTTTAATGAGAACTATGGTTCTCATTTAAAATGTACTCACCCCTAAAAAATAACATATCAGTATTTCTGATGCAAAGATACAGTTTTATTGTAACATGGTATTTTGTGAACTTTCCTCTCATAAGCTATCTCCCCCAACCAGCATACACAGGCGTCAACATATCCTATATATTTTCATGACTCTCATAAATTATGCTGAGCTCATATAAGTGGACTGACGGTCAACTACGCAAGACAGAGCCTACATTACCACATTGGTGGGGGTGGGCACCCAAAATATCTGTATAGTTGTCAGTGTGATAAAATGAGTTTCATTCAAAATGCCCAGGCAGACTTAAGTGAACTGAGCCCTCATTATATCTAACCCTGAGAAACCTAGGTTTATGAAACAGATCTTGCTTCCACATCTTGAAGCTACATGCCGAGACCTAGTTTTATGCTGGTATATCACTGAAGTTTAATACCATGATAATCTAGAATCTTCAGCTCCAAAGAACATACAATTTACAATTGCAAAGGAGAAACAAGAATTGGACTCCACTCCTAGACTTTAAAGAATTTTTTAAGTAAAAACTGTGGAAAGAGTGTTCTAAGTAAAGAGTGGAGAAAATTAGAAGGAAACTGGAAAGCTCCTTGTAGAAAATATTTGCATCCTGACAGCCTTAAGAAGAAAACTGTGGTCCAATTCCAGCTCACGACTTTTTGAAAGTCATGGAGTTCTAACCAGTGGCATTCTGGAGACACTTAATGGATCTCTTCTCAGTTCAAATACATAAAAGAAAAACAAGAAAGTTACAAAGAAAACCAATCATGTTTTTCCGAAGTCATCTAAAGACTTAAGTATTTCTGCGCTTCTTTAGGACACATGAAACAATAAGATGTAGCAGCCAGTCCAGTAACCACTGACATTCTGAAGCAGTGCTGAGCTCTAAGGAAACTTTGAGACCTCTGCAGTTAAGCACATGTAACGGATTCTGAAAATATCTGTGGTGTCCACTGATGACAAGTCACAGGTGCTGCCAGAACTACTGCATTACATTCACGATGGAAAGAAATACTGTATTTAGTTGGAGAGCTGGGAAAAATAAAGATGCAATTAACTTCTTTCCTATCCAAGTTCACGGGTCTTCAGTCCAGACCAAAATCTCTGTACTCTGGACTTGGCTTTTTGATTGGAGTGAATATCTTAAGAGTCACTGAGAACCAGGTTCTTAAGCAGGGGACCACAATCTCTGAGCAGAATCTTTCCCAGACCAGGACTCAGGGGGCAGCCCTGTGTGTGACCCTGACCCCAGATGACCACCTTCTCTGAGCTGCTAGTCAATCCCTTCTTTAAGCTATGAAAGCAGGGTAAAGTAGGCTGGGGAGGTAGACATAAAGGACTCGAGGGGGAAACGGGAAACAGAGATGGCCTCAGTGCAGCTCTGTCAGAGGGCACCAGCTCCCTCCTCCAGCAGCTCCTCCCCAGGAGATGAGGCCACCTCCCCTCCCTCCCCAGAGATTGAAGGCCCCACACGCTTTGGATAAATTCCCTTTGCTGCGCCAGGAGACAGAAAAGCCTTCACCAAGTCAGGCCCTAAAGTATACGCCGGGCTATGATGTAACTCCTCAAGTGCAAACTGTTAAACACCACGGCCACTGAGTATTCGGAGAAGGCACTGGCAAGCCACTCCAGTACTCTTGCCTAGAAAATCCCGTGGATGGAGGAGCCTGGTGGGCTGCAGTCCGTGGGGTCGCTAAGGGTCAGACACAACTGAGCGACTTCACCTTCACTTTCACACACTGGAGAAGGAAATGGCATCCCGCTCCGGTGTTCTTGCTTGGAGAATCCCAAGGACAGGGGTGCCTGGTGGGCTTCCATCTATGGGGGCACACAGAGTTGGACACGACTGAAGTGACTTAGCAGCAGCAGCAGCAGGGATGGGTGCAAACTAGAGCTACCTTTCCCAGAAACCAGCAGCATTATAAAGGGGATCTTTCCCCAAAGGCCATGAAGAATCTCCACCTTAGTGAGGCTGAAGTGTCAGCATGCAGGCTCCTTCATTTCCCTTTGTTGCAGTGGCCTTACTTAGAGCCCTTAGTGGTCACTGCTGGGGGTTTGTCCATCATGCTGTATTTGCAAATGACAAGCAAGGCTCTAGATTTATGTTGACCATCACAGGAGGGCAAGAGTCATAGAGATGGACGCTTCTCCTTTATATCCACAAAACAACACAAACCCTCTGTGCTTTGATGCCAGTATTTTTTTAATCTGAATTAGCAAGGGCTGATTTCTTGCTTTCTAACCTTACCATCAGGGCAGAGGTTTCAGACCAGAAACACCAGGAAATAGCAAGGAACCAGTCCTCATCAGGTTTCAGATACACTTCTGGTCTACTAAACAATTACTCTGCAGCAAGCTCTCCGTGTCTCTGTGGGCGATTTCCATCTGTGCTTGGCAGAGTAATGAAACAGACAGGACAGACAGAAGAGCAGCTATTGGCTAAGCCCTGCCTTTGTCCTCCATTATCCCAAATAATTCAGACCACCTAATTCTGACCTCGGGCTCTTCAGCGTAGGGTCTACAATCAAATGTTTTAAAGTTTAGCTAGCCAGCACTACCTTAAATGGTACAATTTTAGAGTCTTTCAAATGCTGAAAAATTTAGATTGGCATTCCTGTAGTTTTAGTCAAAAGTATTCCCTGGTGGCTCAGTGGTAAAGCCTGCCAATGCAGGAGTCACAGGAGCCTCGGGTTCATTCCCTGGGTTGGGAAGATCCCCTTGGAGGAGGAAATGGCTACCCACTCGAGTATTCTTGCTTGGAAAATCCATGGACAAAGAGGCCTGGCAGGTCCATGGGGTTGCAAAAGAGTCAGACACAAGTTCACGACCAAACGCCAACACCAGTTATTTAGAGTAAACACTGAGAGACTGAGCAGCAGGCCTTTCTGATAATGGCCCTACATCTGCATCAAGCTGATACCAAATGTTCCACTTTTTTACATGGCATAAATAATCTGCCACGTACACAGCTTTTGCTGAACAGCAAACAGTTCTTTCTCTGTGGTCATACAAACTGAAGTATAGACCAGATGTCTGACTTACTTATCTTATTGGGTAAATCAGACCTGGTTGCGTCTTCTGGATACTCTCTGTCTTTAAAACTCCAGGCTGGAAAGATCTCCAATCCTTCCCCCAAACACCTTCATGGTGTTTGATTTCAGGGCAAGGCTAGACAGGATTTAATAACTGGAATGCTGAAACAGGGTCACATTCTAATTAATTTCTTATTATTATAATTGCTGGTATTCTATCTTTATTTCACCAAATGCTGAAATTATATAGCAAGTTAAAATAGGTATTTAAACCTTAATATTTTGAATGCAAAGGGTTGAGCAGTGATAAATGCATTCCTCTGTATATAATATCCTCTCTCAAGAACTTCAACTCAACTCCAAGAAAAGTTTTAGGCTTTACTTTTACCTACTGCTGAGCATACAGTAGGTGCTCAAGAAATGTGTGATGTATGAATGGATAAGTGAGCACTGAAGATCATTTAAGTAAAATAGATCATAAAACTGAATGGTGAAGGATTCAGGGACTAGCAAAAGATTACCGAAAGCAAGTATATCAAATTTTTAAATAAAACCAAAGCTTTTTAACCCTGGTATATATAAATTACTGCACTCTCTCCATGGAACGTATTTTTTAATTTAAAGAAGAAAAAGCTAAATATTATCTACATCATAAAGCTAACCACAAAAAACTTTAATATGTCTAATATGAAACTTTTTTAAAAATCCAAAACATGTCACAATAGGAACCTCTGGTTTGAGTGAAATACAGAAAATACACCCGAATACCATAAGTGAGTTCTATAAGGCAGGGTTCCCCAACCGCCGGGATCTAATACCTGACAATCTGAGGTGGAAATGATGTAATAATAATAAAGTGCACAATAAATGTCATGTGCTAGATCCATTCCAAAACCATCCCCCACTCCCCTGGGTCTGTGGAAAAAACTGTCTTCCACGAAATCGATTCCTGGTGCCAAAAAGGTTGGAGACCGCTGCTTAAAACATTTCCTTAAATCCCTAATACCTGGCCTGATTTCCCACCCTGCCACCTCCTTCTCTCCCTCTCTCCAGCTTCATCCACGCTCCATTTAATCACCTGGAACCCTGCTTTTCTCAACTACCTTCTCTTTCATCTATAAAAGCTGGCCACCACCTGTTTCAATAAGAAACCCTTTCTAAAACACCCTGTCTAATAACTAAATCACTCTACAGCTGGTGACAACACCATCGTGGGATCCAGGTGCTATCAACTTCCAGAATGTTTTCAAGCTAATCCTAAAATACCACACATCACTTTTAATTTCCCAAAAGTAGATTTCAATCAAATAGTGGGTGATCCTAGTTTTTAAGAACTCACTATGAACCCAATATGAGAAATCATAATTAAGCGTAAAGACAATTTTATTACCGCCACTGCAGAGAATAAATGCAAGTTACAGCGTATCTCATTGACAGGCATTTTGTGACAACTCGAGCACTCCAGTTGAATAAAACAAAGGACATCACAGACTCGATAATCACCCTCAAGAGAAGCCAACATATAAAGAATTTATGAAACAGGGCAAGCTATTTCCTGGGACTCAGTGGTAAAGTCAGAGCCGTAACCCAAATTTCCCACCTTTGAAAGAAAATCTCTCATTTTAAAAACACTAGAAATAATACCTGGAATTGAAAGAGAGCTATTCAGACATACCAATTAGTGATCATCAGAAATGACATCATCCTGCAAAAGTAAAGGACATGGCAATGTGGGAACACTTTCTTAAAAATACGACTCTCGTACCATCAAGCACAAGTGTGTGAGGTAAAAATATGACGGAAAAATAAAAAGCATGACATGGAAATAAAAAACAGGGGGACTTCCTCAATGTTCCAGTGGCTAAGACTCCATGCTCCCAATGCAGGGGGCCAGGGTTCAATCCCTGGTCAGGGGAATAGACTCCACATGACCCAACTAAGAGTTCACATGCTGCAACTAAGACCTGCGCCAGCCAGATAAACAAATAAATAAATATTAAAAATATAAAAATGGGGACCTTCTTATAAAAGGAAAAACGGAACAAATCTGTCCTAATACCCTTGAAGACTGTAACAGGAGTGATGAACAAAATCATCAGACAAGGATGGCTTAGATTTTTCCCTTTAATTCTGTCCTACACAAAGAACAAGAAACTTAATCCACACATTCACCTCAAATAACCTAGTTAAAAAGTAAAACACTCAAACCGTAAGCATCAAAACCCTAACCCTCTACATAGTAGCCCTGAGGGTGCCAGCTGCAGAGGGCACCCAGTGACCACCGGCTCTCAGATCCGGGTGGGAAGCTGGCAAAGGCCTTCCTGCTCTGAGGCTCTCTCATCCCACCTCGGTGGGGTGTGGGAAGGCGGGGGGAGGCCACAGCCTGCCCCAGGAGAGGAATGCCACACGGATCTGGGTTTCCTGGTGACATTTCCAATCATCAATTCTCAACACAGGTTATTGCAACTGCCAGGCTGAGACATCAACCAGTAACTAAAATGAAAAAACATGGACACAAAGGAACATGAATTTAAACATTTCTACTGCCAAGCAGTGGCATGAACTCGTAAGCCCTGGCACCCACCAAGTCACAGAAGCCAAACAAACCCAACTGACTAAAGCCTGGCTCAGAAGGCAGCCTGTGAACTGGGAGCAGGAGCGGAGGTGTGCACACAAGACTCTCTGGGGCTGGAACACAGGACCCGGAGCAACACAAACGCAAGTTACTCCACTACATGGAAACCGTGGGGTAGAAATCAGCTTGAAAATCAAGTAAAAGGGAAAAAATGAGCAGATCCACACCAGGCTTTATAAGTCATATTCTACTGCAATATACTCAAGATTCATCAGAGAATCTATTTTTAAAATGTGATGAATAACACATTTGCAGAGCATCTACTTAGTTCATCTATGTGGGGCCTGGGGCTGCCGTCTATGGGGTCGCACAGAGTCGGACATGCCTAAAGCGACTTAGCAGCAGCAGCAGCAAGGTAAAACTCAAGAGTGCATCTCCTGCATGAGGCTATGTTTAGTTCAGTTCCTCAGTCATGTCCAACACTTTGTGACCCCATGGACCGCAGCACGCCAGGCCTCCCTGTCCATCACCAACTCCCGGAGTTTACTCAAACTCATGTCCATTGAGTCGGTGATGTCATCTAACCATCTCACCCTCTGTTGTCCCCTTCTCCTCCTGCCTTCAACCTTTCCCAACATCAGGGTCTCTTCCAATGAGTCAGTTCTTTGCATCAGGTGGCCAAAGTTTTGGAATTTCAGCTTCAGCATCAGTCCTTCCAATGACTATTCAGGACTGATTTTCTTTAATATTGATTGATCTCCTTGCAGATTAAGGGACTCTCAAGAGTCCCTATGTTAACAGCACAAAAAACCTGGTGGTGAACTGAACACCTGCCAAGCACACTCTTCATGGGTGATGAGGCCCATGAGATGCGTGATAAAGCATTCCATCCGTGACTTTGGGGTGATGTTCTCGCGTGTGATATTGTGAATGCTTACACCTGTGAACACAGTCTTCACTGCTAGTCAGATCTCTTTTCAACCTTACAACCATGAAACGGAGTCCAAGAAACTTTTCCAAGGAGCACGCCAGAGATGACCACCATTCTTCAAGGGCATCTATTCTCAAATCAGCCTGCAGCGCCTCCTTGCAAGTCCCACCGGGGTTTCTTCCCTCCCCTGAGATACTACCGTCCAGATGCCTTCTCAACAGCAGCTTGTTATCAGCTGATTCTGATAACAGAGATTGAAAGCACAACCATCAGTAAAAAATGCACTTCGGGGAGATGTTTAAGTTGATGTTTAAGTTGCTCTCTATAAGAAGTAGATGTTTGGTACTTAAATGAAGCAAGAATACTTGGTCAACTGAAGAAAATCTGTCTCCGCTACCCTCCCTGGGTGCAACGCTGGCTCCTCAGAGCCCATGTTCAGAAGTTGCTTCTCCGGGACCCAGAGCCCCTTACAGGTCTGCCGCCTGCCTTCCTCTTCACACCCAGCCTGGCCCGACAACACGTCTGGCCCAGTGCAGACTCTCCCTTGGGAATCAACGCCTGTGGCACCTGGCAGTCCACCCAAGACAGGCCCCAGAAGTCAGCATCTCCTTGCGGCCGGGAGTCTCAGGCCCTGCCAGCAGTTGAGCTTTGAACACTGGTTGTGCCTGCCTGCTCGGGGGCTCATCTTTCCTTGAAATACCTCTTTCTTTTAAAGGAGAGAGTGTTTCTGAAACCCAGCTTTGCAGAAACAGCTTGACCTATTTATGAAAAACTGGGTTGGCCTCATATTGATGTGTATAATTTTAAAAGGCCCTGTGGCCTGTTTTCAGATTCCTGTAACTAAAGCCTTAAAAGGGAGGGGAGTGAAAGTCTCAGAAATGGAAGCGAGGTATGGAAAAGGGAAGGCCGAGAAGGACCTGAAACTTTCTTAGCAGACTGATGGAAAGCTCTCCTAAGAAAACATTCCCGAGAGCTTAGAAAACCAGCACTCTCACTCCCCAAGGCGACCTTTCCACAGTCTACCCACTGGGAAATCAACTCATTGGAACAAAAACATTCACCGGCAACTAGATCCCAATCTCAGGGGAAAGCTTGAGAAAAGATGCTTCTTCACTCGCCTCTGCAACTGATAAAACTTGGTAGTCACTCAGCAGACACAGGATCAGCTGAGCCTAGACAGGCTAGATGGAGATGGGGATGGCAAGGGAGACAAGTCCAAGTGGGAGAGGCACTGTGGGTCTGGAGAAGTAGCTAACTCTTCAGCAGTAAGCAGGTCAACACAGAAACACGAGAACAGCCAAACAAGGAGAGGGGCCATTGCCTCTCCTCGCCCGGCCGGCCGGCTGCTCGCACGCACACGCCCCAGGTGCAGAAGCCAGCTCTCTTCCTCCCGCTGTCCTGCACAAGAGAGGATGTTACACCAGAAAGACATCTGGGCCCCGAGCCAACATCTGCCTTCCGCCCTCGGATGTGCATGCCCTTGCCTGTTCCTCCAGCCAACGTTTAGTAAGCACCGACTGGGAGCTAGGGATACAACCACGAGTGAAGTTAAGCCTCGATGTCGATGACAGCTAAGAAAATAAAATATCAGGAAGAAAGTACCTGACACTGGAGTGAAGGAGCCCAACTGAATCGTGATGAGTAATTATACCACAGCTCAAGGGGAGGAAACGAATTACCCCCAAAGTTTAGCAAAGATCATCATCCAATGCCAGTTTTACATTAGATACACCTGTAGTTAAAGAGGCGTCGAGTATGGAGAAGGAAATGGGTACCCACTCCAGTATTCTGGCCCGGAAAATTCCATGGACAGGGGAGCCTGGAGGGCTATAGTCCATGGAGCCACCAAGAGTCGGACAGGTCAGGGAACCAAGATCCTGCATACTGTGTGGTATGGCATACAATACAATTAAAAAAAAAAAGTGTCAAGTAGAAAAAGATTCAGAGTCAGGAGTGATGCCAGGTAAAAAGGCACAGGAGGAGACAGGAGGGGACCCTCAGGAGGGGACTCAACGAAGGGCCTGGGGACAGGGCAGGGGGCTCCACGGGCATAACTGCTCTCCCAGTCCGAGACTGTACCTGGGTGCCAGTGCTTTATTTATCAAGACTCTCCACGGGGAGCCTCGCTGTGGATGCTCCTAAGTGCCTGACCCAGAAATTGAACTCTCATCTGCCTCCAGCCAAGTCCAGCAACGGCCCGGGTGCGGCACGGTCACTCTGAAGTGATCAGAGGAGAGACAGAAGAGGCAGGAAGAAAATGAGAAAACAAGGGATTAAAAAAGAAGAGAGTCCGTTTCGTGAAGAAAGGCACTGGTTACTTCAACAGGTCCAGAATCAGGGCACGTGCCCCAGGCAGCCACCATCTGTCCCATTCTAGCTGACCTGACCGCATCTGGACGCCAGAAAACTTAGGACGGGTGGATGAACCCAGGCCTGAGCCACACGCAGCTCCAAATTTACAGGGTTCAGGGGCCTTTCTGAAATGCTTACTTTTCAGTAAGGCAGATGGGGCTCTGTTTGTGAAGTACTAAGGCTGTGAGAATGACCTCTGGGTGAGTCAGTCTCCTAAAGAAAGTCCCTCTGAAGGACACACAGACACGGAGCCTCCTAAAGAAAGATGGATGGTCAACAGGAAAAATGAAATAAAATACAGCTACTGGGAAGTTGGGGGTGGTAGGGGGAGCTTGTGTTCATTCATTATCCTTGAGAGCATCCTTCCTTCAGAGAGCTCCATGGCCATACACGGCCACGGGCAACTGGAAAGGGCCAACCTGTCCTGCTGTCCGTGGTTCTGGCGGCCACACGTGTCCTCCGTGTTTCTAACAAGCAATTCAACAGGCAAGATGACAGCGATACCTCAGGACACTATGGGGAAAAGGCTGAATGTGCAGACACTGCCATGAGGAAATTCCTCCTGCAGAGGTAACAAACAAGCAAAAAAGAGATGAGTTTAGAGGCTGGGAAGAGGAAACAGACAAGCACACCAATGCCAGTGGGTTCACCAAGAGGAACAAAACAGGACTCGTTCCAACTCCGACCAGAGGGAAAAGATGAACCTTCCCTGCTAATGAGGAGTAAGTTCATGGAAAGCTACCCAGTGACTTTCCAAATCCCACTGGCCAGGAGGGCACTGTCCAAACATTCATAAAGCAATCTCAGGAAAACAAGATCCTGGGTTTGGGCAGCAGGAGCCTTTCTGCCCTTGATGTAAATTGGATCCTGAGCAGATTCTACCATCAGTTTTGCCTCATTACCATGACAGGTGGGTTTACAAGCCAAATAACCTCCCCTTAAGCCATCCATTTCAATAATCGGGCAATTTCACCCTGATTCATTCAAGCCAGTGCCAACAGACTGGCAGAGGACGGCTCCCAGGAGGTTGAGCCAACCTTGCCGAGTGGTGTGCCATGCTTTTCAGAGAAACTGGAACTTAACTCCCAACATTTCGCTCCGTGCTCCTGTAATGGCTCTGAGTCCTCTGGTAAGATTATTTTTCAGATGCTTTTCAATATAATTACCAAAGTTTTTGTTGTTGCTGTTAAATTTTCCAGCACTGACACAGAGGTGTCAAAAGACTTAAGTCATCTGAATGATTCATCCTAAAGGAATTACTACATCCAGCAGAGCTGGGTTCACAACTGACCTACCTGTTCTACCACTAAACAGCATCAGAAACCACCACCCGTTCCAGCAGTACAGGCTCATAAAAAGTACTTACACAGACAGAGAGTCACAGAAAAGTGCCTTGTACTGTTAATGTCACATTCACATATAAGCAAGTCAGGAACTATCTGGAGACTGGAAAACTTACTTGTTAATTTTTTCTTGTTTGCAAATAACTGCCTACAGAAATGAGAAATGAGACTCATGAAAATGTACGTAGGGATAGCCCGTTAATTCTGGATACTTTCAGAATGTGAGGAAAAAAATCTAAGAATTATGTTCTTGTGTGTAACTAACCCCAAGTACCTAACAATCAAAAAAAGCTTTACTGAATTTTGAAATTATATTAATAGGATTATCATTTGCTAATTTTAAGTGGTTTAAATATATATTCACTCTCATTTACACAATGTAAATTATAAGTGTGCATGTGTATATGTGTGTGTGTATGCCTACATGCATGCACACTTCAGAACTCCAGTTCCCTGCAAGAAAGAAAGAGTAATTTTCCCTGATGAGGGATGCAATCTTTAAGAGCGACCCATCAGTTCACAGATTAAAACAGAAGAGGAAAAAGTTTCAAAAAGATCTCTTATGGAAAATACCCTTTATACTGTCAATCACATATAAAACACCTTGAAAGTCAGTGTTGCCTGAATCTACACAATCTTGTTATATTCCTTTTACTATCAAGCCAGGAGATAAAAATTATCCCTGACTAGTGCTATCAAAATAATGAGGGAGTGGGGACTTTCTTGGTAGTCCAGGGGTTAAGAATCCACCTGCTAATGCAGGGGACACGGGTCCGATTCCTGGTCTGGGAAGATCATACATCCCGTGGAGCAGCTGAGCCCACGAGCCAGAGCAAGCGAGACCAGGCGCCTAGAGCCTGTGCTCTGCACCGAGAGAAGCCCCGACGGTGAGAAGCCCGCGCTCCACAACCAGAGAGCAGACCCTGCGCGTGCAACTAAAGTAAGCCCACACAGCAGCAAAGAGCTGGCACAGCCATAAATAGAGAAAAAAAAAAATTTTTATACAATAAAAATTTTTTAAATAATACTAAGGGAGAGTATGAAATCTAAGTGGACTAGAAAAAAAAGAAAAGCAAATTACATGTGTTTTTAAAGTAGAGGTAAAGAGGCCACTCCCAACATGTTTTCAAGCATTCTCCCACCTGTCACTGCCCCCCTATACTGTGTGTGTGGGTGGCAACGATAAACTCTGTTTCAAATCACGGTATGAACTCTGCCATTTTTACAGGTGAAAAAGTAAGAACTGTTATTTTCAAGTGTTCTCCCCAGTACAAAGAACACGGGCTCAGTTCAGTTCAGTCCCTCAGTCGTGTCCGACTCTCTGCGACCCCATGAATCACAGCACACCAGGCCTCCCTGTCCATCACCCGGAGTTCACTCAAACTCATGTCCATAGAGTCGGTGATGCCATCCAGCCGTCTCATTCTCTGTCGTCCCCTTCTCCTCCCGCCCCCAACCTTTCCCAGCATCAGTCTCTTTTCCAGTGAGAGTGCTAAACTCCAAGCCATCTGTGCTGATAGTTTACGACGTGATTTCTCTAATCTCCTTCAACACCGCATAACATCTCTATGGCAACACGGTAACTTCAAATGCGAGCCTGAAAGGCCAGTCGTGCACTCAGCCTGTTCACACAACAGACAACCAGGCTGGTCGGCCGGCTCCTCAATGGGCCAGCCTGCTTCCGCAGAAGGCTGTCCCATCACACGCGGCCCGCACTCCCTCTCTCCGCTTCCTCCAGGCATGTAAGCGAAAGGGTCTGCACGCTGAGCACATGACCCAAAACTGGCCACGGCCCCGCGACCAAAACCAGCAAGTGCACCTTGGTGTAACTCAGGGTTGCTATCTCTGGTTGTGCATATCAACTATCAGTAGGGTTTTTATGAAATACAGATTCCAGGGCCCTATTCTAGAACTACTAAAAGAGAATCGCTGGCAATTCTGTAATTTTTTAAACCTTGTGGGTGATTCTGAAACAGGCTGGGGTGGTGGTGGTGGTGGTTTAGTCACTAAGTCGTGTCCAAATCTCGCGACCCCATGGACCATAGCCCACCAGGTTACTCTGTCCATGGGGTTCTCCAGGCAAGAATACTGGAGTGGGTTGCCATTTCCTTCTCCAACAGGCTGGGTTAAGGACCAGTGAATCAAAAAGCGTTGACCACATCTCTCCTTGGAGCTTGCCCTAGGCCAGAGACCAGCAAGACCACCCTCACAGGAAACAACCACGACCCAAAGACCCAGAACCAGAACACGGCCTATACGAGGTTCTACGCCAACACAGCCAGCCAATGAGGCCAGAAGACACATGGGTGGTTTGCTAACGGAAGTGATGCCTGACCTAAGATGAGGCAGTTAGGAAAATCAGGAATAGGAGGGAAAACCAAACACAGAGAGAGGGCCAACGGCAGGGTCACAGCATGGGGCGTGCGATGGGCTTCGAGCCGCTAACGGGGCAAGAGGTCTAGAAGCTTCTCCTGAGGCCAGCCCAGCGTGGGCGGGGGGACTGATCAGGTCTCAAACTCAGAAAACCGCACTTGTGACTCTCACGTAGCTTTGGTTACAAAGCACATCCCCTACACCCCAGGCAAAGAAAAAGAGGATTTGGGGGTGGTACAAAGAGAACTGAAAATAATTCTGCCCTAGCTTTGGCAAAATCCTCATCTGTAAACAGCAGAAATATTATGTATGTCAATATATGCGCGATAAGTGAGAGATAATCGACTTGGTCTTTTCAAGAGCGCCTCAAATTTCATTTTCACCTTGACAGCAATTCCAATTAGGTGGACTTGGGCTTGCTGATGTCCTCTTGTCCTTTTAATTTCTACATTATTCCCCAGCACATTTTCAAAAGAGGCCAGAAGAGAGAACATGCTAATCACCTTGCCTCTTTAGAGATACAAACTCCCACTGGTCAGAATATTATTTCCGTCTTCTCCAACTGTATGGCACCTGGCATATTGACACAGATCAAAGGATAAACAGCTCATTCATTACACAGTGCCATGTACATTAAACAATGCCCATAAAGTCCTGTGAAGATGAAAACCACTTCTAGTGCCAAGCAATTCTGAGCTAGGCATTTGAAACGGAGAAACAAAGATGACAGACCAAACATCATAAAAAGGTCACCACCCAGCAGGAAGGCTCCTGTCCCTCCAGACCTCTGGTCCCCAGTGCAGGCAGGCGACACAGCAGACAAGACCCCAACCTGCTTTACATGCTTTCAATGTACGGAAGCAGGAGAAAAGGTTTCAAAATGCTCAAAAAAAAGTCTTCCGTGGTTCCTTTCTTTCAGGGACCATGCCCAAAAGTAATGTCAAAGCCACACAAATTCTTCTTTCTGAGACATCTCCTTTTAAGTGAAGCTCACATACTCTGTATGAAGTGTCAACTCAATTCTAAAACAGGCACAATGAAAATTCTTGCAACAGAGCATATGCGATTTTATGCAAATTGATACAGTTTCTGTCTTGGAGTCTAACACACTGGTTGTGTGTGTGCGTGAGAGATACGAGCTGATTCCAATATCCAAGAACGGAGAACTCACATGAGCAGGAGAACCCTGGCGGCCACTTTGAGAGGGAGCAGGGCACCATGCTGCATCTCCCTCAACTTTCCCAGGATGCTGCAAGGGTGCAATCACCAGTTTGAACCACTTCAGCTGTGCCCGCAGGGCCCACAGATACACCACCTACAGGGGAGCAAAGCCTGTCCTTACCTTTTTTGACTGAGATGCCCCAAAATTTTCAACGGGATAGATAATTCAACGTTCTCTAAGAAATTACCAAATATACCATCACATCGGCCTTCCCCAGTCAGTGGTTCCATGATAAGGATTCCGCCAAAATGCAGGAGATGCGCCTAGATGAGGGTTTGATCCCTGGGTGGGGAGGATCCCCTGGAGGAGGGCATGGCAACCCACTCCAGTGTTCTTGCCTGGAGAATCCCATGGACAGAGGAGCCTGGTGGGCTACAGTTCATGGGGTCACAAACAGTTGGACATGACTGAAACGACTGAGCACGCACACACCATCAAACCACAACAGAAGCCCAATCAGATCTTATCTATAACGCCCTCCTTCAGAAAGGAGTGATTTCTATTTTTTCCTCTCTCAGACACCAAAGAAAGCTCCCTGGATGGTATCCCACATGCAGTATGATATGCAGAGTACAGCAGGAGAAAACCCTGCCGGCACACTCCTTCTACCTGGGACCCTGCCTGGAAGACCACTGCATGCTTGGATCCTCCAGGCCAGCCCTAAGAGCTACTGACTTGCAGGAAGTTAAAACCCTCTGATTCCCCTCCCTCGGGTACAAAATTGGATGCCACTAACTACCCTGCAGAGGACTGTGAAAATTAAATAGCTGGTGGCTGTAAGCACTCAATAAATGAAGCTGTTTAAGACTTTGAAATATTGCCAATTTAGTTGTATCCTTTTTATTGATACATAACTCACAGAGTATAAAATTCTCCCTTTAAAAAAAAGTGTACAGTTGACTTTAGTATATTTAGTATATTCATCATCATGTGCGTGCGCTCGGTCAGGCCCGGCTCTCTGCGCCCCTGTGGACTGTAGCCCGCCAGGCTCCTCTGTCCATGGGATGCTCTAGGCAAGAATACTGGAGCAAGTTGCCATTTCCTTCTTCAGGGGATCTTCCCCACTCAGAGACTGAACTTATGTCTCCTGCATTGCAGACAGATTCTTGACTGCTAAGCCACCGGCCACTAGGCAATCCCAGAACATTTTCAGCACCCAAGAGCACTTCCCCAGAATGCCTGACCCATTAGCAGTCATGACCTTTTATTCTCCAAATTTTCCAAACCAAAAGGCTTTCGCTCTTAGGGCATTAACAAGCAAATTAAGATTCTCCTTTCTGGCTGAACTGTCTAGTTGTAGGAAGGGCTTGTACAGGTACAGAGGCTGACTCTCCCAGACGACCATCCAAGAAGCATGCAGACAGGCACACAAAACACAGCGCCACAGAGGAAACTGACACTGTCTCTCCAAATCAAGAGCCCGTGTTCTTTCTGTATCACCATTTAATGGAGCAAAACTCTGAACAGCAAAAATTCATCTTGCCTGTGACGAGATCTGCACCCAGTGGCCCACAGTTTCTAGAACTGAGTGCCCACAGACACTTCCTAGAAATCCTGCGCTAACGCGGACACTCCAGAGGTGGTTTCTGGGAAGAAACATTTAATCAATGAAGGGCAGCAAGCAAGTCTCGCAAGTCGTGACTCATGACTTGCTCCACGCGCTCAGCTCCCGCCTCTACTCATACCAGCAGACAAAACCCCAACCTGCTTTACATGACGGATTCCTGCGAAAAGACCACCCCCTCCCCAGCCTCCACCCGACACCCACCCTTTCTCAGACCATCCCGTGCGTCCATTCATTCATTCTTAGTATCGCAACACTTTTTTCCTTTTCCCTCCTCTCTTCTGGCAACGAGTACACAGATATGAAGATGATCAACTGTTTAGCCCACAACAGGTTGTCAGCTTTACAAACCACACTTATTAGAAATTAATCTCCCCTTCTTTTTTGGCAACTCCTGTGCTTCAACATCCCCAGAAAGCGAGCTGCTGACGGAGTCTGGCAGCTCTTTTCTTAAACATGCCTCGGGGGAGTTCCAGCCTATGACTTCATCTGTTTTCTTTGGGTGACTAAGTGACAAGGCACGGAGCTGAACAGAAGTTGACCGCTAACTGCCGATTTGAACAGTTTCAACTTGAAGATGTAGGTTCGTTTATCACAGTGGTATGGCTTAGCATTTTGAAATTGCTTTCTGCATTTTCTAGGACTGAGTAAGTCAGTGCAGACGTTGGGGATAAAAGGAGCCTTCACTGTCAGAGAAGGGAATTACATACAAATTTGGGAAAGGGAAGACTGAAATGCAGTCTGCAGTACTGGACTGGAATTGAGGCATGTGTACAAACTCGGTTTTTATTAGAGACAGGTGCGCAAAGAACAGCACGTGTCATGTGATGCTGTATGTGTGCACACAAGCATGTATGGACGCAAACTCACCGATTCCCAGCTCTGGGCATTGAAAGGTGCTGGAAGCAGTTAACACCCCTGTAGCACAAGCACACTCAGTGCCCAGAATGAGTGCCTTCATTCTGTCTTCTGCTAAAATGAACCAGGGCTCCTTGGAGAAGTGGCGACTTCAGGGCTGGAGTCAGGAAAGAACAGAAGCCTGGGACATTTCACTCTGTCAGAAAATAAGGAAGTGCCCCATAAATGACAGGGACACATCACAAAAGATAAAGGAGCCAGTCTGAAAGGACACCCCTGGCCAGATGATGAACAACTGTGCATCAAGCTAAGTAATGCCATCAAAGGATTATAACCCACTGACTAAGACAGCCCCTGGGGTCGCAGAAGAGTCAGACACGGCTTAGTGACTGAACAGCAAGACAGGAATCTGTAAGGCCACACTTACAGAAATAAATAAGTGTGGCAGAGAGAGAGGCTCTGCCCTTATGGTTGAAAGCCAACGAAACACAGAAGGAGTAATGAAGTTAGAAAACTCACCAGGTTGAAACCATCATAATAATCACTGATTCAGGCAAAAGTCAGCAATGGAGATAACCAGCAAATTAGGGCCAGCAAAGGAAGAGGGTTTTGCACAGTCTCAAATTCTCTCTTCACAAGATGCTGATTACAAGGGACCAGTACAGTGGTGAGCACCCCCTCAATCAGAAGACTGAACGAACATCTCTCAGACGGCAGGTGATAGCTGGGTCCCCCATGGGGCGTTAGGGGAAGGGTCAGCCCTTCCGTTGGCCACACACGACCTGAAAATGGTCAGGAGGGACACACCACCCAAACCGAGGGACCGTCCTCCAAAGAACCGACTAGAACCTTCCAGGGAACAAAAGAGCCAGGCTGGGGAGATGTTCCAAATTAAAGAAAACCAAAGAGACATGATAACTAAATCGATCAATAATCCTATGTGTTCCTGGACCACCAAGATTTTTTTAATCACCAAGAGTTTCTGGAATCACTGGTAAAATTTTATTGAAGTCAGCAAATTTAGATAATAACATAAAAATTAATTTCCTAATTTGGGTCATTATGTAAGAGAATGTCCTTGCTCTGAGAAAATATTGTGGCGTCACCTTTTAGAGGTAAGGGCACAATCACCTTGCAACTTATTCTCAAATGGTTCAGATACAAAGTAATATCTAAATTTAATATATACGAGTGTGTGTGTGTGTGTGTGTGTACATATCCAGGGAGGGGGGAGGGGAGGAAGACGTGATGTTCCTGCAGTGAAATAGTTAACAACTGGGGATTTTGAGTTCTTCTCTGAACATAACTGGTTTCTCAAAATAAACTCATCTGCCATCTCCTCCTAGGGAAAAAACCGCAACAAACTTTAAATGCAATGAACCATGAAGACAAGAACCAACTAAACAGCCAGAAATGATGCATACAAGTGAAATCTCAACTTGACTAAGTTGATATGAATTTGAGCCTTGTACCTCCTGTGCTGGTTGAAAATCAAGATCAAGTAAAACAGCATGTCAAAAACACATACTCTCCCATTCTACAGTAGGCCAATATGACTTTAATTGTAGTTTTTAAAAGCAAGAATGAAAAATGAAAAAGTTCTGCAACCTAAGGAACTCCTTGAATAAACCGGGAAGAAAAGAAAATTAGATTTTAAGAGGATAGTACACCTTCTGGTGAAATACTGGGAGGGGGACAGGTGAGGTGTACCTGATGGAGACGCACCCCACAGAAAGGAAAACCTAGAACACACGCCCAGAAGCTATCCCACTAAAAGAAGACGGCAGGAAGCAAGTCTCTGTTCCCCACGACCACAACATTCATCATCTACGGGCACATTTCCATGAATAACAGCAAAGTCAGGAGAAACTGCAACAAAACAGCTCTAGAAAGAACCCGGGGAAAGACCACACCCACCTCATAAAACTGTCCCTGAAAAAGCAGCTTAGCAGTCTCCGGCCCCTCCCCACGCCCCCGCCCATGCAACCTTCCTCAGTTAGAAAGGAAGCCCGGGAATTCTTTAGGTGATGCACACAGCCAATGGCTGGAAAACGTCCCTCCCCAGCCAACCTCCCCCTGCCCTTCCCAAACTTCCCTCCGCCAACCCTGAGGGCCACCGAGACTTCCTCCCACTTCAGACCAAGTGGCCACAGCCAGGGAAGCGAGGACCAGCCCGGCCACACGAGTCCTCCCCTAGACAGAGACAGACCGGAGGCAGCAAAACTCAAAACCATCTCAGCGGGATGGGTGGGGTTACTGAGGTTATTTATGTAAGAAGGAACATCAGCTTTAAACAGGTGAGAAGAGGAAAGGCAGAGAAGCTAAATCACGGGGCTCAGGCTACAGTGAAAAAGTGCTTGCTCTATCCCAGAATCTGCCATTCCACTTTTGTTTGGTGTGAGACTTGTACATTACAGCTTCCATCTTCAACACACAAGGATGTACACATCAGTTTTAAAGATCTGACACTGGGCTTTGTGGGATGCTGTATGGAGGGAGGGTCATTTCTCCTCTTTCCCTCCATCGGAGAAGAAAAGGCAATGTAGGGGGCTTTGTGGTCTGGCAGCTGTGGGTTTAAATAAGCGGTGCAAACTGGGGCAGTCATTCAATCTCCCCAGAGGCTGAGATCCTCATCCGAACACAGAAATAACCTCCACCTGCTGGGGGGGGGGGCACCTGCGCGCACCTAGACCCATAGGCCTTCAGGTGGTAGCAGCAATAGAGATATAGTTAAGAGAAAGCTTCGCCAGGTTTTCTTGAAGGACAAGGTTGGCGTTCATAACATTTGTGGGGGAAGAAAACAAACATGGCATTTTAAATATTACCCTCTGATGTTACAAGGTTATTGCTGCTGCATGCACTTACTTGACCGTCTATGGAGCCTAACTCCAAAGATGTTAGCTGACCCCAAGGACGGGGGGTCCTGGCCTCCCATATCGCTCTGGCAGCTGCTGCTGAATACTTACTTAGGTTACAGCAAGCGCACGGTTCCACGACTGCCCACCATCCCATTTTCCCCACAAACAGCCCCAAATCCACAGTACAAGCTGTCACGGGCAATTTACCCTCATTCCACCTTACTCCTGCGTAGGGTGTACAGTCAGAGGTCTCCAGTAATGTGCTTCGGGGGGGACAGGTCCCATCTCCCCAGCAGGCTGTCCCCTTCTGTGTGCTCAGCAATCGGCAGGACTGCGACAGGACCTACAGATGATGCCATGGAGATGAGAGACGCCCAGCGACGAACACGGCAGATTCTGCATCTCGCAGGCTGCCGTCAAACGTCCGGAAAGACACAGGGACACGGCCAGCTCACAGAATGCTGAAACTCACTACTCCGCAAGGAGCTGCTCTCCCAGAGGGAGACACGTGAACGGAACTGTCATGTGACGGAAACGGATGGCCTGGAAACCATCCAATTAGCGACGGTCCTCAAAGTTTCCGGACCCAAGATATATTAGGACAAGAGCAACAACGTTTAGATGGAGGTGAAGTAACTCTGGAATAAACGTGTGAAATACACTCTGCCTCAGTGCAATCTGGCTTTTTGGAGCTGGTAAGGGTCCTTGGGTGCCAGCTACCATCACTGTGGTACTGAAAAGGACAGTGAGGGCTAGAAGGGATTTCTCATAATCACAATTTTTTTTTTGAATAGCTATCTACAAGCAAGAAACATTTGTTTAGTATTAGACACCAGCAATCTATTTGTTATTAGGATGGTAAAGCATTAGACAATTTAGACTTCGGAGATTTCATTCTAGGACTGATTCTAGATCAGCAACAGTCTAATCAAAGCACTGCTTCCCAATATATTTGTGTGCACCCTCAGAATAAACAGAGGAATTGTACTTTTTGGTCCTTATCACTTAAAAACTAAACTAATAAAAATAAATAACATGCAGTCTGTTATTCCTGAAGATCCTAGAGCACCTGATGTCAAGAACAAGCATTAACTAAGAGTAAAAACAAGGAAGAAAACATAAAACTTGCAGAATCCACATGGCCCCAGAGGGCCCTGCTCGGGTTTGCAGGCCCAATGTTCAACAGCAGCAATAACGAAGGAAAGAGGAATCCCTGAAGACGTGAATCAGAATGAGAAGAGGAAGTGAACTAAAAGGAATCATTGATGGAAAAACTGTATATACTGTTTTGACCAACCTCTCAGACTTTTCATAAGCCTAATTTTCAAACTCAAATTAAAACATCTTGCCCTAAAATACACGTTATTTATACATTCCACTTCACATATACTAAGAAACATGGGTTGTTTTAAAATAGATTTCAAGGACTTCCCTGGCAGTCCAGTGGTTAAGACTCCAAAATTCCAATGCAGGGACTAGGGGTTGGATCCCTGGTCAGGCAACTACGCTTCCACAGGCCACGTGGCCAAAAAAAAAAACAAAGACCACCAAAAACACAGATTTCAAATATCAGTCTCTGATATATTCATTCCTTCTTGCACTGACATCTCCCATTCACAGAATTCCAAAGTGGGGATTTTTACGACTTTTGCAAGATACACACAGGTGACCACACTGGAAGAGACACCAACAAAACCTATCTAAAAATATTCGAGGGTTATACTTTGAAATTTGAATTGTGTTTTTCTCAAGTTCAAGAACAACTTCATTTTATGGTTATGAGTCTTAAGTGGGGAGACTAACACTTCATAAATTCACTCCTTAACCATCAACACTGTGAAATACACAGCTTCAGAGTTAATTACATGTAGGAAAGTCCATGAACCGAGGGTGAATGACCTCGCACAGTTATTTGTGCAGGAACAACGCCCCCTCCTCCATGTGAAACTTATTTCTAGAAATTCCCTCTTTAACACCAGGAATGTCAAGGCACAGCAGACCACTCTGCCTGTGCTACTCTTTTTCTTTCTGGACGGCAGCAAAACTCAGCGGAGTGAGGAAAATTTGAAGCAGGAAAAATGGTGACTGTTCGCATCTAAAGATAGTTTTTTTAAGTCAGCAGACTTGTCAAATGGATTCTCAAGTTATGCTTCTTACAGAATCTAAGAAAAGAATCTTTATTTCCCCGTAACTATCTTCAACCTTTCCCCAGATTAACCCTAGACATTACAGAAAGTTTGGCCCCACCTAGGTCCATCTGACTATTGTCCAGCTCTTTGCAACCCCATGGACTGCAGCACACCAGGCTTCTCTGTCCTCCACTGTCTCCCGGAGTTTGATCAAATTCACGCTCATTGAGTTGGTGAAGCCATCCAACGATCTCATCCTCTGTTGCTGCCTTCTCATTCTGCCTTCAATCTTTCCCAGCATCAGGGTCTTTTCCAATGAGTCGGCTCTTTGCATCAGGAGGTCAAGGTATTGGAGTTACAACTTCAGCATCAATCCTTCCAATGAATGTTCAGGGTAGACTGCTTTTAAGACTAACTGGTTTGATCTCCTTGCAGGTTCAAGGGAGTCTTATCAAGAGTCTTCTCCAGAACCACAATTCGAAAGCATCAATTCTTCAGAGCTCAGTTTCTTTATGGTCCAACTCCCACATCCATACATGACTACTCGAAAAACCACAGCTTTCACTAGATGGACCTTTGTCAGCAAAGTGATGTCTTTGCTTTTGAATATGCTGTCTAGGTCTGTCATAGCTTTCCTTCACAAGGAGGAAGTGTGTTTTCATTTTATGGCTAAAGTCACCATCCACAGTGATTTTGCAGCCCAAGACAATAAAATCTGTCACTGCTTCCACTGTTCCCCCTTCTATTAATATTTACCATGAAGTGATGGGACCAGATGCCATGATCTAGTTTTCTGAATGTTGAGTTTTAAGCCAGTTTTTTCATTCTCCTCTTTCACTTTCATCAAATGGCTCTTTAGCTCCTCTTCACTTTCTGCCATTATGGTGGTATCATCTGCGTATCTGAGGTTGTTGATATTTCTCCTGGGAATCTTGACTCCAACTTGTGATTCATCCAGCCTGGCATTTCACATAATGTACTCTACATAGAAGGTAAGTAAGCAGGGTGACAATCTACAGCCTTGAAATACTCCTTTCCCAATTTGGAATCAGTCAGTTGTTCCATGTCCCTTTCTGATGCTTCTTGACCTGAATACAGGTTTCTCACAAGACAGGTAAGGTGATCTGGTATTTCCATCTCTTTAAGAATTTTCCACAGTTTGTTGTGACCCATAGACTCAAAGGCTTTGGCACAATGATGCAGAAGTAGAGGTTTTTCTGGAATTTTCTTGCTTTTTCTATGATTCAGTGAATGTTGGTAATTTGATCTCTGGTCCCTCCACCTTTTCTAAATCCAGCTTGTACTATTACCATCTTTAAAATCAACAGAAAAATCTTTCCAAAATTACTCAGTTTTATTCAAGTTTACTTTTGAGAAACTACTCCGTTAGATTTGGCTTCTGTTGGTGTCTCCCGGTTTATATTTGCATTTCCTTGAATGTGTGTGGCCATTCTGTAGTTGCATTGTCTATTTCCCTTTCGAACTGCCTTATTGATTTGAGGAAACCCTTTATCAATCCTGCACATGTAATTCTTCATCTGAATTGTAATAAATGTTTTTGTCCAGTTTGTAGCTAGTCTTTGTTTAATGTTATGTTTTAAATTAACATACAGTACAAATGGATTCCTTTTCCTGTGTTCAGGTCTGTGAGTTTTAATATGCAGAATCACCATCACAGCCAGGATGCAAAATGCTCTCATCATCCTTCAAACCATCCTCCACACTGCCCCTCTGGAGTCAACCTCTTTCCCCCTCTAACTCCTGGTAACCAACCGATCGCCTCTCTGTCCCTCCAATTCTGTTCATTTGAGAAAGTCATACAAGTGGACTCCTTCCCATGTAGCCTTTGGAGGCAGCCTTCCTTCACGCAGCATCAGCTGAATGGATGTACCACAGTCCACCTGCTCACACCTACTCTTGTAAATGCCAGGAAGAGCAGCAGACAGTGGAGGAAGGGCCTTAACCCTTCCCAGAAGTGGGACAAGAACAGAGCAGTATACCAAGTACTTAGAAAAGAGGAGAAGGCCATGCAGTGGACAGGAACCTACAGAAACCCCTCCTAAAGAGAAACTGAGTGCAATTCATCACTTGTCCACACAGGGCTACGGGCTGTAAGAAAATAAGCCTGATGGACTCATGTGGACACCACTAACCCAAAGTACCCTAGACCAAGAAACTATCCTGTTTGCTCATTAAAGTTTTCATTACAGTTTCCTGTTAGGGCAACTGCTAAACTGTACTAACTTATGACAGAGCCCAAACAGCATGCTCCTTCCAAACTACAAGATCTGCTTTACAGACTGCTCCACAGTCCTCCCAGCGAAGAGCGGACACGTGGCTGATCAAAGAAGTCAGTAGCCTACAATGCACGGAGAAGGCAATGGCAAGCCACTCCAGTACTATTGCCTAGAAAATCCCATGGATGGGGGAGCCTGGTAGGCTGCAGTCCATGGGGTCGCTACGAGTCAAACATGACCAAGTGACTTCACTTTCACTTTTCACTTTCACACATTGGAGAAGGAAATGGCAACCCACTCCAGTGTTCTTGCCTGGAGAATCCCAGGGACAGGGGAACCTGGTGGGCTGCCGTCTATGGGGTCACACAGAGTCGGACACGACTGAAGTGACTTAGCAGGAGCAGCAGCGGCCTACAATGCAAGTGTGTGTGTGCTGTGCCTAGTCGCTCAGTCACATCTGACTCTTTGTGACTCCATGGGCCATAGCCTGCCGGGTTCCTCTGTCCATGGGATTCTCCAGGCAAAAGTACTGGAGTGGGTTGCCATTTCCTTCTCCAGATGATCTTCCTGACCCAGGGATGGAAACTGGGTCTCCCGCGTTGCAGGCAGATTCTTTACTGCCTGAGCCACCAGGGAAGCCCGCAATGCAAATATATTTATGACCTCAGTGCAGTTTCATGTTGCCAGAGCACATCTGGCATTAAATCAAATACTCCAGGAGGTCGCACCCTTTCTCCCCATCAAGCCCTTAGGCCTTAAGCCTGGGAAGCCCACCCACCCTCCTGTCAAACTCGCCCCAGACATATAACCTTTCCCAGAGGGCAGGGGCTGCAGAACTTGGGTTTACAGGGACTTCCTTATGGGAAGAGAGAACCAAAAAGGAGGAAATGAAGGTAACCAAGCAAACCGAGGCTTCCATTAGCAAGTGAGAAAGTGAAGATAAGGCTGAGACACTGGCCAACCAGTGAACAGGGGAGCGGGAACCCCCATCAACAGGAGTGTCACCCGCTTGGAAACTCCAGCCAGGGCGTCTCCCCGCTGGGAGATCCCGGGGCTGGGGCTGGGGACTGTGACAGCAAGCAGAAGCCAGACAGGCCGGGAGGCTGGGCCTCTGCGGCGGACACGGGAGCCCCGGGGCAGCGGGGAGCAGGGAAGGGGAAGGAGCAGCACACCAGCGGCCTGCTGGGGAGGCCTTGTCCCGACCCCCACACACTTTCTCCATTTTGGCTCCTCTGCCCTCAGTGCGGAGATACAGCGAGGGGAATACTTTGGATGGCCCCAGGCGAACAACAGTAATAACAATACTAATAATACACCCGCCCTCACGCAAGGGGCTGAGAGAAGACTTCCGCGCGACTGGACGGCTCAGCGGCGGAATCTGGAGTGGAACGAGAGAGAACTCCGTCCCGGCGCCATCGAACCCCTCGTAACATTTCTGCGCCCCTGGGTCAACCCTGTTCCCGGCCTCCCCGAACGGCCTGAGCGCGGCTGAGGATCAGGAAAGATACAAAGGCCGGCGTCTCGGTCCTCAGGACAGACACAGCCGCCCGGGGCGCTCGCCCGGGCGCTCCGGCTGAACGCTCGCGAGAGGAGGAACGGCGCCGCGGCGGAGGCGCCGCCCCCTTTCCCCGGAACGCGGCGGGGTTCTCACCCACGGCCATTCTTCCCCGCGCACCGAGGGGGCTCCTGCTCTGCCAGCGGCACCACTAAAGATCCGTCGAGACAATGCACTTAAGGAAATAAAAAACCAATTCATTAGAGAACCGAGGAGGAATGAAGGGGGTTGTTAAGGCGTCTTTTTATAGCACAACACAATTCATCCCTATCAACGAAAGTGACTTGACTAGGCAAAGTGTGGCTATTGATTAAGAACTGGACTTTTCTCTGGAATGCCGCCAAGAATATGAGATAAAATCTTATTTCCTCAGTGGAAGAGTCAAGAAAATAAATATCAGATACGGCTGATTTAGATTATGACCGCTCTAAACACATCTTTCACTTAGAAAGGGATCCCACCTACATTTATCACAACATTTAAAAGGCCTGAAAAGGCCATGCTAATCACATATTTTTAATACACACTTGAGCAGATTTAAACCACATGCCACAGCTTGAACAGAACCACTGGCTTCATTTAAATTTTGGTTAATCATTTAAACGGTTTAAATGGCTTCATCTAAATCTTCATTTGAATCGTGGGTGGTTAAACTGCAAAGGAAAAAATACAACTGTCTATGTCAATAAGTCAGTTTACAAGGTCTTAATGGAAAGTTTCCTTCAATGATTTTTTTTTTTTTTACTGTCTCTGATTTCCTGAAAATCACTTATAGGATACTTCCAGCTCCCTTTCTGCTCTCCTAAAACTGAACCTCACTGTGCCTCTGAAAAGAGGGAAACCAACATTCACTATCAAGTTATTTTCTTCCGCTTTCCTTTTCAAAATATTGAGGGTAACAAGGACTGACTTCTTAATATTTATTGGTGCTCACAAAGACCAAAGCTGCCAGGCTTCTAAATATACACAGAAGCAGCAGGGCAAGCTCAGAGGCCAGCGACTTAAGTGGTGTTAGAAGCAGAAATCTGAAGACAAGTTCCCTCAATATTCCATGAGGAAATCATTATATCAACATAGAAGGACATGCACCCTGCTCTCTCCTTAAGTAACTGACTCAAGTGTCTTCACATATTCCATTGGAAAGGGAAGGGCTGCAGCAACGGGATCCAGAAGCAAGAGTAAGAAAAGAAACCTAGTGCAGTAAGCTGACAACCTTTCAGAATAACTACAAGCCCTTATGCTCTGCACCTTCATATAATGCCAACCTGAAACACACCAGGCAGGTTAAAAATAAGGCATTTATGTAAGTACCCCCACCAGACACACACACTCTTGCAAGGTTAAATAGAGAGCTCTGAAAGAATGATTTATTGTCACAAGAACAGGGCCCCAAAATAGATTGGCAATAAAAGTGATTGGTCCCAGCGGGATTGAGAACTAATGTAAGCAAAGTCCTGGCCATGACAGGCAACTGGGGAAAGAGTACCAGAGTGAGGGAAGTGCTTCCTGGCCCTGACCCCAACTCTACCGGAGTTCTCTTCTGAACAAGTCACTCAACCTCCCTTCAAGTCTGATAACTCTTCTGCAAACTTTAAAAAAAAAAATTGTTTTAAATGGACTAGCTCATGTTTGTGATGCCTTTTTACAAGAAAACTCAAGAATGACCACTAAGAACTAGGAGCTCAGAGAAAACCACAGAGTCCAAGGAGGTTAAAAGCCCTGGAGCCACCCCTGCCAGACACTTTCCAAGTGCAGGAGTCCTGCCCCCAGGTCCCAGCTCCCAACCCAGGCAGGTGGCAGTGCCCTGCTTCAGTGCATCCAGTAATCATGGCCTTGCATTCTATTCCTGAACTGCTCTAATTATGTAAAAGTTCTAATAAGCTAAATTCTCCTTCTTTCATCCAATCATAGTTACCAGTTTCCACTCAGCAACCACAAGGATAAAAGTAAATCCTTGCAGTATGGACAAGAAACAAAAAGGAGGCAAGAAAATAAGCTGGCCAAACCAACAGCTCCAGGGCCAAGAAATGAAAGGCAACCAGTAGAAGTGCCTTGTCTAAGGTTGACAATCTTAAGCACCAGGCTGACAACACCGTGGAAAACCGTTCACTCTCTGATCTGTCCATCCCAGTCTGTAAGAACCTATTTTCTGGGTTTCTACATCTTAGGAAAGAATGTCTGATTTTACTAATGGACTTGATCTCTCTGTTCAACCATCCACATTCAATCAAAACTGCCCAGCAGGGCCATCCCCCTCCAAACCCCCACCTCTGCCATTCCACCAGGTGAGGTCCCCACCCAGGGTCCCCCTGCTTCATCTGTCTAACCGTTTGCCCCTTCCCACCCCCACCCATCAATCCAACTGAATGGTCCTTCTCTTCTATTCTCCCTCTGCTAGCTATCGCTGCCCCAGATGCTGGAGCCAAGATCTAGGTCAGGAATTCAAGGTTGCCCTAAGGAAGGAAAAGCACATTCAAAAGATGTTCTAGGCTACCCCTGGAATGGGACCACACAATGGCTGCCTACTTATAATCTGCTCTGGTTCCTGATTCCAAGTCAAACAAGGAAAGGGGCAGTATGCCCAATCAATTTGGAGTGAGAAAGGAAAGAACAAACTCGTGAGCACCACGGACTGGTTCTACCCCAAAGCAAACATGAACAGGAGCAAACACAGGAGGAAGCCCCTGGCCACTGACAGGTAAACCCTGGGGAGAGCCACAGTAACTCAGAGCAAGTATTCTGTGAGCATCCAGTCCAACTTGATGTCTTCTGAGGCTCTTCTGAAAAGAAGAAATGAGTTCTCTACTGTGCATAATAAGGATGTAAGAAAGTCTGGCCTCATAAGCACCAAAAAGTCCCTCTCCAGGGCACACACACCTTTCTAAGAGAAAGGCGCTGGATTCTGCACAGAATCTATTATTCTATGACAGGTGGTGGAGAGAGAGAGAGAAGACAGGCTAGACTTAGCTTCAGGACATGAAGAGAAGACGTCCCAGGTCTGATATTCAGTGGTAAGATGTGGCTGCTCTATCAGGCGAGTTGCACACAAAAAAAGGCTTTCATTTGAAGGAGTTTGTGTCTTCCTAAACCTTTGCTTTCTGCGGGGACCTCACAGGGAGAGAGAGCACTGGGGAGTGTATTAACCCCAAGCTGACAGGACAGAGTCAGCGAGTGTCACTCCCAGCCACAACCAATCTGTTAAAACGACTCAAAATGAACCCCGCCTGGCAAGAATCAAGAAAACGAGGGAAGACAGTACTGCTAAACCAGGGGTCTACCCGGCAAGGCTAACTTCTGCCTCCGACCATCGCGCACCCGCTGCAAAATTGCTCCCTGCGACCCGGATTACCCAACTGATCTCACCGGATCTGGCGACTGGATTTTGAAAGGGGCCACTTAGAAACGTGAGCCTCCGGCCTCCGGCGCGCGCCCCGTCGCAGGCCGCTCTCCCGACGTCCTCCCGGGAGCCGCCACCAGCACCCCACGCGCGCCCCGCGCCCTCCCACCCGGCCCGGCCCCGGCCTCGGCCTGGCCCGCCCTCCTCGGCTCTCCAGCGCCGAGTCTGCATCCTCCCTGCCCCGCGCCTGGTCCGCCGGGTACCGCGCTGCGAGGCCGCGAGGTCGCCCGGACGCGCGAACAAACCGGACTGGGCGCGGGGACGCAGGGGCGCGGGCGGGACGAGGCGCCACCGCCGGGGTCCCCAGGACGCCCTGTCACGCCTCCCGCGCCGGTTCCCCGCGGGCGGGTCGCAAAGCTCGCCTCTCCCGTGATCAGCGCCCTCCTCTTTGCCCGAGAGACACACGGCCACCCCGGCACTACCTCCCGGGCAGGGCCCAGCGCGTGCCGGCCCCGCGCCCTCACCCCCGGGGCCACCGCGTCCCCAGGGTGTCCCTACCAGGCCACCCCCGGAGACAATGGCTCACCCATCGCCCGGCCGGCCGCGCTCCATTTCAGCCATCACCGCCCTCCTCCCCTCCCCGGGCGGCGAGTGCCCCGGCAGCCCCGTTTCACAGAAGTGTAGATCGAGGCCGGGGAGGTGACAGGCGAGAGAAGAAACCCGGCTGCTTATGGAGCCGAGGAGGGACCACGGAGACCAGCCCAGATGAGAGACCGCTTTCCCGGGGCCCGGCCCCGCTGCCCGCGTCCGCTCGGCCTCCGGGGGGCCGGGGGGCCTCCGCCCTCGCCGTCCCTGCCTCCGCCGCCTCCTCGGCCCTCCCGCGAAGGAGACAAAGAGCCGGCGCCCCAACCGGTGGAGCGGTAGCCGCCGGGGCGGGCAACCGGGAGATTTCACCCGGGAAACCAGGGGCGGCGGCGAAGGGAAGGGCGAGCCGGCGGCGCCCGGGCCGATCCGAGGCGCTCGGGGCGGCGCGGGCAGCGGGACCCGTGAGTGTTGGGGCGCAGGGCAGCGGCCTGGGCGGGCGCGCTCGGGCCCGACGGGCGGACGGGCGGGCGAGCAAGCACCGGGCGCGCCGGGGCCCGCGGACCGCGCCTCCGCGGCGGGGGCCGGCGGCGGAGCGCGCGGGCAGCTGCGCGGGTGCACTCACCGGATCGGAAGAAGGCCGCGATGTCGGCCAGGTCCTTGGCCGCCTCCTCGGCCCCCTCGCCGGCGCCACCCCCGCAGCCCGAGCTCGCCGCGCTGGCCGCAGCGGCTGGGCCGGAGGACGCGGCGGGGGCGGCGGCCGCCCCGCCGCCGCCGCTGCTGCTGCTGCCGCTCATGGCTGCGGCGGCGCCCGCGGCCGCGCCCGGCTCGGGCCCCGCGCCCCTAGCGCCGCGCGCCGCCCGCTCCGCGCCGGGCCTGGCGGCGCCGAGCGCCCTGCTGCCCGCGCCCGGCGCGTGGACGCAGAGCCCCGGGGCGGCGGCGGCGGCGGCGGCGGGCGGCGGCGGCGGCGGCTCGGCCCGAGGAGCGCGCCCACATAGACGAGGACTCCGCCCGGGAGCCGCGAGCCGGCCGCGGGGCGGGAGCGCGGAGCCACGGCCTCGGCGGCGCCGGCCGGAGCGCGGGCAGCCACGCGCGCCGCGGCGCCGGACACGCAGTCGCGAGGGCGGCGGGGGGTGGGGGGGAGCCGGCGGGAGCTCCGCGATCACGGGCGCCGGCGGCCGCCGCGAGCCTCCATCTTGATTTCAGATGGGAAAGGAAGGAGGGGGGAGGGGGAAATCACGGCGGAGGGAACCCGGGTGAAAGGAAAAGGGAGAGCAGGGAAAGGAGAGGAAGGGGAAAAAAAAAAAAGAGGGGCTTCGGGAATTTCCGGTGAATATCGTCTGGGGCCGGAGCGAGGGCTCGGCGGTGGGCGGGGCCGTGGTGGGCGGGGCCCGGCGGAGGGGCGGGGCCGCGCAGGAGGGCCGGCGGGCGGCGGCGGGAGCGTGTCAGCGCGGTTCCCTCTCGCGGGCGGCGGCGAAAAGGAGGGAGCGTTCTGAGGCAGCGAGGGCGCGCACCTTTCCAGGCCCGGCCTGGCGCCCCACGTTGGACTCTCGCTCCTGCAGCGCCGCCCCGCCCTCCGATCGCTGGAGCTGTTGACGACTGATCTCGCCGCGGGGCGGGCTGACTCCGGCTCAGGGCCGGGTGTGCGCGAAGACGGGGCGCCACGGTCGTTGTTGAATGGGAAGAGATCGTGAAAACGGGTAGTGTGTTGTACTCCAGCCCCAGAGGGAATAATGGAGCAGGCCTCTGAACTCCCGGGGGCCGTCTGTCTCCTCGTCTGCCACAGGAGCTTCGGGACTCACAGCCCCTCCGCCCCTGCTCCCCCGGAATGTAGAGAAGGGGGAAGGTGATGGTGGCTGAGGAGACCAAAGGAAGTGAGGGGTAGGTGACATCCAGCTCTAAGGAAGATCCATGTCACACTCGCATTTGACAGAATATTCGAGTACAAACTCCTATGTACAAGAGAAGGGAGCAGAAGGTATTGGTATCCAGTGTGCCGGAAACAAGACGAAATAGATAAGATTGATTTAAAAAAAAACCCAAAAACTGGTGGAATACTGATGAAACCAATATACATGAACACTGGAAATGAACAATTAAGAAAATGAATAGTGAATGATGAATACCAGGTTTTTCACTGTGAGGAAGGCTAGAATGATCCGTGTGGTAGGGAATTAGAGTTGGAGACGTCTGTATGAACTCCTGTTTAGCTTAATATAGATGCAGGTGAGTAAGAAAAGATTTGCAGATATGTGTGTATATATACACAGGCTCTTACACGTATGTACATTTCCTTGCTGTCAGCTGAGTGAACTTAGGCATAACACTCCTGTAGCAAGTCGCACATCAGGCACGAAGATCTTTTATTAACACCATTCTTCAGTGAAAGGAACCCGGGTTCCTCAGGGGGATTGGCTGACTCTGGGACTAGAACAGGAAACATACAAGAGAATCTAGAGCATCTTGTGGTGCCAGACGATAAGGAAGTGCTAAGAAAAAGTTTGTACTGAATTAATCAACATCAAGAACAATGATGAGGGTCTCTCAAAGGGACACAGAAGCCCGTTGAAAGAGCTCCCGGTGATCAAAGCTGTAACAATTTGAACACCAAAATAAAGCAATGTTCTATTATACCCATAGTATAAAATAAATATCCGTGAGTGCATACCGATATAATGCAATGATTGAATGAGTAAATGATTAGGAGAGAAGAGACAAATGTCCTTCTCAGAAGAATTCAAAATTAATACTTAGATACTCTGCCCTCAATGAGATGGAATAGTCCCTAACTGTGGTCTGCACTTTCAACTTCCAGAAGAGTAACTTTATAATGAAGAAAACTGACAAACATTACTTCACAAGATTACCAGCGGTGATAAATCATGTGGATGGCATATACCCTTGATATGATGTAATGAAAATGCCACTGTAGCACTATTGTCTTCCTCCCAGAAACAGTCTAATCATGAGAAAAATAACAGACAAATCCCAGTTAATGACCATTCTACAAATGACCTGACCAATACTTACCTAAACTGTTAAGGTCAACAAAAGTAAGGAAAATCTGAAAACTGTCACAACCAAGAAGAGCCCTGGAACCAAGAAAGCACATTAGGTAAAAACTAAGAAAATATGAATAACATATGGACTTCAGTTAATAATAATGTACCAGTACTGATTCATTAATTGTGAGTAATATGGGAAAATTGGATTGAGCTATAAGGGAACTCTGTACTATATTCACAACTTGTCTTGTTATTTTAGAATCTAAATCTATTCTAAAATAGAAGCTTATTTTTTTAAAAAAATTTAAATTATATGTAGAATATCAAAAAGAAAAAAATTCAGTTGGTCTAAATTTAACAGGCTATCAGCTCAGGTGTGCTGACAATGTTTCTTTTTCTTATTTTTCAGTTGGGTAATTTCTGTCACTGGAAAAGACTCTGATGCTGGGAAAGGTTGGGGGCGGGAGGAGAAGGGGACGGCAGAGAATGAGATGGCTGGATGGCATCACCGACTCTGTGGACATGAGTTTGAGTGAACTCCGGGAGTTGGTGATGGACAGGGAGGCCTGGCGTGCTGTGATTCATGGGGTCGCAGAGAGTCGGACACGACTGAGCAACTGAGCTGAACTGAACTCAATTTCTGTCTCCAGCTCCCATTTCTCCTCATGGCTTAATCCTAGTTCGGAAAAAATAATCGCCAGGAATTTTCTTTGCCAACTGAGTACATTCCCCTTCCTGCCTTCTCCCTAACGTTGAAGCCAAACTCCCAGAGGCATTGGTGATATAACATGAGGTGGGGATGGGGAGATTGCACCTGGTCCTTGATTTTCAACCTAGACGGCATATTAAAAAGCAGAAACATTACTTTGCCAACAAAGGTCCATCTAGTCAAAGCTATGGTTTTTCCAGTAGTCATGTGTGGATGTGAGAGGTGAACAATAAAGAAAGCTGAGCGCCGAAGAATTGATGCTTTTAAATTGTGGTGCTGGAGAAGACTCTTGAGAACAAGGAAATCAAACCAGTCCATCCTAAAGGAAATCAGTCCTGAATATTCACTGGAAGGACTGATGTTGAAGCTGAAACACCAATACTTTGACCACTTGATGCGAAGAACTGACTCATTGGAAAAGACCCCGATGCTGGGAAAGATTGAAGGCAGGAGAAGAAGAGGACAACAGGGGATGGGATGATTGGATGGCAACACTGACTCAATGAACATGAGTTTGAGTAAGCTCCAGGAGTTGGTAATGGACAGGGAAGCCTAGCGTGCTGCAGTCCATGGGGTCACAGAGAGTCAGACAGGACTGAGTGACTGAACTGAACTTGGTCATCATGAGCTCATTCTGGCACTGAGGCTCATGTGTGTCCCGTTTGTGTCTGCCCACTTGACGATCCTACTTGGACTGAAGTCATTGCCATGACTTTGCTGCTTTCTGCTGTTCTATCCTGCTCACCAACACACTGGGGCCCCTGGTGGTCTGCTGGCAGTCAGCACCCCTCCTGAGCTACTCCCCAAGCACTCAAGAAGACATTCAACTGTTCCCTGGGATGCTCAGTCCCACCCCACAAAGTGAGGCCCTGTGCTCTCTGCTCCCAGACCCCCAAAGCCTACCTGGGCACAGATTTCCTCTTTCAGAGACTCACATGGGGGTCTAAAGTGATCCATTTCCTCTCCACCCAAATTGCAGAATTGTAATTTCCTCTGCAGGAAGTAAACTTCATTCCAGGTTCATCATACTTCCTTCCAAATCTTTTATTTCAGCACAACCTTTGTATTCCCAGGAAATGCTGTTTTTAATTTAGAAAACCCCATTCCCTTCCATTCTTCCCTCTGCCATAGGTTCCAGAAGTTTCTCTTGAAATTCAGAAGCTAGTACTAACTTCTTTCTTTCACTCTGCATACTTCCCCTACCACCCTGCCTGTGGGTGGTGAATATAGATGCCCCCCTGTGCCGCCTGGTGGAGAAAAGTCATGAATTTGAAAACATCAAAACTGCTGGGGGGCAGGGAGCAAGACTGGATGTCAGGCAGCCACAGAAAGATGGTGGTCCTTGAAAAGCGCCAGTTGGAAGAGGCTAACTCCTGAAAGATCAAACCAGTCAGTCCTAAAGGAAATCAATCCTGAATATTCATTTGAAGGACTGATGCTTAAGCTGAAGCTCCAGTACTTTGGCCACCTGATGCAAAGAGCCAACTCATTATAAAAGACCCTGATGCTGGAAAGATTGAAGGCAGGAGGAAAAGGGGATGACAGGGGACAGGATGGTTGAATGGCATCACCAACTCAATGGACATGAGTTTGAGCAAGCTCCGGAAGACAATGAAAGACAGGGAAGCCTGATGTGCTGCAGTCCATGGTCTCGAAAAGAGTCAGACATGGCTAAGCAACTGAACAACAACAACTCCTGCTGGAAGTTTCTGGGTGGAGGCAAGTTCTGGATGTTGGGAGTTGGCCTGAAAGGGACTGTGGACTGCATGTAATGACTGCTAAGGGTGTTGGGACAGGGGTGGAATGACAGGTGTATGTTTGGACGAAAAGAGCTCTCTAGTGTTGAGACCCACATATTGACCAGTCCTTCAATCTCAGGTAGAATCATTTCCAAGAAAGCTCAACAGGAGACTCGTGTCTGAGTGTGGGATGAGCAGGAAGGCTCACCCAGATTGCAATATGAGAAAGAGGCTGCACACGGGGTTTTTTTCCCTTCTGCCGTCTGAGCGTGTGTAGGGGGATCTAAACAGGGTTTCATGACAGCTGCTGTTGATCCTACCCCACTTTCAAAATTCAGCTCGAATTTCATCCCAGTTGAAGCTGCTGCATCAACTCGAAGTGACCTCTCCCTCCTCTGTATTCTGGAACACCAGTCGTTCTGGCATTTGATTGTAAACTCCATTATATTATTTGCAGCCTTTGTGTTTAATGTCTTGCCTACCAGGTGAGGAGATCCCTTGCAATCAGTTCAGAAGTGTCAACCTGTGTGCCTAGATCTATACCAGTCGTGAAACCATGAGGCAAAAGAAATAGAGAAAGCCAGTTGGAGGGGACAGTTGTGTAGTCAGTATCCTTTTGCTCCTCTGTCAGAGCCCATGCCTGGTTAACACTCCATTTCCCATCTCTGAGAGCCATGTGACAGAGAGCTGGCTGATGAGTGGAAAGAACTGGGCAGGGCTCACAAGAAAGAGTTCAGACATAGCAAGTGCGTGCATTTGACCCTTTGCCCTTTGTCCTCCTCGGAACACAGACAAAATGCTGGAGCTGAAGAGTCCATTGTGTGACTATGAGAAGGTAAACATGAGAACAGAAGCACGTGGTCCAGATGCCCAAGTGAGCTGCCCGTCTCCAGGCTTCTCATTGCATAGAAACATACAAGAAAATCGTGGTGCTGGAGAAAACTCTTGAGAAATCAACTCTGAATATTCATTGGAAGGACTGATGCTGAAGCCGAAGCTCTAATACTTTGGAAAAGCCAACTGATTGAAAAAGACCCAGATGCTGGGAAAGATTGAGGGAAGGAGGAGAAGGGGGCGACAGAGGATGAGATGGTTGGATGGCATCATTGACACAATGGACATGAATTTGATAAAACTCCAGGAGATAGTGAAGGACAGGGAAGCCTGGTGTGTTGTAGTTCATGGGGTTGCAAAGAGTCAGACATGACTTAGCAACTGAACAATAGCAACAATGGAAGTATCTAGGTGATAGCTTGAGACATGGGGCTTGACCTCTGGCCAGAGTTGGAACTCTAAATTTAAGCTGAAGAGGATAAACATACCATGTGACTAATCTACTAAGGAGATGAATGTAGAAAGTGAGTAGGGCATAGGGCTACAGGCTGAGATTTTATGCCATACAGTGGGTAGCACTGGATATGACTTGAAGTGTCCTGAGAGTCCCCAGCTGGTCCTGGGGTGGATTAAAGAGCAGGTAAAGGAAGACTCTTGAGAGTCCCTTGTTCTGCAAGGAGATCCAACCAGTCCATTCTAAAGGAGATCAATCCTGGGTGTTCATTGGAAGGACTGATGCTGAAGCTGAAACTGCAATACTTTGGCCACCTCATGCGAAGAGTTGACTCACTGGAAAAGACTCTGATGCTGGGAAGGGTTGGGGGCAGGAGGAGAAGGGGACGACAGAGAATGAGATGGCTGGATGGCATCACCGACTCTGTGGACATGAGTTTGGGTGAACTCCAGGAGTTGGTGATGGACAGGGAGGCCTGGCGTGCTGTGATTCTTGGGGTCGCGGAGAGTAGGACATGACTGAGCAACTCAACTGAACTGAACTGAACTGAAAGGAAGAAAAGCAGACCCGCAGAGGCCAGGGCATCTAATTCAGTGGTAAAAGAAGCCACCTGCAATGCAGGAGACGTGGGTTCGATTCCTGGCTCAGGAAGATCCCCTGGAGAAGGAAATGGCAACCCACTCAGGTATTCTTGCCTGGGAAATCCCATGGACTTTTCTGTCCATGGAGTCGGAAAAGAGTTGGACACAACTGAGAGACTAAACAACAACACCATGCTAAGTTGGCTCACAAATCACTACAAAAGGACCCCTGGATTTCTTGGATTTCTTGTCTTTGATTTGGGGGTGACCTCCACTAAGCCACTAAAAGGTCCAAGTCAGAGCCCTACTTATTGTGCTCTGAACCTGAATTCACAGGCCTGAGACCCCAGGAATGGCTGATTGGCCTTGAGGTTGAATTTGTACGAGTCTTTTGACCTCCCTCACGCTGATATCCTTTTAGTCATTGATAGCTCTGAACATACAAATTAAGCAGAGACATTCAGGGCGGGATGGAAGAGGGAGTTAAGTGGGATAAGCCTGGGAAAGGAACAAGGGATGGAATTTCAGAGTATCTGAGCTGGACAGGGAGCAAAAAAACCCCATTTTGTGTGTGTGTGTGTGTGTGTAGAAGCACAAATGTGTGCATACATGCTTATGCCTGCCTGCGCTTGGGGTGTGGGGTGATGATGAAGATCTGATGGCAGGGAAACCCAGTAATACAGGAAGAAAAGACAAAGATAGGTTTGGATTTGAAATGAACGCAGAATTGGAAGTTGCAAGTTTTTATTTTTACTGGTATGTTAATGAGAAGAGTGTATAGGAAAAGTGACAATATCTAAAATCTGCTGCCTTGCCTGTCAAATTGATCACTGTTACGGCTCATTGCTTATATTATCTGCCAACTTGCTGACTCTGCCCAGTAACACAAAGAATTCCAAATTGAGCCCTCCAGCCCCAAATAGGCAGAATTTGAAATTCTACCAGGTGGGACATTCGTTCATTCTGCTCCTGGCCAACTTCTGGTCTTCAAGATTTCCCTAATAGATAAATACTCCTGGGAGTGCTAACACCCTTTATCACTTAATGCCTTATAGAGAGGATTAGTGGATTAGCCCAGCGTTGGCAGGAGTAATAAGAGATATGAAAGAAGGAAAAGGGCAATGGACGGCCCTAATAAAAAAGACACCTACAAAAAAACAAACAAGCCCATCTATTTTGCTTTTGCCTAGAGCTGGTCTTACTGCCTCTACGTATAGGCTCTGAAAAAATTCAGGCTCTGGTTCCTGTACAGAGTGGGTGAAGATTTTTATATTTGGGGTCATTGATTGCTCACTGAAAGACACATGGACAAAGGCCCTTAGGCAGTCCTTTGTGTTTGGCCATATGAAGAAGCTACAGGGGACCATAGCGGTTGGGTATGGGGGAAACAGGAGACCCAGTTGGTGGAGCAGAGCAACCTCGTCACGTAAAACCTCACAGGGGCTTTGTAAGGACCCTGCTTTACAGTCAGAATAGCACAGGTGTGGCTTATTGCTGAGAAGATTCGAAGTGATCAAGGAAAGCTGGAGATTGTGTGGACTCATCAGAATATTAGAAAATAAAGCAGAAGTTTGTAAAAAGCTTTGTAAAGGATGGTCATGGAGAGAGTTGCTAGAAACCAGGAGGTTTTATTGTTTGTAGTTTTTTTGAGTATGACCATTCTGACTGGTGTGAGGTGATACCTCATTGTAGTTTTGATTGGCATTTCTCTAATAATGAATGCTTTCCTGATGATTCAGATTGCAAAGATTCTGCCTGCAATCCAGGAGACACAGGTTTAATCCCTGAGTTGGGAAGATCTCCTGGAGAAGGAAATGGCAACCCACTCCAGTATTCTTGCCTAGAGAATCCCATGGACAGAGAAGCCCAGTGGGGTACAGTCCTGTGGTTGCAAAGTCAGACACAACTGAGCAACTAACACACTTGCTAATTAATGATGTTGAGCTTCTTTTCACGTGCCTCTTGGCCATCTGTAAGTGTTCTTTGGAGAAATGTCTAGTGTAACACAAGGATCTCTATTCAGTGCTCTTTGCTAAATGTGTTGCGAATGTTGCGTGCTAAGTTGCTTCAGTCGTGTCTGACTCTTTGCAACCTCAAGGACTGTAGCCAGGGGGTTACAGGCTCCTCTGTCCATGGGTTTCTCTAGGCAAGAATACTGGAGTGTGTTGCCATTACCTTCTCTAGGGGGTCTTCCCAACGAAGGGATCGAATCTGCCTCTTTGATGTCTCCTGTGTTGGCAGGCAGGTTCTTTACCGATAGCACCAGCTGAGAAGCCCACTGAGTCCTCTGTGGTAACCTAAATGGGAAGGAAATCCAAAAAGAAGGGGATATGTGTATGCGTAGAGCTGATTCACTTTGCTGTACAACAGAAACTGACACCACATTATAAAGCAACTACAATAAAAATTTTTGAAAATACATAAATTTTAAAAGGATTAAAAAAAAGAAACCAGTTGCAGGCACCCCCCCCCCTCAAGGGGTTAGAAGGCTCTGGAAGATGCTTGAGGACCGCCAACACCAACTAACAGGACCCGTGCCTGGCAGAGCTCACCAGGAGCACAAAGATACCCAGCTAAGGAGGGAAGGTTGGGTGGTCCTGGGTGAGCTACCTGGTCCTGCTGCCCCCGGAGCATGGAGCCCACACCTGGGAGGGCTTCTTCCCCCACTCACCTGGGGGTCCTGCCCACCCACCTCGGTCTCCTTCCCCCACCCAGCTGCCTGTTCCCGGGGATCTAGAGATGAGACACAAGAAAGCCACTTTTTAAAGAGCACCTTGGGCCTCGTTTTATTTTTTTTTTATTTTTATTTGAGTGTAGTTGGTAAAGACGGAGAAGGCAATGGCAAGCCACTCCAGTACTATTGCCTAGAAAATCCCATGGATGAAGGAGCCTGGTAGGCTGCAGTCTGTGGGGTCACTAAGGGTCGGACACGACTGAGCAACTTCACTTTCACACATTGGAGAAGGAAATGGCAACCCACTCCAGTGTTCTTGCCTGGAGAATCCCAGGGACGGGGGAGCCTGGTAGGCTTCTGTCTATGGGGTCACACAGAGTCGGACACAACTGAAGTGACTTAGCAGCAGCAGCAGTTGGTAAAGAACCCACCTGCCAATGCAGGAGACATAAGAGATTCGGATTTGATCTCTGCTTCAGGAAGATCCCCTGGAGAAGAAAATGACAACCCACTCCAGAATTCTTGCCTGGAGAACCCCCGTGGACAGAGGAGCCTGGCAGGCGACAGTCCATGGGGTTGCAAAGAGTTGGACACGACTGAAGTACTTAGCACATAACTGATTTACAATGTTGTGTTATTTTCAGGCATGCAGCAAAGTGAGTCAGTTATACATATACATGTATTCACTCTTTTTTAAGGAAAAAAAATTCTTTTCAACCTTGGGCCTCTTTTTACTTCTTGTTTCTTTGTCTCTAGCCTGAGAGTCAAGTCAGGGATTACACAAAGCAACAAGGAACCCCAATTCCTGGATTGGCTTTCTTTTCAAAACCAGGACAGTTGACTGTTTTCTTCCAGGGATGCTGGGTAGGTAGCATCACCGAGGGAAAAGAAATCCCAGTGAGAACCAGTTTTTGGCGCTGCCTCTGACACTGACTAGCTCTGTGATGGACAGGGAAGCCTGGCGTGCTGCAGTCCACGGGGTTGCAAAGAGTCGGACACGACTGAGCGACTGAACTGAACTGAGCTGAGTGATCCCAGGTGAGTGAACTAGAGAGATAAACGCTGCCTGCCTGACCCTGACGTTCAGGAACCACCTGCCTCCCCAGGAAGACCCCAGGTGCAGGCACTGCATGTGGCAGCCAGCCCCCATCTGCCCCTCCTCCATCCCCACCCTCTTCCTGGGGGCGGGGGAGGGGGGAGAAAGCACCTGGAGACAAGCCAGACTGAACTGGTTCCTACTTGAACTGGAAAACTTGGAGAAATGAGGCCAGGCGACAGGGCGACCCGGCACCAGGGGAAGCAAATGCAGGGAGTGGGCAGGAGGGAGGCCTGCCAACGCTACTGCCCTGATGAGCTTGTTCACCCTCTACAGCAAACCCTTCTCCTGAGACCAGCTGGAGGGTCTCTAACTTAAGAGCACCCCACTGGAAGAGAATCAGTTGCAGGGGACAGTTCTAGGTCACAGACCCTCACTGAGCAAATGGCTTTGGCTTTGAAACAGGATTGGGGACAGAGCGTAGAGGCCTCCCACATCCTGGGACAAGATCTGTGTGGCCCACCATCGGCCGTTTGGGGACAGCCGATGAAGGATCCCTGTGCTTTCTCCAGGGTGGACCCGGTGTGCCCACAGAAGGTAAGAGAAAGCCTCACACTGAGAGTCACTTAAAGGAGAAGGTGAAGGCGAGAAGGACCTACCGATTGAATTCCCTTCCCCCCAGCCCTGAGCATGCAGTCTGACTTCTGCAGAAACCTCCAGATGGTCAGGCACTCTGATGGTTCACCCAGTTTCAGCATTGATTGAATTCTCAACCTTTCTCTGTTTCTACAAATAGAGTTAAAAATTCCAGATCTACAATGAGATAGAGGCTTCCCTGGTGGCTCAGTGGTAAATAATCTGCCTGCCAGTGTAGGACACACGAGTTTGATCCCTGGCTCAGGAAGATCCCCTGGAGAAGGAAATGGCAATCCACTCCAGTATTCTTGCCTGGGAAATTCTATGGATGGAGGACCCTAGTGGGCTACAGTTCATGGAGTCGCAAAGGAGCTCATAGGGACCCGACTTAACCACTAAAAAACACAGACAAAAAAAAGCAATGAAGATATCTGAGGGTCATTGAAGGGATTAACACCCACCCCTTCCCTACACATCACAGCCCCCCTTCCCATCCTATCTTTGTTGAAGGTACCATCTTCCATCTCTCTCTCTCTCTCTGGTCAAGCACAGAGACCTCAACAGCCCCCAGGCAACGGTAGGACTAGACAGAATGCCACCCAGGTTTGGGGTGGGACAGCCAGATCAGGGAGGAGAGGGGAACTGGCATCATGTCTTTGCACCGTGCTCCACAACAGACACCCGAGGAGCCAGAGGATAATGCTGATGAGGGTCAGAGGAGCAGGGGTGGCACCACTGGATCGTTGCCCACAAGGCTGGAACCCAAAGGCGTGGTTCAGGTGCTTGGTCCCTGTGACTCCAAAACCCCAAAGTTCTGGAAACCAATGTCCTTTGTAACTCATTGGTGGCAAAAGCTGATTTAACACCCTGTGAGGCTGTGGGTGTCCTTTATCTCATTTAGGGTGAATGGTATTTTTGCTGCCGAAATACTAAAAGGATATGATTTTGCAGATGCAGTCCCAGAGCCTCCTGGGGGTATTAAGCATTATACAGTATATGCAGTGTACAGACTGTGTTACCTTTCCATATATGAAAAAAATTTTAATGTACTTCAGAAAGCATCGGAATTCTGAAATCCATCTGGTTCCTAAGGTTTTGGATAGGGAACTGTGGCCATAACGATTGTGTACGAATGGCCCATAAGCACAGGAAGAGATGTTGAACATAATTAGCCATCAGGGAAGTGCAAACCAAACCCCAGTGAGATACCACTTCACACCCACTAGAAGGGCTGTAATCAAAAAGGCAGCCGAAACAAGTTCTGACAAGGATGGAAGGCAACTGGAATCTCATTCCTTGCTGGTGGGAATGTAAAAATGGTGCAGCCACTTTAGAAAACAGTTTGGCAGTTCTTCAAGAAGTTAAACATAGAGTTACCATATGACCCAGCTACTCTCGTTCTAGATATACAGCCAAGAGAGATGAAAACCTGCGTCCACCCAAAAGTCTCTATGCAAGTGTTCATGGCAGCATGATTCGTGATAGCAAAAGACTGGAAACAACCCAACTGTCCATCAATTGATAAATGTAGGAAGAAAATGTATGTCCATGCAATAGAATATTATTTGGCTGTAAAAGGAATGAAATACTGACATATGCTATGACATGGATGCATCTTGAAAGCACTAAGTAAAAGAAGCCAGTGACAAAAGGCCACATATTATGTGATTCCATTTCTAGAAAAATATGCAGACTAGGAAAATCCATGGAGACAGAAAGTAGATGAGTGGTTGCCAGGGGCAGAGGAAGGGAGGAATATGCTAAAAAGTGTTGATTTCTGTACTTTAAATGAGTGAATTGTGCAGTATATGAATTATATCTCAAAAAAGCTGTTTAGGGACTTGCCTCGTGGTCCAGTGGTTAAGACTCAGAGCTTCCAAAGCAGTGGGGCATGGGTTTGATCCCTGTTCAGGGAACTAAGATCCCACATGCTGCATGGCTTGGCCAAATAATAAATCAATAAATAAGTTGTTTAAACAGAAATAAAAATCAAGTCTAATAGATACAGCTGTGGCTAATTCAAAACAAGGCAGCAGAGTGTCAGGGCAGGTGCTATGGACCGAATATATTCCTGGAAGATTCATATGTTGAAATCCTAACCACTTCCCAGGTAGTGCAGTGGTAAAGAACCTACCTATCAATGCAGGAGACATAAGAGACATGGGTTTAATCCCTGGGTCAGGAAGATCCCCTGGAGGAGGGCATGGCAACCCACTCCAATATTCTTGCCGGGAGGATCCCATCAACAGAGGAGCTTGGCGGGCTATAGTCCATAAGGTTGTAAAGAGTCAGACTCTAAGGGACTTAGCAGCAGATGATGGTACTAGTAAGTGATTAGTCCGTGAGGGTGGAGCCCCCATGAATGGAGCTCGTGCTCTTACAAAAGAGGCTCCACAGACGTCCCTTTCCCTCTTCCATATGGCTATGGTGAAAAGACCACCATCTAGGAAAAAGAGCCTCACTAGACACTGAATTTGCGGGCACCATGATTTTGGCCTTCCCATCCTCTGGAAGTGTAATGAATCAGTGCTCATTGTTTATAAGCCACCAGGTTTATGGTATTTTTTGATCGCAGCTCACATGCAGTAAGACAGCCTCTTGGGAATTTCTTAGGCCCTCCCATAAAGGATGAAAGGGTGACATTGGCCAGAAACAAGCTGCTGCTATAGCAGAGACCTTTGAGATGTCCCTCCCAGGGAGTGGAATATGCTAACAACCATGAGATTCGGGGCTCTGACCATGCAGCCCACCATCCTCAACTAAATGGCCTCATGGGGCCAGCTGGGAATATCCTATGGCAGGTGCTATCTTGAGCAGCCACGTGATTAGCACTCTCCCTGCACTAGCCATGGGGGTTCAGTGGTGGTGGGGAGTCTTTCCTAAAGGACGTGTCTATGGCAGTTGCTTCTCTCGAGATGCACAGTTTTATGAAGGGTGTGCAGCTGGCAGTTCATTCACTCTTCATTCAAGTATCAAAGAAATTGAAAAATGTCCGGAGAGAAATGGTACCTAAACCCATGAAAGAACGGACCTTCCTAGAGATTGTGGCATGCGTGTGTGCATGCTAAGTTGCTTTAGTCATGTCCAACTCTTTGCAGCCCTATGGACTGAAGCCCGCCCGGTTCCTCTGTCCATGGATTCTCCAGGCAAGAATACTGGAGTTGGTTGCCGTGCCCTCCTCCAGGGGAAATCTTCCCAACCCAGGGATCAAACCTGCATCTAACCTGCGTTGGCAGTCACGTTCTTTAACACTAGCACCATTGTGGCATTCGAGGCAAACAAGCGGCTCTTGGTATAATTTCTGGATACACTGGTTTAGTTGTGACCCCATAGCTCGACAGGGAGGAAGCCTGTGAAATAAACATGCCACCATCTCTCTCCTCCCACCCTCTACTTGCTGCCCATGCCTCCCATTGACGTCTCCCAACCCGGAGAGAGAGCCAGGGAGCCTATGGATGAGTCAATACCGTCAGCCTCCTGAAGACAGAGAAGAGAAAGAAAGAAGATGCATCTAGTGGGCAGAGAAGGACCTCCAGGGCAATGATAAGCCGGCTCCAGCATGTGAGGTCCTGAATCAGCCCACACTCAGCATCTGTCCAAGCATGACCCTGTGCCCAGAGCTCTAAGTGACAAGACATAGTTGGACGAATAAGACCCACTCACCTGATGAGACAATTATGATAACAAGAGAGGATGTGTGTTCAACTGAGTAAAGTTCCAAAGGAACTCAGAGAAGTAAGAACCTACCCCACTTGGAGTGGGGTGATGAGGAAAGAAGCCCTAGGTCAGAATTTTATTGTTTTCAGTCAAAGGCCAAGACACACAGAACAAAGAATAAATACAATGTGATCTTTTAAAAAAAAGTTATGGAGATATGACTACACAGGTGGAATACAGAGAAACTGGGCTTCCTACCATAGAGTAGGTTGATCTCTGGCCTAGAGATCCGGGACTGTGGGCAGGTCAGGTGTGTCTGGATGACATTTCTTGGCTTTGAACAACTACGGTCTCGTGTTGCAGTATTCTTTACAGCAAGAATCAGCAGCCAGCATCTCACCATGAGAAAGGGGACATTACCTCTGCCTCTTTTCTATTCTGCTCCATGGTTCGAAGATTCTTTCCCAAAGAACAGACTTAAGAAGATACCTTGTGATGGGAATTTGCTGTATGACTCAGGGAACTCCAACAGGGGCTCTGTGACAATCTAGAAGGGTAGGGTGGGGAGAGAGATGGGAGGGAGGTTTGCAAGGGAGGGGACAAGGGTGTACCTATGGCTGATGCTTGTTGATGTATGACAGAAAACCCCAAAATACTGTAAAGCAATGATCCTTCAATTTAAAAAATAAACAATGTAGAAAAGAAAAGATACCTTGCACCTGCATAAGGAAACCCCGTGTGTGTCCTTCCAGCAAGACTCTTCTCTGCTCAGCTTCTCCCAGTTCTTCACTTCCTCGGGGAAGTAAGGAAAGGAACTGTTAATAATACCTGTTGCCTGAAATACCACGTTATCTGGATATTTCCAAAGTGGTGGCACTGGAAACCATTGAAAAGTCATGGTTTTTTATTCATTCATCCCCTTCCATCCCAGTCCCCACCCTGGTGATACCTTCTTGGGTCACTGGTCTTCTTGTCTTCCTATCTTCTCCACTGACTAAATTTGGTGTTCCTGTGTATTTATCTTTCCTGAGATATAACCCAATGACACCAATCATTTAAAATTGGTGTCCCTGTATATTTATCTTTCCTGAGATATAACCCAGTGAGAAGGTGAAGGTGAGACCATATTGAACGACAGAGAAGCAGTAAGTCACACATAACTGCATCTACCCAATCCAGAATCTAAAATCTAGCCTAGATAGAAGATGTCCAGATTATTTTAGCCTGGAGTCCTGTGGAGATAATGAAGACTTAACATGATGTGTTCTGCCTTTACTGGGATTCAGCTGCATTGGATGATGCTGGCCTTATGTTATTTTATTTCCCTTTAATAAATAAAGGCCCGTGTGTTCGCTGTTTTAGGATTTAGTAGTAGCAAAGTTTGTCTCTGCTGCCAGATGGTTGTGCTTCCTTTTAGGAGCTATGCAAAGATGGAACTTGCTGTGTTTCTTTTTATTCCATGGAAGCTGAGATGCTCAGAATTAAGTTATGTGCTTATTTGCATCAGTTTTACAATGATCTACTCCCCTTTGTTATGTGGGAGTAGATCTTATTCTTTTATTGTTATTTTAGAAGTCTTCATTTCTTGATTTCACTTATGTTTCCTCAAGTCCTTTTCTGAAGAAGGTTGGGGATAGATGGGTAGCTGGGTGATTAGTTGGTTGCATGATATATAGATAAATAGATGGATAGACAGATGAACCAGTTGGACAGAATTGTGAATAAGGGAAAGGTAAACTCCAGCCTAGTTTCTCTACCAGATTTCCTTTTATGCCATGGGCTTACTTTCTCTTTCAAGGATCCTATTTTTATCAGACTTTTCATGACAAGCTGTGTAGCACACTAAGAGTCTTGTTCTGGAGTCACAGTCAGGTGCAACTTGCAAACAGCTACTGTATCTGTGTAAATATAAGAAGCTTACCCTCAGTTTCCTCATCTGTAAAATGGGGATGATAGCAATTCCTACATCATTTTCTTGTTCTGAGGTTACAGTAAGGTAGTACATGTTAATTGTTGAATATGAGGCTTTGAACCCCTCCAAGTAATCTTGAGTCCCTGAGTGGTCCTGGCTAGTTAAGCCAGTGAATGTTCCATGTCTATGACAACATAGCATGTCCATGATAACGGGATGGTCATTTGACTCTGTGGGCACTGGAGGGCAGAGAAATCCAGGGAGAGTCACAAAAGAGCAGGAGAGGGAGTGTCTGTCTAAGAGAAGGGCTCTTGTTCCAGTCGACACTCCAGTGTCACCCCAACCATCGCTCCTTGGACCTCAGCCCAGCGGTCTTCCTGGAGCTTATGCTGAACTATGTCACTCCTTCTCAGAAACCTTTGATTCACCCCCTACCCTATAGAATGCTTTTCATACTCCTTGGCCTGACATTCAAAATCCCCCTTGTCATGTCCTAAACCTCAGAATCTCCTGGAACCTCTCTGTTAAGTCCACATTTTGGAGCCTGCTCCAAGAAGAATGTCTGAGGGCATTCAGGGGTCCCACAGTTCCAAGGCCTCATATCCATCCATACCTGGTGTAGGATCCAGGCAGGGAGGTTGTTGAAATGCCAGGACCCAGTCAGGTCAGGACCTCAACCTCTTATGTATATGGAGCTGGTCATGGGGTGGGGTGGTGGGTGCACAGTCTTCCACTAAATCTGTGCTCACCCCAGGGCCTTTGCACATGCTGGTCTGAGGTGAGCACTCCCCCGGCACCAACTCTATACCAACTTTCTGCTCACTCTGTTCAGAATTACTTCCCTTTGTCATCTGATCGGACATTTAAATGCCTATCTTGCCTACTACCTCCTTGAGAGCTGAGACTAGCTCAGGCTGTCTTTGTGTCCTTCACTGGATCTGGTGCATTGCTTCACAGATTTAGTAAATGTACCCAAAACTGCCTGATGAAATAATGAGTTGCAAAATCTAATTTTCGTCATTTATTTTTAAGCAGGAATGTTCAAGCTATTGCCTCCCACGAGATGATTTAAACCTTTTCTCCAATTATGCAACTGAATGTTCTAAGGAGGTTTCCCACATATGCAGGCGCCGAGGAGTTTTAGGATCCTTGGAGGGTATTCCTAGAGCCACGGGAACCACGTCATGGAGCTTGGAGAGCCTGTGTGCAAGCCACATTCCTTTCCTAATGCTCCCCTTGAAAAAGAAAGAAAAGAGCAAAGTACAATCTACCAAACCAGGCTTTTTGGTGGATGGTTTAAACCCAGTTCAAACACTCTGCTTTCCTAAGCATCTCTCTTTTCCTTGCCCCTGATTATGGCTTCCAAACCAACAGCCAAAAATATAGGATGTGGGAAAGCTTGAGTAAGAGAGCAAAGCCAAAATGTCTCCGTCTCTGAAGGGGAAAGGCTGTTTGTTGTTGTCCTGTTGCTCCTATCGTCTTCTCTAGCTCTGTTAAATTTCAGCACTTACCAGGCATTAGCTAAATTGATCAATAGGTTTTTATTGAGCCCTATGCTGTGTTCATGGGGTCGCGGAGATTCGGACACGACTGAGCGACTGAACTGAACTGAACTGATGTTGTGTTAGGTATAGTGCCTCTACTGTTTTCATGCTGTGAATTTTAATTTCTACTTTGGCATTATTTACTTGTTTCACTAAAACATTTGTGCTTATTGGGAAAAAAATTCTGCAAGACTAGTGAGGAGTCACCTTACTTAGGTGAGATTTTATTCTGTGATGGATTCTCCAGGAGCTCTCCAGCATCCGTTTTTCTCACCTTCAAAGGCCCAGAGACTACAATTCCCAGACTTCCTTGCAGTTAGATGGGGCCATGTGACCATATTCTGTCCAATGGGATACATACACCCCTGTTTGCGACCCTCAGTTTTCCATTTCCCATCTACACCTGCCCTTGGTGGCAAAAAGGCCTACATAGTAAAGATACAAGATGGAGCAGAGCCCCCCCCCCAATCTGAAATAGATTTGAGGACTTGAGTGAAATACACTTTTACTTCCTTTAAGCCCCTGAAACTCAAGGGTCTATTTTTAAGCATAACTCTTGACTAATACGTATGGTTTCTTCAACTTAGTGTTGTTTTTGGTCTGTTTGGGTTTTGTCAGTTGGCTTATAATCTTAAAAGGACTGTGTCCTTTTTCTGTTTCATGAATCTGGCTCAGTGAATCATCCTGAGAGGAAGTACTCAATTCTGGGTCAAGAAGATCCCCTGGAGAAAGAAATGGCAACCCACTCCAGTATTCTTGCCTGGAAAATTCCATGGACAAGGAACCTGGCGGGCTATACTCCATGGTGTCGCAAAGAGTTGGACACGACTGAGCCACGTCACATGTATGTATGTATGTATGTATGTATCTAGATACCAATGCTCTTGGCCAACTTTTTGTTGGCTTTCTGTCATCTGACCCCAGGTAGTTTTCTTGCTGTGTACTGGCTCCAAACCTCACAAGACACATTTGAATGGCTCTGTTTCTCATATCTTCCCCTAGGAAGTGTATCAAGACCTTAAGTCAGCTTCTCAAGTCTGGCTTATTTGAAAATGTGCAAATGAATTGAAAAGAAACCCTACAGACACACTAGCCCAACCTCCTGCTGGAGTGGTCTTGTCACAAAACTCCTTGAAAGAGTTGTGCAGTCTCCCCTTCCTCACCTCCTATTCTCCCCCTAGCCTGCTGCAGGGTGACCTTTGTACCCACCACCCCATGGCTCCCTACTGCTTGTCTTAGTTATCGATGTGGCAGATGAACCCCCTTCAGCACCCCACTCCCCACCTTTACTGTCTCCCCATCACACTGACCTTCTTCTGTTCTTGTCCTGTGCATATGTTTCCCTCCCAGTAACTGGAAACTCTCCCCAGAGAAGCTTCCTTCATCCCACCAAGTGTGAACAATAAGTCTCTTATTATTTATTTTATTTTATTTGTTTGGGTATGCTGGGTCTTAGTCATAGCACGCAAACGCTTTAGCTGTGCCATGTGGGGTCTAGTTCCCTGACCAGGGATTGAACCTGGGCCTCTGCATTGGGAGCACGGAGTCTTACCCGCTGGAACAACAGGGAATCCCCAGTATGTCTCTTAGACGTCCCTATCTGACAATCAGTCCGTGCTAGTGCTCAGTCACGTCCAACTCTCTGTGACCCATTGACAGTAGCCCACCAGACTTCTCTGTCCATGGGATTCTCCAGACAAGGATACTGAAGTAGGTTGCCATTTCTTCCTCCAGGGGATATTCCCAACCCAGGGATCAAACCTGCATTGCAGGTGGATTCTTTACCCGATGAGTCATAGAACCCTGTATTCAGTTCAGTTCAGTTCAGTCGCTCAGTCGTGTCTGACTCTCCGCGACCCCATGAATCACAGCACGCCAGGCCTCCCTGTCCATCACCAACTCCTGGAGTTCACTCAAACTCATGTCCACACAGTCGGTGATGCCATCCAGCCATCTCATTCTCTGTCGTCCCCGTCTCCTCCCGCCCCCAACCTTTCCCAGCATCAGAGTCTTTTCCAGTGAGTCAACTCGTCGCATGAGGTGGCCAAAGTATTGCAGTTTCAGCTTTAGCACCAGTCCTTCCAATGAACACCCAGGATTGATCTCCCTTAGAATGGACTGGTCAGATCTCCTTGCAGTACAAGGGACTCTCAAGAGTCTTCTCCAACACCACAGTTCAAAAGCATCAATTCTTCGGCGATCAGTTTTCTTCACAGTCCAACTCTCACATCCATACATGACCACGGGAAAAACCATAGCCTTGACTAGACGGACCTTGGTTGGCAAAGTGATGTCTCTGCTTTTTAATGTGCTGTCTAGGTTGGTCATAACTTTCCTTCCAAGGAGTAAGCGTCTTTTAATTTCATGGCTGTAATCAGCATCTGCAGTGATTTTGAAGCCCAAAAAAATAAAGTCTGACACCGTTTCCACTGTTTTTCCATCTATTTCCCATGAAGTGATGGGACCAGATGCCATGATCTTTGTTTTCTGAATGTTGAGCTTCAAGCCAACCTTTGCACTCTCCTCTTTCACTTTCATCAAGAGGCTTTTGAGTTCCTCTTCACTTTCTGCCATAAGGGTGGTGTCATCTGCATATCTGAGGTTATTGATATTTCTTCCAGCAATCTTGATTCCAGCTTGTGCTTCTTCCAGCCCAGCGTTCCTCATGATGTACTCTGCATATAAGTTAAATAAGCAAGGTAACAATATACAGCCTTGACGTATACCTTTTCCTATTTGGAACCAGTCTGTTGTTCCATGTCCAGTTCTGACTGTTGCTTCCTGACCTGCATACCGGTTTCTCAAGAGGCAGGTCAGGTGGTCTGGTATGCCCAACTCTTTCAGGATTTTCCACAGTTTATTGTGATCGACACAGTCAAAGGCTTTGGCATAGTCAATGAAGCAGAAGTAGATGTTTTTCTGGAACTCTCTTGCTTTCTCCATGATCCAGCGGATGTTGGCGATTTGATCTCTGGTGCCTCTGCCTTTTCTAAAACCTGCTTGAACATCTGGGAGTTCACGGTTCACATATTGCTGAAGCCTGGCTTGGAGAATTTTGAACCCTGTATTTACTCCATCCTATTCCCATCACAGAGTATTATAACTCCCTGCACACATTTATCTCCCAACTGGACTGTGTATTTATGGTGGACTCTGTGTTGCATCATCTGGACCTGCTTTCCATGAAAGACGTGTTGCTCCTGCTGCTAGGATCATGGTCAGCAGACAGCCTGCAGCTGTCACCCTCTTTAGGGAGTATCTCTGTTGCAGAAAGCAGTCTTGCCCACGGTCATGTCCATTCCCATGGCAGCCTATATTCAAACTGACTCAGGGTTCTAAGGGCCTAGCCAACTAAGCCAAACTCAGGACAACTCTGATGGGCTATTCTAAATTCCTCGAAGTTGGCTGAGTCCACCATTGGGCCTGCCAAGCAGCTAACAAGTATCTGACAGTCCTTCCTGTTATTAAAGATGCCATTCACTCAAATGTAAAAGATCATTCTCTCTGGAATTAAGATATGAAGGTAGAAATGAAGGGACTAGTTGTGTTTCAATAGCCATGATGTGATTCTTGAATTTGATAAAATTCAGTTTGTGTTAAGCAATGCTCTTATGATATAATGGGCTTCCCCAGTGGCCCAGCAGAGACTCAGGTTCGATCCCTGGGTCAGGGGAAGGAAATGGCAACCCACTCCAGTATTCTTGCTCGGGAAATCCCATGGACAGATGGTGGGATATCCATGGTGGAAACCCATGGACAGTACTGGTGGGCTACAGTACATGGGGTTGCAAACAGCCAGATACAACTGAGTGACTAAACAAAAACAACTTGTGAGATAATACAGATCTTTTCCCCCCTCTTGTAGCAAGCTAGTTGTAGAGTAAGGTAAGAGTTTCTGTTCCAAGGATTATATTTTGGCATGTGTCTCTGTAACTGGCCTAGGGCCAGCTAACTTCTATTTCACTTAAGCGTTTTAACTGACTTTGGTAAACTTTCTTTTTCAAAGATAATGCAGGTAGGATTGTACTCAGAGAACTAAAATCTCATGAAATCAGAGGTGTTAGCATATCAGGAATGATCATTTGATTGAATTTGGTTCTTTAAAAAAAAAAAGTAACAAGTTCCAAGACCAAATGAAAACAACGAATGACTCTCTGAAACCTGGAAAGCAAGGGAGAATCACAAATGTAGAAAACAAACTTATGGTTACCAAGGGGGAAGTGAGGGAGGGATCAATTGGGAGATTGGGATTGACATATATACATTGCTACATATAAAACATATCACTAATAATGACCTACTGGGTGCTCTGTCATAACCTATATGGGAAAATAATCTAAAAAAGAGAAGGTGTATGTATATGCAAACTGACTCACTTTGCTGTACAGCAGAAACTAATACGACATGGTGAATCAAATACACTTCAGTAAAAATTAATTTAAAAAAATTAACAAGCTCCAAGACCAAATGAAAACAAAGACTGTCTACCTGAAAACTGGAAAACAAGGTCATTCTGAGGACTCAGAGCGCTCACAAGCACTGGAGTAGGGTTTCATCTTCCTTCGAGTTCCATTTTTAGAGACACATTCTGAGAATTTCCTGTTGGAAGTAAATACTTCAGGTGGCAATATGTCAGATCATTGTTGAAATTTTTAAAGTGGTAGAAATACAGGACTTTCAAGAAAAATGAATTGCAATCTGATGGGTGTGATAGAGGCCTATTTATTTCTTACTGATCACAGTCGCTTGGTGATCTTGTTACAGACACAGGAAAATTCTCACTTCCAATGCAGGGCATAAAAGAGGGCCTACCTTGTGTTCTGCTATACAGAAAGTCAATATAAAAGCAAAAAGAAAAAAAAAAAAGTAAAAAGGTATACCTCCCAAGCTAGGCTTCTAAATAAAACTTGGGTAGTGTTTTCCTCTGGCCGTAACCGTGTCTCATGTTTCTAAGAGTGTCACTTTCTTAGTTACGTCCCTAGAGGCCCAACCTTTGAACGTGAATCCTTCCAGCTCAGGGACCAGTGCTGCATCCCCATGTGCTTCATTCACTCCTTCACTCCACTGATATTCAGCATCTCCTGTGTTGTGCGCCATCTATGTAGGATGAAAAGGAGAGAGAGAAAAGGTTATCTCCCACACCCACTCCTTCATTCAGCTGACTTGAGCAGCTCCTGTGTGATGTGCAACATAGATGTTGTTGTTGTTCAGTTGCTAAGTTATGTCCGACTCTTTGAGACCCCATGGACTGCAGCCTGCTAGGCTCCTGTGTCCTTCACTATCTCCTGGAGTTTGCTCAGATTTGTCCTTTGAGTTGGTGATGCTCTCTAATCATCTCACCCTCTGTCATCCCCTTCTCCTTTTGCTCCAATCTTTCCCAGCATCAGGGTCTTTTCCAGTGAATTGGCCTCTTTGCATCACTTGGCCATAATATTGGAGCTTCAGCTACAGCATCAGTCCTTCCAATGAATATTCAGGACTGATTTCCTTTAGGATTGACTGCTTTGATCTTCTTGCAGCCCAAGGGACAAGAGTCTTCTCCAGCACCACGGTTCAAAAGCATCGGTTCTTCAGCGCTCAGCCTTCTTTATGGTCCAACACTCACGTCCATACATGACTACTGGAAAAAACAAAGCTTTGACTATATGGACCTTTGTCAGCAAAGTGATGTCTCTTCTTTTTAATACACTGTCTAGGTTTTTCATAGCTTTGCTACATGTATGGGACGCAAAAAAAAAAAAAAAAGACCATTCATTGATCCTAATTTGAATAAGATGAGTGTACAGCAGAGGAAAAACATATACATATATACTTACATGGAGAAGGAAATGGCAACCCACTCCTGTCTTCTTGCCAGGAGAATCCCATGGACAGAAGAGGCTGGCAGTCTATACCCCATGGGGTCGCAAAGAGTCGGACATGACTGAGCAACTAACACACACACACATGCTTACCAATAATAGGCTATGAGACGAAAGTGGTTGTTGACACAGGATAAGCAGTTTGGAGGAGACAGCATCTGTCTGGCCCGCAGAGAGGATACCATCTAGATGGTGGCACCTCTCCTCTGGGGCAGGTGAATGGGGTGAGACCAGGTCGCCTTGGGGAATCACCTTCTCTTTAGATGGTGACAGTTGACATTCTCCTCAAAGCATGTGCTCTGGACATCACACTTCCCACAACTCTCTTTTCTTTCAAACCTAATAGCTAAGTAGCTTCCTGTTACAGGTGAGACCATGGGCAGATGGTCAGTCACAGAGGAGACAGGTAGTGAGTGAGATGGGGCTTTTTGGTTGGACTGCTCTGGCTTCCAATTTTATGTTGCCACCTTCTAGCTTCTAGACCCTTGAGTAAATTCCTTAACTCTTCTCAGCCTCCGTTCTCTCATCTGTAAAAGGGCTCAGTAACCCAGTGTCCGAGCCCAGGAGGATTGCCTGGAAATCATGTAGCATTTCTCCCACACTTTGCGTGTGTTTTTCTGTACTTAGTTGCTCAGTCCTCTTTGTAATCCCCTGGACAGAGGAGCCTGGAGGGCTACAGTCTATGGGATTTCCCAGGCAAGAATACTGGAGTGGGTTGTCATTCCCTTCTCCAGGAGATCTTCCTGACCCAGGGATTGAACCCTATTTTCTTTACACAGAAAAAAGGCCCGCAACTAAGTTAAGAAATTTAACATGGATTGGATGCAGCTTCAAAGAGAAAAGGAAAATTTCCAGAAAGCCTTTAATGGAAGATCTAGTTCTTCCCGATGGTTCTGAAGAATGTCAGGAGTCTCGACTCTACCTCGGCTCATATTTAGCCTACAGTTTATTAGTTATTTAAATGTCCTCTGCCTTAGGCTTTACACAACAAAAAGTATAATGCAGTTACTTGCACTTTGGTGACTTTAAGGTCTGAGAAAGTCTTAAATGGAATATTAAGTCCTGCCAATAAGTGTGTATAAAAGTAGGGTTGATACACACATATGTCTGGATGGTACTGTTTGTGTGAAAGTCGCTCAGTCGTGTCCAGTTCTTTGCAACCCCATGGACTATACAGTCCCTGGAATTCTCCAGGCCAGGATACTGGAGTGGGTAGCCTTTGCCTTCTCCAGGGGATCTTCCCAACCCAGGGATCAAACCCAGGTCTCCCGCATTGCAGGTGGATTCTTTACCATCTGAGCTACCAGGGAGGCCCTGGTACTGTTTGGGGGCTGCCTTTCTGGAGGATACCTTGGGAAAATGCTGTGTCTGGCCACCTGGCACTGGACTTGTCCCCAGTACTATGGTCTGAGCCCTTCCTGGCTGGAGAGACACAGGGGTGGGGCTCAGGAGTGGTGGTTTCTGTGAACTGGCAGGTGCACTTACAGGCTGGTTGGCCCCTGGAGGCGCCCACTCTTGGTTTTCAGTTCTGGGAGGATTGGAAGGGGGAAGAGGAGTAGCTCTAGGGGGATTTGGGGGCAGCAGCCTCTGCCCACCAGTCTGGAGGTACATCTTGTTTTAACAGCAGACAACCTGAGTCGAGCCTACTTTCCATGTGTCAGCCCGATACAGGACGGCTGTCAGGACTCTTCTTTGCTAATGTCCCTTGTGCTTTTGTGAATACTACAGTCTAGATGCCTGGCTCTGGCCCTCACGTTTCACGGTGCAGACAAGCCCGTGGCCATGGCCTCAGAGAAACCAGCCTTAGGGAACCTCCTTCACTGTAAGATGGTCTTCAGCCTACAAGTTAGACTCTTATCACAATCTCCTTCATGTGTTTCTTCAACTGTATTTCTTTTCTTGGTGGGCTGTGTTGTGTGGCTTAGTTAGAGGAATATTAGTTTCCTGAGTAGGGAATTGAACCCTGGACCTCTGGCACTGGACCACTGGACTGAGCCAGGTCATTCCCTTTAACCGTATTTCCTTAGAGGAGATGCTAAGATAAGCGCTAGACTATTGATATTATGTGTTGAATAGATAATTAATGAGAACCAACTGTCTAGCACAAGGAACTCTACTCAGTGTTCTGTATTGACCTAAATTATTTTAAAAAAGAGAGGGATTTATGTATATGTATAGCTGATTCACTTCGCTGCACAGCAGAAACTAATATAACATTGTAAAGCAACTATATGCCCATAAAAATTAATTTATAAAAGAGATATGTTAGCACTAGAATTCCACCTGTGATGGTATAGGAAAGGTTTGTGTGTTAGTTTTTGTTTTAGCCTGATTTCCTTTGCCTCTTTTTAGAAGATTTCTTTTTTTTTTTAGGAAGCGCCCCCTCTCCCATCCCCGAGTCAAAATAAAAAGCCTCAGACTGAGCCCATCAAGTGTGAGGTCATTTCCAGTTTTAATCCTGCAAAGAATGAGGCTGACCCACCCATGCCAACCTCCAGGCCTGACCCTTTGCCCCGGCGGCCCACTTCAGGGACCATAGTACTTGTCACGTGAAGGCCTTTAATGAGCTGCAGAAACTGATAAGAGAGAGCTGTCGACAGCAGCTTGGAGGGTTTTCTGAGGCTCTCATGACACCCATTTCTCCATACCACGTGTTCACCCTCTTCACTCATATCACATCGATATAATATCCTCATATCCATACCAAGAATCTGCCAAAAACACTGACACCGTGTCCAACCATGGAAGCACGCATCCAATTTGGAACAGTTTATACCCTTTTAAAACTCACACTTGGACTTCCCTAGTGGATTAGTGGATTAGAACCCACCTGCCAATGCAGGGGACCCAGGTTCGATCCCTGGTCGAGGAAGATCCCACATGCTGCAGAGCAACTAAGCCCATGCACCACAGCTACTGAGCCTGTGCATGACAGCTCCTGAGCCCACACACGCTAGAGCCTGCGCTCCACAGTAAGAGAAGCCTCCACAATGAGAAGGCTGCCCACCGCAACTCGAGAGTAGCCCCGGCTTGCCGCAACCAGAGAGAAAAGCCCATGCAGCAATGGAGACCCAGCACGGCCAAAAATAAATACACAACTTTCAAAATGCAATAAAACTCATCCTCCTTTTTCTAGGCCTTACAGGGGGAGATGGTGGGAGTGCAAGGAAAATGAAATCTCACTTTTTGCTTATTCATCCAGCCCTGGGGGGGTCCGTGCAGGTGGCTGTGGGGAAGTTTGGACTACAATTTACTCCAGTTTGCAGGGAGCTGTAGTCAGGAATGTGAGCCCCACGGTAAATGCCAGCACTGGGGAGAAGCCACAGAGAGCTAATGGCCCATTGTTGCTGCCTGTCACGTGGTCTCCTTGGGGGCCAAGCCCTCTCTAGACAGAGGCCTGGCTCTTGGCAGCAGCCCCTCAGCTGCCACTGGCAGGGATTCCTGGGGACACAGGCGCTTCTGTGTCCCCTCCCCGCCCTCCCCCGACACGGGTGAGAGACTGACCCGGAATCAGCACAGCTTTCTACTCGAACCTTTTGTGCCTAAACAATGGTTAACTATGGCTTTCAGCGAACCGCAGAGGCAGCTCCTTTCACAGCGGGATTTCCTTCCCTGTGGGTTTTCCCAGCTGTCTTTGTCTGAGGTCACGTCTAACAGATGTCTGCGGGCTTGGAGAGCCTTTTGAGAAACCAGTGACAACGAGACCTGAGGTCCTTCCGGGAAAACCATGACTGAGGCCCTTCCGGGTTCAGTTGAGGCTCATAAACGTATAACCCTCAGTTGCTCGGTTGTGTCTGACTCTGTGTGACCACATGGACTGTAGCCCACCAGGCTCCTCTGTCCATGGATTCTCCAGGCAAGAATACTGGAGTGGGTTGCCATGCCCTCCTTCAGGGAATCTTCCTGACCTGGGGATCGAACCCATGTCTCTTAAGTCTCCTGCATTGGCATTCAGGCTCCTTACTACACTAACACCACTAACCTGGGAAGCCCCCTACAAAGGGTAAAAGACCACTTTCAGGGAGAGTCAGGAGATGGCTTGTGGTGCAGTGGGATGGAGATAGAAATCAAATTCCGAGAATTCCTCTTTTGAAGGCCTCCCGTAAGCTTATAAAGAACTCTGAAAGCATGTGTAATATGAAACTGCAGAGTAAGAGTATTGTCTTTTTAACCAACACAATAAACTTGATATATCCTAAATAGTCATCCTTCAGAAGTGTTCCCCAGGAATCAGAGAACTCACTTCGACTGTAGTTTCATTGCTTCACACATAATTCGAACTCCTCCTTTGGAATTATTTCCCTAGAAAATCAATTTGATAATTAATAGTGAAAGCATTGGAAACCATCCAAAGGGCTAATAATGGGGCATGAGTAAGTAAAGAATCTCATAGGGTCATTAAAATATTGTTCATAGAGACCATGAGACCATGCTTATGGTAATATGTGACATGAGAAAGGAATATGTGAATATATATTAATGATTTCAAGTTTATAAGAAAAAGTAAACCAAAGAACGGCAATGTTAAAAAATGTTCAAACTACCGCATGATTGCACTCTTCTCACATGCTAGCAAAGTAATGCTCAAAATTCTCCAAGCGAGCCTTCAACAGTACGTGCACCAAGAACTTTCAAGCTGGATTGAGAAAAGGCAGAGGAATCAGAGATCAAATTGCCAATGCCCATTGGATCATAGAAAAAGCAAGAGAGTTCCAGAAAAACATATGCTTTATTGACTATGACAAAGCCTTTAACTGTGTGGATCACAAAAAACTCTGGAAAATTCTTCAAGAGATGGGAATACCAGACTACCTGACCTGCCTCCTGAGAAATCTGTATTCAGGTCAAGAAGTAACAGTTAGAACTGAACATGGAACAACAGACTGGTTCTAAATTGGGAAAGGAGTACGTCAAGGCTATATATTGTCACCCTGTTTATTTAACTTATATGCAGAGTACATCATGAGAAACGCTGGGCTGGATGAAGCACAGGCTGGAATCAAGATTGCCAGGAGAAATATCAATAACCTCAGACAAGCTGATGACACCACCCTTACGGCAGAAAGTGAAGAAGAACTAAAAAGCCTCTTGATGAAAGTGAAAGAGGAGAGTAAAAAAGCTGGTTTAAAACTCAACATTCAAAAAACTAAGATCATGGCATCTGGTCCCATCACATCATGACAAATAGATGGGGAAACAGTGGAAACAGTGATAGACTTTGTTTTCTTGGGCTCCAAAATCACCACAGATGGTGACTGCAGCCTTGAAATTAAAAGACACTTGCTCCTTGGAAGAAAAGTTATGACCAACCTAGACAGCATATTAAAAAGCAGAGACATTCAGTTCAGTTTAGTTCAGTTTAGTTCACTTCAGTTGCTCAGTCGTGTCCGACTCTTTGCGACCCCATGAATCACAGCACGCCAGACCTCCCTGTCCATCACCAACTCCCGGAGTTCACTCAAACTCATGTCCATCGAGTCGGTGATGCCATCCAGCCATCTCATTCTCTGTCGTCCCCGTCTCCTCCCACCTCCAATCCCTCCCAGCATCAGAGTATTTTCCAGTGAGTCAACTCGTCACAGAGACATTACTTTGCCAAAAAATGTCCATCTAGTCAAAGCTGTGGTTTTTCCAGTAGTCGTATATGGATGTGAGAGTTGGACCCAAAAGAAAGCTGAATGCCCAATAATTGATGCTTTTGAACTGTGGTGTTGGAGAAGACTCTTGAGAGTTCCTTGGACTGCAAGGAGTTCAAACCAGTCCATCCTAAAGGAAATCAGTCCTGAATATTCATTCTAAGGACTGACACTGAAGCTGAAACTCCAATACTTTGGCCACCTGATGCGAAGAACTGACTCATTTGAAAAGACCCTGATGCTGGGAAAGATTGAGGGCAGGAGGAGAAGGGGACGACAGTGGAGAATATGGTTGGATGGCATCAATGACTTGATGGACACAAGTTTGAGCAGGCTTCGGGAGTTGGTGATGGACAGGGAAGCCTGGCATGCTACAGTCCATAGGATTTCAAAGAGTCGGACACAGCTGAGCAACTGAACTGAACTGAAAGTAAATGTAAAGGAAAGGAAGAAAATCCTCCGCAAAAGAGTAGTTGTATTAAGCCAGTGGAATTATAGATGATTAATTTACTTTTTTATTTCCCAAATTTTTAGCTGTATGATTATGTACCTATGTAATAACAAAATATAATTTTTGAAAAGTTCTATGAAAATTGTAGCCTGGGAAAGATTAGTTTAATAGGCTTAGGAGAAAATTAGTCTGATTAATTTATAATTGCACCTTACTTTGGGTAAAAATTGCTATTATGCAGTTAATCACCTCTTCTCTGATTCTTTGGCTATGTCTAAAAATCAGATCTACTTTTAAAAGTGGTAAAATTTGCCACCACCAGATTTTTCTGTGAGAGCACGGATTCTTGCCCATTTTGTTCAGTGACATATTCCCAGGTCTTGAATGGTGCTTGCTCATAATGGGACTCGGTGCGTATTTCCCTAATGAATGAATGGTCTGTAGGTTGTGAAATGAGCTGGAATGTAGGACAGAGAAAGGGGCTGTAGGATGAGAAGGAAAATCAAAGACAAGAATTGCAGGGAATGCTTTGCGGGAGTCAGCTAGATGCACCTGCTGGATTTGCCCAGACCCTCGGGTCCCCTCTGCGTCTCTGCATGCTCTCCCATCCCCATCATGCTTTTGTTTCTCAAGGCTCAACACCTGCTACACTTCTTGGAGAACTACTCTCGATCTGCTGGAGCTGATTTGCCTGTCAACGAAGAGCAAGGGCAGTGCCAGGAAATTCTTTCCCCCAAGAAGCCCTGTGCCCTTGACGATGATTGCCCCCACCTCAACTCCCATTCCCCTGTGGATTTGGCTGAAACTGTGACTTTGCTGAAAATCAGACCCTTCCTTGGCTCAGAAACATGACCCAAGACAGCAATAATTCAGCAACAGCAAGAAGACATCACATTCATGGGCTGCTTCTTAGGTACCAGGCACAGCTGTAATGAGTGTCACATTCCGTTCCGTTCCGTCGCTCAGTCGTGTCCGACTCTTTGCGACCCCGTGGACTGTAGCCTACCAGGCTTCTCCGTCCATGGGATTCTCCAGGCAAGAATACTGGAGTGGGATACCGTTTCCTTCTCCAGGGGATCGTCCCGACCCGGGGATCGAACCCGGGTCTCCCGCATTGGAGGCAGACGTTTTAACCTCTGAGCCACTTCATTGAAATAGGGACTGCCACTGTTCCCATTTTCACTTGAGGCAACAGAGACACAGTGTGGCTAAATAACTTGCCTCTGCATTTGAAGATCTCGTCCCACCTTGAGTTGGACATTTTCGACTGTCTTCCGTGAAAGGCCTGGAACTCCTCTTGCTGATTCTTTTCCTGGTGGAAAGACAGACCTGTGAGAAAGCAGCAAAGACCAATCAAGGAGTGGAAAGGTTGGGAGCTTAATGGAGGTGTGGACAGATGGGTCACCCGAGCTCTGTGTGGATAGAGCAAGCACAGAATCAGAGTCACCGAGAAAGCCCCCACGTCTGTCAACACGAAGAGAAGAGGCAACGCTTGAGGGCCTGTTCGAGGCCTGGGTGCCAATGGCACATTGAGTAGATGCCGAAGACCAGGCTCCTGCAGATGCTTCACTTGTGTCTTCAGGGACAGTCCTTGGTCTGGTATCTTTGGGTCTTTAAGGAGCTGAAACTGAAGTAAACGTGTGACACTTGGTGCTTCTTTCCACTGGTAAGGTCATTTTGTTTGTGGAAGTGGGAATATTTAAATGCAGAGCTATATTAAAACCTTCTTTCAGTTTAGCAGGGGATTATGCCTGGTCACTATTTGTTGGGTTAATGAGTGGATGAATGGGTGAGTGTGAATGACAGAATAATGAGGACGACATTCCTGAAGGTTCAATCCAATTCTAGGACTCGTATGATGAGGGAGCCATCAGCTGTGTAAGAGATGGATGCAAAGGTACAGGGAGGAATTTAGATGAGCCACAACAGGACTATGAGCCCAGGTAGACCAGGTGAGAGTCCCGAGTGGCAGCAGGTGAGAGTTGGGTTCAAAGAACAGGTTACACCCATTTGGCAGGGAAATCAGGAAAATCAATCTAAAGGAAGGAGAATTCAAAAATTAAGATCAGTCAAAAAACAAAAGTTTTCACGATTGTGGTGGATTTGAACTGATCTAGTTGTTTATTGCTGCCTGGTTCTCCAGAGGCTGGGAACTGCCATGGGCAGTTCAAGTCAGGATGGTCTTGAATGTCAATCAAACAGTGGCAGCTTCGGTCATACCCTCCTCCTGGATATGCTCTTGTCATCGGGCTTAATTACCTGTTTGAATTAGAACAGTCTTTAGTTTGGATGGGAGGGGAGGGGAGTTTGGGGGAGAATGTATATATGCATATATTTGGCTAAGTCCCTTGGCTGTTCACCTGAAACCATCACAATATTGTAAATCAGCTACTGTTTTGTTCAGTCACTAAGTTGTGTCGGATTCCTTGTGACCCCATGGACTATAGCCCCCCAGGCTCCTCTGTTCCCCACTATCTGCTGGAGTTTGCTCAAATTCATGGCCATACCCCAATAAAAAATAAAAAGTTCAAGTTAAAAAAAAAAAGAATAGCCTTTGAAGGTGTAAAAGGGTATGGACTGATAACAGTTAAGTCTGCAAATGTAACCTTGGCAAATGTTAGGAGGAATAAATTGAATATTACTCTGTGCCCAATTAAGCACAGAATAACAGTGTGAAAATGGAAATTTATCAGCAGTTGGATAGCTTCATTGCAAGTTAATGACAAAGCTGTGCGTGGTGAATCACGTGTTCCAAAAATGGCTGACTACCACAGCATGTCCTGTCCCACATGCATTTCGGTGAGGGGTGACCTTCCTGCTTCCCATCAGGAGGGGCAGTTTACTTCACCACACCCTGGGAATCAGGATGGGCCCCGTGGCTCCTTTCATCCATCAGTGGCTGTGGAATCCTGCTGTCGCAGTTCCAAGCATAGACCTTCACTGGCCTGGCAGCTTCTGTTTCCTGCCCTTGGAAACGCTCACAGCTGTAGTGCTCCCTGGAGACCCAGCCACCAGGCTGGGGGAAGTCCAAGTCACGCGGAGAGGCTCATGTAGGTCAGTAGCCCAGCTGAGACACTGTCCCGGTGGCCCGTGTGAGTGGACCTCAGAAGATATCCAGCCCAGCGAGTCCTGGGGCAACTGTAGCCCCAGCTGACACGGTATGAGGCTGCAGCTTCATGAGAGACTCTGAGCAAGAACCACTCATCCCTGTCAACTCACAGAGCCGTGAGACCTGTCAGTTGTTATTTAAGCTATTAAGTTTTGAAGTGGTTTATTAGGTTGGTGCAAAAGTAATTGCAGTTGTGAACTGTGAATTTTAAATCACTGTAACTAGGCTCAAACACATCTTTATTCATCAAACTAGGAACCATTACAATCAACACACTTCTGCCAACAAGAAATAAATTGGTTTATCCCTCTAGCATAAAGATCCAAGCCTTGGGATTTGTTGAACTCTTGGAAGGCATTTTCTGCTTCTTGCTGGTTGGGGAAGCATTTTCCCTGCAAGACGTTGTCTAGATGCTTGAAGAAGTGGTAGTCGGTTGGTGAGAGGTCAGGGGAATGTGGTGGATAAGGCAAAACTTTGTAGCCCAACTCATTCAACTTTTGAAGGGTTGGTTGTGTGACATGTGGTTGACGTTGCCATGGAGAAGAATTGGGTCGATTCTGTTGATCAATGCTGGCTACAGGTGTTGCAGTTTTTGGTGCGTCTCATCGATTTCCTGAGCACACTTCTCAGACGTAATGTTTCATTGGGGATCAGAAAGCTGTAGAGGATCAGATCAGAAGCAGACCACCAAACAGTGACCATGACCATTTTTTGGTGCAAGTTTGGCTTTGGGAAGTGCTTTGGAGCTTCTTCTCGGTCCCACCACTGAGGTGGTCATCACCGGTTGTCATATAAAACCCACTTTTTGTCACACATCAGAATCCAATGAAAAAATGGTTCATTGTTCCTGTGGAGAATGAGAAGATACCACTTCAAAAAGCCAATTGTTTTGATTTGTGGTCAGCTCATGAGGCACCCACTTATCAAGCTTTTTCACCTTTCCAATTTGCTTCAAATGCCAAATGACTGTAGAATGGTTGATGCTGAGTTCTTCAGCAACTTCTTGTGTAGTAGTAAGAGGATCAGTTTTGATGACTGCTCTTAGTTTGTTGTCAACTTCTGATGGCCGGAAGAATAGGGCCGGCCACTATGCTCCTTATTGTCAAGAATCTTGTCTCCTTTGCAAAACTTCTTGAACCATCACTGCACTGTATCTTTGTTAGCAGTTCCTGGGCCAAATGCACTGTTGATGTGAGTTGTCGCTGCTGTTTTATGACCCATTTTGAACTCAAATAAGAAAAGTGCTCGACTTTGCTTTCTGTCTAACATCAGTTCTCTAGTCTAAAATAAGTAAAAAATAAACATCAAGTAATGTCATTAGCCAAGGTCCGTCTAGTCAAGGCTATGGTTTTTCCAGTGGTCATGTATGGATGTGAGAGTTGGACTGTGAAGAAAGCTGATCGCTGAAGAATTGATGCTTTTGAACTGTGGTGCTGGAGAAGACTCTTGAGAGTCCCTTGGACTGCAAGGAGATCCAACCAGTCCATTCTGGAGGAGATCAATCCTGGGTGTTCATTGGAAGGACTTATGCTAAAGCTGAAACTCCAATACTTCGGCCACCTCATGCGACGAGTTGACTCACTGGAAAAGACTCTGATGCTGGGAGGGATTGGGGCTGGGAGGAGAAGGGGACGACAGAGAATGAGATGGCTGGATGGCATCACCGACTCGAGGGACATGAGTTTGAGTGAACTCCGGGAGTTGGTGATGGACAGGGAGGCCTGGCGTGCTGTGATTCATGGGGTCGCAAAGAGTCGGACACGACTGAGCGACTGAACTGAACTGAACTGAATGTCATTAGCAAAAAAGCATAAAGTGATAAATGTGCATTAAAAAGATGTATAACATAACCACATTTATTTAAGAATGTATTCCAATATCAAACAGCAAAGTTCAACAATGCAAAACTACAGTTACTTTTGCACCAACCTAATATTAAAACTCAACAATGGATATTTGGAACACCAAGATGAGGGGCTAGACTATGGGCCAAGGAGAGCTGTTAGTGCAGGCCTGGGGATGGGGCGGTGGAATATGAGTGGTCAAGGGACATCTGACCCCACAAAGGGCAAGACACTCCAGGGTAAATGCCTGGTGTGGAGGTGGCTGAGGGGGCAGGAGGCTGGATTCTGGCTGGCTGTTACCTAAAACCTCAGCTTTGTTGCCTGTGCAGTTCCCTTGTGGCTCAGCTGGTAAATAATCTGCCTGAAATGCGAGAGACCTGGGTTTAATCCCTGGGTTGGGAAGATCCCCTGGAAAAGGGAATGGCTACCCACTCCAGTATTCTGGCCTGGAGAATTCCATGGAGTGTATAGTCCATGGGGTCACAAAGAGTTGGATATGACTGAGCGACTTTCACTCACTCACTTGTTTCCTGTAAAGTGGAGCTAAATCCTGATAGGATGTCATGAGAGGACGAAAGAAGGTGATGTAAATGAGCGTACGTCACACTCTATGAGCCTTCCGTGAAGGTATCATTATGACTTCCTACAGGTGCTTGGATGTTAATATTTGTTAGTATCTGAAGATGACACCTCTCGGCTTGTCATGAATGGGTTTCTCCTTGGAAAGGTCTGCTCATAGAAACTACAAGAAGCAATTTTGCAAAACATTTATTTGGCTACACCGGGTCTCAGTTGCAGCACGTGGGACCTAGTTAGTTCCCTGCCCTGGAATTGAACTTGGGCCCCCTGCATTGGGAACACAGAGTCTTAGCCACTGGACTACCAGGGAAGTCCCCTGAAACGCCTCATGGCAATTTTGTTTTGTTTATTTCTTTGGCTGCACCGAGCAGCTTGTGGGATCTTAGTTCCCTGACCAGGGATCCAATCCCTGTTGTAGCAGTGAAAGTACTGAGTCCTCACCCCTGAACCACTGAGGAATTTGCAACTCTTAAACCATAAGCACATAACGCTGTCGTGGGCCCTGTAAACTTCTCATTCATTTGTTCAGTTATTTGTTCACTTATTAAAAAATTACTTGAGTACCAATTATATGCCAAATAGTGTTGTTGGCACCGGGCATAAAGCAGTGAATAAAACGCCAAACCCCTTCCCTCATGGGGCCTGCAGTATCAGTGTTCATGGTAAAACATGGCCTACAGTATTAAATTACTGGGAGCAATGTGATGTGTGGTTACTTGCATACGTTCAGGAGTCAGATCAACCTGGATGCACCTTCTGACTCCACCACTTAACAACTGCAAGACTGTGGGCAAATCACTGCAGCTTTCTGTGCCACAGTTTCTCTCTCTGCAAATTCAGTATCGTCGTCATCATCAGCCCCATTTCATAGGGTTGTTATGACAATCGAAGGAGTTAATGCGTGTGAAGGATGTGGAACAGTGACACACAAAGTAAGCTGTGTTCCGTTAAATATTATTAATTATTATTGCTATTATCATTACTTTGTTTCAGTTGGGAAATAGCTTGCTATATCTCTTCTTGTTTTGTGATCAATGATAGTACACTCTCAATTCAATGTGCTAAATCTTCCTTCCTTCCTTCCTTCTTTTCTGTAGAAAGAGGGACAGTAGATGGTTCATGATATTCATTTACCTGCTAAAGTGTCCATGGCATGTCCATGGCACGCAAGGTTGAGAAATTTGATCTAAATTAGTTCCATAAACCGACAGATTCTGTTAGCAACGGTTGGCTCAGTATTTGAATCTATGATCACCTTTTTATAGATCTCCCTGATCAAAAAGTAATCAGTGAATTTAGTGAAAGCAAGGGGAGCCTGGACCACAGGGCCCAGTGGATCCTATTCACACTGCAGTCTAGGTGGGAGTCTGGCCCACAATACATAGGGTGTATGGAGTTGTAACATTGAGGTCTTAGTGGACCGAGTCTAAAAGGTCAAGGAAAGCATGAATGACATATTTCCTCAAGAAATGAAGGCAGTTTTAAAAAGGAAGTAGAGTTAGACTCTCATATAAATCTGAGTGCCGAAGAATTGATGCTTTTGAACTATTGTGTTGGACAAGACTCTTAAGAGTCTCTTGGACTGCAAGGAGATCCAACCAGTCAATCCTAAAGGGAATCAGTACTGAATATTCATTGGAAGGACTGATGCTGAAGCTGAAACTCCAATATTTTGGCCAGCTGATGCAAAGAACTGACTCATTTGAAAAGACCCTGATGCTGGGAAAGATTGAAGGTGGGAGAAGGGGACGACAGAAGATAAGATGGATGGATGGCATCACTAACTCAATGGACATGAGTTTGAGTAAGCTCTGGAAATTGGTGATGAACAGGGAAGCCTGGCGTGCTGCAGTCCATGGGGTCGCAAAGAGTTGGACATGACTGAGCGACTGAACTTAAAGTGAGATTCTAAAGGTCATGGAGCTGGCTGTATTAGTGAATAAATAATGAAAAGCTCAAGGAAGAGGCTTTCTATTATGTAAAATCCCAAGGCAAGCAGTTCAGAGTGGTTATGGCATCAACACTGTTATCAGGTGTGCGGGTTCCTTTTTCTTCTACCATCTGCAGAGTGGGGCCTCGTTTCTCAATGTTTACCTCTAGATACAAAATGACTGCTGGAACGCCAGTGATCATGTCCCTATTCCAGGCAGGAATAAGGAAGCTTAGAGGGAAACAACCAAAAGCGCCTTTACTAGCTGAGTCAGTCCCTCTTTTAGAAACTTTTCCAGGGACTCTGTCAATGGTCTCATTGACCATTTTAGACTGGAGAAACTGTCCCCAGGGTGCTGTGTTGGGAAGAACTGTGCTGAACCTTCTGTGATGAGGTTGAAGACTTCAGGGGGGCTGCAATGAAAGCCCTATGTTGACTGACACTTTGCCCTCTAAGCTCCTTTGAAGTCAAAACCCATCAGATATAATACAAAATATCTGATGCACTTAATTATGACACTTCAAGTTTTCAAAGTGGGGAATCTTTTCTCTGATTTCAAATAAAAATCATACATATTTAAACAGCCTTTGCTTTTCCTCCTCCTCTCGTTTCCTCCCACCCATCCTCCTACCTCATCTCCAAACCTGAATTCCTGGATTAATTTTCAATAAAGACAGTTCAGGGAAGAATTTTAGCTTCAATAATTTTTTAAAGTTGCTATAATTCATTAGTGGGTCACTTTATACCTTCTACCCCTGGCATTTCAGATAATGTTTTGTGAGAGTTCTTTGTGTGAATTTTATAACTTGAAGCCAGAAAAGCTAGAAGTTCTTCTGAATGAAGCCCAGGACTTTCAAGTTCTGATCCTGATGAAATCAATCACTTTATTTATTTAATTAGAATTTTTGTAAACTTTATCGCTGAGTGAATTTTAGGTGATTTACAAAATTAAGCATGATTAAAAATAAAAGTGTTAGGCTTAAAAACAAAACGGATTTTTGAAAGGCAAATATTTTCCGTTCCTCTGACTTATGAAAAGGAAAACACATGCTGAGGCTTCTTTGACATCATACTGTGTTGAAATGTAATGAATGTTTGCCAAGTGCTTTGAGATCTACCCTGAAAATTATTATCAGCTTTAAGTGTCATTGTTTTTCTTCCCTGGTGGCTCAGACAGTAAAGAATCTGCCTGCAATGCAGGAGACCCAGGTTCTGTCCCTGGTTGGGAATATGCCATGGAGAAGGAAATGGCAATGCACTCCAGTATTCTTGTCTGGGAAATCCCATGCACCGAGGAGCCTGGTGGGCTACGGTCCACGGGGTCACAAAAGTGTCAGACATTACTGAGTGACTAACGACACTTAGCATTAACATCCTACCTCTGATTTAATGTGAGCTGTAGGCAAAATCTTCAGCTTCAAGGGACAAATAACTTCTTAATATAGTAACACACCCTGGCTTTTACTCTCCTCAGTAAGCAGTTACAGAAGTGAATACAACGTGTGCTAACATGCAATAGACACTAAAGATGGATTTTGGTTCTTTCTTGATGATCCTTCTCATGAACACTTTGTAAAAAAGGTGCTAATGTGACAGTCTTGAGCTGAAAGCCTGGCTGGCTCCTTAGAGAGGAGTTATTCAAGCCAACCAGTTTGCATTGCCCTCCTAGTATATCTTTAAAGGTTCTGGGCACAAAAAAAGATCCTTTTAAGATATCATCTCTTGCTGGCACTGCAAGAACAATAAATGGTGTTTATGGATGAAAAGCATCCTACAGGAAACTGGTCCAAAGGATCAGATTCTAGTCTCTATTTCATCATTAACTGGCTGTGAAAGTGAAAGTTGTTCAGTTGTGTCCGACTCTTTGTGACCCCATGGACTATGCAGTCCATGGAATTCTCCAGGCCAGAATACTGGAGTGGGCAGTCGTTCCCTTCTCCAGGGGATCTTCCCAACCCAGGTCTCCTGCATTGCAGGCAGATTCTTTACCAATTGAGCTATTGGCTGTGGTGTTTTGAAAAGGTCACTTGGATCTCTCTGGATCTTACTTTTCTCATCTATGAATTGCAAAGATCTCTTCCAGCTTCGTTAATTTATAAACTTATGAAACACTGAACTTTATTCATTCTCTATGAGACCCATGTGCCCCAGCATGAGAACGGTCTGGGCCATCTCTTGTTCCCTGTGATGTGACATGGTTAGTGTATTTCATGACAACAATTTACTTCTTGTTTGTGATCAGCACGAATCAATGATTAACACTTGAGTCAGCTCAATCCTGTGGTATCTTAAATCTAGCAGGTAAAAAATAACTGCCATTTGGTAAACAGGTATAAAATGTATTTTAAAAATCTATTGGCAGTTCCCTGGTGGTCCAGTGGTTAAGAGTCTACCTGTCAATGCAGAGGACACAGGTTTGATCCCTGGTTTGGGAAGATCGCACGTGCCGGGGAGCGACTAAGCCCGTGGGCCACAACCACTGAGCCCACACGCTCTAGATCCTGTGCTCTGCAACAAGAGAAGCCACCACAATGAGAAGCCCTCATACGGCAACTAGACAAAGCTCAAGTATAGCAGTGAAGGCCCAGTGAAACCAAAAATAAAAATAAAAATCTATTAATAGATGGAGGGAAGAAAGGAGTGGAGATGGGGAAGAAGTGGGCAGTACAGAATTGTTATTTTTTTTCATATTAGCTAATCTCTGCTTATGAAAGGCAAAACTGGTTCCTGATTAAACCACATAGATTCAACACTCAATCTGGATACATTTTATTGATTTTTTTTTAAAAGTGAGAATGCAAATGGAGTGAGATCCTCCAGATGTAATTTGGAAAAATGAATTGGTTGTGTTTTAAATCACAGAGATTAAAAATCATCAAATGGTTTTGCCTTTGTTGTTAATGCGTCTGTTACTGGGTTTTGGTTAGTGGGGATTACTCACAGCTCGTGAGTGTTTGAGGAAGGAGGTGGATGAACTGTTGTTTATTTATTTCTTTAACCAGAGAGAAGTTTCTGTAAACACATGGTCTCCTTAAAATCTCCGTACATATGTGCTAAGCCATTTCAGTCATATCTGACTCTTTGTGACCCTATGGACTGTAGCCGGCCAGGTTCCTCTGTCCATGGGATTCTTTAGGCAAGAATACTGTAGTGGGTTGCGGGGACCTCCTCCAGGGTATCTGATTAAAATCTCCAGGGCTACAAAAGAAAGCGGAATTCGTGGGAGATTATGGGCACACCTCCCCCTACTGGACACCATTTGAAACTGCTTACTTGTGTGGTCCCAGCTGGCAAAGATGTGTCAAAGGGGGATGGTGGTGGTGTTGACTCGCTGTGTCCCACTCTTTGTGACCCCATGACCTGAAGCACGCCAGGCTTCCCTGTCTTTCACTATCTCCCCGAGTTTGCTCAAACACATGTCCATTGAGTCAGTGATGCCATCCAACCATCTCATCCTCTGTCGCCCCCTTCTCCTGCCCTCCATCTTTCCTACCATCAGGGTCTTTCTTTTCCAATGAGTTGGCTTTTCTTATCAGGTGACCAAAGTATCGGAGCTTCAACTTCAGCATCAGTCCTTCCAATAAGTATCCAGGGTTGATTTCCTTTAGGATTGACTGGTTTGATCTCCTTGCTGTCCAAGGGATTCTCAAGAGTCTTCTCCAGCACCATAATTTGAAAGCAGTTCTTCAGCATAGAAGATTCCTATGGAAACAGGAACCTTGGGATTCTAACTTTTGTTCAGGAGGTGGGGAGAATAATGACAGGAGTGTGTGTGTGTATGTTTCCTACCAGACAGGAAAAACATCATAGAAAAAGGCATGGAATTCAGCAGCCACACTAATTTAATTGGAGAATAGGTAGTATGTATGACAAATCATGTGTATTCAGCTAGAGAGCTAGGTAGGATCTAGATGTCTAAGGTTTCCAGCAACCAGCTGCAAAATGGGGAGTTGCTGAAGCTAATTGTAAGTGGAGGAATTAACTTGATTATTTTTCTCTGATCAGCACTCGTTTTTAGGCTGTGCCCCATCAGCTAGCACCTGTTGGCTAAATGCTGTGCACAAGCATTTAGATAGATCCCAATCTCATTTGGATCCTGACCTCAAGCAGCTTAGAGTCTAGTCACTTGATGAAATTCTTGAATAGACAAATTGATATTGATAGAATTCAGGTCGGTGATTGACTAGGGTGTGGGGAAGGAGGTATTGATTGAATGCTGACCAAAACAAGGAAACTCTCTGAGGAGATACTGTGTATCCTCTCCAGGAGGTGGTGAAGGACAGGGAAGCCTGGTGTGCTGCAGTCCATGGGGTTGCAGAGAGTCAAACACAGCTGAGCAACTGAACAACAACAAAATTGTGGCGCTGGTTACATGATTGAACACATTTATGGAATTCATCTATTTCCACTTGAAATACATGAATTTTATTATGTGTAAATTATACTACAATGAAAGTGAAAGTTAGTTGCTAAGTCGTGTCTGACTCTTTGCAAACCCATGGACTGTGGCCCGCCAGGTTCCTCTGTCCATGGAATTCTCCAGGCAAGAATACTGAAGTGGGTAGCCATTCCCTTCTCCAGGGGATCTTCCCGACCCAGGGATAGAACTCAGGTCTCCTGCATAGAAGGCAGATTCTTTACCATCTGAGCCACAATTTAGGAAATGTTGAAGCACAGGAAGTTACTACCGGCAGCAAGGTACTTGTGATTTGTCACTTCTAAATTGTGTTAATTAATAATTAAAACGTAGCTTACTTTAATAGAGTAAATAAATGCACTTTAACAAAGAATTGTGACTTTATTCAAAACAAAACAAAGAGACATGGTGAACAGAATGAGTTACTCTTACATATTCTTGAACGGAGAATGGAAAGAAGGGGGTATAGGGAATACTAAGAACAATAATGATTGGAGAATTTTCCAGAACTGATGAAAGACATGAATCTACATAAAGCATAACATGCACCAAGTGTGGATAAGTAAAAATGTGCTCCTCCATTTACAGATTTCGTCTACCACAGAAAAATAAAAAAATAAAGAAAAATGAATAAATTTCCACTAAACTAAGTGAATTTTAGTGGAAATAAAGAAAAGCTAACAAAACTAGAAAAACTGAGACAGCCGAGTTATAATGAGTTTTTCAAAGCTTGATCAATCATTTTTCTAATTAAGCTTTTCTAATTCTTCTTTGATCTGCCCAAATTTTCATCGTTCTTGGTGCTTTTATTTAAAAACCAGAGTTAGATTTTCTTTGACCACTAAAAAAAAAAATCACATTTTCAAATGAAGCTGGAATGAGAACTGTGAAACAGTGAAGAGAGTTGCAGGAGGTCTGAAGAGCAGTTTGATTTGACATTTCAGTGAAAATGGAAAGAAAATTCCTTGATAGGCAGAATTTCCCATAAAGTCATGAAGTTACCTTTTTCCTTCAGCATTCAGGTAAGCTCTTTATACACTAGGAAGTATGTTGCAGAAAAGAAACTGAGATAAAAGACCACAAGTAGGTTTGAAGCTGCTTAAAAATAGAATAAGGGAATCTTACCATGGGTTGGTGGTAATAGAAATCATTTACTTTGGACATCTGATTTTATTAACCTGTAATCATTTACATAATAATCTGCTTAAGCCATGAATTCAGAGATGTTCCCCTCATGCATTCAGATTTTAGGAATACTTTTGTCTTCTATAAATAGATAAGAACTAGAAGATAGAGATTAAGAGAAAGCCATAAATTCAGATGCAAACTACCTTCCTTTATTCTTGCTTGTGTTTATCCTAGTCCTTATTCATTCCTGCCGTTGGCAGAGAGCCCAGAAACCACAGGTTCAGTTATGAAGCAAATTCCTTACTGATGACTCCAAGAAGGGATTTTGGTTATGTCTAAGCTGGGAGAAATGTGGTAATTTCCATTCATCTGTTCAAAAGCTCTGTGGGGATTACAGTACCAATCGAGGTCATTCAGCATTCCAAAAGGGAGACGATTGCCCCCTTTTCTCTAAAACAATTAGAACTTCAGGACACTGCCTGCCTTTGAATAGATCGATCTTTTCATAAAAGTACATGAGCTACACAGACATAGAGAACAGACATAGTTGCCAAGGGGGTGGGAGGGTTGGGGAGGGAAGGAACGGCCTTTAGGTATTCAGTTCAGTGGCTCAGTTGTGTCTGACTCTTTGTGACCCCATGGACAACATGTTAGGGATTTTCAGAGGTTAACTTTATATATATAGGCTGGATTAAAAAGTTCCTACTGTATAGCACAGGGAACTCTATTCAATATCCTGTAACAAACCACAATGGAAAAGAATATGAAACAGAATATATAGGTACAAATTTTTTTTAAAAAAAGTACTTGAGCTAATTTCCTTTCCCTGAAAATTGCAGCATATTTTCAGAGATGTGAAGTATGCCAAAGGGAGATATTCTGAATCTCGTATGAGCAAGCTCACGTAGGCTTTATACCATCACAGCTTTTGAGTCAGTTTATTTACTTCCTGTTTAAGAATTCCACATCCATTGCTCATCAGTCAGTGGGTCACTGTGAGAAATTTGCATAATTACATTATCTCTTTGGTGGCAAGGAAGAAGAGAATCATCAGTAGGTTTTCCTCTTAAGGATAAATCCTTAAAGAACTTTTCTTACTACTGTGAGGAGATCCTTGAATTTATTGGGATCTTGGGCCAATTTGGTAGAAGTATCTTCTTATTAATTGTTTTTCATATTTTTAGTGTTTGGGTTGTCCAGTGTCCACTTGCATTAGTGAATGTGATCGTCTCTTTTTTAACACTAAGTGAATATTTTAGTGTAGTATTTTAATTTCTCTAATGATTTTTTTCTCACTATTTTGAGGGTTTTATGGTGTTTTATCTAGAGCTTGCTGCTGTTCAGTCACTAAGCTGTGTTGGATTCTTTGCAACCACGTGGGCTGTAGCCCACCAACACCACAGTTGGAAAGCATCAATTCTTCGGCCTTCAGCCTTCTTTATGGTCCAACTCTCACATCCATTCATGACTATGGAAAATCCATAGCTTTGACTAGACAGACATTTGTCAGCAAAGTGATATCTCTGCTTTTTTAATATGCTGTCTAGGTTTGTCATAGCTTTTCTTCCAAGGAGCAGGCGTCTTTTAATTTCATGACTGCAGTCAACATCCACAGTGATTTTGGAACCGTCTTGATTGCTTACCACCAAAAATTTCCATCGTTTTTCAGTGCCCTTAATTTCTGCTTTTCCATACTCAGTTTCGAATAAAGTCAGTTTTCTTTTGGGGAGAACTTCAGAGTTCTCTGCTTTTTGGCAAAATCTCTGAGTCATTGTTCCAGAGCTGAAGGCAGGGACAAAAATGCTCCTCTCCAAGGACACCCTGCTTCAGGAGCAGAGTGCTGGGTAGGGGCAGGGCCTTCTGATCTTGTTAGCTTGCCTTCCTTGGTGTGGAAACTCCGACTTATAAGTAGACTGAGATGAGGGTGGTTGGAGCTCCTATATTTTTAGCCTATTGCACTTGAGGTAGAGTCTTTGCCCTTTGAGTGGGTCTTGGTGGTAAAAGGTGCCTTGATCTCTTATCCACCCTTACTTGGAATTCAGCCTCTGCAACACAGACCTGGTGGCCTGCCCCTGCCAGGAAGATACTGTACGCATTGATTGGCAGTTGGGGGGAGTGAGACCCCCATCTTCTTGGGTGTACCCACCTGAGACAGAGCTTCCATTATGCTGAGCTGGATGGGTGGGGTGGGCTGTAGCTCAAGTGCCATGGGTTTGTACTATTCTTACCAAAATTTAGGGGCTCAAGGCTTTCAACTGTGGTACTAGAGAGGACTCTTGAGAGTCCCTTGGGCTTCAAGGAAATCAAACCAGTCAATTCTAAAGGAAATCAACCCTGAATATTCATTGGAGGGACTGATGCTAAAGCTGAAACTCCAATCTTTTGGCCACCTGATGCGAACAGCCCTCTCCCTGGAAAAGACCATGATGCTGGGAAAGATTGAAGGCAAAAGGAGAAGGAGGTGGCAGAGTATCAGATGGTTAGATAGCCTCACTGAATCAATGGGTATGAGTTTGAGCAAACTCTGGGGGATAGTGGAGGACAGAGAACCCTGGCATGCTGCGGTCCATGGGGTGGCAAAGAGTCAGACACGACATAGTGACTGAACAACAGCAACAACATTTCCTCAGTATATTTCCTAAGATTTTAAATGATTTTTTGTTTTTCAAAAAGTAATTTTCACCTGTCATGGTTGTTGCACCAGTGAGTGGGTCCATGGAGTCCAAATCACCATTCCGGAAGAACATTTCCCAATTGTCTTTTCTCTGTAACATTTGAATATTTTTTGTTTTTTTTAAAAAACTTCAGCAACAGAAGCATCTTCCTCTGTGGCATTAATTCTATCAGTAAATAAGATTTGAAAATCCCTCAGTATTTCATAGCTAAATTTTACTTGATTTAGGTCAAATCATATTGGTTAAAGCAATTGTATATATAAAGAATTAAATCACAATAATGAGACAAGTGTAAATCCCACAGTTACAGACTTATAAAGATTCCATTATGGCAACTGTAGATATTGTCACACATTTTCTGGTTTCTATTTGTTGTTTAGTCTCTGTCACGTCTGACTCTTTTGTGACCCATGGACTGTAGCCCCCTCTCTGTCCATGGGATTTCCCAGGCAAGAATACTGGAGTCGGTTGCGATTTCCTCCTCCAGGGGATCTTCCAGACCCAAGGATTGAACCTAAATCTGCAGCTCCTGCATTGCAGGTGGATTCTTTACTGTTGAGCCACTGTGGTTTCTATTAGTGTCTATTAAGATAATTTAAATAAGAAAAATGACCATTTTTTTCTAAACTTATTAAGATGTCTGTTCTTCAGTCATGATTTCTTATTCACTTCTAAAATAATATATAAAATTCTCTCAAGTGGTAAGATGCTGCTGACATTTTCATTAAGAGTTAGACAAGACTAATCAAGACTGGCTTCTAGTTGTTAGTTTGAGGTCAGACTAACAAAGTTATGGCTTCCCAGGTCACTCAGTGGTAAAGAATCCGCTGCAATGCAGGAGACTCGGGTTCAATCCCTGGGTCAGGAAAATCCCCTGGCGGAGGGCATGGCAACCTACTCTGGTGTTTTTGCCTGGAGAATCCCATGGACAGAAGAGCCTGGCGGGCTACAGCCCATAGGGTTACAAAGAATTGGACATGACTGACGCGACTCAGCGCAAGCATTAACAAAGTTATGAAACATCAACAAATATGGAAGTGGAACTGCTTGATTTCATTTTCTGTGTGAAAATGAGCCTGTGATCTAAGTGGTTTTCACGTGAGAATTAAGAAAAATGATTTTGACATTTTGTGAATGCTCCAGTCCAGACCCCAAATGATGCCTGTTAGCAGCATCCTTGATGTGGGATCCTCACAAGCCCCTTCGCTTTCTAACAAAGGTTAACAGTCCTCTGATCCATTTCATGGAGGGAAAGTGGTTTTTCCTATTGAGCAAAATGCCTTCGTTCTTCTTGCCTTCCTTTCTTTTTATTGAAGTATAGTTAGAATAGTTAGTATGTTGTGTTAGTTTCTGGTGTATGGCAAAGTGATTTTTCATATTCTTTTCCGTAATAGTTTATTATAAATTATTGACTATAGCTCCCTGTGCCATCTTTGGTATTTATCTGTTTTACTATAGCAATGTGTATCTGCCAATCCCAAACTTGTAATTTATCCCTCTCTTCTCCCTTTCCCCTTTGGTAGCCATCTGTTTGTTTTTTGTGTCTGTGAGTCTGTTTCTGTTTTGTAAATAAGTTTGTTTGATCATGTTTCAGATTCCACATATAAGTGATATCCTATGATATTGTCTTTCTATGTCTGATTTCACTTAGTATAATCATGTCTCGGTTCATCCATGTTGGTATAAATAACATTATTTCAAAATGCTCCCTTCTAATACCTTTCACTGACTAGTGCTAGGCCTATCTTCCGAAAAAAAATCTAAATCAATTTTATCTCATCTTCTAAAGTAGAACATTGATCTAGGACTGAAAATGTAATTTTATGAGAATTCACAAATAAGCCCACTTAGGGGAAGATGTATCCATTAGCAGGCTTTTGACAACAATAGGCTTCCCTGGTAGCTCTGCCTGCAATGTGGGACACCCAGGTTCAATCCCTGGGTTGGGAAGATCCCCTGGAGAAGGAAATGGCAACCCACTCCAGTACTCTTGCCTGGAAAATTCCATGGATGGAGGACCCTGATAGGCTACAGTCTGTGGGATCACAAAGAGTCGGACATGACTGAGTGACTTCAATACACAGCCCATCTGAATCAATGTAATTTAAACAGTGGGGATTGTTAACACAGTTCAGGTGAATCCCAAATGTAACTGGTTCCAAAGGTGGTTAACACAACAGCTCTGGTCAGTTTCTCTGTCTTTCTCATGATTCTGGCCCTACAAGCATCACTTCCTTACTAAATAAAGTAGAAAAGCAGGAGCTGGAGGGATTTTTCTTTTTATCCAGAACTTTTTATACTGTTAATATTTTCAGTTGGGGGGTTTCCCTTCAGTGGTTAAGATTTCACTGCAGGGGGCATGGGTTCAATCCCTGGTTGGGGAACTAAGATCCTGAATACTGCATTATTGTTGTTCAGTTGCTAAGTAGTGTGTTAACTCTTTGCAACCCTGTGGAATGCAGCACACCATAGAGAATAGGATTCTCTATCCTCCAATAACTCCCAGAGTTTGCTCAAACTCATATTCATTGAGTTGGTGATGCTAACTGCTTCTCCTTTTGCCTTTGATCTTTCCCAGCATCAGAGTCTTTTCCAGTGAGTCAGCTGTTCCCATCATGTGGACAAAGGATTGTGGCTTCAGCTTCAGCATCTGTCCTTCCAATGAATATTCAGAGTTGATCTCCTTTAGGATTGACTGGTTTGATCTCCTTGCTGTCCAAGGGACTCTCAAGAGTCTTCTCCAGCATCACAACATGTTGCAAGGTAGAGCCAAAAAAAAAAAAAAAAAGAGACTCTCAGCAGAATATTCTTCTTTTGCATCAAGGGCCAGGACTGGGTCACCTGCCAACCCTAGTCACTTTCAAAGGTAAGGGAGGATACCATAATGGACTAGGAGTTAGGTCAATCAATTCTTACCTGGACAGAACTGAAATTCTATTCCCGGAAACAAGAGGAGAATGGTTGTTGGGAAGTCAATTCATGGTGTCGACCAAAATTTCTTAATCCAAATTTGAAAATTAAGTCCTATAATAAATTGATCTAGTTTTTCCTAATATATCCTATGCCAAAGTATGTTTATATAAGACTTGGAGTGTATTTCATACACCATGAAATTCACCCATTTAAAGTGTATGGTTGTCTTTAGTATGGTCACAACTATGCAAGCATCACAATTTAATTTTAGGACATTCCCATCACCCTAAAGGGAAACTTCACATACATATTAGCAGTGATTCCCCACTCCCTTTCTTCTGCCTTGGTTCCTTTCTGTCTCTATTTGTCAATTCTGGACATTTCACATAAATAAAATCATATAATCTGGGATCATTTGTGACAAGCTCTTTTGCTTAACATAACGGTTCATCCATTTGTAGCATGTGTCAGTATTGCACAGTATTGCATTCTTTTTTTAAATAATATTCCATTTAAAACAATGTTCCATTTAAAACAAATAATATTCCATTTAAAATAGTACTATTCCATTTAAAACAATATTCCAAATAATATTCCATTTAAAACAAACCCATATTTTTTTATCCACTCATCAATAGAAGGCATTTAGGTTATTACCAGTTTTTGGCTATGACCAGTAATCTTGGTTTAAGCATGTCAGTCTTTGTGTGAACACATGCTTTCAATTCCCTTGGGAATATACTCGGGACTGGAGTTGCTGAGTCATGTGGTAACTCTATGTTTAGCATTTAGAGCATTTGCCAAACTATGTTCCAAAGCAGCTGCATCATTTTCATTCCCACCAGCAATGACTGAGGGTTCCATTTTTTCCACATAGTCACGTACACTTGTCAATGTCATCTTTTTAATATTAGTTCTCCTAGTGGGTGTGACATGGTATCTTATTGCGGTTTGTCTTGCATTTTCCTTATAACTAATGACATTGATCGTCTTTTATTTTTTCATGTGTTTGTATAATTTTCTCTGAAGAAACGTCTATTGAAATCTTTGTCCATTTTAAAATTGATTTATGTGTCTTTTCATTGTTAGTTTGCATGAGTTGTTTGTGTATTCCGGACTCAAATCCCTTGTCAGATATATGATTTGCAAATATTTCCTCCCGTTCTGTAGACTGTCATTTCACTTTCTTGATAGTGTCCATGAAACACAAAATATTTTAGTTTTGATATTGTCCAATTTGTCTACTTTTTCTTTTCTTACTTGTGGTTTTGGTTTATATTTAAGAAATCATTGCCTAATCCAAGGTCACAAAGAATTACTTGCATATTTTATTTAAGGAATTTATAGCTTTAACTTTTACATTTAGGTCTATGAAGACACTTGAATTAATTTTTTGTGTGTGGTATGAGGTCAGGGTTCAATTTCATTTTTAGGCATGCGAATATCCAGTTGTCCTAGAACCATGTGTTGAGTAGACTACTCTTTCTTTATTCAATAGTCTTGAAATTCTTATCAAAAATCAATTGACCATTAATATAAGGGACTTCAGTTCTATCCCATTGATTCATATGTCAATGCAAGTACTTCAGTATCTTGATTATTGCAGCTTTGTTGTAAACTTTCCAGTTGGAACTGTTATGTCCTCAAACTTTGTTCTTCTTCTCCAGAATTGTTTGGCTATTCTTGATCCCTTGCATTTCCATACAAATTTTATGATCACTTTGTCAGTTTTGTAAAAGTCCACCTTGGATGTTGCCACTGGCATTAAATTTGTAAATTAATTTGAGAAGTATTGCCATCTTAGATCGGAGAAGGCAATGGCAACCCACTCCAGTACTCTTGCCTGGAGAATCCCATGGATGGAGGAGCCTGGTAGGCTGCAGTCCATGGGGTCGCTAAGAGTCGGACACGACTGAGCGACTTCAGTTTCACTTTTCACTTTCATGCATTGGAGAAGGAAATGGCAACCCACTCCAGTGTTCTTGCCTGGAGAATCCCAGGGATGGGGAAGCCTGGTGGGCTTCCGTCTATGGAGTCACACAGAGTCGGACACTACTGAAGTGACTTAGCATCAGCAGCAGCAGCAGCCATCTTAGATAAATTGTCTGTTGGTCCATGAACATAAGATATCTTTCCATTATTTAGATCTTGAATTTCTTTCAACAATGCTTTTTGGTTTTTAGAGTTTAAACTTTGTCCTTCTTTGTTAAATTTATTCCCCAATATTCTATTTTTATGCTGCTGTAAATAGAATTGTTTTCTTTATTTTTGGATTGTTTCTTGCTAGTGTACATGAGTGTGTGCTGAGTTACTTTGGTTGTGTCTGACTGTGTGCAACCTGATGAACTGTAGCCTGCCAGGCTTCTCTGTCCACAGGATTCTCCAGGCAAGAATACTAGAGTGGGTTGCCACGCCCTTATCCAGGGGATCTTCATCCAGGGATTGAATCCACATCTCTTATGTCTCCTGCATTGGCAGGCAGGTTCTTTATCACTTGCTAGTGACCAGAAGTAGAACTGAATTTTATATATTGATTTTGTATACTGACAGTTTGTTGAATTTGTTTATTGGTTTACATCTAATCAATTTTAGTAGATTCTATTGGATTTTGTATATATAAGATTGTGTCATCTGCAAATAGAGATCTTTCCACTTATTCTTTTTCAACCTGAGTGTCTTTCATTTCTTTTTCTTGCCTAAATGCTTTGTTTAGGTCCTCTAGTACAATGCAGAATAGAAGCAGAGAGGGTGGACATCTCTGTTTCAGTCTTAGTTTTAGAGGGAAAAGCTTTCAGTTTGCCTACATGAGGCTAGCTGTGGGTTTCTCATAGGTTTCCTTTATCAGCTGGAGGAAGGTCCCTTCTATCCCTAGTTTGTTGCCAAAATACTATTTAACTACTCTATGTAAAGAAGTTCAATCAGTTTCCATTAAAAAAAAAAAATTTCCTGTCACCTTTTTTCCATTTTTCATTCAATTTTTCATTTACTCAGAAAATGTTTATTGGGCCTATCTTTAGAAATAGAGCAGTTTAAAGAATTACTCAAGAAATTGTCTAGTAGGATGTTCACTTTCTCCACCTTCTGTAGGCACCAGAATTTCTCTCTCCTTTCCCTTTTTTCTCATTATGAGTTATTAATAATTTACACTTAGTGTAAAATTATACCAAGGTATTATTGGCTAAGAGGGATTGCATGTCAAACTTTCCTCTAATTGATGTATAAAGATTTTCCAGTTAAGAAACTTTATGCTTCCTTAATGATTCCTTACACTGCTACCTACTCTGGTGAAAGAAAACAAACCAATATTTGATATGAAGTCATCTTTAGTAGGCGAAGGCGATGGCACCCCACTCCAGTACTCTCGCCTGGAAAATCCCATGGGCGGAGGAGCTTGGTAGGCTGCAGTCCATGGGGTCGCACAGAGTCGGACACGACTGAAGCGACTTAGCAGCAGCATCTTTAGTAAAATGGTATACAGAAGCTCTTTTAGAGTTGCAGAGAGAATCACTTCAGTCTGATGGTCAGTTTCATATCTGTTGACATCAGTTAGTTGTGGAAATCAACCGCATGAACTCTGAGTTTGGGTGACAGTCAGCCTGGAAACTAAATAAACAGAGGCATGAATGAGCTTGGCAAACCAGCTCTGTTGCCTCAGAGAGATGCTTTATTTATTTATGTCCAACCTTCTTTCAGGAAGGATTTAATGCCACTTAAATTAAGTGTTGAAGAAATTGAGACACTATGAAAGTGAGAGCCGGAAAGGCCAGCTGGACCAGGTCTGTTGGGCTGTGTGAACTCCCTGCTTGGGTTACTGGAGGCCCTACTCCTCCCAGAAATCGATGCTACTGCTCTTGCCAGCAGGAATTGAGGAAGGTGATGGCCCTTCCTTCAGCTGGCCCAGAGGAGGTGAAGCTGGTCTGAACCTCCTGCTACAGTGACAGGAGTGTAGAGGGAAAAGCTTTGTATTTTAGAGGGAAAAGCCTACATGATACTAGCTGTGGGTTCCTCATAGATTTCCCTTGTCAGCTGGAGGAAGGTCCCTTCTATTCCTAGTTTGTTGCCAAAATACTGTTTAACTACTCTATGTAAAGAAGTTTAATCAGTTTCCATTTTAGAACAATTTCCTGTCACCTTCTGTTTTTCATTTAATTTTTCATCTACTCAGAAAATAAGTAATTTTCTCAGTTCTGAGTAATTTTCATTTACTCAGAAAATGAGTTTCATTTACTCAGAAACTACAGGGCTGGTGTCCCAAGTCCTACACACAAGAGCAAGAACATACCTGCTGCAAAGGAGTCAGTTGTAAGGTGGACAGTCAACACTCCCTGTCCTCTAACTTGATGCCTCCTTCCCCTCCCCAGCATCTATTGGAGCAGGAAGGGAAAAAAAGACTTCAAAGTCACTGCTGGCTACAGCCCATCAGGGTGAAAGGATTTTAGAAGCAGGAAGGCTATGAAATCACACTCTCTGAATGCATGTTTGGGAGGTGAAGCAAATGAAATGTTGAGCAAGATACTCAGTTCAGATCATGGCTCCCCCACCTCCGCCTGCTGCCCAGCACAGAGGAGGTGCTCGGAAAACAACAACTGTCCTTAGAACTGAGGGTCACTTCCTTACGCAAGTATTCTCGCTTAGGGACTCCAAGGACAGAGGATCCTAGCAGGCTACGGTCCATGGGGTTGAAAAGAGTCAGACATGACTGAGGCAGTGAACCTCACTTTACGTTCTCCTTAAACAAATGGAGAACAATGTCTCATCCATCTTAAATCCTAATTTAAAATGGGAAAATAAACCGTAAAAATATTAAGGATAGATCTTCAGCCTACACTTATCCATAGTATGTGTCTGTGTGTGTATGTGTTAAGTCACTTCAGTTGTGTCCAACTCTTTGCTACCCTATGGACTGTAGCTTTCCAGGCTCCTCTGTCCATGGGATTCTCCAGGCAAGAATACTGGAGTGGGTTGCTATGCCCTCCTCCAGGGGATCTTCCTGACCCAGGGATTGAATCCATATCTCTTATGTCTCCTACACTGGCAGGCAGGTTCTTTACCACCAGCGCCACCTGGGAAGCCCTATCTGTAGTATATTATAAGCATAATAGGCAGTATTAATTGAGGTGCTAAAATGTCTCCCAGGAGTATATTTCACAATACTCCTTTTGAGGTAACTGTAGATTAGCAGAATGAGAATATTATATATGGGTGTGTCTGTGATGTGTATGACATATGTGACTACTATTTCACATTTTGTAATTTATCAATCATACCTGATTCTTTCCACTAAAAAGATGAATTCATACTACCAATTGGTTTGGAACTAGAAACCCGAATTCCAGACAGCAACATGGATTCTCCTTCGTAGACTTGTCTGTATGATTTCTTTGATGTCAAAGGACTCAGAAATTAGTCTGCATAACATTAGTTCTACCGGTTTATTGATGAATTTTTTCCAATGCATTTTACACCATTGGGGGGTAACATGTATTTTCTGAATTTTTAATGAGACACCCCCCTATGTCTTGCTTCACGAAGCACTCTACATTCCCATATTTGCTCCCTTGCCACTTCTGATATGGTTCACATCTCATTTAAAGCTTCCGCATCTGTTGAATTTTGTTGGTGGTCCACTGGTTAGGAATCCAGCTGGCTAATGAAGGGGACATGGGTTTTGATCCCTGACCTGGGAAGATCCCATGTGCCTTGGAGCAACTCGGCCTAAGCCCCAGAACTCTAGAGCCTGTGCTCTGCAACAAGAAAAGACATCCCAGTAAGAAGCCCATGAACTGCAACTAGAGAGTAGCCCCATCTCACAGCAACTAGAGAAAGCCCACAAGCAGCAACAAAGACCCAGAACAGCCAGAAAATAATAAATAAGTCAAAAAATTAGAAGAACAGAGAAAGGCTTCACTTGTGTTAAATATTATTCCATTGCAATGGTTGGAGAATCAAGTATTGACTTCTTTTCTTACAAAAATAAAAATGATCTTGTGTCTTGCCTGTGCATGCCCAGTTGTGTTAGGCTCCTAAGTCCACGGAATTTTCCAGGCAAGAATACTGGAGTGGGTTACCATTTCCTACTCCAGGGGATCTTCCTGATCCAGGGATTGAACCCACATCTCTTGCGTCTTGTGTCATACTAGAAAAAAATAAAACTAGAGCCTGTAAATTAGGATCAGACCTTCCTACTAATTTAGAATAACTGCCCCTTTCCCTTTTTGTTTGTTTGTTTCTTATCTAAGTTGCTTCTTGCACATGCTGCAGAGACACATTAAGAATAGAAAGCAACAGAACATTCTACCTCTTGGGAACTTCCTCAGGCCCTGATCAGTTTGTTTACTTTCAATCTTTTAAGCAGTGAGTCTTTTTTTTTCCCAGTTAAGGTGGCAGAAAAACATTTTTTTTTTTTTTTTTATGAACGTATAAGAAGAGACTCCCTGGTTTGATTCCTGGGTTGGGGAGATCCCCTGGAGAAGGGATAGGCTACCACTAGGTAAAGAAACTGCTTGCAATGCAGGAGACCTGGGTTCGATCCCTGGGTCGGGAAGATCCCCTGGAGGACGGCATGGTAACCCACTCCAGTGTTCTTGCCTGGAGAATTCCAGGTACAGAGGAGCCTGGAGGGCTACAGTCCATGGGGTCGCAAAGAGCTGGACAAGACTGAGCGACAAAGCATTCACGGAAGAGACTAGACTTCTCCCTAAAAAGAAATTACGTCTACTTAGCGAAGCTTCATTCTTATAGAATTAGCTCAACCGTGGACTTTGTTTACTTTTCCATACGTCGGTGGGAGAGTTTTTTGCATTTTGTTCTTTTAAAAAGAGTGTTGTTTTCTCACCCTTTATATCACACTCTCTTTACTTTTTAAAATGAGAATATGAAACAAAAAAGAGCATTTCTCAGCTTTGTAGACAGTATCACCAGAGCTATTTTTAACTTCGGTTTCTGCAAATAATCTGCCTCTTTTGTAGAGGAGGAAAAAAAAATCGGTGTTTCAAATTAGAAAATAAAGTTGTATTCTAGGGAGTTTATGCATATTTATAAGAGATTTTAAAGGAGACAAACCCCCCAATTCTCACAGTATTAGATTTCCCACACCCTGCATATACGCAATAACACTTTGTGGAGAGGCATTAACTTTACAATCTTTCCATTTTTAATTCTTCTTCTCCTTCCCCTCCTCCCACCCCTCCCTCTTCTTTTTAATCTCTTTTGAACGAATGCTGACAGCATTGTCCCAAAAGAATTAACAGGGGGTGGGGTATTTCTTTCACCAGAAAATTTGACTTTGCTTACCTCAAAGTGCAAGGGTGCTTAGTCTCTGAGTCGTGTCTGACTCTTCGAGGCCTTGTAGACTGTAGCCCTCCAGGCTCCTCTCTCCGTCAGGATTCTCCAAGCAATACTACTGGAGTGGGTTGCCATGCCCTCCTCCAGGGAATGTTTCCGACCCAGGGATTGAACCCAGGTCTCCCACACTGCAGGCAGATTCTTTACTGTCTGAGCCACCAGGGAAGCCCTACCTCAAAGTAGATCTGTGGAAAGATGTGTGACTGAGCGACAGTTACAGAGTCAAGTTGCAACTTGTGCTGTAATTCTAGGTACTTTCTTGTTTTAGGATCTGGTCTTGTGGTAACTGCAACTTAAAAATAAACCTTCTTTGGCTGAAAAAAATACTTCTGTTATTGTAAGAGAAGATGTTTTCAATATTTCAGCTAAGTATAGGGATATTTTTAGTAATTAGGAAAAACTAACAAACATAGCATCTCTTTAGATCTAAATTAGGGATTCACTTTAGATCTAAAATTCGAAAACAGGTGTAATTTTTCATCTTGGGTTTTGAGTAAGACAAAAGCCAGAAAGTCCAAAGTAGATCTGAGAATATCTACTCTCTTGTGTTAGGACACAGATGTGTGAAAACCTTTGCTAGAAAATTCACTCCCGGTTTTAGAGTTGATTTTTCCATCGGACGTTGATCAGTTGCTAAGTCGTGTCCAACTCTTTGTGACCCTATGGACTGCAGCATGCTAGGCTCCCCTGTCCTCCACTCTCTCCCAGAGTCTGCTTGAATTCATGTGTGATTTCAGCCATGTTAGCTGTATTAGCTACTTCTTGCCACCGTAATGCTGTGTAACAAATGACCCTAAAACTCAGTAACATCTAATAATATGCTTCCATGGGTGTGCTTGGTGTTGGCTGTTCTCGTATGGGCTCACCTGGGCTTGTCTTCGGCTGTGACTTAAATCTGGGATTGCTTCACCCTCCTTGGACCAGCATCACTTACCCAAGACATGTTTTTCTCATAGTCATGGCAGAAGCATGAAAGTGTCAGCCAAGACCATGCAACCGCACTTCAACTTTCTGCTCATGTCTTGTCCACTACATCCCTTTTTCCAAATTAAATCTCATAGCCCTAGCCCAACAAATATGGGATGAGGAAAGTATACTTTGCTCACAGAAGTGCATGTGTGTGTGTTTGTGTGTGACTATTGACTGAGTAGTCATCTGTCCAAACCTACCATTATTAACCCTTCTAAACCCTCATTGTCTTCATCAGTAAAGTGAGGACAATAGCAATTACTTCCCTGTATTGTGGTGAAGATTAAGTGAGACATTGTAACGTGCTGTGCACAGAGTAGCAGCATTTCCTGAGATGGTGTCTGTTATCATCATCAAAAGGACTATTATAGACTCCTGGAACAACCTAACAGGAAGGGATGTTAAGGCATCCTTTAATATTTTCAAGTGTAAGGAAGAGTTGCAAAAATAGTACAAAGAACTTCTGTATGTGCTTCACCCAGAACACCAGCCCGTATTGTTCCGCCACGATTGCCTTTCCTGGACCCTGTGACATCATTGCAGACTGCATGCTGTTTATCTCTAAACATTTTTGTGTATATTTCCTAAGAACAAGAGCAGTCTGTTGTATAACCCAAACATAAAATTCGGAAAATTTTACACCGATTCAATATTATCAAATACACAGTTCATATGCAAACCTTGCCAATGTTTCAACAATACTATGGCAATCCTCCCCCTGCCCCATCTACCTTCCCCTAACTCAAAGCCTTCTCCAAAACCTCACATTGTATTTAGTCATCATGGTTTTGTTGTTGTTCATTTGCTCAGTTGTGTTCAAGTCTTTGTGGCCCCATGGACTGCAACATCCCAGGCTTCTTTGTCCTTCACCGTCTCCCTGAGCTTGCTCAAACTCAAGTCCATTGAGTCGGTGATGCCATCCAACCATCTCATCCTCTGTCAACCCTTTCTCCTCCTGCCTCAATCTTTCCCAGCATCAGAATCTTTTCCAGTGACTCAGCTCTTCGCATCAGGTGGCCAAAGAACTGGAGCTTCAGCTTCAGCAACAGTCCTTCCAATGAACATTCAGGCTTGATCTCCTTTAGGATTGAGTGGTTTGATCTCTTTGCTGTGCAAGGGTCTCTCAAAACTTTTCTCCAGCACAATTTGAAAGCATCAATTCTTTGGCGCTCAAAAGAAATTGATGCCAATTCTTTGGCATCAAAGCTTTGGCTTCTTTATTGTCCAACTCTCACATTCATACATGACTACTGGAAAAACCATAGCTTTGACTAGATAGACCTTTGTTGGCAAAGTGATGTCCCTGCTTTTTAATATGCTGTCTAGGTTTGTCATAACTTTTTTCCCAAGGAGCAAGTGTTTTTTAATTTCATGGCTGCAGTCACCATCTGCAGTGATTTTGGAGCCCAAGAAAATTAAGTCTGTCACTCTTTCCATTATTTTCCCCATCTATTTGCCATGAAGTGATGGGACCAGATGCCATGATCTTAGTTCTTTGAACATTGAGTTTTAATCTAGATTTTTCACTCTCCTTTTTCTCCTACATCAAGAAACTCTTTAGTTCCTCTTCATTTTCTGCATTAGGGTGGTATCATCTGCATCTCTGAAGTTGTTGGTATTTCTCCCTGCAATCTTGACTCCAGCTTGTGATTCATACAGCCTGGCATTTCACATGACGTACTCTGCGTAAAAGTTAAATAAGTAAAGTGACAACATAAAGCCTTGACGTACTCCTTTCCCAATTTTGAACCAGTCTGTTGTCCCATGTCTTGTTCTAACTGTTCCTTCTAGACCTGCATACAGATTTCCCAGGAGGCACTTAAGGTGGTCTGTTGTTCCCACTCTTTAAGAATTTTCTGGTTTGCTGTAGTCTACACAGTCAAAAGCTCTAGGGTAGTCAATGAAGCAGAAGTAGATGTTTTTATGTAATTCTCTTGCTTTTTCTATGATCCAACAAATGTTATCAATTTGATCTCTGGTTCCACTGTGTTTTCTAAATCCAGCTTGAACATCTGGGAGTTCTCAGTTCACACAATGTTGAAGCCTCGCTCGAAGGATTTTGAGTATTACCTTGCTAGTCTGTGAAATGAGCACAGTTGTACAGTAGTTTGAATGCCATTTTGTACTTACCTTTATCTGAAACTGGTCTTCAACCTTTCCTTATATTATTTTCCATATCATTGATCAGTTCCTTTGTAGACTCAGTGTGATTTTGTCACACTTTCTAGTATGACAAAGCTTTGTTAGTGGCTCAGATGGTTAAAAATCTGCCTGCAGTACTTAAAACCTAGGTTTGATTCCTGGGTGGAGAAGATCCCCTGGAGAAGGAGATGGCAACCCACTCCAGTATTTCTTGCCTGGAAAATCCCATGGACAGAGGAGCCTGGAGGGCTGCAGTCCATGGGGTTGCAAAAAGTTGGACACAGTTGAGTGACTAATACTCATGCTTTCTGGGCAAGTCCTGCATGACCAACACTGTGTTCTTCTTAGTACATCACATCAGGGGACACTCAATGTCCATTTGTCCATTTGAAGATCCTCTGGAGGAAGAAATGGCAATCCACTCCAGTAGTCTTCCCTGGAGAAGTCTATGGACAGAGGAGTCTGGTGGCTTGCAGTCCATTGGGTCGCAAAGAGTCGGACGTGACTGAGCGACTGAACATGAGCATGTAGTTAATTTACAAGGTTGTGCTAGCTTCAGGTGTACAGCAAAGTGGTCAGTTCTTTTTCAGATTCTCTTCCATTATAATTTATTACAAGATGCAGAATATAATTCCCTGTGCTATGCAATAGGTCCTTATTATTTATGTCAGGAATTTCTTTGAACTATGTAAATATCCTGTGGTTCTTCATACACTCACCCTACATCTCACAGGCATGTGAGGTGGATAATTCTTCCTTGAATCAGTTATGACTCTTGGTTATTCTATATTTGTTAGTTAGCATTCTGCTATACAGATTCCCTTTCCCTTCTCCTTCATTTATTTTTTTAATGAACTTGTATGTGTACGGTGTACAAGTATGAACTTGTACACTTTTATTCCATGAATTAGAGGATATAGTACAAAATTTTTATTATATTTTGTTGCTCAAATTGTCCCACATTCGGTCAGTTAGGTGGCCCTTCAAAGTGGCTTCCATGCCTTTTTGATTACATCCTTACTTTTCTTAGGTTTTGGTCTAACAAGTTGTTCCAGGCTCCTGTTGTACTCTTTTCTTACTGTTGCCCTAGAATTAGTCATTTCTCCAAGGAGCCCTCAGTTCAGTCACTCAGTTGTGTCCGACTCTTTGCAACCCCATGAATCACAGCACGCCAGGCCTCCCTGTCTATCACCAACTCCCGGAGTTCACTCAAACTCATGTCCATCGAGTCAGTGACGCCATCCAGCCATCTCATTCTCTGTCGTCCACTTCTCCTCCCACCCCCAATCCCTCCCAGCATCAGACTCTTTTCCAGTGAGTCAACTCTTCGCATGAGGTGGCCAAAGTATTGGAGTTTCAGCTTTAGCACTTTAATATATTTCTTTACCTTCAGGCTGAACTGCATTAATTAAATGACAATGTAGCTCCTAAGCCTAGTAACTCAGGCTCAATAAAATTATCATGAGCACTCTAAGGAACTTCATACTCAAAGGTGTTTCACTACCTTTCACATAAGAATTTCAAGTTGACAGTATTATAAAATATCGTAATTTGTTAAATTGACTCAGCTCAGCTCAGCTCAGTTGCTCAGTCATGTCCAACTCTTTGCGAACCCATGGACTGCAGCACGCCAGGCCTCCCTGTCCATCACCAACTCCCGGAGTTCACTCAAACTCATGTCCATTGAATCGGTGATACCATCCGATCATCTCGTCCTCTGTCATCCCCTTCTCCTCCTGCCTTCAATCATTCCCAGCATCAGGGCCTTTTCAAATGAGTCAGCTCTTCGCATCAGGTAGCCAAAGTATTGGAATTTCAGCTTCAACATCAGTCCTTCCAGTGAACATTCAGGACTGATCTCCTTTAGGATGGACTGGTTGGATCTCCTTGCAGTTGAAGGAACTCTCAAGAGTCTTCTCCAACACCACAGTTCAAAAGCATCAATTCTTCAGCACTCAGCTTTCTTTATAGTCTGACTCTCACATCCATACGTGACCACTGGAAAAATCATAGCCTTGACTAGACAGACCTTTGTTGGCAAAGTAATGTCTCTGCTTTTTAATACGCTGTCTAGGTTGGTCATAATTTTTCTTCTAAGGAGTCAGCATCTTTATATTTCATGGATGCAGTCACCATCTGCAGTGATTTTAAAATCACTGCTAAATTGACTAATGCCCCCAAATTGCACTGTTCATTAATTGACCACATCAATTACACGTAAATATTATTCATTATAACAAAAAAGATGTAACCTGAAGATTCCACACTGCACAGTATAGACACATACTGTCATATCACAGACACTCCTGAAAGGTTTTTTCCCTCCTGGGAAAAAATGTAAATAAAGAGTGAGACATAGAAGTCATCAGTTCTTGTACTCGCTGTTACCTTGTGTATGTTAAAGGGATTCCAAGTCCCTGTCAATAGTCTTTTCTTTTTTAAGTCACAATCAAATACGGTAAAGAATCTGGAACCCTGCCGTGACCATTGTGGACTGTTGTAGGAGATGGTTGTTCTCTGGCTGAATATCACGTGGAAACTACTGTGAACTCATTAGAAGAAATAACTCATACAGCACTAGTTAGGAACCCAGTAGGAATACCTTCCTACTAACCAGTCAGTGAACTAAAATGGATGGAAATGGGAGAATTGAACTCAGATGACCATTGTATCTACTGCTGCAGCCAAAAATCCCTTAGAAGGAATGGAGTAGCACTCATAGTCAACAAAAGAGTCTGAAATGCAGTACTTGGGTGCAGTCTCAAAAATGACAGAACAATTTCCGTTTGTTTCTAAGGCAAACCATTCAACATCACAGTAATCCAAGTCTATGCCACAACCACTAATGCTGAAGAAGCTGAAGTCGAACAGCTCTATGAAGATGTACAAGACCTTCTAGAACTAACACCAAAACGAGATGCCCTTTTCATCATAGGGGAAAGGGAAAGGGAAAGCGAAAGTTGCTCAGTCGTGCCCAACTCTTTGCGATCCCACGGACTATACGGTCCATGGAATTCTCCAGGCCAGAATACTGGAGTCGGTAAACTTTCCCTTCTCCACTGGATCTTCCGGACCCAGGAATCGAACCAGGGTCTCCTGCATTGCAGATGGATTCTTTATCAACTGCTCTATGAGGGAAGCTATGAGGGAAGACATCGTAGGGACTGAAATGCAAAGTAGGAAGCCAAGAGATACCTGGAATAACAGGCAAGTTTGGCCTTGGAGTACAGAACGAAGAGGGGCAAAGGCTAATAGAGTTTTGCCAAGAGAATGCACTGGTCATAGCAAACCCTCTTCCAACAACACAAGAGAAGACTCTACACATGGATATCACCAGATGGTCAATACCGAAATCAGATTGATTATATTCTTTGTAGCCCAAAATGGAGACACTCTATACAGTCAGCAAAAACAAGACTGGAAGCTGACTGTGGCTCAGATCATGAACTCCTTATTCCCAAATTCATACTTACATAGAAGAAAGTAGGGAAAACCACTAGACCATTCTAAATCAAATTCCTTCTGATTATATAGTGGAAGTGACAAATAGATTCAAGGGATTAAATCTGATAGAGAGAATGCCTGAAGAACTACGGACAGAGGTTTGTAACATTGTGCAGGAGGCAGTGATCAAAATCATCCCCAAGAAAAAGAAATGCAAAAAGGCAAAATGTCTGAGGAGGCCGTAAAAACAGCTGAGGAAAGAAGAGAAGCGTAAAACAAAGAAGAAAGGGAAAGACAGACCCATCTGAACGCAGAGTTCCAAAGAATAGCAAGGAGAGATAAGAAAGCCTTCTTAAGAGATCAATGTGAAGAAATAGAAGAAAACAATAGAAAGGGAAAGACTAGAGATCTCCTCAAGAAAATTAGAGATACCAGGGAGTGTTTCGGGCAAAGATGGGCACAATAAAGGAGGGAAGTGGTATGGACCTGACAGAAGCAGAAGAGGTTAAGGAGAGGTGGCGAGAATACACAGAAGAGTTGCACAAAAAAGGTCCTAATGACCTGGATAACCATGATGGTGTGATCACCCACCTAGAGCCAGACTCCCTGGAGTGTGAAATCAAGTGGGCCTTAGGAAGCATCACTCTGAACAAAGCTAATGGAGATGATGGAAACTGCCTGCCAATGCAGGACGCATAAGAGATGTGAGTCCAATCCCTGGGTCGGGAAGGTCCCCCGGAGGAGGGCAGAGCAATCCACTTCTGTATTCTTGCCTGGAGAATTCCATGGACAAAGGAGCCTGGCGGGTTACAGTCCATAGGGTCCCTAAGAGTTGGGCAGAACTGAATTGACTTAGCACACTATGCACATAAAACAGACAACTAATGAGGGAACTCAGTGTTCTATGGTGACTTACACGGGAAGGAAATCCAAAAAAGGGGAGATATATGTATATGTATAAGTGATTCACTTTGCTGTACAGTAGAAACTAACAAAATATTGTAAAGCAACTATACTCCAATTAAAAATTAATTAAAAAATACATACTTTACCATTTTAACATAAATGATTAAAATATAAATTGGAGCATTTCTCAAAAAGAAATAGTAGTTGGATACAAACCAGACATAAGAACTCTCTGTGCTCTCAGCCCCTTGGCCTCCAGTATGGGCCAGCTCTGAAAGCTTGGACTTCCAGCTCCGCCCCTGTCTGCGTGTGCCACTTGGACAAGTGTCTTGACCTCCCAGAGCTGCCTCCATGTTCTCATCTTTAAAATGGGCATTCTAGCAGTTCATCTCCCTTCATAACATTGCTGTGAGGCTTAAATAAGTGGACTTGTATTGATAACTCATCACCGAGCTTGGAACGTGGTAAGCTCCAGTAACTGTGAGTATACACACCTCACACACACCAGCACCCATGCCAAGGCTCTCCTGGCGCACTCTGCTCTTCGAAGCCTGTTTTAGCTCTTGTCCTAACAGTAAAAATAGCTGAAAGGTCTGCTGACTGCTGAGGTCAGAGGTGGGAACTAAATTAGTGGTTGGGGGCTTGGAAATATTTCAGGGCCGAGGGTAAAGGTTGATGGAATGGAGTTCCTTCTCCTGGGTCCCTGAGACTCTGAGACTCTTGGAGGGTCCAGTTACTTCCTCACCAGTGGATCAGCTGGCTTCTGAGAAGTCATAGAAGTGAGGGGAGCCAGGCCTAGGGATAAAAGGATCATGGGACTCATGAGATGAAAGCCTCTGGTAGGACAGTAAGCAGCAAGGAGGACCAAGGTACCAAATGTCAGGCTTTTAGCAGAAGTGGAAAGAAGCTGTCAGTGATGTTAACTCTGACGCAAAGCTTGTAAAGTCTTACTCACCAGCCTCAAATGTACAATCAGGCAGATGCCAGGGTTACTATGCAGGGTTACTCTGCGAGGGCAGAGTCTAAGGGATGCTGTTAAAGCTCTTTTAAGAGGCTCCCCACCCATTAATATCCTGTAGTCTCTCTTTAGAGAGCCTCATGACGTCTTGCCCTGTGCTTTCCAAATGTGGGCTCACATGAGACAGCTCACCGTCTCCCAGCCAGTCCTGGGTGGCCAGGTGCAAACCTAAACCTGAGGACCAAGAATAAGAGACATGGCACACAGTTCGGTCAGGGGCTACCTTCAGCCACCGGCCAAGCCCTTCTGGTTTCTCCTGTGTATCTTCTTGGGATGCTTTACAATCTATAGTCTGCCTAAGGAGACCACTCCTGGGATGTGAGAACCTCAGATATGTGAATGATGTCCGGATTTTGATGTTCAGGCAGCTCTGCAATCCGTGAGCAGTGCAGGTCATGCTTGGCCATCCATCGTCATTTCATTTCCATGTTTCTATTTGTTTGCTTTGCTTGGACTTGTTACACTTCGATGTATTTTGTTTTGGTTACTTAGCTCCCTTGATCTGGCCCCAACATCTCCAACATGGTAGAAATAATTAAAGTCAAATATTGTCTCTTCTGGAAGAAAAATGATACCCAGGGATTTTTCACTGAGCAAATGGCTACCATGTCTACCTTGATGCTGCCTGTATTTTAGAATAACTATTACCTTCACCTCCCATAATAGGAAGAAAATGAATACTTTGATTTCTACGGTGGATTTATGGAAAGGTTTCCAATTCCACAATGCTGAATTGTTCAAATGGCGTGCTCCGTGAATGATCTCGTGTCACGAACACAAAATGAAAAGCCCCACAGGCAATTGCTTTTCCTAATTCTGTTTGATTTTCTGAGAGCAGATACCATTATTCAAAGCACATATGAAATCTTGCACCTGGGCATTTAAATTTGGGATTGAATCTCCCACAGACCCGAGCTTGAAAAAAGGCTTCAGGGAATTAGCGTTTTCCCAGCAGTGGATTTAGTAACCCTGAAAAAGCGTTTGTGAACCCTACTGTCAGTCACGGAGTTCAGTTGTTTTAAAGTGCCAGAAAGGGAAGTAGATTTGATTAAGGAGATCTCTATTCCCCAACAAGATATTTTGAAAATTGTAATAGATGTAAAAATGAATCATGGGTTACAAGACGATTTGTAAGGTTTCTGTGAAGTTTGTCTTCTGGTTTATGGTATTTGGCACTGCATGTAAGCTCATCTACCTGCAGGACCAGCAGATCAGTGCATCAGTGAGGAGAATAGCATCTGCAGTGTAGGCATGGGGTGGGGGTGTGAGGAGGGCAGAGGGAGGCAAGAGGGGGACCTCTGCTGAGCTGTCCCACCTTGCCATCCAGCTGTGGTCGCACCCAGGACAAAGTTGTCATTCCTTCAGGCCATATTGACCTTATCTTCAGATATTAAGGGATTATAAGCAGTAGAGCTTCTGGGTTTTCTAGAATGATTGCTTTGAATTGACACCGGAAATTTTAGCTGTGTACCTTCCATGTCCTTTTAAATTTATAATCACCTCCATTGTGATTATAAATTCTTGTGGAAGAATAACAAGTGTTTGTTGAATATTTACCATGTGCCAGATATGTTCTAGATATTGGAGATATAACTGTGGGGTGGGGATGACAGAGGATGAGATGGTTGGATGGCATCACCGACTCAATGGGCACGGGTCTGGGTGAACTCCAGGAGTTGGTGATGGACAGGGAGGCCTGGCATGCTGCTGTTCATGGGGTCGCAAAGAGTCGGACACAACTGAGCGATTGAACTGAACTGAAAAAAATCATAGACTTGGTCCTCATTGTCATGCTATGGAGAAAGCAGTTTAGTGGGAAGGAAGCCAGTGAATAAAGCACAAGAAAAATGTATAATTACAGACTGTGGAGGGCACAGCTCTTTTTCTCATCTTCATATCACACTCCCACTCTCCACCCAGTACTTCCTCACAAGTAAACTACTTGTCCTTGAATCCTGGTCTGCCCCTGGGGTAGACCAACAGAAGCCAGGGAGGGAGGAGGAAGCTGAAAGGAAGGCAGAGGTCAGAGCAGGGAGGGCTGGGGTTCTCAAATGTGGCCCATGTAACCCCAGTATTGTCTGAGACCCTTTCAGGAAGTATGAGAAGTCAAATCAAGTTTCCATAACAGGGCTAAGATGGTATCTGCCTTTTTTACCATTTTGATATGTCACTGTCAAAATGCAAATAAAAGGTGGGAAGAAAAGATACCCCATGCTCTTGGATTGAAAGAATTAATATTGTTAAAATGGCCACCCTACCTAAAGCAATCTACAAATTTAATGTAATAGCTCAAATTACTCAAGGTTGGGTAAAACCACTGTGGCATTAGCATGAATCACGGCTGCACCAGGAGTCATTGTATTCTCCATCACCATCACATGCATCTTTATTGCACCTGTATATATGCAGACTTCCCTGATGGCTCAGCAGGTTAAGAATCCACCTGCAAGGCAGAAAATACAGGAGACACGGGTTCAGTGCCTGGATTGGGAAGATTTGCCAACCTTGGGAGAAGGAAATAGCAACCTACTCCAGTAGTCTTGCCTGGAAAATTCCATGGACAGAAGATCCTGACGGACTACAGTCCATGGGGTCGCCAAAAGTTGACATGACTGTGTGATTGATCACAGCACATACATATTGAAACATATATTTTATTATATATTTATGAATTTTACTTTATATTTAAGAATATATATATAAGTTTAACTTTAAAATACCCTTGATGAAGCTATAGAAATTACTTGTTGTTGTTTTGTCTCTGAGTTGGGTCCAATTTGTAACACCATGGAGTGTAACCCACCAGGCTCCTCTGTCTATGGGAATTCCCAGGCAAGAACACTGGAGTGATTGCCATTTCCTTCTCCAATAAAAATGATTACTTCTTACTAAATCTCTCCTCTTGAATATAGTTTAAAAATTTCCGTGTAACAGAATGGGAAATACCCATAAAGTGCTCTGTATTTTCCAATAACTGACTTGAATTGTGAGCTGAAATAACCTCATGCTTCACAAAGCACTGGTTTTACTTGAGAGGATGACTGACAGATGATCAAACTATGATTATTCGGACTTAAATAGCTGCCAGATATTTTCTCAAAATGAACTAAGTAATATTATTTGTTGCCAATGAGAAAAACTGAGCTTCCAAGTGAAAACTAGCATTCTGGAAAACTTCTGTCATGGTTAGGTTGAGAATTTCCTTAGTACCTCAAGATTTTTTTTGATGAGATGGGTGGTGATATTGAGATGTGGTTTTGTGATATTGTGTAAATATGCTGTTACAACATTTGGAAGATCTACCTAACTCAGCCAATGTTTTCCAAATGACCAATGCATGATGCTTCAACATCGTGAATGTACACAAAGATCCATTCAGAGAGCAAGACAGTACATTGGATTTTAATAGAAAATGAAAAGGTCACTGACATGAGTTTGTGTTCCATTGCAACTTGTTGTTCAGTTGCTAAGTTGTGTCTGACTCTTTGTGACCCCATATACTGCAGCACACCAGGCTTGCCTGTCCTTCGCTAGCTCCTGGAGTTTGCTCAAACTCATGTCCATTGAGTTGGTGAGGGTATCTAACCATTTCATCCCCTGTTGCCCCCTTCCCCTTGTGCCCTCAATCTTTCCCAGCAATCCAGTGCAATTAACTGTTAAGAATGAATAGCACTGAAACTTGTATATTACCATATGTGAAATAGATCACCAGTCCAAGTTCGGTGCATGAAACAGGGCACTCAAAGCCGGTACATTGGGACAACACTGAGGGATGGAATAGGGAGGGAGGTGGGAGGGAGGTTCAGCATGGGGGACACATGTACACCCAGGGCTGATTCATGTCAATGTATTGCAAAAACCACCACAATATTGTAAAGTAATTAGCCTCCAATTAAAATTAATTAATTAATTAAAAAGAAAAGAATGACCATATGCTGAGATCTGGTGCAATGTCAAAAAAAAAAAATCTACAGTGGTCTGAAATGCCATTTAAATCCTCCTGTCTTCCAACTGCATGTCTGTGTGAGGCCCGCTTGTCTTCAGATTTATCAACATAATATATCACAACAGATTGAATGCAGATGTAAGAATCTGGTTGTCTTTTACTAAGTCAGACACTGAAAAAATTGGAAAAAATGTAGAACAGTGCCACTCATTTCACTAAAAGTGATTTGTCTGGGAAAATAGAATTAGTCTTCATAAATTGCTTTGTGTTATTCATATGGGTTATTTTTATATTAATTTTATTAACATATAATGGCTTTATTATTATTATTTTAACCTGCATTCAAATTAAAATAACATCTTCTCAGTTCACATGCTTTCTTTTGTTTTTTTTGGCTGTCCTGGGTTTTTGATGTAGTGTGTGGACTTAGTTGCTCCATGGCATGTGGGATCATAGTTCCCCAACCAGGGATTGAACCCATGTGCCCTACATTGGGAGGTGAATTCTTTACCCTGGACCACCAAGGAAGTCCCCCAGTCTGCATTTCTTTTGTTTTTTTCTTTCATTTTTCATTTTTAAATTATGAAAGTATGATAACACATTTACAAGAGACATAGAAAATACAGAACAAGGTTTCATATAGTTTCACTATATATTACAATTATTTTTTAAGTGTATAAATTAAGATTTTTAATATCAAACTCTCAAAAATTAATAGAATGAATATGTATAGAAGTAGAAAGATATAGTACGCCTGTAAAGCACCATGAACCAATTCAGCATAATCAAGATTTATACAATTTTCACAAAATAGTTGGATACAAATTCTATTCCAGTTCCCATAGACTATAAACTAGGAGATACTGGAACATATCCAGGGACATAAAACAAGGTGCAAAAATTTCATGGTCTAAAGGTATTGGACTCTTATAGAATCCGTTTTCTTATCCCTGAGACTTATGTTAGAAATCAATATCAAAAGATATTTGAAAATAACCCACATATTTTCAAGTGCAACATGACATTTTACCAACAGAGATCTTTGATTTAGTCATTGAAAGCCTCAATAAATTTAGAAGACTGAAAAAATACAGACGGTGATTGCAGAGAAACAAGCATTTAAATGAGAAATTAATTCAAAATGAGAAATTAATATCAAACATACTTTAAAAAATCCCATGTATTTGGAAATTTAATATCCACTTTTAAATGATGGGTATATCTAAGAAGTCATACAAGAATAATTAGAAACCATTTGTAATAGAATAAAAATGAAAACAGAATTTACCAGAATCTGTTACATTTCTAATATGGTAAGTGTTGATAGATGCTGTTCACAGACATAAAAATCCTTTGAAGTCCTTGATATCTTTTACAAGCAAGCATAAAGGGATCCCTTGATTAAAAAGTTTGGGAAATGCTGATGTGAAGTCTTGCCTGTTGCAGGATTTTAAATATTCTCATGGATTCAGTGGGGAGCCACTGAAGAGTTTTAAGCAGATAAGTTCCAAGTTGAAGCAGATCTTAAAACTCATTAACCTTGAATGTGTGTTTGTGTGTGATTAAAATGCTAACAACTTCTGCAGCTCTGGGAGGTGAAGGGATGCTAATGGGGCATTTACAATCTGTCCCATCAATCCTTGTAGCGAGACCGCTACACCAGCAGGTGCACTGGGGGGTTCGGCTTCCTGCTAAGTAAGGCTTCCTTTCTTGTCTTCAACGAACTGTCCGCGAGTCACTGAGACAAGCAGAAAGCATTCCATTTGTCACAAGCCACTTAACAGATACCTGCAAGGCACATTCTGGTGCAGGCCCACGGAACAAACCGAGAAGACTAAAATAAAGTCCTTGCATCCTTGCGAAGTCTGGGGTCTGGAGGGAATGGCTGAATCTGCTCTGCCTGGTCCTTCCCTGGTCTGACTTGCTTTGACCTCATGATACTGTGTTTCCTATGTTCCTCCTGACCTGTCTCTTTGCTCTGGAGGATGGGTTCTTGTTGAGCCCACGGAGGGTGAGAAGAAAGATTTTAATCAGAGGAAACAGCACTGAGGGAAAAGAAAAGGGAAAAAAGAGAGAAAGGCATTCTAGGGACTTTCCTGGCAGTGCATTGGTTAAGACTCTGACTTCCAAAGCAGAGGGTGCAGGTTCAATCCCTGGTAATGGAGCTAAAATCCCACATAACTCCCAGCCAAAAAAATAAATTTAAAAACAGAAACAATATTGTAACAAATTAAATAAAGACTTTAAAAATGGTGCAAATAAAAAAAATCTTAAAAAATAAGGAGAGAGAGAAAGGCAGTCTAGCTTGAGTCCATCATTCCTAATGTGTTAGGAGTCTGTGTTCACGCTCCCAAGCTGGACTGACTGCTCTGACTCTGTAGGGGGTTCCTCGAGAGTTTAGAAAACAGTGCTAAATGAGGTGAGTAGGGAAGAAAGCATTTGTCTTGCAGAGCAGAGGTCAGGCCTCTGCAGTTCCCCAGGAAGCAGCAGGAGAAGAGAGGGGATTATAACACGGCCAAGGTCACACAGAAGTGCAGGCAAAGGTTGGGGATGACTGTGTGGATGGGAAACAAGGGAGTGTGTGCACAGGACCCCGCTCCTGACAGCATACTCGGAGCTTCCCCACCTCTGCCCACCATGCTTCGTACCTGGAGGGGCTTCCTTTCTGCCTCAGCTTCTTTCATAGGGGCCAGATGGCTCCCCTGGAAAGGATCCATCCCTTTCTGCACTGTGTTTCCAAAACCCTTTCTGTGATAATTAACAGGTTGCTTTTCTCTGAGCGTGGGTAGTAGAGGTTGTTGTTGTTCAGTGGCTCAGTCCTGTCTGACTCTGTGACCCCCTGGACTGCAGCACGCCAGGTTTCCCTGTCCTTCACCATCTTCCAGAGTTTGCTCAAACTCACGTCCATTTGAGTCAATGATATCATCCAACCATCTCATCCTCTGTCGTCTCCTTCTCCTCCTGCCCTCAATCTTCCCCAGCATCAGGGTCTTTTCCAGTGAATGGGCCTCTTTGCAGCTGGTGGTCAGCATCAATCCTTCCAATGAATATTCATAGTCGATTTCCATTAGGATCGACTGGTTTTGATCTCCTTGCTCTCCAAAGGACTTTCAAGAGTCTTCTCCAACACCACAGCTGGAAACATAGATTCCTCAATTCTCAGCCTTCTTTATGGTCCACCTCTCATATCTGTACATGATCACTGGAAAAACCATAGCTTTGACTATAGCAGATGGGAAGCAGATCAGTGTCCATGGTCCCCAGGAAGGAATGTACAAATGGTACATGAGAGTTGGGCTTCTGCCTCTGAGAGAGAACTGGTTATCACGAGGCATGGGTGTCCTGGAGAAGGTTTTCACTGGGAGCGCAGGACTTACACTCTTGTCCATGGGAAGTCGCCACCTCCAGTCAGGCTCCAGCTTGGACTCTGCACCCTGGGAGCTGTTTCCTTTCTCTCTTTCAGGAGTGTGGCTGAACTCCCGGCACCATCTTGCAGCCCTGCTATCGGAGTAGAAGTGTGAAACCTCCAATGCATTTTTCTGAAATCCATTCCTTTCTTTCTGGTCCCTTTGCAAAAGGAGGAAAGTCCCCAAAGAGATATTTCTGATTCGAGTTTGCCTCTCCAAGTCCTTTCCAGGCTTCATGACAGGAAAAGGGCTCATTAGCTCTGGTGGTATCCACAATATTGGCAATTTGAGCAAAATGATCTGGTTTTGGAGATTTTGATTGATGCTTGGAAAGATGACAGGAGAATGGGGTGACAGAGGATGAAATAGCTGGATGCCATCACTGACTCAATGAACATGAGTTTGAGCAAACTCTGGGAGACGATGAAGTATAGGGAAGCCTCACATGCTGGGTTGGAAAGGGTCGGACACAACTTTGTGACTGAACTGTACTGAAAATATTCAGAAGATCTTCTCTGAAACAGACTGTATTCCTTTGGCTCAAACCTTTTAATGTCCTGATGTTAAGTCAGGAAAATTATTCCTTCTCCTTCCCTTCTATCTGGCTGTAAGATTCTACCTCTGACAATTTCCTAAAACATCTCTCCTCGTCTCCCTTCCTGCCAAGACAGCCCTGCTGCAGACCATCACCATCTACGATCTGGGTGATTTCTATAGCATCTCAGTGGATCTTCTAGTCTCCCGCTTACTGCTTTTTTCTCCTCTGTCTGCTTATGTTACCCCCATCTCTGTCTCCCTCCCCATGCTTTGAGCCTTGCCACTGCCTGAAAAATGAAGCCTGGACTCCTGAACTGGGAGATCACAGAAGACACTGTGGTTGCTCATCAAATAACCACGTGCCTCCCCACATTTCCCAGCTTCCCTTGCGGTTAGGCGAGAGACCGTGCAGCCAGGATTTGATCAGTGGGAGATGGATGAAAGGGCTAGAAGCCACTTCCAGACCTGGCCCTTAAACACATCCCATCAGATCCTCCAGCGTTCTCCTGTCCTACTGGGACTTCACAGCTGTGTGTATGTTGTGGGTTGTATGGAGCTTCCCAGGTGGCTCTAGTGATAAAGAACCCACCTGCCAATACGAGAGATGCAAGAGACATGGGTTCGATCCCTGGATTGGGAAGCTTCCCTGGAGGAGGAAAATGGCAACCCACTTCAATATTCTTGCCTGAAAAATTCCATGCACAAGAGGAGGCTGGTGGACTCGGGCCCACGGGGTCGCAAAGAGCTGGACACAACTGAGCGACTCAGCACACAAAGCACATATGGGTTGTACAGTTTCTCTTAAGAGCTGTGCTGAAGTCCTAACCCTGAGCACCTTTGACAATGGTCTTATCTGGGCTAGAGTCTCTGCAGTTGGAACCAAGTTACTATGAGGTCACTGGAACAAGCCCTAATCCAGTATGACTGGTGTTCTTATAGGAAGAGGGACATTTATACACAGTCAAGTCCAGAGGGAAGAAGGCCGTGTGGAAGTGAAGGTGGGGGGACTTCCCTGGTAGCCCCGTAAGTAAGACTCTGTGTTTCCACTGCAGGGAACTAAGACCTCAGATGCAGCATAACGTGGCTAAAAAAAAAAAAATAAAAGTTGGAGGCAGGGGATGGGTTTATGCTGTCAAAAACCAAGGAACCTCGGAGGGTACCAGAATCTGAAAGGAGCAAGGAAGGATCCTTCCCTACAGGCTGAGAAGTGAGTATGGTTCTGCCACACCTCGATTTCAGACTGCCAGCCTCCAGAACTCTGAGATAACACATCTCCATGTGCGTATGTCAGTACATCTCTGTGAATTTTCATGACGCTTTTTTTTTTTTGATCTCACCACACAATATGTGGGATCTTAGTTCCCTGACCAGGGATCGAACCTGTGCCCCTGCAGCAGAAGTGCAGAGTCTTAACCATTGGACCGTTAGGGAAGTCCCTTACGATACTCCTTCACAGCAATCCTAGCAATCTAATATAGTGTGCTACAGAGACTAGTTTCTGGATGGAGGAGGCCGCCTGACATGCTTCAGGCTTTATGTGAATAAGGCATGAACCTTGACTGAGATAATCCATGGAGGTTTAAGACTTTATTTGCTATCGCAGCATTTCTTGGCTTTTCTAGACACTTAAGCACATGAGTAGACCCTGGTTGACATTTTCAGCGTCATCTCTTTGTTATCTGATTTTTCAGTGATATATTTTCTGCCTTTGGGATTTAAACACTTTTTGTCTAAAACGTTCCTCCATTTTTTGGTTTTAATCAGGAGAAATCACATCCTCTTAAAGTCCAGCTTTAAAACCCGTCACTTTCTCTGGAGAAGTGTTAGTTGTATCAGTTATGTATTGCCAGCATAGTACTATGTAACAAATGACCCTAGAACTTAGTAACATGTAATAATATATTTCCGTGGGTATGCTTGGTATTGGCTGGCCTAGTCTAGGCTCACCTGTGCTTGCCTTTCAGCTGTGACTTAAATCCAGGACAGTGTCACATGTTTTTCATCCTCCTTGGACCAGCATCACTTACCCAAGACATGTTTTTCTTATAGTGATGACAGAAGCATGAAAGGACAAGCCCATCCATGTAACCACATTTTAACTTTATACACATGTCTTGTCCACTAACATCCTTTTTTCCAAATTAAGTCCCATGGCCCAAGCCCAACAAATATGGGATGTGGAAAGTATAATTGGCTCGTGGAGGTAGGTGTGCGTGTGTGACTATTGAGTGAGTAGTCATCTGATCTAACCTATCATTTAACACTTCTAAATATCTATTTTTCTCATTGGTAAAGTGGGGACAATAGTAATTACCTCACTGTGTTGTGGTCAAAAATTAAATGAGACATTGTGATGTGCTGTGCACAGGGCAACAGGTTTTCCTGAGATGGTAGCTATTGTCATCATCAAAGGGACCGTTGCAGACTCTGGGCAGGAAGGGATGTTAAGACATCAGTTTAACACTTTCAAGTGTAGAGAAGAGTTGCAGAAAGAGTACAAAGAACTTTTGTATGTACTTCACTCAAATTCACCAGCCCTTAACATTCTGCCACATTTGCTTTTCCCACACCATTTCAAACTTAGTTTGCAGATAGCATGCCCCCACTTTTTTATGGAGGTTTCTCTTGGCTTGGATTAGGGTGCCACCGATGGGTCTTTTTTTTTTTTTTTCAATTTTTACTTTTTGGCTGTACCACTTGGCATGCAGGATTTTAGCTCCCCAACCAGGGATCGAACTCGCACCTGCTGCATTGGAAGCACAGAGCCTTAACCACCAGGGAAGTCCCTATAGCTGGGTCTTTATAGAAGGAATCTACAGTGGGAAGTGGCAGTTTCCGCTAATCAGGTCAGGAACTGAAATGGGAGAGGTTTCTGTGTGGTGCCTTTGAACACTGCCATCCCCTTGTTTTCTAGACAAAAGTTCAGATGCTGACTTAGACCGTGTGATGAAAGAAAAAACATCCCCTCTCACCGAAATATAAATCCAGCAGGCAAAACTAGCCGGCGAGTGTGTCTTTGGTCAGTGGGCTCTGGGCCTCTTGATTTGTTCAAAAGGATCCATGAGGTCACATGTGGATAGGACTTTCCCTAGAGACTTGTTCTAACCCACAGCCTTGATCATGTTGCTCATCTGATGAAATGCTTTTTCAGAGACTTCAAACTCACAGAAACAGAGAGAAGAACTGTGGTTGGCAGGGGCTGGGCATGGGGGGAATTGGGAGAAGTTGGTCAAAGGCTGAAAACTTCCAGTTATAAGAAAAGTCCTGGAGACCCAAAGTATAGCATGGTGACTCTAGTTAATAATACTCCAGGGTCTTTTTGCAGTCGACTAAGAGAGGAGATCTTAAGTGTTCTCTCACACACACACACACACACACACACATGCTCACCACACACACACTCACCCAGACTCACCACACACACCACCCACACACACTCACATACATACATACACACACTCACCACACACACAGACACACACACTCACACTCACCACACACACTCTCACACGCACACATACAAAGGCAACTATGTGAGGTGATGGATGCTTGTTTGTGGCAATCATTTCACAATGTATATCATGTTGCATACACTTTCTATTTGTCAATGATACCTCAATAATGCTGATAAAAAAGCCTTCCCAATAAGGTAGGTATAGATGAACCTACTTGCAAGACAGAAGTAGAAACACAGGTGTAGAGAACGAAAGTGCGGACACCACGGGGAGAAAGGGGAGAAGGGATGGGATGAACTGAGAGACTGGGAGTGACACACACACATTATGGATGAGTGAGTGTGCACTCAGTGGGGTCTGATTCTTTGCGACCCCGTGGACTGTAGCCCACGAAGCTCCTCTGTCCATGCGATTCTCTAGGCAAGAATACTGGAGTGGGTTGCCATTTCCTGCTCCAGGGGCTCTTGCCCATCCAGGGATCGAACCTGAGACTCCTATGTCCTCTGCGTTGCAGGAAGATTCTTTACCGCTGAGCCACCCCAACTGGGTAAAGCCCATACACTATGGATACTATGTATAAAGTAGATAACTAATGAGAGCCTACTGTAGAGCACAGGGAACTCTACTTGGTGCCCTGTGTTGACCTAAATGGAAAGGAAATCCAAAAAAGAAGGGATATATCTATATGTATAGCTGATTCACTTTGTTGTACAGCAGAAACTAATGCAACATTTTAAAGCAGCTGTATGTGTGTGTGTGTTACTTGCTTAGTTGTGTCTGACTCTTTGTGACCCCATGGACTACAGCCCACCAGCCTCTGTCGGTGAGATTCTCCAGGCAAGAACACTGGAGTGGGTTGCCAATTCCTCTTCCAGGGTACCTTCCTGTCCCAGGGATCAAACTCACATCTCCTGCCTTGCAGGCGGGTTCTTTACCATCTGAGCCACCACCAGGGAGGCCAGGGGAGCCCCCAGTAAATCAGCTATACTCCAATAATAATAAGTTAAAAAGCCTCCCCACTCACCAAAGGATGGAGGGAAAGTCCCGATGTGGAGTGCCACCGGGGGCTTTCCCTGTCACAGTTCTACACACCATGTTCTTCACGTGTCTCTGTGCTTTGCACAGGCTGACCTTCGTACCTGGAGTTTTTTTTTCTTCATTTTCCATCTGGAACGCTTGTCCCTTCCCTTCTAGAGTCCACCAAACCATTACTCCCTTTGTGAGACCTTGGCCAGCTCCAGGCAGGATCACACTATCGTCTCTATGACCAAGGACTCCCAGTTGATGGGGAACTTGGCTGCCTGCACTGCCTCCCTCTCCAGGGCACAACACTGGCCAGACGCCTTCTCATCTTCCCGTCTTCCAAGCTGTGCCTGACACAGAGTAGACAGGCAACGCATTGCAGAAACACTACATGGATAGATGCTGCAAGGTAGACTCTCAAAAATAAAAATCCATGAGTTTTTATGTAGTGGGAGGGCTTATATTGCTTCCTCAGCTATCAGCTAAGTGATATGAGTGTCCGAAAGAAACAGTGATCCACTGTGGCCATTGCTTCTGGATGGCTAATGAAGAAGTGGGGTTTTCATGTAGGAATTCCTTTCCAGCACTTCTTGGAAAATTTCTACATTTTCCCTAAATCCTGAATCCTGAGGATATAATCAGACAAGCAATTGGGAAAATGGGAAGAACAATAATTCTCCTATGAGAATGAAGGGCTTCCCAGGCGGCTCAGTGGTAAAGTATCCGCCTGCCAATACAGGAGACTTGAGTTCGATTTCTAGGTAGGGAAAAGCCCCTGGAGTAGGAAACGGCAACCCGCTCCAGTATTCTTGCCTGGAAAATTCCATGGACAGAGAAGCCTGGCAGGCTGCAGTCCATGGGATCACAAAGAGTTGGCTACAACTGAGCAACTGAGCACGCACACACAAGAATGAAAGCTTAATCAAAAACCTGGAGATGTGACTGGTTAGGAGTCCGCTGATGTCAGGTCAAAAGCAAGAGTAGGAAGCAGTGACAAACCTCAGGGTCAGGGCGTTTCGGGAAACAATGACGAGAGCGCTCAGGACAGAAGCTACAAGGTCCTTGTAGCTGTTGTGTGTATGTTTTCATGGCCCTGTCTCCTGCTAATGGTGAATCTTTCTTGCTGATGAAAGAAATACTAATAAGTCCCTATGCATAGTGTATTTCATACAAATGTTGTGAGTGGGGTTATAGGAAAAAGCAAAAGACTTCCATGATGGTCCAAACAGTGAAGAATTTGCCTGCCAATTCAGGGGACATGGGTTTGATGATCCTTTCTCAGGAAGATCCCACAGGCTGAATAGCAACTAAATCATGCACTGCAGCTACTGAAGTCCATGTGCCTTAGAGCTTGTGCTCCCAACAGGAGAGGCTCCGCAGTGAGAAGCCTGAGAACTGGAGCTAGAGAAAGCCCTCTTGCAGCAACAAAGATGCAGTGCAGCCAAAAATGATTTTAAGAATTAAAAAAAAAGAAAGAAACTAAGTTTGGAAGCCAAGTAGGCCCTTAGACTGCAACTTTGACATGTAAGAACAGTGCTGTTAACTTTTCTGGGAGACTCAAATGTGAAGTTATTTCAGTAATATATGATAGTATTTCGTGTTTTCCTGAGTTTGATTATCTGCTGTAGGTTACAGTTCTTTGTAAAATGAACAATATTTTCATTGTATAGAGAAAGGAAAGGAGCTTATATTTCACTGTTTTTTTTTTTTTTTTTACTGTAGCCTCTCATTTAAAACCATGTCATCAAAATGTTATAATGTTATATATCTTTATATATATATGTATAAACTCAACATTCAAAAAACTAAGATCATGGCATCTGGTCCTCTCACTTCATAGCAAATAGTTGAGGAAACAATGGAAACAGTGACAGATTTTATTTTCTTGGGCTCCAAAATCACTGCAGATAGTGACTGCAGCCATGCTCCTTGGAAGAAAAGCTATGACACCATAGACAACAAATTAAAAAGTAGAGACATTACTTTGCCATCAAGGGTGCCTCTAGTCAAAGCTATGGTTTTTCCAGTAGTCATGTATGGATGTGAGAGTTGGACTACAAAGAAAGTTGAGCGCTGAAGAATTGATGCTTTTGAACTGTGGTGTTGGAGAAGACTCTTGAGAGCCCCTTGGACTGCAAGGAGATCAAACCAATCAGTCTTAAAAGGAAATCAGTCCTGAATATTCATTGGAAGGACTGATACTGAACCTGAAACTCCAATACTTTGGTCACCTGATGTGAAGAACTAAGTCCTTGGGAAAGACCCTGATCCTGGGGAAGATTGAAGGCAGGAGAAGGGGACGACAGAGGATGAGATGGTTGGATGGCATCACCGACTCAACGGACGTGAGTTTGAGTAATGGACAGGGAAGCCTGGCGTGCGGCAGTCCATGGGATCACAAACAGAATTTGTCAGTTCATGCAGGGACTCTTCGTAGTTGAAAACCAAGTCAAGAAAGAAGCGAATTGTAATTATGTCACAGGAAGTGGGGCCAAAGTCATGGTCAAAGAAGGAGCTGATGGTCTTCACAGGGATCAGGTTGGGAGGTTCTTGAAAGAAAGCTAAGCTTTGTGCAGGTGACTTATATCTGTCTGAAGGCTATCCAAGCTTCCCAGGTGGTGCTAGTGGTAAAGAACCCACCTGCCAATGCAAGAGACATAACAGACTAGGGTTTGTTCCCTGGGTCAGGAGGATCCCCTGGAGGAGGGCTTGGCAACCCACTCTAGTATTCTTGCCTGGAAAATCTCATCAACAGGGAAGCCTGGCCAGCTATACTGGTCCATAGCGTTGCAAAGGGTTGGATGCGACTTAGCATGTATGCACACAGGTTCTTCAGGAGAAATTTGCCCCCAGCTCTGACAGAGGAGCAGAGGGTCAGATGGAGGAGAGACAGAGCTGGACTGAGTGGCACTGTTTGTGTACCCCCTACCCACACCCCCCCAGGGAACCCAGGTGCCAGGCCCATGTTTGCCCTTACCAGAGCCAGCAGGAAGCTTCCAGGGTTGTAAGACCTGTCAGGGGAGAGTGTAATTTCCTCAGTTCTGTCTCATCACAACAAAAATTGAAGAGACGGACAGACCAGCATTACAGCTCTTGGACAGGCCGGTGTTACAGCTCCTTGTTACAGCTCAGTTTTATTTAGAAAGTAAAGGAAAATACATCCTCGAGGCGTGAGGGAATGTCAACCCATATGTTTTTTCTACCCCACCTCCAGGCCTGCCCTATGTAAATTGGGCCAGCCAGGAGTGCTCTTTGTTTTACCTGAGGTCCTCACCCTGGTCCTCAGACCTTCCTTTGTTCTATTTTTTTGGGCTTTCCCCTTTCTTGTCTTTTAGCCACCACCATTCTGGCCTCCTTTTTCCTATTCGAACTACCCAACAGACCCATGAAGGTGCTGGATGACTTTCTCCTTCAGAGGGGAGCGGGCTGTCCTGAAAGGCAGGTTGTGATGGGAGGGCTTGAAGGAGAATGCAGTACTGGGGTGCCAGGATGACCCCAGCCCTCCTGGACGTCTAGGCAGGGAGGTCTCGTGTTGGCCTTGTGGGGTTTGAGGGAGCAGACAGCCCCTCCGTCCTGCTGTACTGTTAGTTGCTCAGTTGTGTCTGACTCTTTGTGAGCCTGTAGAATGTAGCCCCACAGTGTCTTCTGTCCATGTGATTTTCCAGGCAAGAAAACTAGAGCTGGTAGCCATTCCTTTCTTCAGGGAATCTTCCCAACCCAGGGATTGAACTGGGGTCTCCTGCACTGCAGTGGATTTTTTACCATCTGAGCCACCAGGGACCCAAGTCCCCACCCAGGCTGGAAAACAAATTCAAATGTTTGATGGGGGTGGGTTTGCCCTTGGGTTATATTTTTATCACTTGACTTGGATGCTAAGATCTAACTCTTGGTACAAATAGGGCATGCTTTTCAGATGCTTGGAAAATGACTTTAGGGTGACCCCTCCGTCAAACCTCTATGCCCTTCTCAGATTCCTAGAAAAGAGGAAAGACAAAAATACTGTGACCTCAAGGAAGATACAATTCTATTACCCCCTGGGAACGGAAGAATTTGCTTCAGAGCAAGAACAATGGTGTGTTTTTACAGACCAGGTAGAGGGAGTATGGCTTTGATGACTAACCCAAAACTCTCATACAGTCTCAACTACTTCCTGTGCGCTGGAAACTGTAGCTGCCATTACAGAGCCCTGGCTCTTTGTCACTCAGTGTGATGGAGAGTGAGACCCCAATGTTTGAATCCCAGCTGTGCAATGACTGTCTAACAGGGCACCTCCACTCATTCTGTCTTCTGTCTGCCCCACGGGCGGAGGGGTGGGATGTCTGAGGTGACAAGCCGATGGCCCTCAAGGCATTTTCTGCTTCCCAGGCCACACTGAATGCCTGTTGGCCTTTACATTTCTGTGAAGAATGGGAGTCAAGGTTTAATCCCTTGCTTTGATTTAATCCATATCAGTAGGTCACATTGCTGTGGTCACTTCATTATAGAACAAAGAATTTCCTCAGGTGGACAGTGGCTGTATGTTTCCAAGTGTTACTGCATGGATGGGCTATCAAAAATAGGTAAGACTTCAGTGGTTTCCCAGATGGGCTTCCCAGTGTTAGGGTCCGGAGTCTCCCTTCTCTCAAAGGAACAGAGGACACTCACGATAATGCAAGACACACAGCGAGTTTATTTCCAGCTAGCTGGGGTCCAACTGTCTGCCCGACGCAGCGGGTTTCAACAAGGACCCCGAGCACTCAGAGCCAAGGGGTTATATAGCATTTTCAAATCATGATATTTCTAAATTACCTAACTCACAGTGATTTTCCACACACACACACACACACAGCTGTGCATATCTCTATCCTGGTGTCTTAATGAGATAAACTTATCAGACCTGTTTACCTAATTTTCAGTGTCTCAGCCGCCCACATTCTTGGTACTTAAGATTAACTTGTCTCCCAGGTTTTATCTAGTTCTTCTTCCCTCAAGTCACATACTCAGTAAAAATGGTTTTTCCGGCCTCTAAGATGGCCGTTCTTATGCTAACCCATTCTTACACCAGGTGGGGCCAGTGGTAAGGAATCTGCCTGACAACATAGGAGGCATGAGAAACACGGGTTTGATCCCTGTGTCGGGGAGATCCTTTTGAGTAGGAAATGGCAACCCACTCCAGTATTCTTGCCTGGAAAATTCTATGGACAGAGGAGCCTGGTGGGCTACAGTCCATGAGGTCCCATAGAGTCAGACACGACTGAGCGAGCATGCAAGCCTCAATGGTTTCTGGGGATGCTTGCACGGAAAGCTCAGTCAATAGGAAGCTGGGACCGGAACCATTTACCGAATCCTATTTATCCCAGGACCTGCTGACTCTCTCCTCCTGTCTCCCTAGTTCTCTGTCTCCACCCTCTCTCCTTCTCTGTTTCTCTTTGCTTCCCTCACCTACCTTTTCTTCTCATTTAGGCTGTTTTACTCTCTCCCACCCATCTTTTTTTCCTTCTCCTTATGCATATGTTGGCTTGACCTCTGGTTAGCTGTTCATCATCTTGAGAGCAGCCGTATTCTCTCTTCTGCAGCCTCTCCTTTTACCAGAAACAGTCAAATGTCACAGGGATGGGGAGCTGTTTCCCATGAGATTAATCCTTTATGTAGAGCACAGGAGAAAGCGCCCACTAAAGACTGCACACATTTTTCAAATTCCTCTGCATTCCCTGAGGGTTTGACTGAAAGGAAGGCACACCCACAGGAAGCAGCTGGTCCTCAAAGGAAGTGTGTTAATGTTTGCCTGTGCCTTTGGCACACCAATGACCTTCCAGTGAGGTCCTCTGCCTTCCCCGTGGCCCTGGGTCAGTCCTTGCTGGTCGGTTATTCCTTTCTGACCCCTGGAGCCCAGGAGTCCCACTTCCTCCTGCTGTTTCCTATATCCCTCCAGGTGCCTCCAGGCTGTCCACTAGTGGGTTTACTGTTCTCCATCCTCTTACCCAGACAGCCTGATGATCATCTAACTTCCATCCTGCTTCTTCAAAACTTTGTTCCATGCCCTTCAAGATGTCAGTTAGTTTAGTGGTCCCCAACCTTTTTGGCACCGGGGACTGGTTTTGTGGAAGGCATTTTTTCCGTGGATTGGGGGTGGGGGTCGGTTTCTGAATGATTCTAGCGCGTGACATTTATTGTGCACTTTGTTTCTACTTGGGCTTCCCTGATAGCTCAGTTGGTAAAGAATCCGCATGCAATCCAGGAGACCCTGGTTCGATTCCTGGGTCGGGAAGATCTGCTGGAGAAGAGATAGGCTACCCACTCAGTATTCTTGGGCTTCCCTGGTGGCTCAGCTGGTAAAGAATCTGCCTGCCATGTGGGAGACCTGGGTTTGATCCCTGGATTGGGAAGATGCCCTGGAGAAGGGAAAGGCTACCCATTCCAGTATTCTGGCCTGGAGAATTCCAAGGACTGTATAGTCCATGGGGCCGCAGAGTGGGACACGACTGAGCGACTTTCACTTTCACTTTTTTCCTGTTATTATTGCATCAGCTCCACCACAGATGATCAGACATTAGATCCTGGAGGTTGGGGACCCCAGACTTAGTTAATCTGCTCAACCAGGGTGGGTGTCTTAGAAGGAGAACACCTGCTTTCTGATGTCAATTTGCTTGCCTTCTCTGGGCAGGGCTGCAGCCCTGAGGGGATGAGGGTTATTAGAAAACACCTCTGCTTGAAAGGATCTGCCCTCAGCCCATCTGGCTGCCATGTGCCACAAACTGGGAATTCATTTATATTTATACATTTTCTTTTGAAATGAAATAACTGCCAGGAGGATTGGTCCTAAAACATTGCTATTGTGTTAGGATCTATGATTTTTATGATGTGGAGTAATCTATCAGAACAGATATTCCCAACTACAATATTGCTATTACATGAAATTTCCATCTCCTTATGGTATTCTTCATATGTGGTTTCTGGAAAAATCTTGTTGGGAAAGGGAAGGCTTATTATTTCTCTAAAATAATCTTCACCTTTCTTTATTCCTAAATTTTTGGTCTTGAGGCATGTGGGGTCTTAGTTCTGTAACCAGGGATCAAACCTCTGCCCCCTGCCTTGGAAGCAAGGAATCTTAACAACTGGACCACCAGAGAAGCCCTGATACCTTTCTTAATGACTGGTAATGGCTCCATCATCCCTGAATTTCAAAGTCTTTCCTAGTCCTAGCTACTTTTGTTTAGCCTGCAATCTCACTAGTATGTGACAAATTTCCTTATCCAGATGCTGGTTTCTGGACTGGCCATTGTGGCGAGGTGTATAATTTGGTGGCCTTCTGGGTCTAATGGCAGCTTTGATAGTGGAGGAGGCACACATGTGGTATGATCTGAGAGGCAACCCAAGCTGCTGCTGCTTCTAAGTTGCTTCAGTAGTGTCCAGCTCCGTGTGACCCCATAGACGGCAGCCCACCAGGTTCCTCCGTCCCTGGGATTCTCTAGGCAAGAATGCTGGAGTGGGTTTCCATTTCCATCTCCAATGCATGCATGAATGCTGAGTCGCCTCAGTCGTGTCTGACTCTGTGCGACCCTGTGGACAACAGCCCACCAGGTTCCTGCATCCACAGGATTCTCCAGGCAACCCAGGGGGCCCTCCTAAATTACACTCTACCACTGACCCTACATGATCGCAGCAATACTCACAGTCTTCATTCATGGGCTCTGGTCTTTTGGAGAGGACATGAAGGGGCTTCAGGGGTCATGGAGCTCCATGCTTTCGTTCATTTTTATAGAGGGGAAATCCGAGGTCCTCCATGGTTGGGGTCTTGGCTAAGCTCACCCAGATGCAGTGCTGGATCTAAACTCTAGTCTCCTAATTGGGGAGTATTGTGTTTTCCACCCTGCAACACCTTGGTTAGTAGATACTATGCATGGTCAATGACCACAGTCATCAGACCACTACCGCCTGGGAGGACTAAAACCTGAAACTGTTGCTCTCCACCCCTCAGCTGCCTGGAATTAATGCAAAAAAGGAAAAGAAAAGTCAGAAGTAAGACCACTCCTGGGAAAGACTTACTGTATCTAGAACAGCACTGTCCAACAGAAGCACAATGCAAGCCACCTGTGACATTTAAAATTTTCTAGTAGCTACATTTAAAAAGGAAAATAATTTTTAAAAAAAGTAAAATAATTTAAATATCCTTTAATTCTAATTAAATATTAATACTTAATATTAATAAATATATTTTATCTAATCAGATACCCAAAATGTTTTTGGGTTGGTCAAAACGTTCATTTGGTTTTAAGTAAAAAAACAAGACTTTTTTATTTTCACAAAGAACTTTATTGAACGATATATTCACTAACCGGTGGAGAAGGCAATGGCAAGCCACTCCAGTACTCTTGCCTAAAAAATCCCATGGATGGAGGAGCCTGGTAGGCTGCAGTCCGTGGGGTCGCTAAGGGTCGGATGTGACTGAGTGACTTCACTTTCACTTTCATATATTGGTGAAGGAAATGGCAACCCACTCCAGTGTTCTTGCCTGGAGAATCCCAGGGACGGGGGAGCCTGGTGGGCTTCCGTCTATGGGGTCACACAGAGTCGGACACGACTGAAGTGACTTAGCAGTAGCAGTAGCAGTAGCAGTAGCAGTATTCACTAACCGAACAAGCTTTTTGGCCAACCCAGTACAATATCAATATAAAAATTATTAATGAACTATTTTTCATTTTTTCCCCCCTGGATGAAGCCTTTGAAATCTGAAGTGTATTTTACACATTCAGCACAACCCAATTGGGACTAGCCACCAGTGGCTATTGGTAACATATTGGCCAATGCAAACCCACTCTATACAGAGTCACTCTATCTGATCTCCTCTGTTTTCTGTACTAGAGGACAAGGCCCTCCAAATGCTGAGAGGTTCAGGGAAATTGCTCTGATTCATTAAACCCTACAGTAAGGGGATCATATAATTAATAAAGCAAACCAAAACACTGTTGAGGGTGAAAGGAGGGGACTTCCTTGAAAGTTGTGCGAGACACCCTGAGGAAACCATAGTTGAAAAAGACACATGCATCCCGATGTTCATGGCAGCACTATTTACAATAGCCAGGACATGGAAGCAACCTAGATGTCCATCGACAGATGAATGGATAAAGAAGATGTAGTACATATACACAATGGAATACTACTCTGCCTTGAAAAGGAACAAAATTGAGTTAGTTCTAGTCAGGTGGATGAATCTAGAGCTTGTTACACAGAATGAAGTAGTCAGAAAGAGAGAAACAAATATATATGTTAATGCATAGACATGGAATCTAGAAAGATGGTACTGATGAGCCTATTTGCAGGGCAGGAATGGAGACGCAGACACAGAGCAGACTTGGGGACACAGCTGGGGAAGGAGAGGGTGGAAGGATTTGAGAGAGTACCACTGAAACATACATATTACCATACATAAAATAGCTAATGGAAAGTTGCTGTGTAACACAGGGAGTTCAACCCGGTACTCTGTGACAACCTAGAGGGGTTGGGTGGGGTGGGGGGTGGGAGGGGGATTCAAGAGGGAGGGGACTTATGTATACTTATGGCTGATTCACCTTGTTGTATGGAAGAAACCAACATAACATTGTAAACCAATTATCCTCCAATTAAAAATAAATTTAAAATAATAAAATAAATGAATCCAGACAACAGGAGTACACTAGCACTGAGCCACAGACCAGGACACGTGGTCTCCTAGTTATAAAGAGACTCCCATGAGAGGAGGCGCTGGACGCCAGGGTTGCTATGGGAGTCACTGGGTAGGCCTGGATAGCCAATGGGCAATGTGAGTGATAGAAAACATGTGAATGAAGGCAGTGAAGAAGCATCCACAGACATCTGGGCCAAGCACTTGTGATTTAATTGAAGGTGAAGGAGGAGCTGATCCACTGAGCGAGTACCAAAAAACGGAATTAGTTTTAATGGCACAATGTGAGATTTATGTACAACCCAAGCAGAGTTCCTTAGCGCTGAGAAGGCATTTCTGAGACTGGTGATGCTGGTGCCTTCTGGGCACTTTAAAAGCAGCATGCATTCACTCTATCCAAGGCAAAGACCCACCTGCTGCAGAGAAGGAAGATAAACGAATTAGCAGATGTCTGAGACCCTTCAGCTCCAGATCCCAAGACAAGATTAAACTCCTGGGGCTTCCCTGATGGCTCAGTGGTGAAGGGTCCACCTGCCAATGCAGGAGACACAGGTTCAATCCCTGGTCTGGGAAGATCCCACATGCTGCGTGGCAACTAAACCCGTGTGCCACAACTACCGAGCCTGTGCTCCGCAACAAGAGAAGCCACCGCAATGAGAAGCCCTTGTACCACAGCTAGAGAACAGCCCCTGCTCGCTACAACTAGAGAAAAGCCCTAGCAGTGAAGACCCAGCATAGCCAGTAAATACATAAAATTATAAGAAATATTTAGCTATATGTTATAGGAAATGTCCCAAAGAAGAAAAGAAAGTTTTAGATAAAATTTTGTTGCAAAGGTTTGTTAAAGTACAAACCTTGAAGAAAAAAACAACATATATTTTGATGACAATTTCTAGTAAGAAAGAAATGATCCTCAAATTTTATTTATGTAAGGTTTAAGAATTACAGTGAGAAAGAATCTTTTCCAGCAACTTTTACTCACAAATGTTAAAAAAATAAAGGAAGCAACACTTTTGTTGGTCTTGATCATCTTTGTCTGAAGTAGATGACATTTCATGTGTTACAATAAACCAAACATTTTCAGCTGTAACTTATTGATAATTTCTACTGTAAAATAATACCAAAGCAAATGTCTGTATTATGCATGATCATATTCCACAGATATTATTTTCTTAGCTTTAAGTTGGCTAAGACTTTCTCTTTTTTTGTTTTGCAACAAAAATGGTATTTTGAGTGGGGTTCAGCTAATATTCATCAAACCAAAGTGGCGTTAAGATAATATCAGCTGATGATTAGCATCAGGTGTGTGAAAGATGAGTGACTGATAGGAAACTGGGATTCCAGTTCCAATTTTGGTTACACAAACAATGAGCCGTAGAGCAAGTCACTTAACCACTGGAGTCCCACGTGGGGCTAAAAGGTATTAAGATCCTTTCTGCTGCAAGTGATTGAAACAGGGATCAAGATGGTTTAGGCGAGGGGACTTATGTGGAAGTCCAGGGGTTGAGAGTCTGTGCATCCAATGCAGGGGACGAGGCTTTGATCCCTGGTAGGAGAACTAAGATCCTGCAAACTGTTCAGTGTGGCCAAAAACTGTTTTGTTTTTTAAAGATGGCTTAAGCACTGTGGTGTTGGAGAAGACTCTTGAGAGTACCTTGGACTGCAAGGAGATCCAACCAGTTCATTCTAAAGGAGATCAATCCTGGGCGTTCATTAGAGGGACTGATGCTAAAGCTGAAACTCCAATACTTTGGCCACCTCATGCGAAGAGTTGACTCACTGGAAAAGACTCTGATGCTGGGAAGGATTGGGGGCGGGAGGAGAAGGGGACGACAGAGAATGAGATGGCTGGATGGCATCACCGACTCGATGGACATGAGTTTGCGTGAACTCTGGGAGTTGGTGATGGACAGGGAGGCCTGGTGTGCTGTGATTCATGGGGTCACAAAGAGTCGGACACGACTGAGCGACTGAACTGAGATAATGCAGAGTTGAGAAGTGTCCACTCAATGACGGTTGGAAAGCCCAGCAGGGGATGGACGCTTTGTAAATGGTAACACAATCTAATAATTCAAGGAGTAGTTGTTGTTTAAATATTCTATTTGTAGTTATCAGTTAACTAAGAATCCTACAATGAGAAAAGAGAATGCATTAGAATATCTAACATTTTTGCATTAGAAAAATATATCGTTCTAGATTTTCTTTCCCTGAAAAATCTTTTAATATTTAAAACAGATATTTAAGCAGAATTTGCTACCACTCATCACACATTAGAAGGAAATAGAGGGACATCACACCTTATACTCATATTTTAAGCTTCAGACTCCCATTAAAAAGTTCTTTGCCTTCACAGTCTTCAGATCAGAGACAGACAGCTAGTCAGAGCCGCGTAGTAACTGCTCAGGTAGACAGATCAGGATTTAAATTCCAGCTTTTCCACTTAATAATCCCAGATCTCCATGCAGACCAATTTATTTAACATTCCTGAGCCTCAGTTTCATCATCTGTAAAATAAGTCTATTAATATTAATTCCATAGGGTTGGGGGGATTTCATGAAATAAATCTAAAAAGCATTCATTGCAGTCTCTGTCAGAAAAACCAGTGTTCAATCCATGGTAGTCATATAGAAGTTGTTTTCAAATGATTATTTAATATATTCTGTATTTGATGTATTATTTAATGATAGGCTATTCCAGAAAAACTCAGGCCTCAACACATTCAATAAATTCAAGTCATTGGATATTTAACAAGCAGCCACTGTGTGACAGACACTGTGTACCTTGACAGCACATTGTTACTTTATAATAATGGCTCACGCCTACTAATGCCTTTCACATTCTTCTGGCTTCCTCCATGCTGTTCAATCTGGACTCACAGTGTTCCTTAAAACATGAAGGCTGGAAGTGGAAATGATGAAAATACCTTTAACTGGCAGGAGTGGAGTAGTGGCAGGGGAAGGAGAGGGGTGAAAACTGACTCTAAGAGTCAATGAGAGGGGCCAACAACAAAAATAATGAGATGCAGTTCTACGATTCTGTGACCAGGCAGAGACAGGAGTGACTGCGCGTGTGCTTGGGTGTGTATATGTACACATGAGATGTATTTTCATACCCAAGATATTCTGGCTTTTATCTTGAAGTCAACTTTATGTGTGTTAGCCACTCAGTCGTGTCCACTCTTTGCAACCCCATGGACTGTAACCCACCAGGCTCCTCATCCATGGGATTTTCCAGGCAGGAATACTGGAGTGGGTTGCCATTTCCTTCTCCAGGGGATCTTCCTGATCCAGGGATTGAACCCGGGTCTCTTGCATTTCAGGCAGACTCTTTACCATCTGAGCTACCAGGGAAATATGTATAATTTACAAACAACAAAATGCACCCATTTTAGACAAATGTATACACAAGTGTTACCACCACCACAATCAACATTTAGGGAGGTTCCATCATTCCAGAAAGCTCCATAATGCATTTTTCCCCATAGCCTCAGATTCAGTTCAGTTCAGTCTCTCAGTTCAGTTCAGTGTCCGACTCTTTTAGACCCCATGAACTGCAGCACAGGCCTCTCTGTCCATCACCAACTCCCGGAGCTTACCCAAACTCATGTCCATTGAGTCGGTGATGCCATCCAACCATCTCATCCTCTGTCATCCCCTTCTCCTCCTGCCCTCAATCTTTCCCAGCATCAGGGTCTTTTCAAATGAATCAGCTCTTCGCATCAGGTGGCCAAAGTATTGGAGCTTCAGCTTCAACATCAGTCCTTCCAATGAACACCCAGGACTGATTTCCTTTAGGATGGACTGATTGGATCTCCTCGCAGTCCAGGGGACTCTCAAAAGTCTTCTCCAACACCACAGTTCAAAAGCATCAATTCTTTGGCACTCAGCTTTCTTTATCGTCCAACACTCACATCCAAACATGACTACTGGAAAAACCATAGCCTTGACTAGATGGACCTTTGTTGACAAAGTAATGTCTCTGCTTTTTAATATGCTGTCTAAGTTGGTCATAACTTTCCTACCAAGGAGTAAGCGTCTTTTAATTTCATGGCTGCAGTCACCATCTGCAGTGATTTTGGAGCCCCCAAAAATAAAGTCAGCCACTGTTTCCACTGTTTCCCCATCAGGTAACCACTTTAATTTTTCCTCCCAAGTGTATGTCTTTGTTTATTTCTGACTTTAATTGGAGTGGGTTATTTCGAAATGATTTTTTAGAGCCATTTAGGTTAACAGCAAAATTAAGTATAAGGTGCAGAGATTTCCCATACACATACTGCCTTCACTCATGCCCAGTCTCCCAAGCGATCAATGTCCCCACCAAAATAGCATGTTTCTTACAACTTGTGAGCCTCCATTGGCATGTCACTATCACCCAAAGTCCACAGTTTGCATTAGGATTCATGCTTGGTGTTATGAAAAAATGTATAATGGCATTTATCCATCATTATAGTATCATATGGGGCATTTTCACTACCCTAGAACTCCTCTGTGCTCCACCTCTTTCCCCTTGCCAACCACTAGTCTTTTTCCTGACTCTGTAGTTTAACCTTTCCCCAAGTATCATAAAATTGGAAACCAATAGTATCGCTGTTAAAGTGCTGCACTCAATATGCCAGCAAATTTGGAAAACTCAGCAGTGGCCACAGGACTGAAAGAGGACCGTTTTCATGAAAATTGTAAAGGATGGCAATGCCAAAGAATATTCAAAGAATATTCAAATACACCACAATTGCACTCATCTCACAAGCCAGCAAAGTAATGCTCAAAATTGTCCAAGTGAGGCTTCAACAATACGTGAACTGAGAACTTCCAGGTGTTCAAGCTGGATTTAGAAAAGGCAGAGGAATCAGAGATCAAATTGCATTGGATCATAGAAAAAGTAAGAGAGTTCCAGAAAAACATCTACTTCTTCTTTATTGACTGTGCCAAAGCCTTTGACTGTGGAAGCACTGAAGAACTGATGCTTTTGAACTGTGGTGTTGGAGAAGACTCTTGAGAGTCCCTTGGACTGCAAGGATATCAAACCAGTCAATCCTAAAGGACATCAGTCCTGAATATTCATTGGAAGGACTGATGTTGAAGCTGAAGCTGCAATACTTTGGCCACCTGATGAAGAACTGACTCACTGGAAAAGACCCTGATGCTGGGCAAGATTGAAGGCAGGAGGAGAAGGGGATGACAGAGGATGAGATGGTTGGATGGCATCACCGACTCGATGGACATGAGTTTGAGCAGGCTGCAGAAGATAGTGAAGGACAGGGAAGCCTGGTGTGCTGCAGTCCACGGGGTCACAAAGAGTCCAACATGACTTAGTGACAACAGCAACGATAGTATGCAGCCTTTTCAGAGTGGCTTCTTTTCACTTAGTATATGCATTCAAGATTCCTCCATGCTTTTTCATTGCTTGATAGCTTATTCCTTTTTAGTATTAACTAATATTCCATTATCTGGAAGTACCACAGTGTATTTATCTATTCACGTACTGAGGGGTATCTTGGTTGCCTCCAACAGTAACTGTCTTCCTGCTTGGTTCCCGAACTGTGCTGAAGACTCCTGGGACACCACAGCAAACTCACCATGGACATTTACAATTTCTGAGAGAAACACAAGACTTCTGTTCAACACCAGTATTATTAAGTTGTTTGGCCCTAACCTCTCAATGCAGTTCGTTATTTTGTCTTAGCGGGTGTTCCTGTTGGCTCAGTCAGTAAAGAATCCACTGGAGATGCAGAAGACCCAGGTTTTATCACTGGGTCAGGAAAATCCCCTGGAGAAGGGAATAGCAACCCACTCTGGTATTCTTGCCTGGGAAATCCCATGGACAGAGGAGCCTGGTGGGCTACAGTCCATGGGTTCATAAAGAGTCAGACACGACTTAGCGTCTAAATCACCACATTTTGGCTTAGGTGCCATGAAAAAATTACTGAGACACTAATGATATTTTCAAGGCTCTTCCGTGTTTTCACATGTATCACTGTATCATTCCTTTATACTGCTGTGAAGTATTTTAATGTAACACCATTTATTTAAAGAAAGCTGCTGTGAACATTCATATACAGATCTTTGGAGTACATATGCTTTCATTTTTCTTGGGTAGAAATCTAGAAGCAGAATTTCTGGGTCATATGTTAAGTGTGTGTTTAATTTTTTTAGAAACTGCCAAACTGTTTTCCAAAGCACAATTTTACACCTTCCGTTGCTCTACTTCTTTGCCAACATGGCATAACCAGTCTTTTAATTTTAGCCATTCTAGTGGGTGTATGGTGTTAACTCATTGTGCTTTTAATTTGCATTTTCCCAGTGACTATGATGTTGAGAATATTTTCATGTGCTTATTAGCCATTTGTATATCCTCTTTAGTGAAAGCATTTGAAATCTTTTGCCCATTAAAAAAATTGATGAGTTTGACTTCTTATGATTAAATTCTAAACATTTTACGTTCTTAAGACATGTCCAGTGTTTCTCCTGGTCTGCAGTTCGCTTTTTCATTGTCTCAACCATTCCTTTCAAATGACAAAGGCTTTCAGTTTTGACAAAGTCCACTTATTAATATGCTGTGCTGTGTGCTTAGTCACTTAGTCATGTCCGACTCTTTGTGACCCCATGGACTGTAGCCTTCCAGGCTCCTCTGTCCAGGGGATTCTCCAGGCCAGAATACTGGAGTAGGTAGATTATCCCTTCTCCAGCAGATCTTCCCTACCTAGAAATTGAACCGGGGTCTCCCGCATTGTAGGTGGATTCTTTACCAGCTGAGCTACCAGGGAAGCCCATTTATTAACATGTATTTTAAAAATACTTGTGCTTTTCTGTGTCCCAAGAGCTTTTTGTCTACCTCAAGACTAAAGAGATTTTCTATTTCTTTCCTAGATATTTTAGTTTTAGCTTTCACTTTTAGGTTTGTGAACCATTTGAGTTTATTTCTGTATATGGTGTGAGGTAGGATTGGAAGTCCATTTGCTTCTCAGTGAATATCTAATTGTTCAAGCAGCATTTCTATAGGGAAGGACTATCTTTTGCCCATTAAGGAACGCTTGACATCTTTGTTAGATATTAATTCACCACACATATGCTTGTCTATTTCTGTACTGTCTTCTTTTCCACTTGTCTTACAACTATCCTTTGCCAATACCATACTGCTGATTACTATAGCTTTATAGTAGCCTTGAAATCTAGGTAATTTATGTCCTTCAACTTTATTCTTCTTTTTCAAAATTGTTGTGGCTGAATTATAAGTCCTTTACATTTTTATATAAACTGTAGAATCAGTATGACATTTCTAAAGAAATCTGCTGGAATTGATAGGCTTTTCCTTGAGGCTGTCAGGCCAATTCATGATGTTTTTAAGCCTCATGAGTATTAAAAAAATAAAATTCAAAGTATTAATGATATTGTCCCAACATAGGCAGAGATTAAAAGGACAATAATAAAGTTAGAAGACAGTGTTTGTGAGGTAGGAAAAAACCCCACAGCTATGGGAGCCAAAACGTCCTAGATTCACATGGTCTCTTTTTTCCCACTTTCTGATTGTGTGGCATTAGGGCAAGTGATCAGAGATGGATTTTGTAGTTTGCCACAAGGATTAAAGAAGACCTCACCAGCTACCTCCTGAATACTGGGGATCCTGACATTCAACACTTCCAAAAAGAAGCCCCCATTTCCCTCTTAAACCAGCTTTCCTTTGCTGTTTTCTGTCTGAGTGACCTAACCCTTCTGCCTGCTGTCTACTCTAGCACGTAGGCACCTTCCTAGCCTCCTAGAATCTTTGGAACAGGTTGGTCACATTTTTATTTTCTCCCAACACAGAAACTGAAGTGAAAGTGTTAGCTGTGTCTGACTCTTTGTGACCCCATGGACTGTGGCCCACCAGGCTCCTCTGTCCATGGAATTTTCCAGGGAAGAATACTGGAGTGGGTAGCCATCCCCTTCTCCAGGGGATTTTCTAAACTCAGGGATCAGACCCAGGTTTCCTGCATTGCAGGTGGATTCTTTACCATCTGAGCCCATTGGTATCTGTAAAACAGCTCAAAAGACATGGATCAGAATATTATCTATAGCCCTTGAGGAGGTCCTTGACTGCTTAATGACTATTATTATTTTGTCTTGCTTGTTTTCTTTTCTTTCTGCGTTTTCTGGCTTCTCTGATTAACTGTATTCTTTAGAGTTTTTCTACAGACAAAGGGCAGGCAGAGGACACGGGGCGGGTTGGGGGTGCGGTGGGGAATGGGGCTTGTTCTGGGAAGGCCCCATGGGGCTCGCTTGGTTGCAGAATTAGTGGTGAAGGTTGCACAACAGCATGAATGCAAATTTACACTGTAAAATGGTAAATTTTATGTTATGTGTATTTTACCACAATGAAAAGAGTCCACAACAAATTTGGACTACAATAGGGAGATAATTTTTCCAGAAATATCAATATCTAGGTCTTCCCAGAGACCTTTTCTTACTCCTGCTCACCCTACACTCTTTTTTCTTTTTCATTGGAGAAATATTTAGCTTTCTCCCACGTAATAACTCAGTATACAAACAGCCCACAGGCAGCCTCTGCTGACTTGAGAACAAAGGTGTGACTTATCCCAGTAATGCCTGGCTTTTTCTTGTCTGTCTTGAGTAGATTTGCCAAAGTTTCAGAGAGAAGAAGGCTTTCTGCTGATACCCGAGGCTTTCTCGGAACCACAGGGTTCAGCTTTAAAATGCCCTGTGAGCCTCTTTGCTCACTTTTCCTCAAGGGCAGAATTCTATGAGCTCTTTCTGGAGTCAGCATCAACCTCCACCGCAGTCTTTTCTCCAACCTAGAGAGTTTCCTTGGCAACCAAGTGAATAGTCAGTCACTCACTTCTTACTAATGCTTGTTCAGTTTTGAACAGTTTGTCTTACTTGAAAAGAAACTGCAGAAACTGCACTTTTGTTGTTGCTATTTAGAAAACAACAACAAAAAACCTGGGTTCCTGCCAGGCTTTTAAAGGGTCCATCCAGATTTCGCCTCTGAATGCCTGAACACACGGTTAACAGCCACACCAGTGTACCTAGTATGTTTATATTTGCTGCTGTTGTTCAGTGGCTATGTCGTGTCTAATGCTTTGTGACCCCATGGACTGCAGCATGCTAGGCTCGCCTGTCCTTCACCATCTCCCAGGTTTTACATAGAATCACTCACTTCATCTGTGTGACAATCCAGGACAGAGGTATAATTATTATTCTGATTTTACAGATGAGGAAATGGAAGCGCGAGGTCAAGTGCTTTGCCAGAGGTCAACAGGCAGTGCCATTTTTAGACTGTATTGTAATTTCTTCAGGCCTGTATGGGATCCTTGTGTTTTGCCAGAGGAGCCTCAGTTCAGAGGGTGGACTCTCAGTGACGGAGAAGCAGACACTGTTGGAAAAAATCCCTGATGCTGGAAAAGAATGAAGGAAAAGGAGAAGAAGGTGGCAGAGGATGAGATGGTCCAATAGCATCACTGACTCAATGGACATGAGTTAGAGCAAACGCCAGGAGATAGTGAAGGAAAGGGGAGCCTGGCGTGCTGCAGTCCATGGGGTCGCAAAGAGTTGGACGTGACTCAACAACAACCACAACAGCACGCAGTGTTGCAGGTTCAGTCACTCAGTAATAATCTGACTCTGTGACCCCATGAACAGCAGCACGCCAGCCATCCCTGTCCGTCACCAATTTCCGGACCTTGCTCAAACTCATGTCCATAGAGTCGGTGATGCCATCTAACCATCTCATCCTCTGCTGCCCCCTTCTCCTTCTGCCTTTAATCTTTTCCAGCATCAGGGTCTTTTCCAATGAATCAGTTCTTTGCATCAGGTGGTCAAAGTATTGGAGTTTCAGCTTCAGCATCAGTCCTTCCAATGAATATTCAAGACTGATTTTTTTTCGGATTGACTGGTTTGATCTCCTTGCAGTCCAAGGGACTCTCAAGAGTCTTCTCCAAAGTTGCAAAGCATCAATTCTTTGGCACCCAACCTTCTTTACGGTCCAACTCTCACATCCATACATGACTACTGGAAAAACCATAGCTTTGACTAGAGGGACCTTTTTCGGGAAAGTAATGTCTCTGCTTTTTAATATGCTGTCTAGGTGGTTGTAGCTTGTCTTTCATGGAGCAAGCATTTTTTAATTTCATGGCTGCAGTCTCCATCTGCAGTGAGTTTGGAGCCCAAGAAAATAAGTCTCTCACTGCTTCTGTTGTTTCCCCATCTATTGTCCATGAAATGATGGGACCAGATGCCATGAACTTTGTCTTTTGAATGTTGAGCTTTAAGCCAGCTTTTTCATTCTCCTCTTTCACTTGTATCAAGAGGCTCTTTAGTTCTCTTTGCTTTCTGCCATAAGGTTGGTGTCATCAGCTTGTCTGAGGTTACTGATATTTCTCCCGGCAATTTTGATTCCTGCTTGTGCTTGTTCCAGTGTTGCAGATTAGGGGAGAGATTTGAGGGGAGAGACCCCTTCAGCAGAACTCCTCAGAGCCCACCATCTGGGCACAGAAAACCACAAGTAGCATGTCCCTGTTTTGACTGGCCTTGGCAAATGACAGAGGGGTTTAAAAAGCACAGACTCTAGACTTTCCTGGTGGTCTAGTGGTGAAGACTCCACTCTTCAATGAAGGAAGCATGGGTTCCATCCCTGATAGGGGAACTAAAATCCCACATACTGTGCAGAGCGGCCAGTAAAACAAAAAATTAAAAATAAACAGCACAGACTCTGGAGTCAGGCAGAGCTGGGAACAGATCCTGCTTCAGTCACTGAGTCACCGGGCAAATGAGCACAGAGGTCCTTAGGCCGAGGCTGTCTGAGACAAGAGGGAGTTTTTCTGAGGATACGCCTTCCTGGACAGAATTTTGGATCCGATGAGGGTTTCTCAACCTTGGCCCTGTTGACAGAATTCTCTGTGGTGAAGGACTGTCCTGCACGCTGTAGGGTATGGAGCACTACGCCTGACCTCCATGCACTAGAGGCTGATTGTGACAAGCAGAAATGTCTGTAGCCGAGGCCAGCTCCCCTTTAGATTAGATGACCGAAAGCTTCTTCCCATTCAGATAATATCTTGGGATTCTATCTCAGGCTGCTCCCTGCAGGTGGCGCTAGTGGTAAAGAACTAGCCAGTGCGGGAGATGAAAGAGATGGAGGTTCGATCCCTGGGTCAGGAAGATCCCCTGGAGAAGGAAATGACAACCCCACTCCAGTATTCTTGCCTGGAGCATCCCACGGACTGCAGCCGGTGGGATTCGTTGGACATGACGGAAGTGACTTAGCATGTACACGCACACGCGCACAGGTTATCAACACGTAGAACTGTTTTGTAAAACATCACCCCAGTCACACCGTGGGATCAGAATTCAGAGTTACCAGCCAACCATACTGCTGGAATTTGTCTTTTCTTCTTGGTGGGAACAACCTGCAGCTCAGGCTTGTTCCTTTTCAGGCCACTCAAGTTAATTTTTTTTTTTTTTTTCTGGTTAAAAACAAAAGCTTTTTTGAGTAAATTTCTCAGTTACCCCAAAGTTCAAAGTTCCCACCAGACTTTCCCCACCTCCATAATTTCTCCCCTCACCCTTCTCCCTTCTGAGAAATCCTCAGGTGAGGGAGAAGCTTCTGGAACCCTGGGGCATCTGTGGCAGGTGGCTGGTCCTCTGAGCTGGCCTGGGGAGATATGTGTCTCGGGAGGGACCTCGTGGTATTTTTGTGTGTGTGCTGATGGCTCCCAGGGAGCTTGACTCCTTCTCTGTGGCCTGGGCACCTGGCCACAGCCTCCTCTTGGCTCTTAGCTCTGGGCTGTCACCCCTGGCCTTCTGCATCCCCTTGTTCCAGTCCAGATGACCACTGGCAGGCACGATGATGGAATTCTCAGTTACCGCCTGGCCTCTCCAGGGCTACGTGAATGTCTCTGTCTGGTCACTGTGCTGGGCGCAATGTGGGTGGCTCTCTCAGGCCATTCTTGCTCCAGCCCTGCCCTCTCACCATTCCTTGACCACAGCTCATTTCCTTCCCACCTACTTCTTCCTACTCTGAGGCTGCTCTTGCCTGGACTCCAGGAGAGGCGTGTGTTATAGTCCACCAGGCCTTTGGAGCCTCAATCTTGCAAGTATTCTTCCAGAGAAAAATGAAAACACAGCCATCTCTGTATTCATCTTGCGCAATGATAATTTGGAAGTATTTCGAATTGGCTTTATAACTCCCTCTAATGCCCCGGTCCAATCAATCCTGTGGGCCCACAGGGACTGCAATCCCCTAACTTTGCACCCCTTACTGATCTCCTTCCTTTCGGGCCCTCACTGTCCTCCGTATCCAGCTAAACATCCGCCCTCATTTTGTTGTAAACACCCCAGCCCCTTCTCCTCTCCAATTTCATTGTACTTGGTTGATGTATGAGTCACGGTTCTCTAGAGAAGCAGAACCAACAGGCTGTGTGTTTATATAGAAAGAGATTTATTTTAAGCAATTGACTCACATGATTGTAGAGACTGGCAGGTCCAAAATCAGCAGGGTGACCTAGCTGGTGTTTCAGTTTAAGTCCAAAGGCAGTCTGCAGGCAGAAATTTCTTCTTGCTCTCATGGAAGAGGTCCATCTTCATGCTATTAAGACTTTCAACTGATTAGACGAGGCCCACCTCCTTATGGAGGACAATCTGCTTTACCAAAGTCCACCAAATTAAATGGAAATCTTTTTTTTTCTTCCCAACACTCTCTCAGAGACATTCAGAATGATGTTTGACCAAAAATCTGGGCATTGGAGCCCAGTCACACTGACACATATAACTCCCTGTTGCAGTTGGCTAAATGAGAGTCCTGCTGAAGCCCACTTGCTCTGTATTCTGAGCCTGTCCCCACACAGCTGGAAGTAGCAGGGGCAGGAGACTGTCTCACTGGACATGGGTGATCAGTAACTCTTAGTGAAGTGTGGGGATTGGACTGTGTTTCCCTGGTTCAGTCGCTCCCCCCACTCTAAAGGACTATTCGTATCTGGTCCCCATTCGCAGTCTCGGCAGAAGACCTCTCGCCCTGTGTCTCAGAGAGAGGCCTCTGTGGGTGCTGACCGCTCCATCTGTCCACCGACAGGCTGCATCCGTGCTCCCACGCGCTCCTTCCCCCGTCCTCTCGCGGGCGAAATGCCCCGGCTCCTGGCCAAGGCCAACCCCTGCCTCCTGTGATGGAGTTCCTCTTTCTCCCCTGCTCGAGGTCATTCTCCAGCAGTTCCTTCCTGTCTCCTGAGTCATCAGTTTTGCCTTTGCTCGTTCCTTCTCATTAGCACACACGCATTTCTTGACCTTGTTTGGAGCCCTGCTCTCTTCCTCTCCTTTTTTACAGTACAGTTTCCATTTGTGCCGTCTGTAATCTCTCTCCCCCATTCTCTTCATTTTTTTTTTAATTGTGGTAAAATGCACACAAAGGTCCCGCTGTGGCCATGTGAAATTGTATGATTCAGTGCCATGAAGCGCATCCGAGTGTGCTGTGACTGTCACTGGTCTAGTTCCAAAACTTCATCATTTCAAATGCAAACCTTGTACCCGTGAAGCAGTCACTCTCCTTTCTCCCCCTTCCCCCAGATCCCCCCCGTTTCTGGCAACCACTAATATGCTTTCTGCCTCTATCTATACTGGATATTTCATGTAACTGGAATCGTACAACATGTGGTCGCTTGTGACTGGTTTCTTTCGGGCATTGTAATGCTTTGAAGATTCATCTATGTTGGAGCGTAAATCAGCGCTTCCTCCCTTTTTATGATGGAACAGTACTCCACTGTGTAGATGCATCACACGTTCTTTATCCACTCATCTATTGAAGGACTCATGTTGTTTACTCCCACTCTGTTCAAGCCCTTTCTAATAGCCTCCCACCCCCACCAGTCCACCCAAACTGCTGTCATCGAGGTCACCGATGATCCCCATGTTGCCACCTCTCGTGGTTGATCTCAGTTGTCTTTGGACTTGAACTTCCAGCCGCACTTGGCCTGCCAATCACTCTCTGTCCTCAAATCACTTCTTGATTTGGTTGGCAGCACATGCATTTTTCAGATTTTCCTTCTTCCTCTCTGGAATGTTCTATTCTGTCGCCTCTACTGTCTCTCTCTCCTCTGTTCTATCCTCTTGATATTGGAATATGGTACCTGGGCCTCTTTTCTATCAACTCTCACTAGCCCCACGGCTCCCAGTACTATTTGCATATGGATACCATTTGCATACCTCATTTTGTTGCACTTTGAAGACACTAGCTGCTGCTGCTGCTGCTAAGTCGCTTCAGTCGTGTCCGACTCTGTGTGACCCCATAGACGGAAGCCCACCAGGCTCCGCCGTCCCTGGGATTCTCCAGGCAAGAACACTGGAGTGGGTTGCCATTTCCTTCTCCAATGCCTGAATGTGAAAAGTGAAAGTGAAGTCACTCAGTCGTGTCCGACTCTTCGCGACCCCACGGACTGCAGCCTACCAGGCTCCTCCATTCATGGGATTTTCCAGGCAAGAGTACTGGAGTGGGGTGCCATTGCCTTCTCCACTGAAGACACTAGAGTTCTTTACAAATTGAAGGTTTATGGCAGCACTGCATTAAGCAAGTCTATTGGCGCAATTTTTTCAACAGCATTTGCTCACTTCATGTTCTGTGTTGCCTATTGATAATTCTCGAGATATTTCAAACTTTTTCATCATTATTGTCTTTGTTATGATGATTGTGGTCAGTCATCTCTGATGTTACTTTTGCAAAAATATTATGACTTGATGAACGTTCAGATGATGGTCAGCAGTCTTTAGCAATAAAATATTTTAAAAAATAAATACATCAAATAATTTAACTTACTTTTAAATTTTTATTTACTGGGCTGCATCAGGTTTAATTGCCCTGCCCTATGGGATCTTAGTTCTCTGACCAGGGATTGAACTCACATCCCCTGTGTTGGAAGGCAGATTCTTAAATCACTGGACCACCAGGGAAGTCCATAAAATATTTTTTTCTTTCTTTCTCTTTAATTCCTTTTTGGCTCTTTTTTTTCTTCTGTATTGTCTTAAAGTTAGGAGTCCTTTTGCTTTCTTTCAGTGATTACCCCGAGGTTATAACATGTTACTTACTTATTAAAATTTCATACTACTTGTATGCTCTTTCCCAGTAACACAACTTAAAATACTTAAAATACCATGTATTATTATATTTAAAACACTTCTTGACTTATATTTTTTATATTTTTAATTAAGATATGTATTTTTTGACGTAATGCAACTGCACACTTAATGGACTATAGTATAGTATAAACATAATTTTTATATGCACTGGAAGCCAGAAAAATTCATGACTTGCTTTGTCACAATATTCACTTTATTGCAGTGGTCTAGAACCAAATTGAAAAGTCTCCAAATATGTCTACATTGATATGTGCCGAATGTTCTACTCCTGCTTCTGGGTCCTATTGCCTACTCATTATCCCTCTTGGGATGCCTAATAAGTATTTCAGACTTTAAAAATTTGTCCTAAGTATCAAAATAACTGAGGGATTGAAACCACCCTCGACTTCACATTTCCTCTCCTGCTCTGTAATTAATCCATCAGCAAGTATCACTGGGTTCATCTTCGTTTGCATCCAGAATCCAAGCACTTATCCTCACATCTGCTGCTCCCTCTCTGACCCAAAGCACCAACATCTGTTCCTTTGATTACTGCAGAGTCTTCCTCCTGGACTGCCTGGTTCCACTTGTTTCCTCTAGTCTAGTGCGAGTCACTTTGTTTGTTTGTTTTGTTAACACCTAAGTCATATCTGTCTCTCTTCTACCTGTTTTTCTCTTCTACTCCAAATGCTTCAATAGGGCCTAATCTTACTCAGAGTAAATGCCAACTCTTCACTGCGAGCCCTCTCCAAGTCCAAGCCAAGACAATGAGTATCCTTGCCATCTTCGTGGGCCAACAGGCAGATCTTTTTTTTTTTTCTTGGATCATCGCAGGGACTTCAGATCCAACTTGTCAACTGCTCAGACCTAAGGCCTCCTCTGTCTAGGTGTGGCATTAAAACATAAGTTTTTGAACTTCCTTGGTTGTCCAGGGGTCCAGACTTTGCTCTTCCACTGCAGGGGGACATGGGTTCAATCTCTGGGCAGAGAACTAAGATCCCACAGTGCAGCCAACAAATAGAGAGAAAAAAACACATAAATTCCTTTGTTACCAAAACTTGTCACCTCTCTCACCTCAGCATTGGTTCATGTTCACTATGCTGATTTTTGTTTCATTTTTGTCTTTTTCTTTCCTCCCCCAAGGCTACCTAGCCCTTACTTGCTTAGGAATTAGGCTATGAATTTAGAAAGTTATTTGTCATGTTTTGTTCAGCACTTTTTGGTGCCTGGTGGTGGGAGGATATTTAGGTGATGTTGTTTGCCTTGTTGGTGGAAACAGAAGACCAGCATTGGAGGAAGAAATGGCAACCCACTCCAATATTCTTGCCTGGATAAATCCATGGACCAGAGGAGCCTGGTGGGCTACAGTCCTTGAGGTCACAAAGAGTTGGACACGGCTGAGTGACAGAACATACGCATGCATATGTTATAGAATTCCATTTTTAAAGGCTGACACGACTGAGCGACTGAACTGAACTGAACTGAATATTCCATTGTGTATATAGACCACATTTTGTTTATTCAATCACCTGTCAGTGGACTCTTGAGTTGCTTCCACCTTTTGGCTCTTCTGAGTAAAGCCTCAGTGAATACATATGTACAAGTAACCCCAGTTTCTGTCTTTAATATGTGGCTTTGTTGGTTAGGAAGCAAGCTGGGTAGGATGGTGTAAGCCTGATATAGGACCACAGTCTCGTATTCAAAAACATGAGGTCAGATGTTGAGAAATTTCCTTTTGAGTTTAGAAGGATAATTCAGTTTACACGTGGTACATTATGTCATACCCACTGTATTATTCTAAACAGATTACAAATAGCCCCATATCAATTTCAGGTTTGGTTTTGGAACCAAATCTATTTACCACAAATTTATTTCCAATTTCCTTTTTTTTAGAGCTTTTTAGATTTCAGAATTGTGCATAAGCAATTGTGGACATGTATCAAAGGTTATCAGTTCATAGAGATTAAAAAAAAAAAATGTCTTCACTTCTAACCCGCACTGTCCCCTGTGTGTGGTTTTACTTCTGGAAGCATTTTGGGAGAATTAATTGGTCAATTGAAGGAAGAAAAGTGATTGAATTGAAAGAACCACTTAAGTCCTTGGTAACTCAGTGGGGCTGGTCAAAGGACTTTTTGGGTACGGGGTGCTCAAGTCAACCAGCGTTGTGGAGAGGAGGATGTTTTGATGAAACTGATTGGGGCGGGGGGACTTCCCTGGCAGTACAGCACATAGGAATCTGCCTACCCACGCAGGGGACGTGGGTTTGATCCCTGGTCTGGGAAAGATGCCACATGCTGTAGAACAACTAAGCCCACGTACCACAACTACTGAGCTTGTGCTCTGGAGCCAAAACGGGAGACGCCCCTGCTCACACAACTGGAGAAAGCCCCTGAGCAGCAAAGTGACTCGGTGCAACCAAGACTAAATTGATAATATTAAACAAAAAACTGATTGGGAGGAATGAAGCACACCATGTTAATTATTTGAAAATTAAGATTCAAAGTTGAGGCCAGAAATGTACTCACAGCTGTTTTTAAAGAAAGTTAAGCAGAATGTAACTAATGGTCCTTAGATTAGATGGGTAGGAGGCCTTCAGAAAATACTGACCCATGCATTTTGGATTTAACTATTTAGCTGGGATGGTTATACCATTTTTGAGAACTTATCTTACGTGAAGTTTTGTGTTATGTAGTTTTTAAAAAGATAATTTAAAGATTTTGCTTATTTATTTTTGGCGGTGCCAGGTCTTCATTGCTGCTGGGGCTTTTCTCTAGCTGCGGCGAGTGGGGGCCCCTCTCCAGTGGTGGTACTTGGGGTTCCCATTGCAGTGGCTTTTCTTGCTGGGGAGCACTGGCTCTAGGGCACTTGGGCTTCAGCAGCTGTGGCACCTGGGCGCAGTCGTCACGGCTGCTGGGCTCTGGAGCACAGTCTCAATAGTTGTGACCCGTCGGCTTATTTGCTCCACAGCATGTGGGATCCTCCTGGATCAGGGATCGAACCCGTATCTTCTGCATTGGCAGATAGATTCTTTATCACTGAGCCACCAGGGAAGCTATGCACTTTACATACACTCCCTTATTTAATTCTTATAAATCTCTACACTGTATATTTTCCTGTCCCCAAGATGGGCTGTGCAATTTGTGGGGCCCAGTGAAAAATGAAAACGTGGGACCCTTTGTTCAAAAAGTATTAAGAATTTCAAGATAGCAAGAGCATTGTATTAAAGCAAGCTCAGGGCCCTTCTCAGAGTGAAGTCTTGTGTATCAGCACTGGCTGGAAGTTGGGTGTTGCTGTCCCCATTTTTCATATGGGGACAATGAGACATGGAGAGGCCATGCCTTGCTCCTGGTCAGACAGCACTGACCCTAAATGCTAAAGACAAGGGGACTTACTGGTTATTGCATCCGCATTTCAACTCAGGGTAGATGCTCAGTGAGTGTTATGGGATGGCAATCAAGACAACTCAGCAAACGCTAAGGAGTGCCTAGAACTTTTGGAGGTGTTGTTAAGAGCGTGTGAGAATGCTGATAACATACACTAATTGTTCACACTGTGCTGTGCTTAGTCCCTCGGATGTGTCCAGCTTTTTGTGACCCTATGGTCTGTAGCTCACCATGCTCTTCTGTCCATGGGCATTCTCCAGGCAAGAATACTGGAGTGGGTTACCATGCCCTCCACCAGGGGATCTTCCCCACCCAGGGATCGAACCCAGTTTCCCGCATTGCAGGCAGATTCTTTATTGTCTGAGCCACCAGGGAAGCCCAATTGTTCATGCTAGCAAATGCCTATAAATACATAGGAAACACTTGGATTGACTCCCCAACACCCCCCCACACCAGGCTTTGTGGGGGGTCTCTTTAATTCCTCTGCGAGGGTAATGTGAACCATCTTACTTGTGAAGATTTCTCATTAAACAACTATTTGCCTAATTGGAGTAAATCAGCTAAATGCTAATTAGTATCTTCCAAAGAGTTAAAAATAGATCTCTAATCACTCACATTATCGCTGAGCGCAGAGAGCACCAGGGAAGCTGCTCTCAGAGCCTCTGTCTTGTTTAGTGTTTTACAGGCTCCACGCAAAACCCCACATGCCAGTTGCATGGCGGTAGCTGACACATAGCTGAGATGCTTGAACATGGTGGCTTTCCAGAGGCTGCTGTCATGAGAAACTCAGTCATTAGCGGCTATAATTGTGCTTGTGCGACTCTGACAAAGAATTTCCTCCACAATTATGTGGCTAGAATCACGCTAGTGAAATTCAAGTGACAGCTGAAGACAACAAGATTGGAATGAGAAGGGCCAAAGTTATGACAAATAGTTATGCTCATGACAAACTGTGACCTGGGGATGGGCTTTGGCAGACGGCACAATTGGACTCCTGGGCTCTTCTTCTGCAAGATTCCCAAGAGGATGTTTCTGTGACAGCTGACACGTCCAGCTGATCTTCCATCTGAGACTGTGGCTTCTCTAGTCTAAAATTAAAGCCATTCTTTTCTTGCTACTGACACAGATGTTCTGCAACATCTTAAAGATCACTTAGTGGCCTAAACGATGGAACAGGGGATCTAAATGATGGAATGGGGGGGTTACATCATCTTCTTCTGACAATAGGTAGGGAAGGAGCTGGTTAGGGTCAGCACCTCAGTGATGTCACCAGGGGTCCCCAACTCTTCTCATATTTTCACTCCGCCATCCTTAGCATGTTGGCTTTCATCCTCACCTTTGTTCTCTCAAAGTACGAGATACAATTTCTTCATGAAACAGTGTCCAGGTACAAGTAAGTTTATTATTCTGGGTATTCCTCATTGTGCGTGCATGCTAAATAGCTTCAGTTGTGTCCAACTCTTTGTAAACCTATGGACCGTAGCCTGCCAGGCTCCTCTGTCCGTAGGATTCTCCAGGCAAGAATACAGTGGGTTACCACGCCCTCCTCCAGGGGATCTTCTCTATCCAGGGATCAAACCTGTGTCTCCTTATTCTGGGTTCTCCCAAAAGCACAGCCTGATACCACTTATTTGGGGGAGGATTGAGAGACTGGGGACACGAGGCAGGGAAGGAGGAGAAACCAATACAAAAGCATGTTGTTGAGCTGCTCAGTTCTGGTGAGATCTACTGGGAGGTAGGCAGAGGGTGGCCAGGATTGCTCACCTGGAAGCCGAGGCTCTTGGAGCCTTCATCCAGTGCTCCTGGTTTCCAGTGGCTGGGAGGGCTGTGAAAGGAGGGGTGTGTGTTGGCAGGAGAGGCAAAGGAGAAGACTCAAAGGCCAGGAGGTAAAGCTGCTCAATGTGTGGGCTTGCCATGGGATGCTGTCAACTCGGGCTGAGTAGGAGTCCCTAAGGATGCTTGCTTAGCACCCTGTGGTGCCTGGGCTAAAATTAAAGCTCAATAGTTGAGAGTCCCTTGGACTGCAAGGATATCCAATCAGTCCATCCTAAAGGAAATCAGTCCTGAATATTCACTGGAAGGACGGATGTTGAAGCTGAAACTACAATACTTTGGCCGCCTGATGCAAAGAGATGACTCATTTGAAAAGACCCTGATGCTGGGAAAGATTGAAGGCAAGAGAAGGAGACAACAGAGGATGAGATGGCTGGACGTCATCACCGACTCAATGGACATGAGTTTGGGTAAACTCTGGGAGTTGGCGATGGACAGGGAGGCCTGCATGCTGCAGTCCATGGGGTCGCAAAGAGTCAGACACGACTCAGCGACTGAACTGAACTGAGTATGTGCTGCTTTGTTATCTGGGAGGGCTAGTTCCCCTCCCTTCTTCCTATGCTGCTCCCACAGATAACATTGACTAGCTAAAAACACCTCACTGTCCCAGGCCCAGGCCCTGGTGTTGCTGATCCCTGAGACAGGGCTTCAGTTTCCTGCCAGATCACAGACTTATCCAAACAAGCCTATCCTATCCTCCCGGGAGAACCACAGGGCACCCCACCCTTTTGCTCCTACAAAGCCTGCCTCCCACGCCCCGGCGTATTCACTCCATTCCTAAGCGCAGCCCTCCGCACCCTGCGTGGTATGCCATTTCCTATCCCCTTCCCAGGCCTGAGTATATGTGACTATAAACTGCTGTTGATCTTATCTGTCAAGTGTTGGGTGTTCGGCCATCCCCAGAGCCCTAGAGCAGGAATCCCTTCCTCACCACTGCTGTGTAAATGAGGCTCTCAAACAATCGTAACAAAGAACATCCACAACTAGGACTTCCCTGGTGGTCCAGTGGTTGAGAATCTGTCTTCCAAAATGCAGGGGACGTGGGTTTGATCCCTCTTTGGGGAACTAAGGTCCCACAGGTTTCAGGGCAACTAAGCCCATGCACCGGAACTAGAGAGCCTATGAGCTCTAGAGCCCGTGATCCACAAGAGAAGTCCATGTACCGCAACTAGAGAGAAGCCCACATGGGCCCCAATTCTTCAAGCCAGGCTTCAGCAGTACTGAGAAATTCCAGATGTTCAAGCTGGATTTAGAAAAGCCAGAGGAACCAGAGATCAAATTGCCAACATCCGCTGGATCATCAAAAAATCAAGAGAGTTCCAGAAAAACATCTACTTCTGCTTTATTGTCTACGCCAAAGCCTTTGACTGTGTGGATCACAACAAACTGTTGAAAATTCTTAAAGAGATGGAAATACCAGATCACTTTACCTGCCTCCTGAGAAATCTGTTCAGTTCAGTTCAGTTCAGTCACTCAGTTGTGTCCGACTCTTTGCAACCCCATGAATCACAGCACGCCAGGCCTCCCTGTCCATCATCAACTCCTGGAGTTCACTCAAACTCACCACCATCGAGTCAGTGATGCCATCCAGCCATCTCATTCTCTGTCGTCCCCTTCTCCTCCTGCCTCCAATCCTCCCCAGCATCAGAGTCTTTTCCAGTGAGTCAACTCTTGGCATGAGGTGGCCAAACTATTGCAGTTTCAGCTTTAGCATCAGTCCTTCCAATGAACACCCAGGACTGATCTCCTTTAGAATGGACTGGTTGGATCTCCTTGCAGTCCAAGGGACTCTCAAGAGTCTTCTCCAGCACCACAGTTCCAAAGAATCAATTCTTTGGTGCTCAGCTTTCTTCACAGTCCAACTCTCACATCCATACATGACCACGGGAAAAAACCATAGCCTTGACTAGATGGACCTTGGTTGGCAAAGTAATGTCTTTGCTTTTTAATATGCTATCTAGGTTGGTCATAACTTTCCTTCCAAGTAGTTAGCGTCTTAATTTCATGGCTGCAATCAGCATCCGCAGTGATTTTGAAGCCCCCCAAAATAAAGCCTTACACTGTTTCCACTGTTTCCCCATCTATTTCCCATGAAGTGATGGGACCAGATGCCATGTTTGTTTTCTGAATGTTGAGCTTCAAGCCAACTTTTCACTCTCCTCTTTCACTTTCATCAAGAGGCTTTTTAGTTCCTCTTCACTTTCTGCCATAAGGGTGGTGTCATCTGCATATCTGAGGTTATTGATATTTCTCCCAGCAATCTTGATTCCAGATTGTGCTTCTTCCAGCCCAGCGTTCCTCATGATGTACTCTGCATATAAGTTAAATAAGCAGGGTGACAATATACAACCTTGATGTACTCCTTTTCCTGTTTGGAACCAGTCTGTTGTTCCATGTCCAGTTATAACTGTTGCTTCCTGACCTGCATACAGGTTTCTCAAGAGGCAGGTCAGGTGGTCTGGCATTCCCATCTCTTTCGGAATTTTCCACAGTTTATTGTGATCCACACAGTCAAAGGCTTTGGCATAGTCAATAAAGCAGAAATAGATGTTTTTCTGGAACTCTCGCTTTTTCCATGATCCAGTGGATGTTGGCAATTTGATCTCTGGTTCCTCTGCCTTTTCTAAAACCAGCTTGAACATCTGGAAGTTCACGGTTCACGTATTGCTGAAGCCTGGCTTGGAAAAATCTACATAGACAGGTCAAAAAGCAACAGTTAGAACTGGACGTGGAACAATAGACTGGTTCCATACCTGGAAAGGAGTACATCAAGGCTGTTTATTGTCACCCTGCTTATTTAACTTACATGCAGAGTACATCATGTGAAATGCCAGGCTGCATGAAGCACAAGCTGGAATCAAGATTGCAGGGAGAAATATCAATAACCTCAGATACACAGATGACGCCACCCTTATGGCAGAAAGTGAAGAACTAAAGAGCCTCTTGATGAAAGTGAAAGAGGAGAGTGAAAAAGTTGGCTTAAAACTCAACATTCAGAAAACTAAGATCATGGCATCTGGTCCCATCACTTCATAGCAAATAGATGGGGAAACTATGGAAACAGTGACAGACTTTAGTTTTTTGGGCTCCGCAATCATTGCAGATGGTGACTGAAGCCATGACATTAAAAGATGCTCCCTCCTTGGAAGAACAGCTTTGACCAACATAGGCATCATGTTAAACAGCGGAGACATTACTTTGCCAACAAAGGTCCATCTCGCCAAAGTTATGGTTTTTCCAGTAGCCGTATATGAATGTGAGAGTTGGATGATAAAGAAAGCTGAGCACTGAAGAATTGATGATTTTGAACTGTGGCATTGGAGAAGACTCTTGGGAGTCCCTTGGACTGCAAGGAGATCCAGTCACTCCTAAAGGAAATCAGTCCTGAATATTCATTGGAAGGACTGATGCTGAAGCTTAAGCTGCAATCTTTTGGCCACCTGATGTGAAGAACTGACTCATGGAAAAGACCCTGATTCTGGGAAAGATTGAAGGCAGGAGAAGAGGATGACAGAGGATGAGAAGGTTGGATGGTATCACTGACTCAATGGACATGAGTTTGAGCAAGCTCCTGGAGTTGGTGATGGACAGGGAAGCCTGGTATGCTGCAGTCCGTGGGGTCACAAAGAGTCAGACACGACTGTGCAACAAAAGTGAACTGAACTGCCAAAACTAGAGAAAGCCTGTGTGCCCCGCAAAGAGCCTGCATGCTGCAATGAAGACCCAATGCAGACACCCCCCCAAACCATCACCCTCCCCAAAACATGGAGCAGTAGTATCTCACTGGACAGAACTGGGTCACCTGCCTCTCTCTGAACCAATCCCTGGCAAATGGCAATGATATTTGAACAACTGATTGGAGACCCATCAGAGTTAGTCCTCTGTGGTTGGTGGGGTAGGACCCAATTTCTATGGGCACATTTTCACTCAGTGTCTGAATGAAATCAGGGTTCTGTTGGATTCTCTTAGAACAAAATAAGGGAGAATAAGCTGCTAGGTAGGCGAGCAGCTGGGTCTACTCTAGATGGTGGAGGAACCATTCAAAGGTATAGGGGCCAGAAATGGTGCCATCTCTACTAGGCTTCCCCTGGTGGCTCAGACAGTAAAGAATTTGCCTGCAATGCAGGAGACCGGGGTTCAATCCCTGGGTCGGGAAGATCTCCTGGAGAAGGGAAGGGTTACCCACTGCTATATCCTTGCCTGGAGAATTCCATGGACAGAGGAGACTGGCAGACCACAGTCCATAGGGTCACAGAGAGTCAGACATGACTGAGCGACGAACACTTTCACTCTTCTTTACCAGCTTTTAACTCTAGTGACAGTGTGAAAAAAGAAAACAGAAAGGCCAGAGGCTGGGGCAGGCGCACCGATCCTCCCTAGAGTGAGGCCCGCGGTTGTAGCAAATGGCAGTCACGTGGGATGTTGACAACTGAGGAGGGGAAAGTCCCAGGAGTGACCATTGCAAGAGACCAAGAGGCTCCTTGTGTCTCTAACGTCAGGGTTCTCAGCAGTCACCCATAGCCCTCCCAGGGATTCTGATTGGGAAGGTCTGGGGTAAGGCCCCCAAATGTACACTTTTAACTCATACCCGCAGGTGTCGAAGCAGGGGATTGGTACCCACATGCCGAGTGTCTCTCCCTCCAACGAGTGAAAACCCTTAGGCTGGAATTACTGCACATATGCGAGCAGGAGTGGCAGGTCGTCTTCACTCTTCCCAAAGTTTCTTTGTCCAGCCACCACTGGAGACCAGGATTCTGTGTCCCTGAGCTGGTGGGTCAGGAAGCTGTATCAGCACAGGCTCGTGGTTCAGTGACAAACCTCTTAGTCTGACTGGAGCTCTCTTAATTTTCCCCTGATGGCTCCTCTATGGAGACCTTCATCTCTGAAATCTACCTGATATTCATAGCTGACTTTCACATACCAGGTTGCTATCGTGTACCCTCCTATAGGCTGACTTGGCTTGAGCCAACATCGTGCCATGCACAAGATGCCTCCTTCACTGATTCTGTGAATATTTATTGAGGAGCTGTGTGCCAGACATTGTTCTAGGCTTTGGGGATCTGACTTGGAAATGAGTGGGCAGAGTCCCCACTCTCATGAGACTTCACAGCATGAGTCCCATAGTAAACAAAAAGTGCATCGTCTCATGGGTTGAATTGTGTCCCTCACTGAAAAGAAATTATGTCCAAATCCTAACCCCTGGGGCCTGCGAATGAGACCTTACTTGGAAATAAGGTCTTTGCAGTTTTAATTAAGTGAAGGATCTCAAGATGACATCTTCCATCACTAAATCCAATGAGGGCTTCCTAGGTGGCACCGTGTAACAACCTACCTGCCAGTGCAGGAGACGCAAGAGACACGGGTTTGATCCCTGGGTCAGGAAGTTCCCCTGGAGGAGGAAATGGCAACCTGCTGTAGGGAAATCCATGGACAGGGGAGCCTGGTGAGCTACAGTGCCTGGGGTCGCAAAGAGTTGGACATGACTGAGCACACAGGCTCGCATGCTAAATCCGACGACCGATGTCTTCATAAGGGAAAGGAGAGTTTGGAGAAGAAGAAACAGGTGGAAGGAAGCAATGTGAGCACAGAGGCAGAGACTGCAGTGATGCTGCTGCAAGTCAAGGAATATACCTGGACCCACCAGAAGCTGGAAGAGGCAGGAAGGATTCTCCCCTAGAGACTTTGGAAGGAGTGCAGCCCTGCCGACACCTTGATTTAGGACTTTTGGCCCCCGGAATTGTAAGAGCATAAAAACCTCTGTCCTTTAAGCCAGCCAACTTGTGGTCACGTGTTATGACAGCCTTAGGAAACGAATACCCACAGGAAGTCAGGTAGTAGTGAGAGTTGGGGAGGAAAATCTGTTCAGTTCAGTTCAGTCACTCAGTCGTGTCTGACTCTTTGAGACCCCATGGAGTGCAGCATGCCAGGCCTCCCTGTTCATCACCAACTCCTGGAGCTTGCTCAAACTCATGTCCATCGAGTCAGTGATGCCATCCAGCCATCTCATCCTCTGTCGTCCCCTTCTCCTCCCACCTTCAATCTTTCCCAGCATCAGGGTCTTTTCCAATGAGTCAGTTCTTCACATCAGGTGGCCAAAGTATTGGAGCTTCAGCATCAGAGGAAAATAGAGCAGGGTAAAGGGATGGAGAGGCTGGGAGTGCGGAGGAGATGCTGCTCTGGGCAGAGTGACTGGGAACTCAGTGGTCCTCGCTTGTCCTTGTGTCTGTTTCTCTGATCACCACCTCCTGGCCTCTCCCTGTTTTTCTCCCAGCTGTGTTCTCAGACCTTGACTTCTGATCTCACCTTACACTCATCTGAAGATGGCAGCTCAGTGGGGACTCTGTTTACTCTCTGCAGAAAATCAATAGCTTCGTTGTGGGTCGGGGCGGGGTCACACACTCAGATGACGGTGAAGGACCACACGAAGGGCAGGGGCCCCCTTCCCCCATCTTGGAGCTGCTGCCCTGCGTCTGCTGACTGGGGCCACGAGGGCATGGGGTTAGTGATGCCGGATCTTCTGGTTTCTTAAATGAAGTGTTTTCTTTCTTAACAGAACTCTCTCTCTGTTTTTTGGGGGGTATTAAAAAAACTTCAAGTGTGGGGACTTACCTGGTAGTCCAGGGGCTAAGAGTATATGCTCCCAAGGCAGCGGGCCTGGGTTTGATCCCTGGTCAGAGAACTAGATCCCACATGTTGCAAACTAAAGACCCTACGTGCCACAATTAAGACCTGGTACAGTTAAAAAATTCAGGTGACGTCAACATAGCATAAGTTAAACATACGGAAGTTCAGTGGCCTTTAGTTCCTTTATAATATCATGTAACCACCACCTCTTTCTAGTTCTCTAACATGTTCATCTCCTGAAAATGAAATCCCATACCCACTGGGGAGTCAGTCCCTGTTTCCCCCACCTCCAGCTCCTGGTAACCGCCAATCTGAGTTCCATTTCTATGGATTTACCTATTCTGGATCTTTCATGTAAATAGGATTGCACAATTAAATATCAACAACAAACAGCAACAAAGACAGATATCTTGTGGATGGTTGACCTGGCCCTTAACATTTCGTTTCTGACCTCTGGCTGTGACAAGTGGCCCCTCATATCAAAATGAGGGGTTCCTTTAGCAGCTGTCTTGGTGGCCTTTTAGGATGCTGATAACACCAGGCTGGGGAGTGGTCCAGAAACCCTGGGTAGTGGTTGGTCGGTGGTCCTGGGTCAGTGGTTTTGGGGGATGTACTCTGATTCCACTATGGTCCTCAAGAGGAACAGTGGCTGTGACCAGTGGCACTGGGAAGGCAGCCCTTGCCTTCATGTAAGAGAGTTCTAAGAGCTTAGAAAGGATGCTCCCCTCTTCTCGATGGTTCTAACATGCTGCTTGGTGAGGGAGTTGGCCCTGAAATGACGCCCAAACAGGAGGCGCGTGAAGGGAAAATGGGCTCAGGTCCCATGGCCACAAGGGTCCCTGTGTTCAAGAATTCGCCTTGCCAACCTGGAATTCTGCTCCAGAGGACAAAATGTGGACTGGTTGGTCGTTTTCCCTCAGGGGAGGTGAGGTCATACTCTTCAATCAGAGCAAGGAAAAAATGAGATGTGAGTGTTGGAGGGCTGTGTTCATTCTTTCCCAGAGTCATTCATTCCTTTAGGGCAGGGTACCCAGGGAGATGAAGATATGTTACCTGTCATCCCTCGGATTTATTAGGTGTCAGATTAAAAAAAAAAAATAGTGTTACCAAGTGTTAGCAACAGGAACCATGGGGATCAAAGTAGGAAAAGATAGATTTTAACCAGGCAAAGGGGAAGTGGGAGGTATAAAAAGTTGAATGTACTTCCCAGGTCACTCACTGCCCATGGTCCTGGGACTCCTCTCTGTCCAGAGCAAGGATGGGCAGTTGGGTGTGGAGGGTGGGGTGAATCCATTCTCCCCAGTTCTGACAGCTTCTGCGCCAACGGGGATGGGGGGGGTGGGCTTTATCAAATTCCTTCGCCCCCAGGGATCACTGTTTCTCATTTGCACAAAAGCACTGAGCCAGGCTCCCTGCTTTGCCTAATTCTTTCGTTTCTGCTTTGGAGTTCAACTTTGCAGCGCCTTGTTGTGGTTGGAACATGAGTATACACAGGAACGGGGCTTATTATGGTTGGAAATGATCCTTCTCCAACCCGCTTATTAAAAACACAGCTCCTTCTCTCCTGGCTGGAGTGGTCTAGGTGTGGTACTGCCCCCTTCAGAGCAAGGGATGAGATGGTGACTCACTTGGGTGCTTTTCCAACATCTAATTCAATGAATTCGGTTTGCTTCAGAGCCCCGTGAGTCATTTTCCCTGCTCAGTGACTTGCATCACAGGGGGTGGGGGTGGGGTGGGGGCTGAGATAACCAAAAATGCAGGGAGCCAATGGGTAGGTTTTTTTGGAAAGAAACTTCATGACTTTCACCGACCTGGGGGAGATCCAGACTGTGGAAAAACATAGCTGTTTAAGAATACGGTTCTTGGAACAAGGGGAAATATCCTCCAGCAGTGCTGTAATTTTTCACCTTCTCACATTTCACTTTTGTTTAAGAAAGAGGTCTGACATCACCGGGAGGATCTGCAGTGTCAGAAATACTGCGGATGACTCTGTGAACAGCTGCAGCCTTTGTGCTGGGCTCATCGCTCCGTGTGGGTAGCTGTCGTGTCCACTGAGTCATTCCCTACCGCACCCCGTCCACTTGGCTCTTCTACATTCCTGGCCCTGCATCGTGCGATGTATCTTTAGAAGAGGCCTCATGCATCTTAGTTATCAGCAGAAGATAAATTGGAAAAATGTGAGAAAAGACCTTGTGTCTCTGGGTGTGATTAAATGTGTGTAAAGACAGAGGAGAAAGCAGATGTTATCTCTTGTTTCTTTCTTTAAACTGGAGTTGAACCCTCACAAAGCTGCCGAGTGTCAGAAATGGAAACGGTGGAATTATGAAAAGAACGTCACAGCTGTGCTTTCACAGGCAGCTTCTTTTTAACAGTGTTTGATAACTTCCAAAGGAAAAATTATTTTAATGGGTGACATTTCAAATCAATCTGTTGAAAGGCTATTTGTCTGAAATACAGATTTGCCAGGATCTTCTGTGTGTGTGTGTATGAACTGCTGAAGGAAAGACCGGAGGGCTGGTTTGTTTCACTATGAATATTTCTTAGCCTGGTCCTTGGCTGTTTATTCGCTTGGGCTTCCCAGGTGGCACTAGTGATAAAGAACCAGCCTGCCAATGCAGGAGACATATGAGATGAGGGTTTCGATTCTTGGGTTGGGAAGATCCCCTGGAGGAGGTCATGATAATCCGCTCCAGTAATCCACTCCTGCCTGGAGAATCCCATGGATAGAGGAGCCTGGGGGCTATAGTCCAAGGGTAGCAAAAAGTCAGACACGACTGAAGCAACTTCACGGGCACGTGAAGAGAGGAAACGCCAAAATGAACCTGAGGCATACTCTGGTGATCTTTTGCTGCATTTCAAACTGTCCCCAAACTTGCTGTTTTAAAATCATTTTGTGGGTGAGGAATTTGGGCAGGGCTCAGCTGTGCAATTATTCTAAGTGCATTCCTTGAGGCTGCTCGGTGGTGTTCAGCTAGCAGATGGGCTTCAAGGGTTCAAGACAGCTTCACTTACGAGTCTGGCACCTCAGTGGGGGTGCCTGGAAGACTGGACCCTGCTGAGCCAGTCAACTGGGGTGCCAGCACTAGATCCCCCGGCAGGGCGTCTCAGGGCACCCACAGACCAAGCTCACCGGTCAAGCTTCCCACAGCCTGTGCTGGGAAGTCGAGAAGCATCACTTTGCTATTCTAGTGCCCCAACTGGATCACAGGCCAGCCAGGTTCGAGAGAAGTGGAAATAGTTCCCGCCTCTGAGTAGGAGGACGCCCAGAGAATTTTTGGCTTTCTTTAATGCACGGTGTGACACGAGAGAGATTTTTCAGCCAGGCTTTCAGGAATCCTTAAAAACTCTTAGACTTTACCTGGATTAGCTCCTTTGGTGACCCACATAGCAGCTATTGAAAACCTTTCCCAATTTCTTTCTCTCAAGCTTTTAAAACCCAGCAGGATCCTATGGGGCCTTCCTGGGACAGACCAGCCCCACCATACACAGACACACAGACACACAGACACACACACACACACAGTGTCCTCTGTCTGCTTCTAACCTGTAGAAAAACTTCAGCCAAATAATAAATTTAATCAGGAAAAAAGAACAAGAGAATGCAGAAGCAAAGGAAAACAGTCAAACAAGACCAAATAATGGGGCTTCCCTGGTGCCTCAGATGGTATTGAATCTGCATGTCTGCCAATGCAGGAGACCTGGGTTCAATCCCTGGGTTGGGAAGATCTCCTGGAGAAGAGAATGGCAACCTGCTCCAGTATTCTTGCCTGGAGAGCTCCAGGGACAGAGGAGCTTGGTAGGCTATAGTCCATGGGGTCCCAGAGAGTCAGACACAACTGAGCAACTAGTACATACAAGACCAAATAATAATAGTTTAGCCATTAAGCAAAGTCAAGGATCTGCAGTGTCTCCTCGAGGGCTATCGATATCCAGAGCCATATCCTTTGAGCTGCTGTGCAGATACAGCCCAGCACCTCCTGACTAAAAAGGTGTTCTTATTACTGCTTTCCTGATAACACATGGACCATTGTGTGTGTGCTTAGTCACTCCGTCATGTCTGACTCTGAGATCCCATGGACTATACAGAGCCCACCAGGTTCCTCTGTCCATGGGATTTCCCAGGCAAGAATACTGGATTCAGTTGCCGTTTCCTTCTCCAGGAGATCTTCCTGACCCAAGGATCAAATCTGCGTCTCCTGTGTCTCCTGCACTGCAGGCAGATTCTTTACCCACTACTTTCCTGATAAAACACGGACCCTCAGAGTGGATAAAAGCCTGGGTTCAAAAATCATTGTTTACCATCCTTAAGACTTTGAGCAAGTTCCTCAGCCACTCTAACCCTCCATGGCCTTCTCTGTAAAAAGGTGATAATAATACCGAAGTCACTTTGGTGTTGTCGATAGATGTGTATGAAAATGCTTAATATAAACCTTGGTAAATATAATTTAAAATGTAGCTATCTTTGAGCCCCATTCTTTCCGAACTTGTCTTAATGTGGGCTATTTTCCTGACACTGACATTTATTAGAACAAATCACTAAAACTTTGAGAATTTTAATTATTTGCAGAGTTGAAGAGATGATTGAATAAAATGATGCTGGTGAAACCCTTTGTGGCTGTCAAGTGCATTATAAAGATGAATAATGTAGCAACACTATCAGCATCACAACCAACTCATAATTGCTGTGTATTCTTCATGGTCAAATGTCATCAGCCATTTCTCTCCTCATCATTTACTTTCATGGTGCCCCAAAATTGCAGATACTATGGAGTGAGCAATAGAGGAAAGAAACTTTATTAAGGGTGGAAACAGGCAACCAGCTACATTCACAATAATTTATGGAGTCTAAGCATTTGTGCATAATTCACTATTATAATGAAATAAAACCCAACCAAGTCGATCTGACACATCTAATGATATACATAATCCTTGCTCTTGCTGCATGGTAATTAGGCATAAAAAGTAAGATTTCACATAAATAACTGTAATTAGTAACACTTGGAAGCCACCAAAGCAAAATTTTAATCTTTTATTTTTTTTCTAGTACCTATGATTAGTGACAAGGCTAACAATTTCCCCCGACAACCTGTGCTGTTTGATTCTTTTAATTCATTCATTCACTTATTCTTTAATTCATCAAACATTTATTAGGGATTCCCAGGTGGTGCTAGTGGTAAAGAACCTTCGTGCCAGTGCAGGAGACATAAGAGACTCAGGTTCGATCCTTGGGTCAGGAAGATACTGTGGAGAAAGAAATGGCAAACCACTCCGGTATTCTTACCTGGAGAATCCATGGACAGAGGAGCCTGGTGGGCTACAGCCCATGGGGTCGCAGTGTCAGACACGACTGATGTAACTCAGCTCACACACGTGCACCATGTGCCAGGCAGGGTGCTAAGTAATGTAGAAATAGCCAGTCACGGATGGACAGATGAGATCAAGGGGTGATTTCAATAGTGTTAACCCTCCTACAGTGGGAGTTGAGCACTGTGAGAGCACAAAGGGACACAGAATCTAGTTTTGGGGTTCCACTGAGGACTCTCTGGAGGAGATGGTGGCCAAAGGAGTTGGGAGGGGCCAGATCAGGAAAAGAGCATGTTTAGCTGTGTGATCCGAGGAGTGGAAATAGTCAGGAAATAGACCTGGTGTCTTACTGCATGTGGGGGCCAAGGGAGCAGGGGAGCCAAGGAGGATACCCATGATTTGGGTATCCATGATTTGTGAAAGAGGTCCTGTCCTCTGAGATAGGACGGAGGAGGAGTAGCTTTGTGGGGAAGACATTTGTCATGAGCAGGTTAAGTGAGTTTGGGTTTGTTGTGGGATGTCCAAGAGGAGTTGCCCTGCAGGCAGCTGATATGTGAGTCTAGAGCTGCCGAGCTGTCCAAGATGGTAGCCACCAGTCCCATGTTCCTATTTAAATTAATTAAAAGGAAATGCAGTTATAAATGTGGCTCTATACTTGTTGTTGTTCAGTTGCTAAATCATGTCCAACTCTTTGTGACCTCATGGACTGCAGCACGCCAGGCTTCCTTGTCCTTCAGCATCTCCCAGAGTCTGCACAAACTCTTGTCCATTGAATCAGTGATGCCATCCAACCATCTCATCCGCCTCTGCCACCCTCTTCTCCTTTTGCCTTCTATCTTTCCCAGCATTGAGGTCTTTTCCCATGAGTCAGCTCTTTGCAGTGGGTGGCCAAAGTATTGGAGCTTTAGCTTCAGCAACAGTTTCATAAGCTCTGTAGCCATGTGTGGTTAGTGGATGCCTTGTTGGACACTGCAGATAGAAGACATTTCCATCAATGCTATATTAAGACTGTCATAACAAATTACCACACACTGGGTGGCTGAAAACAACAGAAATTCATCCTCTCAGTTCTGGAGGGTATACAAGTCTGAAACCACAGTGTCAGTTGGCCATGCTCCCTCTAGAGACTCTGGGAGAGACTCTGCTCCATCACTGTCTTTCAGCTTCTGGCGCTGGCAGCAGTCCTTGGCGTTCTTAGCTGTACACACATCACGCCAGTCTGGGCTTCATATGGAATTTTCCCTTGTGAATGTGTTTCCAAATCTTTCTCTCCTTATAACAGCACCAGCCATTGGATTTGAGTGCCCACCTTAATCTGGTGTGACTTCATCTTAACTTGATGACATGTGCAAAGATCCTGTTTCCAAACAAGGATGACTTCAAGCCAATTGGAGTTAGGACTTGAGCATACTATTTTGGGGAACACAATCCATAACAATGACCAAATTGGACAGCACTGCTCTAGAACCTAGAGGAGAAAAAGGATATTGAAGCCACGGATCTTCATGTTGCTGTTGTTGTTTAGTCGTTCAGCCGTGTCCGGTTCTTTGTGACCCCTTGGACTGTAGCCCGCCAGGCTCCTCTGTCTGTGCGATTTTCCAGGCAAGAATACTGGAGTGAGTTGGCATTTCCTTCTCCAGGGGAATCTTCCCAATCCAGGGATCAAACTCATGAGTCCTGCATTGCAGGCAGATTCTTTACCACTGAGCCATCAGGCAAGTCCTTGGGTCTCCCAGATGAGATTATCCAGGGAGGAGATGTCAAGAGGGAAGAAAGCAGTCTTACTACCATTTAGGGATGGCCAGAGGAAAAGAGACTCACCAGGGGAAGGCTGAGAAGGGAAACCAGAGGGGTAGAAAGAAGACTGGAGCGTACAGATACTAGGAAGTGGAGGGAACCATTTTAAATTGATGAATGTGGGCGGTGGTGTTAACAGCTACTGAGAGGACAGGTAGAAAAAGAAGTGAAGAAACCCAGCAGATTTAGCAACAAGGAGGTTGCTGCCAAAGACTCGGGAGAACGGAAGGGCAGAAGTCAGGTTGGGCTAGGAACTAATGACGCAAGCGGAAGTAGAGATGGCCCTAGTGGAAATGAAGAAAACACAAGTTCAGGGGACGCGGAGGGACTGCAGGGTGTGTCACAGGACGCTGCCATAACAGCGTTGAGGAGGTGTGGCCTTGGGCATGGGCGACTGAATATTTGGGGATCTTGGGCTCTAGTTTGGCACAAATAGAAGAGTTTCCCTCTTGGGATCATCTTGGATGAGCACTGGAGCTGGAACCCTGGTTGCCCAGGTACCAGCTACTCATCTGCCCTGGACCCGCTGTGTTGATAAAGAGTGACTTCTATTTCCTTCAGCACGCTTGCTGCATGATCCCATCTCCAATGTCCTAATCGGCTCTTTGTGCCTCCTTGCTTCCTGTCCTCTCTGACTCTGGCTGTAAGTGACTTTAATTTGTCACTTCTCCTATCCCCAGGGACCATCTCTCCCTCATGGCGTCTCTGCGACATGGCCTCTGCAGACTGCCCCCTGCTCTGTGTCTTCCAGGTACACACGTCTCATCTCAGTTTCTAAAAATGGCCACACTCGTGGTTCTACCTGGAAAGCTTTTTGCCATCACTGCCCATGGCCTACCCCTGCTGATGCTCTAGGTGTCCCCTTTAATGTCACTTTCTCAAGGAAGTGTCCTTGGTATTAAATCAGGTCCTCCTGTTCTAAGAGTCACCACACCCCTTCCTTTTTCATCACAGCCCCTGCCTTGATTCAAAACTACGTATTTACTTGTGTGATTAACATGTGGTCCTGCCCTCTGACTAGACTGTAAACTCCATGAGGGCAGGCACCTTACTTCCTGTTCACCCTGGTGCCTTGGTGATTAGCATAGTAGATATTCAAGAAGTGTTTATTATATTGATTATTTAAGGAGTGACATTTTTTGATGCATTCCACCCTTCTCCAGCATTTTATTACAAACAATTTTGCACATACAGCAAAATTAAAAGAACTTGACATTGGGTACCCATATATTATCATCAACATTTAATCACATATCTGTTCCTTTGTTTCTCTCTCTATCCTCTGTCAATCCATCTTATTTACTTGATTGAGGCACTCTCTTCAATATTTCTTCGGTCTTTCAGTTTCCGGATTCCAAGTTCCTGAAAGAAGACTCTGCAAACCAGGGAAAAGGCCACATGGAATACCTGTGGGTTGGCTCCCTTTAGATTTGGTAGCCATGTCCTTGATCTGAGCGGTTGTGTTGAATCCCGCAGGGTCCTTTGGTCCAAAGGATGCCTGTTTTCTCATTAGCAGGCCTGTGGGTGTGGCCATCTCCCTTTGATGGTGGTTTGAGTGGTGTGGGCCCTGTGATATTGCTGTGATAAGCTGCAAACAGGTATAGGAACCAGAGGAGGATCAGGCTAGGGAGATAATATGAACTTCAGTTTTGTATTGTCCATTGGGGACTTAGAAATGCTATGTCTTAGACTGAAAGTAAGGGTAGAGGTAGGGCATGGACATATGGATTAGGAGTTATAGTGTGTTCAGTGGCTGTTCCAAGATATCTGTACAGGAGGAGGAGCCAGTTGGCTGGGAACAGAGCAGGGAGACCACGTTGTGAAGCTTCTTATATGAGATGAAGAAAATGTTAATCACCTGTGATTGCAGACGGTCCTCAGTGCCCTTGTCAACCATCACTATTGCCTGGACAGGATGACTGAAGCTTTGAAAAGGATGAAATCTCATATGTGAGACTGAACATGAGACACTTTGGCGACTGAAAGGGGATCAACAGGTGTAGACCAGACTCTTTGGGGAGCACCGGTTTGGAAGGTCACTGGACCCATGGTGGAGAGTAGATGAAAGTGAGGGGTAGTGATCAGGAACAGAGCAGCAGTTCCATTTCCGAGTTGGATGGAATAGATAAGCTGGTGAAGGAGACTGCATGCTGAGAGAGGTGAAGAGGAGGAGAATAGTGCCTGAAGGTCAAGGTAGAAGGGGTTTAAAGAAGCAGTGATGAATGGGGCCAAGTCTGTGGTGGCCAACTGGGAAAAGAACCAGACAAGGTCTGTGGGTTTGCTCTTCAGGGGTTCCTCTGAGCGAGGTGCCCTTCACAGGACAGGGGTAAAGAGAGCCATGAGCAGGAGGAAGGAGCTGGACTCCACACCACTCTGGAAGGAGCTTGCTGAAGGGCTAGTGAGAAACAGGACATTAATTGCAGTGCATGTGTGCAGTCAGACTCTGTCCTGAGGAGCTGTTCCCAGGTATTTCTGGACAACAGAAATGGGGCTGGAGCTAATTGATATTCATCCCCCTTGGGAAGACTCACAAGTATTAGTAATAATTGGCTTTTTTTTTTCTCCAGTAGTCATGTACAGATGTGAGAGTTGGACCATAAAGAAGGCTGAGCGCTGAAGAACTGATGCTTTCAAACTGTGGTGTTGGAGAAGACTCTTGAGAGTCCCTTGGACTGCAAGGAGATCCACCCAGTCCATCCTGAAGGAAATCAGCCCTAAATATTCATTGGAAAGATTGATGCTGAAGCAGAAGCTCCAGTCCTTTGGCCACCTGATGCAAAGAGCTGATTCACTGGCAAAGACCCTGATGCTGGGAAAGATAGAAGGCAAAAGGAGAAGGGAGTGGCAGAGGACGAGATGGTTGGATGGCATCATCGGCTCAATGGACATGAATCTGAGCAAACTCCTGGAGATATCGAAGGACAGGGGAATCTGGTATGCTGCAGTCCATGGGGCTGCGAAGAGTCAGTCTCGACTTAGCAACTGTATAACAACAAAAATTATTGACATTAACATACAGCAATTGCTACACATTAGTTGTATATGTTTATGTTTGTATATATATGTATGTATGTATATATGTATCATATACATATTATAATACACATTCATTTTATTACACCATGATAATAGCGAACATTGAGGGTATATTATGTGCCAGGATGGTCTTATATTATTTCAGATAAATTAAAATGGGTTAAATTCTTACAATTTTAATATACGTTAGGTAGTATTCTTATCTCCATTTTATAGGAACTGAAGCAAGCTCAGAAAGCTTAACATCTGCCCATGGCTGCGAAGCTGGTAAGGGTGGTGTCAGGGGGCAAATCCCCGTTTGTGAATTAATCTATCTTATAAGTGGTAGAGACGGTGTTTAAGACTGCTTCCTGAGAGAGACCAGAAGGAGAAAGGGTGACCCAAGTCAGGGTGGGGGACGGGATTTTGAGCCGAAGGAAGGGATACTGATGGAGGTCACAGCCTGTAGCGTCAACTTTTTTTTCTGAAGGTGAAATCTTCTGTAGGGAGGGTGGAGGGTTGGGGTGGTGGTGGGGAGCTGAGGGAGACGATGAAGGCTTGTGACAGCTGCAGAGAGGGACGGAAAGGAAATCATGTAGTGATTAGGAACATGATTGTCAAGAAGCATTCAGAACCCAGCTGTGAGATGGAAAACAGATTTTTACTGGAACCACTCAGCTCAGTTTAAAATTTTTGCCATCAGCATTTAGGCAGTTACAGAGCAGAGTGTGTTGACTTGACCCTAACTCTTGAATCTACTTAGGCGCTGAGGGTGTTAGGCATTACGGTCCTGGTAGGTCCTCTGACTTCCACTCTGCTTCCCTTCCTTCTGACTCATAAGACTGTCCAGTATTCTGCTCTTGTCCCAAAGACTTGAAGCAGAATTCAGGGTGTGAATTCCCGGGGCAGTTGGTGGCTCTGGAGAACCAGGATCCCAGAAAGTACAGCATCTGGGAGAAACAGAGGAGGAGGGAAAAAGAGGAAGCCCCTACAGAAACCCAGCTGTCCTCTCTATTCCAAGCACTGGAGGGCAACCTAAGCAATTACTACCCAGGGTCAGCTTCTCTGTTAGTGTCTTTCCAGGGACATCTGAAAGGAGACCCCAGTCATGGCTTCCAAGGCAGTGTGAGTGAGATCACTCGTCTTGCCCCAAGTGGAGGAACATTACAGGCTTCAACAAGGGGGTAGAAGGCAGGACCTAGGAGGACTTCTGGGGCAAGCCGATGATCCAGCATGTGCCCAGAGAGATAGAGAAACCATTTCAGGGGCAGTAAGAAATTATTGGAAGATCATTTTGGGGTCTATGTTATTTCAGGCATGCCACTGATCAAGTCCTAGAGAATTAAGTATAGAATGAGCAGAGGTTAAGACATTTCTGCACATAATAGAGGTTCTGCAGTGAGATAGTGACATCTGAGAACTGACCAGATCAAGGCAAGAGCACCATGGGATTCACAGAAACACCCTCTAGGACCAGCATAGATAGGGGCCAGCACAGAAAATATTTTCTTAGCCTCACATTGCTCCAAGTAGGGGAAGTCAGAAATTACTGATTCGAAGTTCATTTCCTCCTACTCTATATCATTACTGTTTACTGTAACATATAATTATGCTTAAGTCAAGAATATTGTAAACTACATTTAGTTTTCACTCCGTGGACTGAATTTAGTCATTTTCACCAAATCCATATGTGTTGTGATGAATACTTTTAGGAACTTAGTAGCTCCTTTAGATCTATCAAATTCAAGATTCTATTAATAATTCTCAGAGTGGATGAAACAAGGAAATTTGATACCTTTAGAAAATGCTGCTCTTGATGAGATTACTATGGGGAATAGTATTCTTCATGTGACTTCTGAAGTCACATGAAGTGTTTCCTTTTCTCTATAACTTTATTGGTATCTATATTTCATATAATATGAAATTAACCCATATAAAGTATACAGTTAAAAAAATTAAGTATAGGGTTCAGTGATTTTTAGTATATTTATGAATTGTGTGGCCATCACCACGATCTAATTTTAGAAGATTTTCAACACCCCAGGAAGAAACCTCTCCCTGTAAGGAATCTTTCACCATTTCTCCATTCCTCCCTGCCCCAAGGTAACCACTAATCTACTCTCCGTCTCTGTGGTATAGATTTGCCTATTTTGGACATTTCACATAAATGGAATTATATAATATGTGGTCTTCTTATGTCTAGAATAAGTGACTGCCTTCTTGTACTACCGTTATATTTTTAGGACTCATCCACATTCTAGCATGTATCAGCACCTCATTCCCTTTTATTGTCAAATAATATTTCATTGTATAGATATATCACATTTTGTTTATTAATTCATCAGTTGGATGAATAATGTGGTATTTCTGGGTAATAGAATATTATTCAGCAATTTAGGTTATTTCCACTTTTGGCTATTTTGGATAATGCTGTTATGAATATTTGTGTCCAAGTTTTTGTTTGAACATACGTTTTCATTCTCTTGGGTCTGTACTTAGGAGTAGAACAGTCGAGTCATATGATAAGTCTGTGTTTAGCATTTTGAGGAGCTATCAGATAGTTCGCCAAGGTGGCTGGACCATTTGACATTCCTACCAGCAATGAACGGGGGTTTGAATACCTCCACATCCTTACCAACACTTGTTATTGCCTGTCTTTTTAATTTTAGCCATCCTAGTGTGAAGTGCTAAGAGATCAAATTGCCAACATCCGCTGGATCATGGAAAAAGCAAGAGAGTTCCAGAAAAACATCTATTTCTGCTTTATTGACTATGCCAAAGCCTTTGACTGTGTGGATCACAATAAACTGTGGAAAATTCTGAAAGAGATGGGAATACCAGACCACCTGACCCGCCTCTTGAGAAATCTGTATGCAGGTCAGGAAGCAACAGTTAGAACTGGACATGGAACAACAAACTGTTTCCAAATAGGAAAAGGAGTACATCAAGGTTGTATACTGTCACCCTGCTTATTTAACTTATATGCAGAGTACATCATGAGGAATGCTGGGCTGGAAGAAGCACAAGCTGGAATCAAGATTGCCGGGAGAAATATCAATAATCTCAGACATGCAGATGACACCACCCTTATGGCAGAAAGTGAAGAGGAAATAAAAGCCTCTTGATGAAAGTGAAAGAGGAGAGTGAAAAGGTTGGCTTGAAGCTCAACATTGAGAAAACTAAGATCATGGCATCTGGTCCCATCACTTCATGGGAAATAGATGGGGAAACAGTGGAAGCAGTGTCAGACTTTATTTTTTTGGGCTCCAAAATCACTGAGGATGCTGATTTCAGTCATGAAATTAAAAGACGCTTACTACTTGGAAGGAAAGTTATTTCCAACTTAAAAAGCAGAGACATTACTTTGCCAACCAAGGTCCATCTAGTTAAGGCTATGGTTTTTCCCGTGGTCATGTATGGATGTGAGAGTTGGACTATAAAGAAAGCTGAGCACCGAAGAATCGATGCTTTGGAACTGTGGTGTTGGAGAAGACTCTTGAGAGTCCCTTGGACTGTAAGGAGATCCAACCAGTCCATTCTAAAGGAGATCAGTCCTGGTGTTCATTGGAAGGACTGATGCTAAAGCTGAAACTTCAATACTTTGGCCACCTCATGTGACGAGTTGACTCACTGGAAAAGACTCTGATGCTGGGAGGGATTGGGGGCGGGAGGAGAAGGGGACGACAGAGGATGAGATGGCTGGATGGCATCACCGACTCAATGGACATGAGTTTGAGTGAACTCCGGGAGTTGGTGATGGACAGGGAGGCCTGGCGTGCTGTGATTCATGGGGTCGCAAAGAGTCGGATACGACTGAGCGACTGAACTGAACTGAGTGTGAAGTGCTACCTCATTGTAGTTTTGATTTGCATTTCACTGATGACTTATTGATGTTGAGCATCTTGTCATGTGTTGCCTTTGTCTCATTATCTTCTTACCTCTTCACATTTCCGAAGAGAAGTCAGTGCAGAAAACATGAGGACAAAGCGTCATGGTCTCCTTGATTTTACAGTCTTGTTAAGGAGACCAGAAAGTGGCCAGCCCAGGCGGGAAGGGGTTAGAATTTCAGAAATTGGTGATGTACAGGAAGCAAAGAATGATGGGTACATTACTCAGAGGGACGAGGAGCATCTGGATAGGTGGAGAATGAAATGACTTCCTTTATTTTAATTCAAGTAAAGTAATTTCTGTTTCCCTTTCAATGACACGGGAAACCAAAATCTCTGTGCCTAGGTCACCGAAGAACTCAGAGTGGAAGGTTATTCCAGTAAATGTACTTAAAATGGGAGGATGAGTATCTTATGTGCTTACAACACACAAAGACCGACTCCTTTGTTTATGTGCTTATTCATTATAATTACTTAATGCCACGTGATTTCAAGCCATTTTAGGAAGAAATAGCGTTAAAGAAAAATCAGACCCATAGATTCAACTTGTTCACTGTGGACTGTTCACCCATCTACACTAATTTACACCCTCCTCCATAGACATATTCAATCACGTTTACCCATGGTAACTTAGACCTGTTCAGAACTACTTACCATTTGCAAATGTTCTACTCTTATTACTTTCCCTTAATGTCTATACATTGCACATATGTGCCTCTACTATTTAAGGGTTTCACTATATTTATTGGTTGGAGGATTTTTAAGAATATGGGCCATATTTATTTTACTTGTCTTGTATTTCATTGTCTCCATATTTTAGTTCCTGCTGTATGATAAGTGTCAAAAATACTGAACTATATCAAAGAGGAGTCAGGGATTAACAGACATTATTGTGTTTAGAAGAAAGACATCTCCCAGAAACCAGGAAACAGAAGAAAAAATTTTAACAGTAAATTATTTTTTTCTTACATCCATAGGCTCACACACATACCCACAAACTGATGTGTGGTTCCAAGTTTACTCCATGTCAAAATATAGGGGCTCAGGTCCCGAAGTGCCTGAAGGAGCAAGGGAGGATCCTTGTCTTTGTGGGGGATGGAATTCACAAAACAAGGCACTCAGCGGAGCAGAGGAAAAGCCCAGCATCTAGAACAAGAGTCAAGCCCAGGTAGCCCTTGTTACTTTTCAGCCTGGGACTCCCTGTAGTCTTTCTTCTAGTGATTTCAAGGTCTGGGAAGGGCCAAACCCTCTTGCGGGTTATAACTACTTTCACTTTCAGACAGTGTAACAGACAAGATATAGAAAGGAAGTTGAATGTCCAGAAATCAGAATAACTGGGAAACCCACTGCAAGGAATGGCTAAGGCTTAAATAGTTGACTAATTATTATATTACCAGAGCTGAATATGAAAGGGACTGTGGATTCTGACTCCAGTTCCCATCAGTAAGCAGTTCTCTGACACCAACCAGCTGGATGTCCTACAATTCAACTCAGCTATGGCAACCCACTCCAGTATTCTTGCCTGGAGAATCTCCATGGATAGAGGAGCCTGACGAGCTGTAGTCCATGGTGTCGAAAAGTGTTGGACACAATTGAGTGACTAAGCATGCACACACATGTGACACCTTACTGGAGATAGTGTCAGATCCCACAAGTTAAGGGCTCGGTCCACGAGTCTGCCCCCTACCCTCGCTTCAGATGACACTGGGAAATCAAGGTTGCCACTGGCGCTATAGACCCATGGGTTACAGACTACAGATTGGAGTTCCACTGACTCCAATTCAGTTAATTAATTTCAATTAATTTGCTAGAGCAGCTCACAGAACTACATTTTACTTACTAGATTACCAGTTTACTATAAACGGCTGTAACTCAGGAATAGCTAGATGGAAGCAATGCCTAGGGCAAGGCACAGGGAAAGGGCAAGGAGTTTCATACTCTCTGTGGGAGGCACCCCACTCTCTCCACATCTCCGTGTGTTCACCAATCAGAAGCTCTCTGAACCCTGTCCTTTTGGGGTTTTAGGCAGGCTTCAGTATATAGGCATGATTGATTAAAACATTGGCTTTTGGTATTGAGCTCAGCCTCCAGCCCCTCTCCCACCCTGGAGGTCAGTGGGGATGGGACTAGAAATTCCACCCCTCTAGTCAGTTAATTAGTTCTCCTAGCAACCAACCCTCATCCTTAGGTGTTTTCCAAAAGTCACCTTGTTAACATAACAAAAGACACCTTTATCTCTCTCCAAACAGGGAATATCAAGAATTTTAGGGCTGAAGAACAAATATACACGTCTTATTACAAAGATCTTATTGTATTTTTATATATTATGTATTATAAAGTTATAAAGATACAAAAATTATATCTTTATAATTATATTTTATAAAGATCTTATTATATTCTTATTATAAAGATCTTATTCTTATTGTCAACACAGTATCACAAAAGATCTTGGAAAGATCCTCTAGAACAGGCGTTCCCAAGCTCCCGGATCTAATGCCTGATGATCTGAGGTGGAGCTAATGTGATAATAATAAAAATAAAGTGCACGATAAATGTAATACATTTGAATCATCCCCAAGCAACCCCTCGACAGTCCCCAGACTGTGGAAAAATTGTCTTCCACAAAACCAGTCCCTGAAGCCAAAAACACTAGGGATTGCTGCTCTAGACTGAGTGGGGGAGATGCTACTCAACTTCTCACACCCTTTGATTAAACTCTGCCGAAAGATGGAGATGACTCGTTCACAAAATAGACCAATGTCTGGTTGAACTGTAATGTCATCATCCATTAACTTCTTGTTGTAGGAAAACCAAAACAACATGATAGTGAACGCTAATCCAAGGGACATTTGATGCTTCTAATTGAGCTCAGCACTCATATGTGATCTTCCATCCATCACAGTTCTTGCACTCGACCGACCATCTGTGCTTCTCAGAATTTTCAATCACATCTTGTTCAAATATGCACAGTCAAAACAGCTTGAACATTAACCCTCATTGTCACATTCCCTATTAACAGTTATGCCACAGCCTTTTAACCCAACTGAAACAGTGCTGTAGTAAGTTGAGACCTGTATACATATTCTAGTACCTTCTGCCCACGGAATTCAGGAAATAGGTCTTACCACAGTTTAAGGGATATGTCCCATTTGGTATTAATGAAATTGTTATTGGTGGACACAAAAACATGTTTCTTAGAACTGAAAGTTCTTAAAAAATCCATGATTTCACCCACTGGTGAAAGCTAATTTTGAAAAGAACTATTTATTTTGATAATGATTCATTTCTAGGATGACTCTAAGGATGGGTGATCTTTTATTGAACTCGAAGCAGGTCTACACCTTTCCCAGGATTTTGACTATCACTATTTGTGATTCATGTTGTAAAATATACACAACCACCTCTACAATGACTTAGAGAAAATTAAATGAATGTTTTTGAAAAATGAAAACTAGAAAGGGCATTGTGTGTTTACTCTCATCTATGAATTTTTTCCACAAAATTGGCTTCATTCCATAAACAGATACTTGGGAAAAATTTTAAAGTGAGAACGTACTTAGGACAGCAAAGAATAAAAACAAAATGAATAAGGATAAATTTAAAAAGAAAAAAAATTAGCCACCTTCTTCAAACAGTAGCAAGGAAAGATGGGGTTAGGAGGAAACAGAATGGAGTTTTGTGCATTTCCTGTTTGCCTCACCCATTTTTTTTCTTTCAGCTGCTTAAAATGAGAAAGTCACCTGCCTTATGAAGCCTCCTAGAAACCTAACCAAGGTCTTGGTCGCTCAGATTGAACTTTCTGAAATCTGTCCTAAAGGCAATGTAGGAGTTAGCAAGCAGGAAGTATTTTACTGTATTTTGGGGGTGGTTTGTTATGTAGAGAATTTCTATTGAAATATTCATTCATTTTAATTGCTTTTGAGATATCTTGTAAAAAATTTTTTCCCCTTACCCTTTTGGTTCTTTTGGCTAGCTTAATAATTAAATTAACACAAGACCTAATAACAGAAGGAAAAAAAGAAAACTAATTACTTATGTACAGAGGTCTTATAGTTTAGGACTCAAAGAAATGAACAAAGCAGGCAGCATTTATACTTTTTAAACAAAGAATAAATTTATGAAGAGCTGACAAGACAAAGAAACACAGGTTTGCTTAATTAGTGAAGAAATTAAGCAAAATTTGTTTACATAGCTTTCTCTGCCCTGAGTTCCCTCTCTCTGGGGGTAAGAAGTCCTCCCCATCTCTTGGTACAGGGAGGGGACTTTCACATGGCAGATTAACTTCCTGCTTTCATGGGGACAGAGAGGAGGGTCAGAGTGTCCTTGCGCCAGCTGTTTCTCAAGTAATTTTAATTCAAAATAATCAATATTCCACTTCGGCATGTTTGGGAACAGTCTGTCCTGGGCCCCATCCATACAGCGTTTATTATGCTGGAGAAGACTCTGGAGAGTCCCTTGGACTGCAAGGAGATCCAACCAGTCCATTCTAAAGGAGATCAATCCTGGGTGTTCATTGGAGGGACTGATGCTGAAGCTGAAACTCCAATACTTTGGCCACCTCATGCGACGAGTTGACTCACTGGAAAAGACTCTGATGCTGGGAAGGATTGGGGGCAGGAGGAGAAAGGGACGACAGAGAATGAGATGGCTGGATGGCGATGGCATCACTGACTCGATGGACATGAGTTTGAGTGAACTCTGGGAGTTGGTGATGGACAGGGAGGCCTGGCGTGCTGTGATTCATGGGGTCGCAAAGAGTCAGACATGACTGAGCGACTGAACTGAACTGAACTGATACACAGCAATTAGGCCCAGGATAGCAAAACATTGCCTAAGTAATCAGATTTGATGAATATATAAAAATGGTTTCCAATTAATGTATCAATGACTTATAAACAAGCAGTTCCCTGGAGTACTTCCAAATATTTGAAAACTGGAATTACTTACAGAAGGATTCAACAGGCTATATTTTGTCCCCCTCAAGTAAATTTCGTATACACCATTTACTCAGTAAAGCCCTTCTTTACAAATAATGAAAAGACACACAAGTCCAGTCCTTGCGTGTGTTATCACAAATGTCCAATTTTGTGTGAAGTCTGAATTATGAGAGTTTGTACGTTTAGAGGCTTGAAGTGCTCTATTCTCATGTTTCCCTAAACCCGTTGGATCTGTAGGGTCCCCTGAGAAGGAACAGGGATCCCTCAAGATCTTATCACACCATTCTTGTCGTGATAAGTGCAATTCAAAGGACAAACAGGGGTTGTCTCAATGGTAGTAATGTTAAGTAGCATAAAATGAGTCATTGGAGCTTTAAAAATTACATTAAGGTAAAATATCAAGAATTTAAGTCTTTATCTCCTACTTAAGCCTTTCTCTGGACTCCCTGGTGACTCAGATGATAAAGAATCCACCTGCAATGTGGGAGACCCCTCCCTGGGCTGGGAAGATCCCCTGGAGAAGGGAATGGCTACCCACTCCAGTATTCTTACCTGGGAAATCCCATGGAGAGAGGAGCCTGGAGTCCATGGGGTGGCAAAGAGTCAGACATGACTGAGTGACTTTCACTTCATTAAGCCTTTATTACTCTCTTTTTTTTTTTTTAAAGAAATATTTATTTATAGTTACTTTTTTGTTTGTCTTAGTTGCAGCATGCAGGATCTTCAGTTGTAGCATGCAGGCTCTAGTACCCTGACCAGGGATCGAACCCAGGCCCCCTGCAATGGGAGCTCAGAGTCTTAGTCACAGGACCACTGGGGAAGTCCCTTGAGCCCTTCTCTGAAAGCCCGATTCTAAAATTAAATTACTTAAAAAAAGTTTTTCTATCCAGACTGACCTTAATTATCTTCATCTAAGAGTCCTGGCACAAAGAAGGGGATGATAGCCTAACTGTGGGTCAGTCTGCACTGGCCGCATCCAGGATCCTTGAAAGACCTCGCAAGTTTCAGTCTGTTTGGTTGTTAAGGAGAACAGACGTATTTCTTGAACTGAAATGTTTTTATTTGTTCAAGAAATATAATGGACTTTCTTTTGGCTATAAAAACAGAGGAGAGAGTGTGTCTTTTTCTTCTGTTGCTAGCAAAGCTCCTGGCACATGGCCAGTATTCACAACACTTTTGATTAATGAATGAATGAAGAAATAAATGGAATGGTATGCTGTGAGATTGATGCCAACCAGAGTTCTTGGCCTTCCTCAATCAATAGCAGTTGATCAGAGGCCAGACAAGAAATTCAGGCAAGGGCCTCCCTGGTGGCTTAATGGTAAAGAATATGCCTGCCGATGTAGGAGACATGGGTTAGATCCTTGGTCCGGGAGGATCCCACAAAGCACGGAGCAAATAAGCTATACTACAACTATTGGCCTTGTGCTCTAGAGCCTGGGAGCTGCAGCAACTGAGCCTGAGCATCATAGAGCCCATGCTTAGGAACACGAGAAGCCCCCAAAATGAGAAACCTATGCACTGCAATGAAGAGTAGCCCCTGCTCGCTCAAACTAGAGAAAAGCCCACACAGCAACGAAGACCCACTATAGCCAAAAATAAACAAATAAATAAAATGATTAAAAGAAATTTAGGCAAGGCTTTATTGGGGTCCCTGGGAGCTAGAACAAATAGGTTCCTTTGCTTGTTTGTTCCCGGAGAAGGGGAACGGGGTAGGGCGGGCCAAGCTTGTTCCTTTCATGGGGTGAGGGTAGGGTTGTGTTCAGGGGTCGGGCCAGAAGTGTGGCTTAGGTGGTTTGCCCACCCCTCTGGTGGTGGTGATCCATCCTAAAGGAAATCAGTCCTGAATATTAATTGGAAGGACTAATGCTGAAGCTGAAACTCCAATCCTTTGGCCACCTGATGCGAAGAGCTGACTCATTTGAAAAGACCCTGATGCAGGGAAAGATTGAAGGCAGGAGAAGGGGACGACAGAGGATGAGATGGTTGGATGGCATCACTGACTCGATGGACATGAGTTTGAGTAAACTCCAGGAGTTGGTGATGGACAGGGAGATATGGTGTACTGCAGTCCATGGGGTTGCAAAGAGTCGGACATGACTGAGCGACTGAACTGAACTGAACTGGTGGTGGTGAGTGCAGGCTCAGTACCCTGCCTTTGCTCGCAACACCCTTTTTTGCTGCATGCTCCATCAGAAGTGGCAGTTGGGTTTTTTGGTCTTTTTGTATCTGTTGTCCATAATTTGCCCCCACTGTGCAGGCATGCAGTTATTTTTGTCCCATATAGTTTCTTTGTATTTTGTTGCTGGAGGAGAGGTGAGTCCAGGTGCAAGCATTGCAGAACTGCGCTAGTTCCCAGGTTCCAGCCTATCTCATCCCCAGGCTCTTCTTCCTTCAGGTCTCTAGTCTTGTTAGCTCCACTGACCAGAGCTGATTGGACCAGAGTAGGGATTAGAGCCAAGATCTCCAGGAATTGGTGATGGACAGGGAGTCCTGGCGTGCATCCATGGGGTCTCAAAGAGTTGGATACGACTGATCGACTGAACTGAACTCTCTCCAGGAGTCAAGGGTTAAAGCATGCTTGTCTGTCTTGTCTCTGCTGGGTGCTTGACGTAAGGACTTGTAAACTGGGGTGTCTTGCGGGGGTAACCTCCTGCCATGTCCACAGAGAGGCAAAGCTCTTCAGGGAGAGCCATTGAGAGAGGCAGGAGCTGGGGAGCAGGTCCCACTGAGGGGGTGGAGGTGCCTGCTAGGTGCTTTCATCCTGCTCTGGGCTCTGTGACACCCCTGTACTGCCTAGTACCTCCTGTTGTTCAGTTACTCAGTTGTGATCGACTCTTCGTGACCCCGTGGACAGCAGCATGCCAGGTTCCTCTGTCCCTCACTTTCTCCTGGAGTTTGCTCAAACTCCTGTCCATTGAGGCGGTGATGCCATCTGAGAATCTCATCCTCTACTGCCTTCTTCTCCTTGTGCCTTCCTCCTCTTCGTTTAAACCCATTTGAGTGGGTTTCTGTTACTTTCATCAAAACAACTTGACAAAGATGAGACATTTTGAACTGCACTTTCCCTTTCTGGTTGGAGTTTTCAGAAAGGAGAATACAGACTATGAAGTATGTCAGAGGCATGTGATCAAGTCTCCTCTTTACTGGCAGGAGGAATTTTTTACGTGCCCAGTTCTAAGAACTCTCCAGCATTTTTCTTCCTGATATTCCTCTCCCAGTATAATCCTGTGGAGGAATGTAATTCTATGGTTATTTCTGTTTTCCAAATTAAAAATGGCAACTGAGAGAGAAAACTGTCCCAAACAAGATCTGGTACACACATTTTTTTTTTTTGCAAACAATTTGGAACTCCTGGGAGATAATTAACATTTCTGAGAAATTTTCTAATTTTGAAAAGTTATATGCCTACATCCCCACCCAACTGATTATCTGTGTTTTTAAAAGTCTGAGGTCACCAGGCATATTTTATGTTGTATCATATCAAAGTATAACTACAAACATCTAAAAGCATGATTCTTATATAAGTATAAATATAAGACACATGTTTATATTTGACAAATGTGTCAAAAGTTTTATTTAACACGTTAATGAGAGACCCAGGTAGCTTAAAAATTATGGGAAATACTGAATACCATCAGTGGAAGGATGCTCACTTAAGAATGCAAGGCTAGTTAATGTCCTTGGGTGTATGCTTAATCGCTCAGTTGTGTCTGACTCTTTGCAACCCCATGGACTGTAGACTGTCAGGCTCCTCTGTCAATTGGGATTCTCCAGGCAAGAATACTGGAGTGGGTAGCCATTCCCTCCTTCAGGGGATCTTCCCAACCCAGGTATCGAACTGGGGTCTCCTGCACTGCAGGCAGATTCTTTACCGCCTGAGTCACCAGGGAAGCCCAAGAATACTGGAGTGGGTAGCTTATCCCTTCTCCCGGGGATCTTCCTGACCCAGGAATCGAACTGGGGTCTCCTGAATTGCGGGTGGATTCTTCACCAGCTGAGCTCCCAGGGAAGCCTAGTTAATGTCCTATATGACAATAAAGGGGTTTCTCAGGTGGCGCTAGTGGTAAAGGACCCGCCTGCCAATGCAGAAGACATAAGAGGCTCAGGTGTGATGGCTGGTTCAGAAACATCCCCTGGAGGAGGGGATGGCAACCCACTCTGGTATTCTTGCCTGGAGAATCCCATGGACCGAGGAGCTTGGCAGGCTACAGTCCATAGGGTTGCAAAGAGTTGGACGTGACTGAAGTGACTTAGCACTCATGACAATAAGATGGTGTTATAACTTTTGTGATTATTTTTTTCTCACAGACAGAAATCATTTCTTTTTTACAGGATAGGAACCTACTAGTTAACTTTCAGCTTCAGTCTGCTCTCTAAGGGTAATAATTCTGAAATAGGTGCATTCTTCTGAAGGATTAAATAAACCTTGAGGGGGCGCAGGTATTAAACGATTTTCCGCTCTAACACTGAAAACTCACACAAGCTTCTTTCTTATTTACAAGTTTTGAAAGATTTTTCTTAACAGCCACTTTTTTTTTCTTTTCCATAAATATCTCTAACAGAAGGGATATCTTTGAATTAGCTGGCTCTTCTCTTGTGGAAAACTTTAAATAAAACTTTGACACATGCTGTTTTCAATTTGGCTAAGAAATTGCTTTAACCCTTCAAATATTAAAAATTATCAATGAGGTCATCCAAATACCAGAATGCAGCTGTTTCGTTGATAGGTTATTTCACTTGTTTTCAATAATCTGAAGCCATGTCCAAAGGCTCAAAGCAAAATATACAATTTAAAGGCAATTTTGGGCTTCCCAGGTGGCACTAGTGGTAAAGAATCCACCTGCCAATGCAGGAGATGTAAGAGACGAGGGTTCGATCCCTGGGTCAGGAAGATCCCCTAAGAAGGGAATGGCTACCCACTCCAGTATTCTTGCCTGGAGAACTCCACGAACAGAGGAGCCTGGAGGGCTGTAGTCTGTGGGGTCACAAAGAGTCAAACACAACTGAGCGACTTAGCACGCACGCAAAGGCAATTTAAATAACAAGGAATTCTTCATGCATTTATACCATTTTTATTTTTCATCATTAATTTTTTAGACACTTAAGTGACAAATTTGCTATATTCAGATGTAGGTGGAAAATATTACTTTGGTTAAAATGTAAAACCTTTATATAAAGTGCTATTATTTTATTAGAACATAGCACCTTGGCAAGAAATAAAATTAGCTTTCAGTTCAGCTCAGTTCAGTCACTCAGTTGTGTCCAACTCTTTGCAATCCCATGGACTACAGTATGCAACATTGTAGTTTTATTATATACATCACTTCATGGGAAATAGATGGAAAAACAGTGGAAACAGTGTCAGACTTTGTTTTTTTGGGCTCCAAAATCACTGCAGATGCTGATTGTAGCCATGAAATTAAAAGACGCTTGCTCCTTGGGAGGAAAGTTATGACCAACCTTGATAGTATATTAAAAAGCAGAGACATTACTTTGCCAACCAAGGTCCGTCTAGTCAAGGCAATGGTTTTTCCCGTGGTCATGTATGGATGTGAGAGTTGGACTGTGAAGAAAGCTGATCGCCGAAGAATCGATGCTTTTGAACTGTGGTGTTGGAGAAGACTCTTGAGAGTCCCTTATACTGCAAGGAGATCCAACCAGTCCATTCTAAAGGAGATCAATCCTGGATGTTCATTGGAGGGACTGATGCTAAAGCTGAAACTGCAATACTTTGGCCACCTCATGCGACGAGTTGACTCACTGGAAAAGACTCTGATGCTGGGAAAGGTTGGGGGCGGGAGGAGAAGGGGATGACCAAGAATGAGATGGCTGGATGGCATCACTGACTCGATGGACATGAGTTTGAGTGTACTCCGGGAGTTGGTGATGGACAGGGAGGCCTGGCGTGCTGTGATTCAAGGGGTCGCAAAGAGTCGGACATGACTGAGAGACTGAACTGAACTGAATGGCACACTCCAAGTTACCTGTTGCATTTCACCATTATCTATTGAGGTCTGTCTACTGGTTTTGTGGGTAAAACTTTCTCCCTTTTTAGACAGAAATATTTTGGTGAATCATGATTCTATAAATATAAAATCCAATGGAAAATTCTTTTCTGTTTCTTTTTCATTGCTTACCTTTTTAGTTGAATCCTTCTGTGGCAATTTTATGTTTTCCTGGATTAAAAAAAAAAAGGCATTCAGCCCTGTGTGTTTAGCTTTCCCTGTTACAAGATTTTATTTTTAGTGGAAAGTCTAAGTTTTAGTTATAAAAGTATTTGTATCACTCAAATTTTGCAAATAATGCACAGCAAAGTACATATTTCTCATGTTTGTTTTGTATGGGAGTGCTGTTGAGCAACTGGTAATTGTTGAAAGGTCTTTAGAGCCCTAAGGATTTTCCATGGATGGAGGAGCCTGATGGGCTGCAGTCCAGGGGTCGCTAAGAGTCGGGCATGACTGAGCGACTTCACTTTCACGCATTGGAGAAGGAAATGGCAACCCACTCCAGTGTTCTTGCCTGGAGAATCCCAGGGATGGTGGAGCCTGGTGGGCTGCCATCTATGCGGTTGCACAGAGTCGGACACGACTGAAGCGGCTTAGCAGCAGCAGCAGCAATCACAAACAACAGAAATTTACTACAGTGGATTGAAGCAAAAAAAAAAAAAAGAAGAATGTATTAAAAGGGCAATGGGCAGCTCAGATGAGTGGAGAACGCTGTACAGAGATGCTTGGAAAATGGCCAGCAGTATCTCCCAGCGGCACCCAAGAACTGGTCAGACAGCTGCCGCAAAGCAGCCTGTTGAGGATGTGGCGACCTCCCTAACTGACTGCTGGCTGCTCTGCCTAGGGCACCGCCCCAACACTCCCCTGGCTCAGCCTCCACATCTGCCTGGGAAATTCAAGCAGTGTTGTTGCGGACACTCTCCACCAGAATGCACTCTCCACTGTCCCGTATTTTTAGGTCATCAGCTCCTGGTTCAGGTCCAAGGTTGGCGCAATCCGTCGGCCATGCCTGGGTCACATGCTGTTGCCCTAGGGGTAAGGAGGTTGGGAGAATATTTGGTACCTTTGGTCTCTGTATGGGAAGGAGACCTCTGCTTGGTGGGAAGTTCTCCAAACACAGGGAAAGGATTTGGATGGGGGTCAAAGAGGACAATCGTTCACCACAATGCCTTCGGGCACCACTCCTCTGGGGAAGTCAGCATGACCGTGGCAGCCTAGACTCTGTACAGCGGTCATACTGGAGCGCCTGGCTGTTACCAGCAAGGGGAGCAGAGCTGGATGAGACTGGGAGGAGCAGGTGGAGCAGCCACGTGGCTGAAGGGCACCCGAAGATGGTACTCTAGGGCCTCATGGAAAGTGGAGGACCAGAGGGGAAAAGGGAATCTGCACAGTGACTTGGCCAACACCCATCCTTAAAGGGGCATCTCTGAATGATGCCTGTGGAGAGGAGCCAGGTCTGCAGACCTTCCCGTTACCATCTGATGAGAGCATCCCAAGAATGGTTGATCTCCAGGCACCTGCTCGACTTCCAACAGGACTGATGCCCACCCGAGCCTGTAGGCTTTGCCTGGCTCATACCAAAAGGGGTGACATTCCTGCTTCAGCATACAAAGGCATTCATAAGCCCTCTTTGTCCCTACCTGCAAAACCTGGAGATGCTGGTGGTCATGGAGAAGACATGCTGCCTGCCCACCCAGCACCTGTGCTTGGGTGCATCTGAATAAAACCAACCTAGAGATTTTATTCATGGACCCCTGCCACTCCTCCTTGCATCAGGTTGGGACAGTGGTGAAAGTTACCTCTAGTTTCCCATGTTCCAGCGTATAACACATGTTTGTAAAATCAACCAGCAAAAGGTGTAATGATTGGCAGCTGCCATATCACTTAGGAATGCTTTCAGTTGCCGGGAAGAGAAAACACCATCTGCAAAGTTTTAAACAAATACGGATTTAATGTTCCATCTAACAATGGCAGTTGCCATTGTTGGTTCAGACTCAAAGACACTAATTAAAGCTATCATTTTTGTAATTCAAAGGACTTTTCCCTTATGATCATTATAATGAACTGGATATTTGTGTCCCTCCAAATTTCACATGTTGAAACCCTAGTCCAAATAAGGTGAGGCCTTTGGGAGGGAATTAGGCCATGAGAATGGAGCCCTCACAAATGGAGTTAGCGCCCTTATAAGAAGAGGCCAGTGGGTTGCCTAGCTCTATTTTTGTCAGACAAGCCTGGCCCCCTTATTTAGGACTTCCAGTCCCTAGAACTATAAGAAATACGTTTATGTTGTTTATAATCTATCCAGTCACTCTATGATACTTCTTTATAGTGGCTCTAACTGATCAAGACTGTCATAATGTTCAGTTCAGTTCAGTTGCTCAGTCATGTCCGACTCTGCAACCCCATGAACCACAGCACGCCAGGCCTCCCTGTCCATCACCAACTCCCGGAGTCCACTCAAACCCATGTCCATTGAGTCGGTGATGCCATCCAGCCATCTCGTCCTCTGTCGTCCCCTTCTCCTCCTGCCCTCACTCTTTCCCAGCATCAGGGTCTTTTCAAATGAGTCAGCTCTTTGCATCAGGTGGCCAAAGTATTGTCATAATGTAGCTGATTGCAATAACTCTAGGCATTGTGGTTGCATTCTAGCTGCAGGCAGGTGTGAAGGGAACTTCTGAATCTCTTTCCTGAGGAAAGCAGAGGCTTTCCTGGGAACCTGCCATTTATGGCTTATCAGCCAGAAACATGTCACATATCCATCTGTAACTACAAGGGATCCTGGGAAATATTTACCATTTCCTGCATATACAGGAGAGGTAGGCACTTCTTTGTCAATCTCATTCTTCTTAGTGAGACTGAAAAATGTGTGGGTTAGGCAGCCAACGGTGACTCCTTTCATTGCCAAGTTTGATAATTCCTCTCAGTACTGATTCGTGAACTCATCATTCCTTCACTGGCTAGTGATGCTTGGTAACCCACAGCTGTGACCGGCAACAGAAACTCCAAATTATGGGAGTAAAATGATTAACAAAATTCTACCCAGTAATCAATGTTTTTGAAATTAGATATTACCATTATATCATTTTAGTGACAGCAAATACAATCAATTTTGTGGAATGCTACATTGCTGACAAAGCATTGAGAAACATTGTGATTCTGAAAATCAGATGTGGAGGGGAAAAACTGTATAATTTTTAATTCTTGAAATAGATGATAAAACATAGTACAAAGAAAGGGACTCGGTCCTTTCTAGTCCTATTTCAGTCAATACATAGCTATGTGACTTCTGGCAAGTCCGTTTTTGTTTTCTTCTCCATACAGTGATAATCTTTTACATCAAATGTAATCATAATCTACCTTTGTTATTGTCAGATCAGAAAATTCATGACTCTTTCTAATTAGTATTTCTTTGATTCTATGTGAGTGGATAATAAATAAATCGTCATGTGTTCATTCCTTGTGCAAGCATGCTTAGTCGTGTCTGACTCTTGTGACCCCGCAGACTGTAGCCCACCAGGCTCCTCTGTCCATGGAATTTTCCAGGCAAGAATCCTGGAGTGGGTTTCCATTTCCTATTCTAGGAGATCTTCTTGACCCAGGGATTGAACTCGTGTCTCTTGCGTCTCCTGGAGGAGGATTCTTTACCTCTGGTGTCACCTGGGAAGTCCTATGTTCATTCCATGGGTCTTCTTAAAATCAAGAGCATTTTCTTCTTAAAATCAAGGTGTTTTGAGAGACTACTGTGTGTTGGGAAACAGAGGCACCAAGGGTGAATCTGTTATGGTGATGACCAGTGATCTTTGCTATTACTTTTGCAAAGAGATTACAACTGGCTGAAGGTTCTGATGAGGGTTAGCATATTTTAGGAATAAAACATTTTTAAGTGTCCAAGGTATATTATTTGGTTTTTTTTGGAATACAGTTGCTTTACAATGTTGTGTTAGTTTCCGCTGCCCACCAAAGTGAATCAGTTACACATATACATATATCCCTTCTTTTTTAGATATCCTTCCCATTTAGGGCACCACTAAGCACTGAGTAGAGTTCCCTGGGCTATACAGTAGGTTCTCATTAAGTAATAAAATATTTTTAAACTAAAGTATGTACATTGTTTGGACATAATTCTATTGCACACTTAATATATTGCAGTATGGAATAGACACAATTTTATATATTAAAATACTGGGAAACCAAAAAATTTGTGTAACTCACTTTATTGCAGTATTTGCTTTATTGTGGTGGTCTGGAATTGAATCTGCCACATCTCTGAGATCTGCCTGTATAGTTCAGAGGTAACACACCAGATAGAGCCAAGCTGTGAGGGATCACAAACTCCCTGGTTTTGTGGCCCTGGCTAAGCTACATCATCTTTCTCTCTCCTCTGTAACATGGGACAATAGTGTTAATGGTCTGGGCTCCCCAGGTGGCGCTAGTGGTAAAGATCCACCTGCCAATGTAGGAGACAGAAGAGACGCAGTTCGATCTCGTGGTTGGGAAGATCCGCTGGAGGAGGGCATAGCAACCCACTCCAGGATTCTTGCCTGGAGAATCCCATGGACAGAGGAACCTGGTGGGCTACAGTCCATGGAGTCGCAAAGAGCTGGACATAACTAAAGTGACTTACCATGCACACAGTGTTAATGGTCAAGTTCAGAGAATTTTTTAAGATATAAAGGTTTAACGAACCCACAGTTATGACCTAGAAGAGTGCTAGCTCTCATTTCCCCTTCTCAGACTACCCACTAAGGACACCCTCTTTTCCTGGACTGTCTTTCCTGGTCAAGCTGAATTTTCATCTCCCTCAAGAACTTTTCTTGAGGGCCCGGTTTTAAACTCATCAAGGTGATTACTAAGTACACAATGAAATCTGACAATATGTGAATGAGAGAAGCAGGATGACAACACTCCCTGAGCGAGCAGGGGCAGGTAGAACTCAGCTGCTCTGAGTGCCAGGTCACAATTCTCTTTAGTCTAACACCACAGGGTATCACGTGGCCGAGACTGCCCTTTGCAGGCAAAGTTACACAATTTGCCTACAAAGTAAGACAGTTAAAATGTTTCTTTCCATTCAATTTTGCTTTGAACCTAAAACTGCTCTAAAAAATTAAAATTTGGTAATTAATAAAAAACAAGATAGAACCCCCCAAAAGTCATTTTTAATTTTCTTAGTGTCTGAAGAGTGTTTAAAGTTTATATTTACTTAATGATTTTTTTCCAAGTAAAAATTTGAAAAATTGTTCAAGAGCTAATTAGTATTTAGTAGTCCTTTTGAGCAGATTCAGGGCTTCCCTGGTGACTCAGACGGTAAAGAATCTGCCTACAATGTGAGAGACCTGGGTTCAATCCCTGGGTTGGGAAGATCCTCTGAAGAAGAGAATGGCTACCCACTCCAATATTCTCTCCTGGAGAATTCCATGGACAGAAGAGCCTGGCGAGCTACAGTCCACGAGACCACTGAGCGACTGCCACCACCACCACCGCCACTGTCATGAACATATGCAATCTTCTTTCCATGGAGGTTCAGAGTGGGTCTTCCTAGAGTTTATAGCCTAGTAGGGCTGACCTATTTAATACAGTAGCCACCAGTTACATTAGCTAGTGAGCATTGGAAATGAGACTGGTCTGATTTGAAACACACAGTTTGTGTAAAAGTGAAAGTGTTAGTCGCTCTGTCATGTCTGACTCTTTGAGATCCCCTGGACTGTAGCCTGTCAGGCTCTTCTGTCCATGGAATTCTTCAGACAAGAATACTGGAGTGGGTTGCCATTCCCTTCTTCAGGGGATCTTTCTGACTCAGGGATTGAACCCCAGTCTCCTGCATTGCAGGCAGATTTTTTACCATCTGAGTCACTGGGGAAGCCCCAATGTTTGTGTAAAATACACATAAAAATTTGAGAATGGGGGTTTCTCTGGTAGTCCAGTGATTAAGAATCCACCTTGTAATGCACGGGATACCAGTTCAATCCCTGGTCTGGGAAGATCCCACATCCAGTTGGGCAACTAAGCCCTTGTGCCACAAGGATTAAGCCCATGAGCTGCAACTATTGAAGTCCAAACACCCTAAAGCCCATGCTCTGAAACAAGAGAAGCCACTGCAACGAGAAGCCTGAGCACCACAACTAGAGTAACCTCAGCTCTCCACAACTAGTGAAAGAGCAACCAAGGTCCAGTGCAGCCAATTAAAAAAACATTGAGGATACAGTATGATAAAAAGAATGTAAAACATCTGCTGAATAACTGTTATGCTGATAATATGTTGAAATATTTTTGATGTTATTGCTGAGTTGTTAAGTTGTGTCCAACCCTTTGTGACCCCTTGGACTGTAGCATGCCAGGATCCTCTATCTTTCACCATCTCCTGGAGTTTGCTCAAATTCATGTCCATTGAGTCAGTGATGCTGCTGCAGAGAGAAGTCAATCCTGACACCTTGTTGACACTGTTTGACTTGCTTTCCATTGGTTTTGTTATTATAATCATACACAAGGGCCTGCCTCAGAGAATCCTGTCCCTCTGCCTGCTAAAGTACCTTTCTTCAGAACCCTATCCACCTGTAGATGGCAGGAGAGAAGACATTAATACATCCTCCTGACTGAGGCTGCCATTCTAGGAGATACTTGTAAGATTAAAAGGCCTTTTTACTTTGTTTTCTTACCTCCTCTCCCTAATCTCTGATCCAGAAAATAATCAGCATGCAGACCCCGGTAAGATGGTTATTTTGAGATGTTAGTCTGCCATCTTCTCTGTCAGCTGTCAGTGGATGGGCTGTCTGAATAGTCGTATTCCTTGCCTCAACACCTCATCTCTTGGATTCTTGGCCTCTGGATTGGCCTCTGTGTGGTCAGCAGAGCAAAGCTGGACTCGGTAACAATGCTATGGGGTAAATATTACTAAAATAATTTCACTTGATTCCTTTTACTTTTAAAAATATGGCTCCTAGAGATATAAGCTGACACTGTGGCAGACCTATTTCTAATGGGCAGTCCTAGCCCTACTGATTGAGGACAGTTTGCAGAGATGGAAATACTTTTATTCTTCTTTGTGAAGTCTTTTAGGGAAAAATTCTTGGAAACTTCATACATGTCAGTACAGGTGCTCTTCTGGCAGGCAGACAGCATTTACCAAATTATCTTAGTCACCTCCAGGTTAAACATTTCCAGAGAATTCCTTCCTAGGCTAAAGAAGCAGCTGTGAAGGTACCTGACAAGGAAGCAACAAGGAACCACAGTACAAGGCAAGGCTGTGGGAAGCTGTGGGAATTAAAATGGAAACATACTAAGTCTCCTTTTGAATACGTTTTTTTCCTGATGCTAGAAACATAGAAAACTCTGCAGAGAAATTCCAAATGAGTGGACTTGGCTGATGCCAGAAGTAACCTTCGGACGAGAGCCAACAGAAACTTGATGGAAAGGAGCCAAAACACGGCATCTGGGGCTCGGAAGCCGAAAACTCTTGATTTCCTCTCTGCTGGGACCGGTGGCAAGAGCGCTGCTCTGGACTTCGATGCCCTCCGGGCTTCGACTTCCCGAGGAGCATCGGGAACGGGAGGAGGGACCTTGGTCCAGGCGGAGCAAAGCTCGTCGCCATGGCAACCACGTGAGCCACAAACAGCCGGCCTAGCCCAGCAAGAAGCAACCCGAGCAGACGCCTAGGAACGGCGCGAGCTGGGGACAGCCGTGGCGGGGTGGGCAACAGAGCCCAGCACCGGTCGGCTGGGCCCCCACCCGCGGTGTGTCCCCCCCGGAGCACCGGAGCGCAGCGCCATGGACAAGCTGGTACTGTGCACGGTCCCTCCGCGCGGCTCCCCCGCCACGGCGCATGCGCGGGCTCGGAGCTGCTGGGTGCTGGGGACTCCCCGCGGTCCACGCGGTCACGGGGAGGGGATGGGCGGGCTCAATTCCCGGCTTCAGATTCAGGTCGGGTGGCCTGAAGACGGCTTTCATGAGCTTGTGGGGCTAGAGTTGCTGGTCTCTGAGTTTTGCTTGTTTCCCTCAGGAGGTGGTGGTGGTCGATCACGTCCAGCAGGGCGCGCGTAAAGTGCAGGAGCGCAGGTTCAGGGAACGCCTGTCTCCTTTTATCATCAACTTGCTGCGGAAAGGCCACCCGTGGACCCAAGCAACCCACTGACCCAGAGCGAGCATCAGATATATCCAGGCGTGGCCGAGGCCGCTTTTGTGTGAAGTTTGTTGGCTGTTACTAGCTCTCGTTAGCCCTTGGGATTGGACAAAAGCAAATGTTTAGTTCCCTTGGAGAGAGGGAGCCAGACGGTGCGCAGGGAAGCCCTGTTGGGTGGTTTCCTGGTGTCTTGTTATTTCGCCTCAGTGCAGGGCAGGGGAGAGGGGACTGGGAAGGAATTCTGCGCGTTTAAATCACGTTTCACTCCATTTGGCTTTGCTCTCTTAAATGAGTTTAATAGGGTGAAAAAAAAATTCTCCTACTTGTTTTTGCCTTCAAAAGTGATTGCTGTTCTTTGGAACTCAGGGAACGTCAGCTGCTGCCGCTGCTGCTAAGTCGCCTCAGTCGTGTCCGACTCTGTGCGACCCCATAGACGGCAGCCCACCAGGCTCCCCCGTCCCTGGGATTCTCCAGGCAAGAACACTGGAGTGGGTTGCCATTTCCTTCTCCAATGCATGAAAGTGAAAAGTGAAAGGGAAGTCTCTCAGTCGTGTCCGACTCTTAGCGACCCCATGGATTGCAGCCTACCAGGCTCCTCCATCCATGGGATTTTCCAGGCAAGAGTACTAGGAGACTATAAAGCCTTTTCTGCAAACAAGAAACAGGGCACAGGGAGGGGCTTTTGTACCCAGGAGGGCCTCAGAGGGTTGCGATCAGTTTCAATATGGATTTCTGTGTTTACATTATACATTTTTTCATTTACACGAGCTGTAGCTATGTTGGGCTTCCCTGGTGGCTCAGATGGTAAAGAATCTGCCTGCAATGCAGGATACCTGGTTTTCATCCCCAATGGGGAAGATCCCCTGAAGAACGGAATGGCCACCCACTTCAGTATTCTTGCCTCCATGTACAGTGGAGCCTGGCAGGCTATAGTCCATAGGGTGGCAAAGAGTTGACACGATTGCATGACTTTTACTAATACTGCTATAGCTATATTACTATAGGAATATATTATGCTAATCAATAAAATGTGCATCCTGTCATGATTTGCTGCTACTGCTGCTGCTAAGTCACTTCAGTCGTGTCCGACTCTGTGTGACCCCATAGACGGAAGCCCACCAGGCTCCCCTGTCCCTGGGATTCTCCAGGCAAGAACACTGGAGTGGGTTGCCATTTCCTTCTCCATGTCATGATTTAATAAACATAAATTTAATACTGATTTAATTAAGAGCAATGTATATAGTTTATGTGGCTTCCGAGGTGGCTCAGTGGTAAAGAACCCACCTGCCAATTCAGGAGATGCAAGAGATGCAGATTCAATCCTTGGGTGGGTAAGATCCCCTGGAGGAGGGCATGGGAACCTACTCTAGTATTCTTGCCTGGAGAATCCCATGGACAGAGGAGCCTGGAGGGCTGCAGTCCATGGGGTCGCAGAGTCAGATACGGCTGAGCAGCTGATCATGCATACACGTACGTATAGTTTATGTGTATGATACTTCAGTTTCCTCCCTCTGTAGATCTTTACCTTTCACAAAATGTTTTATTTTTGTGAGCATCTTGTCATGATAGACTCATATTATTGCTCTTATTTTCATGTAACTTATATGCCATAAATATTTGGAATTTCCAAAATATCTGTTGCATTTCATTAAGACAAATACCTATTAGTTCATTTAATCTTTTTAGTGACTCTTATCCATTTTCTGTCCAGGAAAATAGAGACCCTGAAATGACAGATGACATTGCAACTGCTAATGCCAATAAACCAATGATATTTTTGTATATCTTAATTTAAACTTCATATATTCTATAATCTTACATAAGTTTATCTAGTTTTATCCCTGTAAGAATATAAAAATATGGCTCTTAGTCTAAAGCCATACTCTTTTGTGTTTTATTAATTATGCTTACTTTAAGATTGAAAAATGTAGGCTGCTAATGCAATATATGGGCTTCCTTGGTGGCTCAGAGGTTAAAGGGTCTGCCTCCAATGCGGGAGACCCGGGTTTGATCCCTGGGTCGGGAAGATCCCCTGGAGAAGGAAACGGTAACCCACTCCAGTATTCTTGCCTGGAGAATCCCATGGATGGAGAAGCCTGGTAGGCTACAGTCCACGGGGTCGCAAAGAGCCGGACACGACTGAGCGACGGAACGGAACGGAATGCAATATATATATGTGTTAAGTTGCTTCAGTTGTGTCTGACTTTTTTCGATCCTACGGACTGTAGCCCACCAGGTTCCTCTGTCCGTGGGATTCTCCAGGCAAGAATACTGGAGTGGGTTGCCATTTCCTTCTCCAGGGGATCTTCCTGACCCAGGGATTGAACCCCTGTTCCCTCATAGCCCAGTTGGTAAAGAATCCACCTGCAATGCAGGAGACCTTGGTTCAGTCCCTGGGTTGGGAAGATCCCCTTGAGAAGGGGAAGGCTACCCACTCCAGTATTCTGGCCTGGAGCATTCCATGGACTGTATAGTCCGTGAGGTCGCAAAGAGTCAGACGCGACTTTCACTTTCTTTCTTAAGTCAACTGCATTGGCAGACGGGTTCTTTACCACTAGTGCCACCTGGAAAGTTATTAAATATAAACTGTCAGTTTATATTTAAGTTATATGGTTAAGTAAAATGCAAACGTACACACACACACACACATTCACTCTCTGATGGCTTTCAGGGGAGAGTTTTTAAAGGCAGTGTTTGGGATGAAGGCTGCAGCTCATGAACTTTCTTCTGATTGGTCTTCTCATTGGTTGGTGGTGAGTAACGTGGTGATGTTTAGGATATCTTAGTCATCAGCTGTCTGATTCCAACCAGTCTGGTGTCTAGTGCTTGTAGTCAGCAGGTAGTCACCATCCTCCACCTGTGGTTGGGGGCTCTTATTTTCTGCTGTACTCAGATGGTTATGCCTATCCCTTGAGGAGGAACAGGACTCTTTTAAAGCTGTCATTACTTTCCTTGCTTGACTGCTTTTCCTTTGTTTCTGTATTCCCTCCGTTCCCTAATTAGTAACTGCTTAAGCCTGCTCTTTGGAACTCGGGAGGCCTAGGAGACCAAAGCTTTTTCTACAAACAAGAGATGAGGGACATGGAGGGGCTTTTGTACCCAGAAGGGTACAAAGATCCTGCTCAGTTTCAGTGTGGATTTCTGTGGTTACATTATTTAGGAAAAATAGGAGCAAATGGACACTGAGACATAATAAATTGTCACAGCTGGGAAATGTGACCTCTGTGGAGCTCTCAATTCCCTGGGGAGGGTCAAGGATGCTGTTCTTCTCCGTTGTCCGAGGTCAGTAAAGCATTACAGAAAGCCTGCTATGAATACGGTTATTTCGAGGAATTGGTTCCCGCTGCGTGAGAAATGTCAGGAGGAAGTTTACCTGTTACATTTTCTCCTTCATCACGCTGAGCTCTTTCCTGGCACTGAGCACGGTGGCTGTTTATTTATACCTCTCTGCTGTTTGCATTTGGCTTCACTCATTGTAGCCCTACTTATAGCAAATAGACCAAAGAGGGTGGGACAACTGCTCACTCCTTACTTTGTTTATGAATAAAAACCGAGAGCTTCAACTCCAGAGTAAATTGCCTCCCAGGGGTATTGTGGTTTCCCAGCCTATTGGATGAGGCTCCGAGGAGGGGTTTAGCATTCAAGATGTCGCTTGGATCTGTGTGACCCCACCCTCAGGGCCAGGCCCACTCCATCGCCAGGTCCCATGGGTGGTTTGTTGGTTGGAATCTGAATGAATGGTTTCTTTCCGATTTAACTTGTGCTTGAGGCTGGGGTAGGAAAGATGAAATTAGAGGATACTCGAGCAGTTTGGTTAGATTCAAAAAACACTTATTAAAGTACCTACTTTGTTTGCAGGCCTGTGGAAGAGCTCTGGGTAGTATGAGTTGCCTTTCTTTTCTGCCAGGCTTCCCTGATGGCTCAGTGGTGAAGAATCTGCCTGCAATGCAGGAGATGTGGGTTCGATCCCTGAGTCAGGAGGATCCCCTGGAGGAGAAAATGGCAACCCACTCCAGTATTCTTGCCTGAAAAACCCCATGGACAGAGGAGCCTGGTGGGCTCCGGTCCAGTGTCGCAACGTGCCTGAGCACACGTGCACACACATTCTTTTCGGCCTCCATTTTTCCTTCCCTCCCTCGCTTTCTTCATTTCTTCTTGCTCTTCTCTTCCTTCCTTCATCCCTCCCTCCCCCTCCCTCCTTTTCTTTCCCCCTCCTGCAACATGATGGTTGGATGGCATCGTCGGCTCAGAGGACATGAGTTTGAGCAAGTTCTGGGAGATGGTGAGGGACAGGGAAGCCTGGCGTGCTGCAGTCCATGGGGTCACAAAGAGTCGGACAGGACTGAGTGACTGAACAACATCAGCAATATGTGTTACATGGTTTCTTGCAGATGCTTTTCTCAAGTTTCCCCTGAGGATTTTGAAGTTCCCCTAACACTCACTACACAGTTAATGATTATTCTCCCCGTTTCTTTGGGGACCAGTTGAGGTGTGCAGATTGTGACCACTGCTTACTGGTTTTGAGTAATGCGGATAAGTGACTTGGGCTTGTCTTGCAGGAGGTGGATCGTATATGTTGAGGAAGGGAGAGCAAACATGGGATGCTTGTCAGATGCCTGACAAAGTTTCTGCCTGCCAGACGTCATGCTATTTTAATAAGTCCATGTAGTGAAAGCCTGTCATTGTTCCTAACCTAGATGGGTAGTAGAATTTTGATTGGGTTCCCATGGGCCAACATTTCTGCCCCAGGAGAGATACTGTGAATAGTCAGAATTCTTTCTTTCTTGAAGCAGCCTCCTGGTTGGGCCAATAGGTTGTGGGATGTGGGCAACCCACCCTCACCCCCCTCGCACCCATCACCAAGGGAGTAGTCATGGACTTCCTTGGACTGCTTGGACTTCAGAAAAAATAAAGAATCTTACTCTTGGAGGGCTGAAAGCTCGGTGGGCCACTTCCGTTCATTGTTTAGCTTATTCAGGGTAAAGAATAAAAGGATTTGTGATTCATTGGTGTCCTGAAGTGTCCATGTTATTGCTCATTACAAAGAAGCAAAGCACGGCTTAGCCCAGAGGAAGCAGTCACCTCAGACTCTGGCAACCCTCCCCAGAGAGGGTCAAGTGTCAGGGGCTGTGTTGGGGACTCAGGGGACATCTTGGAAGAAAGGTGGCTGCTGCTGTTCAGATAAGGACCAGCTAGGCCAGGAGGAATCTTGACCTAGATTTGACATCCCTATTTTATAGCAAACAATGTTTAGATGGACACTGAGCAGCAATATTAGAAGTGTTTCCTTTCAGAAGAGTGTGGAAGCTCTGGAAAGTTGGAGGTTATGCTGATTGTCATTGCTGCTCTTGAGGTCACCCCAAACTTACTAGCTTAAAATAGCACCAGTTACTGCACTATCTTGTGTAGTTTCTGTGGGTCAGGAACCCAGGAATGGGCTCAGCTGGGCGGTTTTCGTTTGGCGGCTGGAGGAGCGAGGACTGGACAGGCATCTCTTTCTCTTCATTCCTGTGTCTCATAGCAGACTCGACTGGTCTGAGACCCGGCTCCACGCGGGTGGTCTCTACGAATAGGCTTCCTCACAGCAAGGTGATCTCAGGGCAGTTGACTGCTTTCGTGATGGCCGAGAGCCTCCACAGAGAGAATTCCAGAGAACAAGGCAGAGGTTGCATCATCTTTATTACCTAAATGCGGGGATATAGCAAAGTGCTAGCACAAGTACATTTTGCTACATGTCTCTGCTAGGCATTCCTCCTGCTGTGTCCACTTGGCCAGACTCATGACCTAAAGGTTCAAGGCTGAGGTCATGTTCAATGTAAAAGTGTCCTGTGGTGCCCTTCATGGAAAGAGGGGCTTCATGGAGGAGAGACTCGGTTTGAAGTGGATGAGCCAGAAGCTAGCCTATGGAAAATATTTAATCACCAGATATGTCCAAAGTGGAGCCCTGGGTTCTCATCACTGTCTACTGAAAAATGCAAATTCTGTTCTGTCATGACTGCCCTTGATAATGTAATAATATAATTATAAACACACTGTGTTTTTTTCCTTTAGGAAAGAAGTTGTGAAAAACAGATTGATCAAAAATCCCCGTGTTTGTAGGGACCAAATCTGTAAACTGTAAATAGCCAATACCTCTATCTGGGGAACTTACATGTTTTGAGCATACCATCTCTTCATCATAAAAGATAAATCTCATTCAATCCTGCTGAAGGAAGGGCTAAATTATCTTTGTATTCACTCTATAGAAGACATTGCAAAGCTGTTGTCAAGAGATCAAAGAGTTTTCAGCCAAAACTGTATCTATCTATATCTCTGTATATATCTATTTTGGCATAAAAGTTTTCCAGGAAATTAATACAAATATTCTGTTATTTCCTCGATTTTATGTTACCAGCCTTAAGAAATTTGTAATTTTCTATATTTTATTTGTTCTTTCTACCCAAATATTCACTTTAATGCCTAATTTTGTGTTTCTAACTCTCTTTCTTAATGTGGGACCCCTAATTTGCATAAACCTGGTGGCTCAGATGGTAAAGACTCTGTCTTCAGTGTGGGAAACATGGGTTTGATCCCTGAATTGGGAAGATCTCCTGAAGAAGGGAATGATTACCCACTCCAATATTCTTACCTGGAAAATCCCATGGACGGAGGATCCTGGAGGGCAGGCTACAGTCCATGGGGTCACAAAGAGTTAGGCACGACTGAGTGACTAACACTTTACTTTTCAATTCTATTTATTAATGTGAGACCCCCAGTTTGCATAAATCTCAGGCCCTACTAAATCGAGATTCACCCCATTTTGTCCTAAGTAAGTGCTATAACGGTTTACGTGGGAGCTCTTGGCTCTGGCGGGAGGTTGGGAAGGGAGAAGGGGTGAAGGGGTGGAAGGAAGGAGATAAAGAATAATTTGTCTTTGTCCCAGTTTTCCTGTGGGCTGGCTTTGGTGGTGGGGTACCAGACATCCTTTGTTAAATGCAGTTACAGGTGCTGTGCTTTACAAGGCATCGTGGGGGATATAAAAGAAACAAAGTACAGGTCTTTGTTCTCAAAAAGTTTTAACCATCTCATTGGGAAGACACGCATGCCAAGCACTGCTGAAAATCCTACGCATGCCAAGCACTGCTGAAAATCCTAAACAAGTTAAAATGAAAACTGATTCAGCACAAAATGCACATGGTTATGGTGGCATGAATAACAGGGAAATCAGTGCGGGGCAAAGCCTCCAATTGGTCTCCTCAGAGGATGAGATGGTTGGATGGCATCACCGACTCAATGGACATGAGTGCGAGCAAACTCCAGGAGACAGTGAAGGACAGGGGAGTCTGGTGTCCTGCAGTCCCCTGGGGTTACAGAGTCAGACACGACTTGGTGGCTGAAGAACAGCAACAGCTACTCCAAGTCCTATCTGCTGACGAGCTTGTGACTGGGAGCTCCTGGCATGAGGTCAGCCTGCCTGCATTGATCCAAGTTCACTGCCATTCTTGTGTGATGGACAGATGCTGCTGAAGATGGATTGTGGCAATGCACTTGCACACCCTTTCCAAGTGAACCTAAGGTGGCAAACAGCTAGCCACACAGGTAGCAGAGATATTCCAGGCAAACGCAGCAATGGCAGCAGAGAGACAGATTAGGTTAGCAACAGTCTTGGAGCAAAGAGGTTGAGCTGGCTGAGGCACACACACACTCAGTCGTGTCCAACTCTTTGCGCCTTCTTGGACTGTAGTCCATCAGGCTCCTCTGTCCATGGGATTCTCCAGGCAAGAATACTGGTGTGGGTTTCCATGCCCTTCTCCAGGGGATCTTCCTGACCCAGGGATTGAACCCTGGTCTCCTGCATTGCAGGCAGATTCTTTACCGTCTGGGCCACCAGGGAAGCCCAGTACTGGGTGACGAGCTCTCAACTTAAAGTCCTTCCCCTCCACCTAGTTTACAGTCCGTTTCCACTGAAGCTTGTAAGTGGAGAAGACTGTCAGCCCTGCGGCGGCTCCTTTATAGCACTAATGCCGCAGAATGTCAGAAAATGAAGTCAACCTTATTTTCCCTGTCACAGTGTTGCAGGAAAGAAAGTGGGGCTGGAGAGGGTGATCATGTCCCAGGTCTCATGTGAGTCTATGTGACAGCCCCACGTATGGGTTCTTGGCTTCTGCAGTAAAGAATTCAAGAGCAAGCCATAGTAAAGTGAAAGAAGGTTTATTCAGGGAAAAATGCTCTCTGTAGACAGTGTGGGCCATCTTGGAAGGCAAGAGCAGCATCAGAGTATGGAGTTGTCAGTTTTTATAGGGTTGGTAATTAATTCATCAGCTAATTAGAGCGGGGAGTATTCCAGCTGTTTTGAGGAAGGGGTGGGGATTTCCAGGAACTGGGCCACCACCTACTTGTTGACCTTTATGTTCGGTCTAGGGACTGTCATGTCACCTGTGGCTATGTTATTTAGCTTATAATGAGTGTACACTGAGGCTTAAGTGGAAGTCGACTCCTCCTCCATCTTGGACCTCGTTGGTTCTAACTAGTTCATGTTGTGTCCTCGATGGCTATGTCATTCTTTTAAAGGCTGTGCCCCTTCCTGTCTCAACAGCAGACTTTGATTATATGTAGTTGTTGTGTCTGGGATTAGGTATCTTTCATGTTTGTAATGCTCAATGAGTCATTTTACAGCAGGAAGCTACTCTCCCGTCTTTGTTCACGGTTTGACTATTTTGCTCGAGTTTCCTAAAGTCATGATTTTAAAGGTTCTTTCATGTATCATCCTATTTAGGCCATCACAGAACTGATGATGGTACTTTTTCAGGAAAGTTAATGTACATCATTTTATCAATGGCAGAATTCCGTTTGAGGAAGGAAATTGTCTTGTTTGGGAAAAACAAACACGTTCCTGTTAAGTCACTGGAGGTGGGAAATGAGACCTGAGTGCAAAGCCTCACAACCCAGGAGAGTCATTTATAGCAAGTTCAGTCTCTGGGTGGATGAGGGGTGGGGGATAAATGAAGCTCTCAGGAGGAAGGCTGGGGATGTCTGGAGATAGGGGTTGGGTCAAGTGCAGTGGAAGAGTCATAGAAAGATCCTCCAGGAGAGGTGTCAGCAGAGAGTCTAAGAGTGGAAATGCCTGTGGTTCATTTGGAAACCGTCTTCACTCTTTTCCTTTGAGGGGTCTACTTTGTTCACAAGCTACTTAAATTCACAAGTAGAATTTGAGCAAGGGCCGTGTTGTACACTTTGACCTGACCGCCACCCACCCCAAGAAAGAAGCTCAGAGCTGGAGGTGATCTTGAGTTCGTCAGTCCCCTGGGGCTCTACTGAAGTCTTGGAAAGGGCATGGATGGGTGCTCGGCCAGGTTCATCTAGACCCCAGGAGGCGAGGGTGTCACACCTGGCTTTGGGTTCCTTACTGCATGGGGTGTGACTGTCAGTTAGTGAAGCTGATTCCAGAACCACCTGTGAAACAAATCTCTTTTTTTTTGTAGCCATGCTCAAGATTTTAAAACTTTTTTTTGAGGATGAATGTAGGATTCATTTGTTTTTTTAAATGCCCTTGTGCTGTTAGGGAAAGTACCTATGTCTGTCTGTGTCTGTATGCTGAATATTTAGGCAATTAAAAAGGTTTATTAACCAAGGAGACTTTTCATGAGACTAAAGGCTATGTGGCAGAGAATGAAGAGGAACTGAAGAGCCTCTTGATGAAAGTGAAAAAGCTATCTTAAAAACTCAACATTCAAAAAACGAAGATCATGTCATCCAGTCCATCACCTCATGGCAAATAGATGGGAAAACAGTGGAAACAGTGACAGACTTTATTTTCTTGGGCTCTAAAATCGCTGCAGATGGTGACTGTAGCCATGAAATTAAAAGACATTTGCTACTTGGAAGAAAAGCTATGACCAATCTAGACAGCATATTAAAAAGCAGAGACATTACTTTGCAGGCCAAGGTTCATCTAGTCAAAGCTATGGTTTTCTCTCGTATGGATGTGAGAGTTGGACCATAAAGAAAGCTGAGCACCAAAGAATTGATGCTTTTGAACTGTGGTGTTGGAGAAGAGTCCCTTGGACTGCAAGGAGATCCAACCAGTCAGTCCTACAGGAAATCAGTCCTGAATATTCATTGGAAGGACTGATGCTGAAGCTCCAATACTTTGGCCACCTTATGGGAAGAACTGACTCATTGGAAAAGATCCTGATTCTGGAAAAGATTGAAGGTGGGAGGAGAAGGGGACGGCAGAGGATGAGATGGTTGGATGGCATCACCGACTCTATGGACATGAGTTTGAGCAAACTCCAGAAATTGGTGATGGACAGGGAAGCCTGGTGTGCTGCAGTCCATGGGGTCACAAAGAGTCAGACATGACTGAGCGACTGTATTGAACTGAAACTCTATGTGATCTGTATTTTGTTACCTTTACATCTGATAACAGAGTGGGTGGAATATTTGACATTCTTTTTGCCAAGAAAGTTAATCTCAGAACCCTTGGGTATCCAGCATCCTTTTCCCAGACTTGTGGAGACCTTTCTAGACCTTTTTAAGTTTCTACTTAAAAATGAAAAGTCCCTCCCAAGTCCCTTCATGTACCTTGAAGATATGTTCCACCTGCTTAAGGAGACTTCCCTGGTGGCTCAGAGGTTAAAGCGTCTGCCTCCAATGCGGGAGACCCGGGTTCGATCCCTGGGTCGGGAAGATCCCCTGGAGAAGGAAACGGTAACCCACTCCAGTATTCTTGCCTGGAGAATCCCATGGACGGAGAAGCCTGGTTAGGCTACAGTCCACGGGGTCGCAAAGAGTTGGACACGACTGAGCGACGGAACGGAATAAAAACACAGCAGATTTTACTTCTTTCTGGACCTGCTGTAGCATCTGCATCATGGTTATGTTTGTTCATTAACTTCATCATGAATATTCATTGGAAGGACTGATGCTGAAGTTTCAATACTTTGGCCACCTGATACAAACAGAGACCCTGGTGCTGGGAAAGACTGAGGGCAAAAGGAGAAGAGGGTGGCAGAGGCTGAGATGGTTAGATAGCATCACTGACTCAATGGATATGAGTTTGAGCAGACTCTTGCAGATAGTGAAGGACAGGGGAGCTTGGTGTGCTGCAGTTTGTGGGGTTGCAAAGAGTTGGACATGACTTAGCGACTGAGCAACAGCAACTTCATCGTGACTTTGGGACCTGGTTTGATCTTCGTTAGAATTTTAGATCCTCCATTTTAAAGCTGAGCATGTGTGGACAGGCACCATTGAGGGAAAAAGTGGGCACCCACCGGCCCTTCACTGGAGACCTTAATCATACCTTGTGTGTGTGACTCCCCGCTGCTCTCTCATTGGCTTATATATGCTTTAAGGGTGCTAATGAGTAACAGAAATAGATTTCCACTTCCCAGAAAAGAGCTCTGATGTTTCTGGGATAGTTAAGATATCCAAGGAAGTAAGTGGGTCATTATCTAGTGGCCTCCGTAGTGATGGTTGGTTTAGGAGAGGCTGGTTAACTTTCACCCTGGGAGTTTTAGTTCTCTTTTGTTAACTGTGTGTTCATATACGGCCAGGGATCTAATATTTTAAATTTACCATAAAGATTCTTAAATGGCTAATAATGTATTCTTACCTTCTTGATCTCCCTTTCGTATTGGGAAATAACATTACATGGCACTGAAATACCATTAACTTGGCCTTTCTTTATTAAGCATGTCACAGAAGTCAGCTCCATTACAAGGGAATCTCCCCAAATATAGAGAGGTATTCTTGCAGTGGAATTTCTTCAGAATAGATGTTTAAAGGCAAATTTTTAGACCACTGGCACCAAAATGAAATCAAACAGGATTTAGGCCATCACCAGTAAATGCATAAGTATAAAGATATTAGGTTAAAATATTCATCTCTTCTGGACAAAGGCTTAAGAGCAATGAATGATAGGTGCAAATGATCTATTAAATACAGTGATGCAAAAATTCTGAAAAGAGATATCATGGGTTTTCCTTCATCCTTACATTTATCTCCATCTTCCTCTGGATTTCTTACATGTGCAATTTTGTGGGTCATCTGGGAATTGGGTAGTTTTTTTTTTTTTTTTTTGTGGCCATGCCATGTGGCTTCTGGGATCTTAGTTCCCTGACCAAGGATTGAACCCCGGCCCCCAGCAGTGGAAGTGCAGAGTCCTAACGACTGTACTGCCAGGGAAGTCCCTGGGTGGATTTTTTTTTTTTTTTTTTGATAGGGTCTGCTGGACTTGGTGGGGCCTTCCCTTGTAGCTCAGTCGGTAAAGAATCTGCCTGCAATACAGGAGATCTGAGTTCAATCCCTGGGTTGGGAAGATCCCCTGGAGAAGGAAATGGCAACGCAGTCCAGGATTCTTGCCTGGAGAATCCCATGGACAGAGGAGCCTGGCAGGCTACGGTCCATGGGGTCACAAGAGTTGGACACAACTTAGCGACTAAAGCAGCAAAAACGCTGGACATGGTGGGAGTGGTGTGTCTGTAGTCAGTCATCCTGTGCAGATCATTTGGGTTTTGGGAATTCTAGGCTCTTCCCAGCTACTCAGTTAGCCCAGCAATTTCTGTTCCTGCGGCTCAAGTTACAACTACCACCCAGTCAATCTTTGGTGGGTTCAGACCAGCCACACCATTGGTTCTGTGAAGTGGAGTCGAGAGGCCCTTTGAACGAGTCTCTGAAAACCATTTAATCCTTGACTGTTGAAAAAAATACCTGCTTCCTGGGAGCTAGGTACCTGGATGAGCTGAATGGGGCGAATGTCATTGGTTGCATTCCTTGGGGATTTGTGACACAACTTTGCTGATTTGGGGGCTTGGGTCTTCATCACCCACACAGCACTTGCTTTATTTATATTAAGATTACTGTTAGCAAAGTCTGTTAATTCCTGCTGTGTGTACTGAAGGATGTTGCGGTGAAAGAAAGGATTTTGTCAAGTGCTTGTTACATGTGCCACTCAGACTTCTTTACCACGTTTAATCCTGCCCGTGTGTTTTAAGAGATCAAGACACATTCCCCACCTCTGCAGATGATGTTTGCCTTGAAGTCCGCACCTAGGGGCAGAGGACAAGAATGAAATAGTTCTCTTCTTGTTTTTAGACTGTGTGAGTTTCAACATGTGGGTGTGACCCCTTCCTCGTCATGTCAACTACAGTAGTAGAAAAATGAGAGATTTCCCTGGTGGTCTGGTGGTTAAGACTCCACGCTCCCAAGGCAGGGGACCTGGGTTTGATCCTTGGTCGGGGAACTAGATTCCCACATGATGCAGCTAAAGATCCTGAGTTCTACAACTAAAACCCAGTGTGGCCAAATAAATAAATGCATATTTAAAAACACACCCTCCCCAGATTTATTTAAAAAAAGGAAGGAAAAAAGAAAAAGAGCCCCCCTCCACGTCCATCTCTTTTCTGTCTTCACTGCTCTTGTCACCTATCTCTATTTCTTCCCCTCCACTTGCTCTTCTCCCCCTTTCCTTCCTCTCCCTGAAACCCCACCCTGAGTCCTTGGGTCTGGTCACCCCGAAAAGCGTGCATCCAGGAAAGGGAGCCATCCGGGTGGACACCTTTTCTCCTGACACAGAGTCACAAAGAGCAGCTGGCTGCCCACCTGGCTGATGGTTTTAGCAGCAGAAAGATTTCATTGGTTCATTTCCAGCCCTTGTTCTTGAAGAAGACGACATAGAGTAAAAGTTCATACTAGAAATGGCAACCCACTCCAGTGTTCTTGCCTGGAGAATCCCAGGGACGGGGGAGCCTGGTGGGCTTCCGTCTATGGGGTCACACAGAGTCGGACACGACTGAAGTGACTTAGCAGCAGCAGCAAGGTACTTTCAGCTTAGACTTCCCCAATGGCTCAGCGGGTAAAGAATCTGCCTGCAATGCAGGAGACACAAGAGAGGCATGTTCGATCCCTGGGTCGGGAAGACCCCTGGGAGAGGAAATGGCAATCCACTCAAGTATTCTTGCCTGGAGAATCCCATGGACGTCCAAGGGGTCAAGAGTCCAACCTGACTGGCTAAGCACACGGCACACGCATTCTTTCTGCTTGGGTGTTACGCCTTTCCCCCCTGTTTTACTAGTTGTTTTTTTTTTTTAACTTGGTTCAAAAAAACTAAACAGATGACTTTCACGCTGATCACGTTGAGGCATGCTCTGGAGAGGCAAAGTCCAGACTTGTCCAGGGCAGAGAGGTAAATCCAGCCCTTCGAAACAGATTGTGCTCTGAGAGGGGAGCTATAGCACCAAGTATTCAGGGGTTGGGGGGAAGAAGAGCCTCTTATTTAAGCCACTTTGCTTGCATGATTCTGGATTCCTGCAGTTAATTTATTAGGGATTAGCCAATTCAATGTTTGTTACCTGTTTTTTTTTCAGTTTACGTTTTCCCTTTGCCTTTTAAAAAACGATATTTCTTTTAAAAATAAAATTTTGGAGGCATTAAATGATTTTCAAAGGTTTCTTTCTTTTTTTTTTAAGAAAGCAAATGTATATTGTTCCCTTGAGGCAATTTGCTTCCTTCCTTTTTCTTTATCCCTTCTCTCTCTTTTTATTTTTTCCTTTTTCTTTTAACTTTCATTTATTTATGGCAGTGCTGGGTCTTCGCTGCAGCCTGCAGGCTTTCTCTAGTTGCGGTGAACGGGGGCTCTTCCTTGCCATGTGCAGGCTTATTGCTGTGGTTTCTCTTGCCACAGAGCACGTGCGCTTCAGCAGTGGTGGCACACAGACTCAGTTGTGGGATCTTCCCCGATCGGAGATCGAACCCATGTCCCTGCATTGGCAGGCGGATTCCTCACCACGGAGCCACTAGGGAAGCCCTCTCTTTCTTTTTAAAAGATTAATTTAATAACACAGAATCTCGAGTCAGATTTCCTGGGTCTGAATCCTGGCTCCCGCACTCATCAGTTGAGTGACGTTGATCTCAGCTGTGTGATGTTGATCTCAGCTGTGTGACCTTGATTTCAGGTGGCCTTGGCCTGCAGTGACTTGAACTCAGGCTTCGGTTCCCCAGCCAGAGATTGAGGCTGGGTCACAAGCCTGAGTGGGAGCACTGAATCCTAGCCACTAGACCAGGCCCTGGCCCTTCGGCTTTGCAAGAAAGAATTCCCACAACGATGGAAAGCAGTGAGAAAAGTAAAGTGTTTATTAGGAGGAAAAGCGCTCCTTACGTGTGGATAGACACATGAGGAGGCTCAGAGAGAGTGTCGTGCCCTTGTAGTATTTTAAATCGCTTTTATGGGGAATTTCTTCCGGGGTGACCTTTGGCCAGTCGCTTTGATTTGTCTGGTTCTGTGTCTGTACGTGGTTTATCTCAGGATCCTCCCGTGTGTGTGCTTGCAGACATCTGTCAGTCAAGATGGATTCCACCAGAGGCCTATGGGTAGTTGACATCACTTACTTTGGGGTGGGACCCCCTCCTTTTTTGACTCCCATGGAACTTTCTAGTTGCAAGGGTTTCCTTGACTTAGAGAATGAGAAATATGTGGTCTCTTATCTTTTCTCTGGGCCTTGACAAGCCTCCTGTCTTGATTATCCTGCTATTGATATTTTGGAGTTTCAGTCCATGGTGAATGAACTCAAATTGCTTTAGCCTGGGGGGTGGGGAGGGCTTCTATCTCCTGCTTCAACCTCCAGTAGGTAAGTGGACATCCCTGGGTATCAACGTTTTAACCTATAAAAATGGGGAAAGTAACAGTAACTACTTCCTAAGCATGTTGTGACTTTCCAGTGAGCTAATATTTAAAAGTGCTTAGAACAGGGCTAGGTGGAGAATAATGCTAGTAATTAAAATGAAAATAAGAAAGAGGTAAACCTAGGAAACATAAGAAGCAAAAAGAACATAAAAATAAGTAAGCCAACCTCTCAGTCTCAGAAATAATCTCCCTCTCTCTTCTTCTCTCCCCACATACATGTACATACAATTTAGTTTTTATTAAATACATTAAAAAAATTGATTCCTATTCTTTTGGAGCCTGATTTTTGTCATTTTACAGCATATCATAAATGTTTCAATTTCTTTAAAAATCTCTTGAATATGATTTTTAATGCATTGAATACCTCTACAGTAATTTATTTTACAAATCTCTTATTGTGAAGCTATGAAGGTTTTGTAAAGTATTTCCTATGTTAATAATTTATATATATATACAACAATATATATGTATTGTGAAAGAGGAGAGTGAAAAAACTGGGTTAAAACTCAACGTTCAAAAAACTAAGACCATAGCATCTGCTCCCATTACTTCTTGGAAAATAGATGGGGAAACAATGGAAACAGTGACAGATTTTATTTTCTTGGGCTCTAAAATCACTGCAGATGGTGACTGCAGCCGTGAAATTATAAGATGCTTGCTCCTTGGAAGAAAAGCTATGACCAACCTAGGCAGCATATTAAAAAGCAGAGACATTACTTTGCTGACAAAGGTCTGTCTATTCAGAGCTATGGTTTTTCCAGTAGTCATGTATGGATGTGAAAGTTGGATTATAAAGAAAGCTGAGTGTCGAAGAAGTGATGCTTTTGCACTGTGATGTTGGAGAAGACTCTTGAGAGTCCATTGGACAGCAAGGATATCAAAGCAATTAATCCTAAAGGAAACTGATGCTGAAACTGAAGCTCCAATACTTTGGCCACATGATGGGAAGAACTGACTCATTGGAAAAGATCCTGATGTTGGGAAAGATTGAAGGCAGGAGGAGAAGGGGATGACAGAGGATGAGATGGTTGGATGGCATCACTGACTCAATGGACATGAGTTTGAGCAAGCTCCAGGAGTTGGTGATGGACAGGGAAGCCTGACGTGCTGCAGTCCATGGGGTCACAAAGAGTTGGACACGGCTGAGCAACTGAACTACAATACATACATATATGAATATGTATGTCATTGTTATGACAATACCCCTGTGCCTCTGCTCCCATCTGCGAGCATCATGTCCTCCAATCCCCCCTCCCCCACCTTGCCCTTTCTGTGTCTTCAGGCATCCATTTCTGCCCTGGCTGCACTTGAGAAATGCTTTTAAGGAGATTTTTTGGTTATCAGAACACCTTGTTTAAACAGCAAACATCTAATGCATACAGAGGATCTGGTACATATATGCAATGAAAAATTGTTAGTTGCTAAGTTGTTTAGTTGCTTAGCTGATCTCACAATTGTTTAGTTGCTAAGTTGTGTCCACCCTTTTTGTGACCCTATGGACTGTAGCCTGCTAGGCTCCTCTGTCCATGGAATTTTCTAGGGATTTTCTTGCCATTTCCTACTCCAGGGGAGCTTCCCAATCCAGGGATCAAACCCGCATTTCCTGAGTTGGCAGGCAGATACTAGTTTACAAAGAACAATTGGAACACATCAAGGTTGCTTCCTCAGATGACTAAGATTTACTACCTGTAAATCGGCTGAGGGAGTCGTCCCAGCAGTTTGGGTTTTAACACTGCCACTTTCCCCCCCTTGACTTCAGGTCTTATCTGATTGAGCTAATTAGGTTCAGTCTCTAGTCCTTGGGCCTGTATTTACATTTCTGGTTTTTAGAATATTACTCAGAAATAAAAAAAGAATGAAATAATGCCATTTTCAGTAACATGGATGGACCTAGAAATTATCATACTAAGTCAGACAGAGAAAGACAAATATCATATGCTATCACTTATATGTGGAATTTAATTTAGAAAAAAGATACAAATGAATTTATTTACAAAACAAAAGCAAATTTATAGATACTGAAAACAAACATGCTTACCAAAGGGGAAATGTGGCAGGCAGGGAGAGGGATATCAGGAACTTGGGATAAATATATACACGCTGCTATACATAAGATAGATAACCCAACAAGGACACACTGTACTGCACAAGGAACTCTACACAATACTCTGCGATGCCCTCTGTGAGAAAATAATCTAAAAAAGAATGAGTATATGTATTTGTGTAACTGAATCACTTTGCTGTATGCCTGAAACTAACACAGCATTGTAGATCAACTCTACTCCAATAAAATTAAAGTATTAAAAAAAATAAACAGCAGACACCCATATCCTTTCAAAGTAAAGTAAAACAAAGCCAAAGGCCTCATCAAATACCGTGATAATGCCTCCCTCCTGAGAGCAGGAGGCTAAAGGAGCAGCAAGAACAAAATACACACAGCCAACAGACAACTAAGATGGTCTCTATGCTTTACATTTATCCTACTTTTATATCATCTATGACTTCCCCGGTGGCTCAATTGGCAAAGAATCTGCCTGCAATGTAGGAGACCTGGGTTTGATCCCTGGGCTGGGAAGGTGCCCTGGAAGAGGGCATGGCAGCCCAATCTAGTATCCTTACCTAGAGAATCCGCATGGACAGAGGAGCCTGGTGGGCTACAGTCTGTGGGGTCACAAAGAGTCAGACACGACTGAGTTGTGAAAAGTTGAGAATTGTTTTATTATGTATTATTATATAATATAAACATATATTGTTTATATATTATTATTATTGTAATATATTATTATAATTATATATTTACATATATGTAATTTATATTATATATTACACAAATGGTATATTTATATAAATATGTATATTATATAATATAATATATATTATTATAATAAAATAATTCTCAACTTTTTAAATTTAGAGGGTCCTTGCACTCAGATTATTGCAAGTACAAAAGATCTTTGTCAACTAACAAATGCTTATCAGAGTAAGAACAGTTGAGCCAGTGCTGGAGTGAATAGGTCAAGAATCCAAAAGATGGTTAAGCTTGCCACCTAGTGGTTGCACAGGAAGTAGCCTCCTTGAATTTGGCCTCTTGGTTTTGTTTTCCGGTGACGGACAGGCTTATCACTGTGTGTTCATTTTTCACTCCAGGCAAAAGCAGTCATTATTTGAGAACTCCCCATTGAAGCATCCTATTAAATTCTCTCATATTTGGTGGATAATGAGGCATTAAACTTCATTCATTTGCTAATAGGCCCTTCCTTTGATTCTCTTGTGTGAGAAATCGATTGCTGATGCCTTCCTGCAGCAGCACCCAGCGTAGCCCACTCGTTGGGGGATGAATTGCTTTATGTCTTGTATCCAGTCATGTCCTATTGCAGATTCAGTTACCCAAAAAGGAAACTAGGAATTTTTCGTTTCTACCATATTCAGCTTCTAACCTGACCATGTTGTGAAAGTAGCTCAGTCGTGTCCACCTCTTTGCGAACCCATGGACTGTATAGTCCAGAATACTGGACTCCAGGCCAGAATACTGGAGGGGGTAGCCTTTCCCTTCTTCAGGGGATCTTCCCAACTCAGGGATCGAACCCAGGTCTCCCACGTTGCAGGGGGATGCTTTACCAACTGAACCGCAAGGGAAGCCCAACTTGACCATAGACCTCATTTAAAGCAAGACCATCTTGGAATGGCTTCTCTAAAATATGCAGAGCCTGGGTGTGGATTTGTGTTACCAAGTTATTTGGGAGCGCAATCCCAGGAAAGCAAGTGTGAGGAGAAAGCAAAGTGAGGAGGGACAGAGAGAAAACCAACGCATGCATGCACTGCTTCAGTCATGCTGACTCTGTGTGAACTTACGGACTGTAGCCCACGAGGCTCCTCTGTCCATGGGATTCTCCAGGCAGGAATACTGGAGTGGGGTGCCATGCCCTCCACCAGGGAATCTTCCCGATCCAAGGATCGAATTGCATCTCTTGGGTCCCCTGCATTGGCAAGTGGGTGCTTTACCATTAGTGCCACCTGGGAAGCCAGAAAAACCAATAGGAAGGTGTGTAATTTAGTATGTCCAGAAGGCAACGGCAAGCCACTCCAGTACTCTTGCCTGGAAAATCCCATGGACGGAGGAGCCTGGTAGGCTGCAGTCCATGGGGTCGCTATGAGTCGGACATGACTGAGCGACTTCACTTTCCCTTTTCACTTTCACACATTGGAGAAGGAAATGGCAACCCACTCCAGTGTTCTTGTCTGGAGAATCCCAGGGACGGGGGAGCCTGATGGGCTTCCATCTATGGGGTCACACAGAGTCGGACGCAACTGAGGTGACTTGGCAGCAAATTATTTCCAGGTAAAGTCTGGTGGGACTATCTGCCATGAGGCCACCTGGACCTAGAGCCATGCAGCAGTGGGAGGGGTGGGGTGTAGGGGTGGGTTGAGGGGTGGGGAAGTGGGGTGGGGGGGAGAGGAAGAGCTTATCTTGTGTTACACTTTCCCGCTGGTGAGCATTTGCTTCACTGACATGAATTCCTTTGCTCTTGTGGTTGTGCATTTCGGGTGACAAGCAGGTTCCAGGTGTCTCGTGGCAACAGGGAACCCCAGGCAGGAAGTGAGAGGCACACCGGCTGGAAATGAAGTCAGAGATGCTCTGGGCTATGTGTGTGCGAAGGTGGTCAGTGCTCACCCCGAGATGTCTCAGAGCCATAGTGGGGGCAGGACAGTGGTCCAGGGCCACAGAGACAGGTGAGGCCGAATGCGTGAGAGGTGGGGCAGGAAAGCGTGGGGTGCGGTGACCTTGCATAAGTTTTACCCCAGTCCCTGCTCACAGGAGCCCATCAGGGAACTCCGTAAATACTGGTCATGGATTTTCAGTAGTATTGCTGTTGCTTTTCAGTCGCTAAGCCGTGTCTGACTCTTTTGCGGCCCCATGGACATGGACTAGTAGCCTGCCAGGCTCTTCTGTCCATCGGATTTCCCAGGCGAGAATACTGGAGCAGATTGCCATTTAGTTCTCCACATCATCTTCCCTATCCAGGGATCGGATCCGTGCCTTTTGCACTTGCAGGCAGATTCTTTACCACTGAGCCACCAGGGATTTTAATATATTTTCTAGTGAATGCTTCCTGCAGGATTTATCATTCCTAATCATGTGTTGATTAGGATCTTTTTGGTTGCAGAAACCTAAACCAGCGAAATCAGAGGAGGCAGAAGGGGCCGGAGTGGCCAGGGTGGCCCTGGGGAATCACAGTGTGGGCAAGGGGACTGGATCTGGGAAAAGGGCAAGAGCTAGGACTGGCAAATGTCTCTCCCCGGACTCCTGTCTCTGCTGAGGAAGAGATTCCCTCTTCTTCAGGGAAAATCTCCCTCTTTTGTCTCTTAGAGGCTTCATCTGATTGGATGAGGCCCACAGACATTATGGAGGGTCAGTTCAGTTCAGTTCAGTTCATTTCAGTCGCTCAGTCGTGTCCGACTCTCCGCGACCCCATGAATCACAGCACGCAAGGCCTCCTTGTCCATCACCAACTCCCGGAGTTCACTCAAACTCATGTCCACAGAGTCGGTGATGCCATCCAGCCATCTCATTCTCTGTCGTCCCCGTCTCCTCCCACCCCCAATCACTCCCAGCATCAGAGTCTTTTCCAGTGAGTCAACTCGTCGCATGAGGTGGCCAAAGTATTGGAGTTTCAGCTTTAGCATCAGTCCTTCCAATGAACACCCAGGATTGATCTCCTTTAGAATGGACTGGTTGGATCTCCTTGCAGTTCAAGGGACTCTCAAGAGTCTTCTCCAGAATCACAGTTCAAAAGCATCAATTCTTCGGCAATCAGCTTTCTTCACAGTCCAACTCTCACATCCATACATGACCACGGGAAAAACCATAGCCTTGACTAGAGGGACCTTTGTTGGCAAAGTAATGTCTCTGCTTTTTAATATATTATCAAGGTTGGTCATAACTTTCCTTACAAGGAGTAAGCATCTTTTAATTTCCTGGCTGCATTCAGCATCTGCAGTGATTTTGGAGCCCCCCCCCCAAATAAAGTCTAATACTGTTTCCACTGTTTCTCCATCTATTTCCCATGAAGTGATGGGACCAGATGCCATGATCTTTGTTTTCTCAATGTTGAGCTTCAAGCCAACCTTTTCACTCTCCTCTTTCACTTTCATCAAGAGGCTTTTGAGTTCCTCTTCACTTTCTGCCATAAGGGTGGTGTCATCTGCATATCTGAGGTTATTGATATTTCTCCCAGCAATCTTGATTCCAGCTTGTGCTTCTTCCAGCCCAGCGTTCCTCATGATGTACTCTGCATATAAGTTAAATAAGCAGGGTGACAGTATACAACCTTGATGTACTCCTTTTCCTATTTGGAACCAGTCTGTTGTTCCATGTCCAGTTCTAACTGTTGCTTCCTGACCTGCATACAGATTTCTCAAGAGGCAGGTCAGGTGGTTGCTATTCCCATCTCTTTCAGAATTTTCCACAGTTTGTTGTGATTCACACAGTCAAAGGCTTTGGCATAGTCAATGAAGCAGAAATAGATGTTTTTCTGGAACTCTCTTGCTTTCTCCATGATCCAGCGGATGTTGGCAATTTGACCTCTGGTGCCTCTGCCTTTTCTAAAACCTGCTTGAACATCTGGGAGTTCACGGTTCACATATTGCTGAAGCCTGGCTTGGAGAATTTTGAGAGTGACTTTACTAGCATGTGAGATGAGTGCAATTGTGCGGTAGTTTGAGCCTTCTTTGGCATTGCCTTTCTTTGGGATTGGAATGAAGACTGACCTTTTCCAGTCCTGTGGCCACTGCTGAGTTTTCCAAATTTGCTGGCATATTGAGTGCAGCACTTTCACAGCATCATCTTTCAGGATTTGAAATAGCTCAACTGGAATTCCATCACCTCCACTAGCTTTGTTCATAGTGATGCTCTCTCTGCTTTATTCAGAGTCTATTGATTAATTTGTTAATCTCATCGAAGTGATAGCTTCACAGCGACATCTAGACTAGCATTTGACCAAATATTTGGGTTCTGTGTGTAGCCACATTGACACATAAAACTCACCGTCTTTCAGTGGGGAAAGGAGTTGATACCCTCCTCTCATGAAGGATGGTGCTTGGCCCCACGAGCATCAAAACTGCACCTGCTTTCTCCCCAGTTCTCACCGATTTCCCCTGGAGCTCGTGGGAGGCCCCTTCCCCTGAGACTCAGCCCTGAGCCATGATTCAGGGCCTGAAGCATCATCTGGAAGAGCTGCCTTTCTGTTCTTCCCTCCCTGGTTCTCCCCTGTGACCCTATACAAGATTCTTTCTTCTCCGTTGACTGAAATAAGATGATGGGAAGAAAACCCCTGAAATCCTTACAGAATCACCTTTCCTGAGGACTTCCCCAGCTCATGTCGGATATCCACATGGGCTCAGATGTGTCTGAATCCCATTTGGCCTGGGCTGAGACCTGGGTTTTCCATGTGGGGGTCTGATATTTTTTTCCCACCTTCACAGGAGAATTTGGAGCTACTAGTTGGGTTATGAACCAGAGAGGCAAGAAAGCGGGAAGGATTTTTTTTTTCTTAGACTATCATCTTTCATTATTGGAGTATAATTGCTTTATAGTGTTGTGTTGGTTTCTGCTGCACAGAAAAGTATATACACATACATATGTGAGCCATATATACATATATGTACTGTATACATAGTGTATATGTATACATATACCCCCCCTTTTTGAGCCTCTCTCCCACCCCTGCCCATCCCACCCCTCTAGGTCATCACAGTACCGAGCTGAGCTTTGTGTGCTCAACAGTAGCTTGCTACTGGCTGTCTATTTTAAAAGAGGGAAGGATTTAGGGTTAGGAGATCAGTCCTGGGTATTCATTGGAAGGACTGATGTTGAAGCTGAAACTCCAATACTTTGGCCACCTGATGCGAAGAGCTGACTCTTTGGAAAAGACCTTGATGCTGGGAAAGATTGAGGGCAGGAGGAGAAGGGGACGACAGAGGATGAGATGGTTGGATGGCATCACTGACTCAATGGACATGAGTTTGGGTAAACTCTGGGAGTTGGTGATGGACTGGCGTGCTGCAGTCTGTGGGGTCGCGAAGAGTTGGACACAACTGAGCTGAACTGAAGGATTTAGCCAGGAAAGAGGAAACGAGGAGGGGAGAGAGAAAGGCTGTGGAAGGTCTGTGTGCGAGAAATCCAGGGACAGCTTTGGGGTGGAAGCAAGTGGAACAGCAGAAGGAGAGGCTTTGAGAAATGTTGCTGCGGGTTATAAATCTAATCCTCTTCCATATTCCTGGAGATAATCCAAGCAACAGTTAGACTTTTTGAAAACCACATTTAGTTTTCAATTTGGTTATCTGATCCAGGACTCAGATACTTTACGCTGGATTCCACAGCTAGACTGAGCCCTGTGAACCCTGAGTTTTTAGTTAGGGTTACTAATGTCTTCTTGCCTGGAGAATCCCATGGATGAGGGAGCCTGGCAGGCTACAGTCCAGGGAGCCTCAGAGTTGGATACGTCTGAGCTTGAGTGCATGCAATTGCAGTGAATGGGTCATCCTATTAAGACTGCTAACGTGAGCACTTCATAATCAAACATTTACGAACGCCCCCAAGCTTAGCAACAGAATTGCTTGGGGAGTAGCCCCATCTTGTGGAGAAGCCTAAAAATATTGGGTTGGCCAAAAACTTAGGGGTTTTCTGTAACATCTTATGGAAAGACCCAAAGAAACTTTTTTGGCGAATCCAATATTTCAGTGTCACAGTGCTCAAGGTTAAGGAATTGAAGCAAAATGCATTTGAGTTTTAATATTATTACCCTTTTGGGAACATACCGTGAACTTTCATGTAATTGGACCAGTACATTTTCTGTGAAAAACAGCTATTTTTCATAGGAGATGAAGTCACTTCAACAGGTGATACTGAGTCTAATTGCAATAACTTGTTTTAAAAACGTCTAGATGGCTCACCTTTAGTTTCTGTGAAAAGCATTATTGTCAGCATTTAATTCACTGAATGTGAGTTTTAAGCAAATTGAGGCTGAAAGTGCTCATGATTACCTTGGACATGAATAAAGATTCCCATTAAACTCAAAGAGGCTAGGTAAACCTTCTAAAGATAGAGCAGTGAAAGAGATGGATGCATGAGAAGGTTTGTGTTTTGTGGTCAAGACCTCTTTTGTTTTTCTAGAAGTTTAATAATGTTCTGAAATGCAGCAGAAGGCTAGATTTTCTTTCTCTAGGTGTGGCTAGTGTTGAGGAAAGGGCTGAGGTAGGATGTAGAATCACTTCTTACTAGAAAAATCTGAGAACAACTCTTTACCTTCATATGTGCAAAAAGACCGCATACAAGGAGCCCTGAGTTCTCATCCTGGCCAGTCACCACCTGCCTCCCTCATCAGGAGGAGCTGACTTAATTCCAGGTACCAGTTTCCTAATCTGTTCTGTGAGGAAATCAACCTTATAAGATGCCGCCTTACAGGTTGAAGAGTAGAAGCAAACTAGACGCATTGCACGATGCTTAGGAGGAGAAACAAAAGTGACCTCTGCTTCCCAAAAGGCCCCACCTTTGCGTGGGGGAGAGACGAGGCAGTGTGCCTGGGTGCCCAGGTGTAGGTGGGGATGTGAACTCCCTGCTATCGGAACCTACCTGTGCCATCAGGACCTGGTGGACAGTCAGTGCAAATCCCACATTTTTGACCTGACGGATCAGAAAACACTGAGTTTATGATAGGAATTTCAGGTCCTATGGTCACTTGGAGTTTTTAACCTCCCATTAGTAAGCCAGGAACTGTTTCAAGAAGAGAAGACTTATTTCCAAAGTGAGCAGGGGAACTCTGCTATGATATTCTTCCCAGAGCTCTATAGACCACATACCATCTTCCCCCAAAACTTCAAGCTGGGTCAGGGGGTAGGAGGGGCTCCACCAGATGACGCTGTGTCTTGCTCTGGGATCCCCACACCCCGACTGGAAGCCTTATGTGTTACTATGTCCGTGGCAGGAGCAGTGAACTCCAGTATGGGATCTGTTGCCTCCAAGATCCAAAGAGGTTCAACAAAACCCGTGCTTCTTTCTAGTTCAGGAAATTATATTTGGAACAGCAGCTGTAGTTAAAAGTCAATTCCTGGTTAAGCTTATTTTGTGTCATTCAGTGCTTCTCACCCAAAAGCAGTTCTGTCATTGATCATCTTTTTTTTTTTTTGGGTGGGGAGAAGGTGCAGGTCATGTAGAATCTTAATTCCCCAACCAGGGATCGAACTCTTGTCCCCAGCAGTGGAAGCATGGAATCTTAATCACTGGACCACCAGGTTCAGTTCAGTTCAGTTCAGTTCAGTTCAGTCCCTCAGTTGTGACTGACTCTCTGCAACCCCATGAATCACAGCACGCCAGGCCTCCCTGTCCATCACCAACTCCTGGAGTTCACTCAAACTCATGTCCATCGATTCGGTGATGCCATCCAGCCATCTCATTCTCTGTCGTCCCCTTCTCCTCCAGCCCCCAATCCTTCCAAGCATCAGAGTCTTTTCCAGTGAGTCAACTCTTTGCATGAGGTGGCCAAAGTATTGGAGTTTCAGCTTTAGCATCAGTCCTTCCAATGAACACCCTGGATTGATCTCCTTTAGAATGGACTGGTTGGATCTCCTTGCAGTCCAAGGGACTCTCAAGAGTCTTCTCCAGCATCATAGTTCAAAAGCATCAATTTTTCGGCGATCCACTTTCTTCACAGTCCAACTCTCACATCCATACATGACCACTGGAAAAACCATAGCCTTGACTAGACGGACCTTTGTTGACAAAGTACTGTCTCTGCTTTTTAATATACTATCTAGGTTGGTCATAACTTTCCTTCCAAGGAGTAAGCGTCTTTTAATTTCATGGCTGCAATCAGCATCCGCAGTGATTTTGGAGCCCCCCAAAATAAAGCCTGACACTGTTTCCACTGTTTCCCCATCTATTTCCCATGAAGTGATGGGACCAGATGCCCTGATCTTTGTTTTCTGAATGTTGAGCTTCAAGCCAACCTTTCACTCTCCTCTTTCACTTTCATCAAGAGGCTTTTGAGTTCCTCTTCACTTTCTGCCATAAGGGTGGTGTCATCTGCATGTCTGAGGTTATTGATATTTCTTCCGGCAATCTTGATTCCAGCTTGTGCTTCTTCCAGCCCAGCGTTCCTCATGATGTACTCTGCATATAAGTTAAATAAGCAGGGTGACAGTATACAACCTTGATGTACTCCTTTTCCTATTTGGAACCAGTCTGTTGTTCCATGTCCAGTTCTAACTGTTGCTTCCTGACCTGCATACAGGTTTCTCAACAGCCAGGTCAGGTGGTCTGGTGTTCCCATCTCTTTCAGAATTTTCCACAGTTTGTTGTGATCCACACAGTCAAAAGCTTTTGCATAGTCAATGAAGCAGAAATAGATGTTTTTCTGAAACTCTCTTGCTTTTTTGATGATCCAGTGTATGTTGGCAATTTGATCTCTGGTGCCTCTGCCTTTTCTAAAACCTGCTTGAACATCTGGGAGTTCACAGTTCACGTATTGTTGAAGACTGGCTTGGAGAATTTTGAGCATGACTTTACTAGTGTGCGAGATGAGTGCAATTGTGCGGTAGTTTGAGCATTCTTTGGCATTGCCTTTCTTTGGGATTGGAATGAAGACTGACCTTTTCCAGTCCTGTGGCCACTGCTGAGTTTTCCAAATTTGCTGGCACCAGGTTAGATAAGCACAAAAAATCCACTCCATTTTAAAGTTCCTTGTATCAAGTGCATGATCCTGAAACCTTGGGCACACAGAAAAGTGTGAAAATTAATATTAACTCGTGAAAATTAAAATGTCAATTTTTGAAAAATTGCTTTACAGTGGTTGGACAGTCTATTTAATTCTAGGATAGTTCAACCTGAAGAAATTACAGCCTGGTTTTTGGCAGTATTTTGGTAATAGTGATAGATGAATTCACAAGTTTTATGTAATTGTCTGCAAAATACATAGGAACATAGTCATAAAGTATGCTCAAATCTATCAACTCTGTTATTTTTGTATTTGAAATGACATTTTATATTTGCTAATAACATTTAGATAGAGAAAATAAAAGTGATAATACTTAAGAAACCTAGAAAAAAAGTTGTTTAAAATAATTCTTCTGTTTGTGGTTAAACCACCAGCTTGAGACATAGTTAGGGTCATCTCTTTTGAAATTTCTTTTCCATTTTTAGAGATTGCTTTTTAAAACAATTTGATATACTGTGTTTTATGATTATGTGTTGAACCATGATAAAGTCTAGACTACAAAATATGGTGCATTTAGAGAGTTCTAGTTTTTTTTTTTTTTTAAACTTTAAAAGTTATTTTATTTGACAATAATTTCAAACTGACAGAAATTTCAAGAACAGTTCAAAGATTATCCTTATATTCTTTAGTGTTATCTGTTGTTAGTGTTTTACCTTATTGGTGTTATTGTCCCTCTTTCTTAATTATTTAAAAAAAATTTTATTGGAGTGTAGTTGATTTCCGATGTCGTGTTAGTTTCAGATGTACAACAAAGTGAATCAGTTATACTTGTATCTATTCTTTTTTATATTCTTTTCCAATTTAGTCCATCACAGAGTATTGAGTAGAGTTCTATGTGCTATATAGAAGGTTATTATTATTAGTTTCCTATTTTGAACTCAAGGCTTCCCAGGTGGCTCAGTGGTAAAGAATCCACCTGCTAATGCATGAGACATGAGTTCGATCCTTGGGTTGGAAAGATCCCTTGGGGGAAGAAATGGCAACCAAAGGTATCCTGGAGTGTGAAGTCAAGGGGGTCTTAGGAAGCATTACTACGAACAAAACTAGTGGAGGTGATGGAATTCCAGCTGAACTATTTCACATCCTAAAAGATGATGCTGTTAAAATGGTGCACTGAATATGCCAGCAAATTTGGAAAACTCAGAAGTGGCCACAGGATTGGAAAAGGTCAGTTTTCATTCCAATCCCAAAGAAGGACAATGCCAAATAATGTTCAAACCACCACACAACTGCACTCATTTCACATGCTAGCAAGGTCATGCTCAAAATCCTTCAAACTAGGCTTCAGCAGTATGTGAACTTCTAAATCAGATGTACAAGCTGGACTTAGAAAAGGCAGAGGAATCAGAGATCAAATTGCCAACATCCACTGGATCATAGAAAAAGCAAGTGAATCCCAGAAATACATCTACTTCTGCTTCATTGACTATGCCAAAGCCTTTGACTGTGTGGATCACAATAAACTGTGGAAAATTCTGAAAGAAATGGGAATACCAGACCAACTTACCTGCCTCCTGAGAGACCTGTATATAGGTCAGGAAGCAACAGTTAGAACTGGACATGGAACAATGGACTTCCTCAAAACTGGGAAAGGAGTACATCAAGGCTGTATATTGTCACCCTGCTATTCAACTTCTATGCAGAGTACATCATGTGAAACGCCGGGCTGGATGAGGAAGCTCAAGCTGGAATCAAGATTTCCGGGAGAAATATCAATAACCTCAGATATGCAGATGACACCACCCTTATGGCAGAAAGTGAAGAAGAACTAAAAGACCTCTTGATGAAAGTGAAAGAGGAGAGTGAAAAAGTTGGCTTAAAGCTCAACATTCAGAAAACTAAGATCATAGCATCCGGTCCCATCACTTCATGACTGATAGATGGGGAAAAAATGAAAACAGTGACAGACTTTATTTTTTTTGGGCTCCAGAATCACTGTGGGTGGTGACTGCAACCACGAAATTAAAAGATGCTTGCTCCTTGGAAGAAAATCAGTGACAAACCTAGACAGCATATTAAAAAGCAGTGATATTACTTTGCCAACAAAGGTCCAGTCAAAGTTGTGGTTTTTCCAGTAGTCATATATGGGTCTGAGAGCTGGACTATAAAGAAAGCTGAGCACCGAAGAATTGATGCTTTTGAACTGTGGTGTTGGAGAAGACTCTTGAGAATCCCTTGGACAGCAAAGAGATCAAACCAGTTCAATCCTAAAGGAAATCAACCCTGGATATTCACTGGAAGGACGGATGCTGAAGCTAAAGCTCTAATACTTTGGCCACTTGAAGTGAAGAGCCGACTCATTGGGAAAGACCCTGATGCTGGGAAAGATTGAAGGCAGGAGGAGAAGGGGACAACAAAGGGTAACATGGTTGGATGGCATAACCTATTCAATGGACATGAGTTTGAGCAGTCTCTGGGAGATTGTGAAGGGCAGGGAAGCCTGTTGTGCTACAGTCCATAGGGTTGCAGAGTTGGACATGACTGAGTGACTGAGCATGCATGCATTTTATATATGTGTAGAGAAGGAAATGTGTTTTTGTATGTGTAGAGAAGGAAATGGTGACCCACTCCAGTGTTCTTGCCTGGAGAATCCCAGGGACAGAGAAGCCTGGTGGGCTGCCGTCTATGGGGTTGCACAGAGTCAGACATGACTGAAGCGACTTAGCAGCAGCAGCAGCAGCAGTGTGTATGTGTCAATTTCAGTCTTCAAATTTAATCCTTCCCCTGGTCCCGTATCCCTTGGTAACCATAAGCTTGTTTTGTACATCTATGACTCTACTTCTGTTTTGTACACTTTTTTTTAGATTCCACATATAAGTGATATCATGTGATATTTGTCTTTCTGTGTCTGACTTACTTCACTCAGTAAGACAATATCTAGGTCCATCAATGTTTTTGCAAATGACTTTCAGTTCAGTTCAGTCACTCAGTTGTGTCCGACTCTCTGTGACCCCTTGGATTGCAGCACGCCAGGCTTCCCTGTCCATCACCAACTCCCAGAGTTTGCTCAAAGTCATGTTCATCGAGTCGGTGATGCCATCCAACCCTCTCATCCTCTGTCGTCCCCTTCTCCTCCCAGCTTCAGTCTTGCCCAGCATCAGGAATTATTTTGTTATTGCTAATGGCTGAGTAACTGGAAGAAGCAAAAGCTGGAATCAAGACTGCCGGGAGAAATATCAATAACCTCAGATACGCAGATGACACCACCCCTATGGCAGAAAGTGAAGAGGAACTAAAAAGCCTCTTGATGAAAGTGAAAGAGGAGAGTGAAAAAAGTTGGCTTAAAGCTCAACATTCAGAAAACAAAGATCATGGCATCTGGTCCCATCATTTCATGGGAAATAGATGGGGAAACAGTGGAAACAGTGTCAGGCTTTATTTTGGGGGGCTCCAAAATCACTGCGGATGCTGATTGCAGCCATGAAATTAAAAGACGCTTACTCCTTGGAAGGAAAGTTATGACCAACCTAGATAGTATATTAAAAAGCAGAGACATTACTTTGCCAACAAAGGTCCGTCTAGTCAAGGCTATGGTTTTTCCAGTGGTCATGTATGGATGTGAGAGTTGGACTGTGAAGAAAGCTGATTGCTGAAGAATTGATGCTTTTGAACTGTGATGCTGGAGAAGACTCTTGAGAGTCCCTTGGACTCTCTGCAAGGAGATCCAACCAGTCCATTCTAAAGGAGATCGATCCTGGGTGTTCATTGGAAGGACTGATGCTAAAGCTGAAACTCCAATACTTTGGTCACCTCATGCGACGAGTTGACTCATTGGAAAAGACTTTGATGCTGGGAGGGATTGGGGACAGGAGGAGAAGGGGGCAACAGAGAATGAGATGGCTGGATGGCATCACCAACTCGATGGACATGAGTTTGAGTGAACTCCGGGAGTTGGTGATGGACAGGAGGCCTGGCATGCTGTGATTCATGGGGTCGCGGAGAGTCGGACACGACTGAGCGACTGAACTGAACTGAACATTACACTGAATATGTGTACCACATCTTTATCCATTCCTCTCTTGATGGACATTTAGGTTGCTTCCATGTCCTGGCCATTGCTAATAGTGCTGTAATGAACATTGAGGTGCATATATCTTTTTGAAATATGGTTTTTCTCTGAGTATATGCCCAGGAGTTAGCATTGCTGGGTCATGTAGTAGTTCTGTTTTTAGTTTTTTAACGAACCTCCATCCTGTTAATTGGCTGTATCACTTATATTCCTACCAACAATGCAGGAGGCTTCTCTTTTCTCCACATCCTCTCCAGCATCTGTAGTTTGAGGATAGCTATTCTGATTGATATGAGGTGATACCTCATTGTAGTTTTGATTTGCACTTTGCTAATAATTAGTGATGTTAAGCACCTTTTCATGTGATTTTTGGCCATTGTATGTCTTGTTTGGGGAAATATCTATTTAGATCTTTTGCCAATTTTTTGATTGTGTTTTGTTTTTTGATAGTGAGATGCATGAGCTCTTCTTATATTTTGGAGAGTAATCCTTTGTTGATTGCTTCATTTGCAATATTTTCTCCCATTCTCAGGGTTGTCTTTTTTCTTTTGTTCATGGTTTCCTTTGCTGTGCAAAAACTTTTATTTTATTTAGATCCCATTTGTTTATTTTTGTTTTTATTTTCATTACTCTAGGAGGTGGATTGAAAAAAGATCTTTCAGCAATTTATATCAAAGAGTGTTCTGCCTATGTTTTCCTCTAAGAGTTTTGTAGTATCCAGCGTTATATTTAGATCTTTAATCCACGTTGAGTTTATTTTTGTGTATGGGCTTAGGGAGTGTCTAATTTAATTTTTTCACATATATTCTTTAACATACATGTATATTTATGTACATTTATATTCTTGTACACTTTGGCCACCTCATGCGACAAGTTGACTCACTGGAAAAGACTCTGATGCTGGGAGTGATTGGGGGTGGGAGGAGACGGGGACGACAGAGAATGAGATGGCTGGATGGCATCACCGACTCTGTGGACATGAGTTTGAGTGAACTCCGGGAGTTGGTGATGGACAGGGAGGCCTGGCATGCTGTGATTCATGGGGTCGCGGAGAGTCGGACACGACTGAGCGACTGAACTGAACTGAACTGATATTCTTGTACATACATTCTTTTACCATTTTCCCCAGTACCACTTATTATTAAAGAGACAATCTTTTCTCCATTGTATCTTCTTGCCTCCTTTGTCATAGATCAGGTGACCATAGGTGCATGAGTTTATCTCTGGGCTTTCTGTCTTTTCTTTTTCAGTTTTTGTGCCAGTACCATACTGTTTTGCTTACTGTAGCTTTGTGGTTTAGTCTGAAGTCAGGGAACCTGATTTCTCCAGCTTTGTTTTTCTTTCTCAAGATTACTTTGGCTGTTTGGGGTTTTTTGTGTTTCCACATGAATTGTGCGGTAGTTTGAGCATTCTTTGGCATTGCCTTTCTTTGGGATTGGAATGAAGACTGACCTCTTCCAGTCCTGTGGCCACTGCTGAGTTTTCCAAATCTGCTGGCATATTGAGTGCAGCACTTTCACAGCATCATCTTTCAAGACTTGAAATAGCTCAACTGGAATTCCATCACCTCCACTAGCTTTGTTCGTAGTGATGCTTTCTAAGGCCCACTTGACTTCACATTCCAAGATGTCTGGCTCTAGGTCAGTGATCACATTATCGTGACTATCTTGGTCGTGAAGATCTTTTTTGTACAGTTCTTCTGTGTATTCCTGCCACCTCTTCTTAATATCTTCTGCTTCTGTTAGGTCCATACCATTTCTGTCCTTTATCGAGCCCATCTTTGCATGAAAAGTTCCCTTGGAATCTCTAATTTTCTTGAAGAGGTCTCTTGTTTTTCCTATTCTGTTGTTTTCCTCTATTTCTTTGCATTGATCACTGAGGAAGGCTTTCTTATCTCTCCTTGCTATTCTTTGGAACTCTGCATTCAGATGCTTATATCTTTCCTTTTCTCCTTTGCTTTTTGCCTCTCTTCTTTTTACAGCTATTTGTAAGGCCTCCTCAGACAGCCATTTCGCTCTTTTGCATTTCTTTTCCATGGGGATGGTCTTGGTCCCTGTCTCCTGTACAATGTCACGAACCTCCGTCCAGAGTTCATCAGGCACTCTGTCAATCAGATCTAGTCCCTTAAATCTATTTCTCACTTCCACTGCATAATCATAAGGGATTTGATTGAGGTCATATCTGAATGGTCTAGTGGTTTTCCCGACTTTCTTCAATTTAAGTCTGAACTTCGCAATAAGGAGTTCATGATCTGAGCCACAGTCAGCTCCTGGTCTTGTTTTTGCTAACTGTATACAGCTTCTCCATCTTTGGTTGCAAAGAATATAATCAATCTGATTTCGGTGTTGACCATCTGGTGATGTCCATGTGTAGAGTCTTCTCTTGTGTTGTTGGAAGAGGGTGTTTGCTATGACCAGTGCATTCTCTTGACAAAACTCTATTAGCCTTTGCCCTGCTTCATTCCGTGCTCCAAGGCCAAATTTGCCAGTTACTCCAGGTGTTTCTTGACTTCCTACTTTTGCATTCCAGTCCCCTAGAATGAAAAGGACATCTTTTTTGGGTGTTAGTTCTAAAAGGTCTTGTAGGTCTTCATAGAACCGATTAACTTCGGCTTCTTCAGCATTACTGGTTGGGGCATAGGCCTGGATTACTGTAATATTGAATGGTTTGCCTTGGAAACGAACAGAAATCATCCTGTCATTTTTAAGATTGCATCCAAGTACTGCATTTCGGACTCTTTTGTTGACCATGATGGCTACTCCATTTCTTCTAAGGGATTCCTGCCCACAGTAGTAGATATAATGGTCATCCGAGTTAAATTCACCCATTCCAGTCCATTTTAATTCACTGATTCCTAGAATGTCGACGTTCACCCTTGCCATCTCCTGTTTGACCACTTCCAATTTGCCTTGATTCATGGACCTAACATTCCAGGTTCCTATGCAATATTGCTCTTTACAGCACCGAACCTTGTTTCTATCATTGGTCACATCCACAACTGGGTATTGGTTTTGCTTTTGCTCCATCCCTTTATTCCTTCTATAGTTATTTCTCCACTGAGCTCCAGTAGCATACTGGGCACCTACCGACCTGGGGAATTCCTCATTCAGTATCCTATCATTTTGCCCTTTGTTACTGTTCAGCAGTATGTAAACCGTGAACTCCCAGATGTTCAAGCAGGTTTTAGAAAAGGCAGAGGCACCAGAGATCAAATTGCCAACATCCGCTGGATCATGGAGAAAGCAAGAGAGTTTCAGAAAAACATCTATTTCTGCTTCATTGACTATGCCAAAGCCTTTGACTGTGTGGATCACAATAAACTGTGGAACATTCTGAAAGAGATGGGAATCCCAGACCACCTGACCTGCCTCTTGAGAAACCTGTATGCAGGTCAGGAAGCAACAGTTAGAACCGGTCATGGAACAACAGACTGGTTCCAAATAGGAAAAGGTGTACGTCAAGGTTGTATATTGTCACCTTGCTTATTTAACTTATATGCAGAGTACATCATGAGGAACGCTGGGCTGGAAGAAGCACAAGCTGGAATCAAGATTGCTGGGAGAAATATCAATAACCTCAGATATGCAGATGACACTACCCTTATGGCAGAAAGTGAAGAGGAACTCAAAAGCCTCTTGATGAAAGTGAAAGAGGAGAGTGAAAAGGTTGGCTTGAAGCTCAACATCCAGAAAACAAAGATCATGGCATCTGGTCCCATCACTTCATGGGAAATAGATGGAAAAACAGTGGAAACAGTGTCAGACTTTGTTTTTTTGGGCTCCAAAATCACTGCAGATGCTGATTGCAGCCATGAAATTAAAAGACGCTTGCTCCTTGGAAGGAAAGTTATGACCAACCTTGATAGTATATTAAAAAGCAGAGACATTACTTTGCCGACCAAGGTCCGTCTAGTCAAGGCAATGGTTTTTCCCGTGGTCATGTATGGATGTGAGAGTTGGACTGTGAAGAAAGCTGATCGCCGAAGAATCGATGCTTTTGAACTGTGGTGTTGGAGAAGACTCTTGAGAGTCCCTTATACTGCAAGGAGATCCAACCAGTCCATTCTAAAGGAGATCAATCCTGGATGTTCATTGGAGGGACTGATGCTAAAGCTGAAACTCCAATACTTTGGCCACCTCATGCGACGAGTTGACTCACTGGAAAAGACTCTGATGCTGGGAAAGGTTGGGGGCGGGAGAAGAAGGGGACGACGGAGAATGAGATGGCTGGATGGCATCACCGATTCTGTGGACATGAGTTTGAGTGTACTCCGGGAGTTGGTGATGGACAGGGAGGCCTGGCGTGCTGTGATTCATGGGGTCGCGGAGAGTCGGACACGACTGTGCGACTGAACTGAACTGAACTGAACTGACATGAATTGTAAATTTTTTTTTTGTTCGAATTCTGTGAAAAATTCCATTGGTAATTTTATAGAGATTTCATTGAATCTGTAGATTGCTTTATTTTTTTTTTAATTTTATTATTTTTTTAAATTTATTTTTTTTATTTTACAATATTATATTGGTTGGTTTTGCCATACATTGACATGAATTCGCCCCAGGTGTACATGAGTTCCCCCTCCTGAACCCCCCTCTCACCTCCCTCCTCCCTTTATCTTCCCTCTGGGTCATCCCCGCTTTAGATAGTGTGGTCATTTTCACTATATTGACTCTTTGAAACCAAGAGTGTTGTGTCACTCCATTTGTCTGTGTCGTCTTTTCTTTCATTAGTATCTTGTAGTTTAAGAACATGCAACACTTCATGAATTTGTATGTCATTCTTGTGCAGGGGCCATGCTAATCTTCTTGGTATTGTTCCAGTTTTAACGTGTGCTGTCAAAGTGAGTGAGCACTAGAGAGTTCTAGTTTTTTCATTGTCGTCTCCTCCCTTGATAGGTAACTTTTTGATTTTAGGTGTTTGGCTTATTCTTCTATAGTTTGATTTAAAGAATGTAAGCAAATACATGTGCATGCATGCATTTGTTCATTTCCTTCTTTTTACGCTGAAAGTGGCATACAGCATGCTGCTCTGCACTGTGCTTTTCTCCCCTATGTCTGCGAGATCACACACAGTAGGATATAGAGGTCTCCCCACGCCTCTTCACTCCATTGTATGGCTGGGTCACAGTTTATTCAAACAGTCCTGTATTGAGGAACATTTGGATTGAGCTTTAACACTCTTGGCTCCTTATCCTTTCCTTGAAACTTTTTTGCTTTGAGTTCTGGTGCATTCCTCTCTCATGGGTCTCCTGCTGCTTTTCTGACTGTTCTCAGTTTCTGTCATTTGTTCCCTTCCCTCGGCTCACACACTGAATCTCACTGTATCCATGCCCTGTGTCACCTCTATTCTCACTTTTACCTTCTTCTTGGGGGAGCTAATTTACATCACTCTGATTTTTATGCTGATGACTCTTAGATCCATATCGTTAAGCCCCTATTTCTTTTATGAAACACAGATTTTCATTGGAACATTTCCTTCCACATGAATGTTTTTTTAGAGACCTCAAATTCAATATGCCCCCAAGTGAAGCTCATCAATTTCCCCTCCAAGCTACTCATCTTCACTGATTTCTTATCTCAGATGGTAGCTTTACAACTTACCACATTGTTCAAGTGAGAAATTTTAGTGTCTCCTTCAGATCGTCTTATTCTCCACTTCTGCTCAGCCACCAGGCTCTGTCAGTTCTATCTCATCTTCATTCCTGTGGCCACTGCCTTGGCTCAGGGCCTTCGGTCAGGTGCCCTAGTTTGGGACTTAAAATCTGGGGGAAGTGATGCAAGGTGAAGGGTGTTTACGACCTATTTGTGGTGGTACCTGAGGCAGCAGTGAGAGTCAGGGGGCCTCTGGAGACTATGTCACATAGTGTGACACATCTTGGCCGATATTTGAACTCCAGCATCTCTTGGTTCCCATCTAATTTCTGAGCCTGATCATCTAGTGTTCCTGTCTATCTTCTGTAGGTTTTAAATTATTCTGACAGATTCGTTTTCTGTCATTTATTCAGAGTTGATTCTGATTGTTCGCAACCAGGAGTTCTGGTTGATCCAAGGAGTAGTTGGAACAGTTGAAACATAAGGAGAAGAAGAAGGCTGTGGTGTCATCAAAATGGCAGAACACGTGGGCTCCCTGCTCTGGGGTCCGACCACTGACATGATGGTGGTGCACTGGGATGCACTACCAGAGCCACTGTGATGGATGTGGCATTTCTCTGGGAGGCTGGCCAAGCAGCTGCTGAGACAGTTTTTCATTTGTTCCTTTGTTCTTAAACTCCCATCACCTCTGACAGACTGTGTCCTTGACCAAACTTTTGTCAGGCTCCTCCGAGCCCTCTTTGTGCCTCCTCTGCCTCATTCCTGGCCCGGGGTTTGGCCTGGAAAGCCCAGTTTTAGCAAGAATCCTGCTAAGCCCGCACAGAAAGAACCCCCCACCCTGGATGTCTAATCAAGTTCCTCTTAGTAATTTTCTATCCAGTGGCCCCTGACTATTGCCTATAAACTGCCAGCTACCCATTGCTACATTTGCAGTTAAGCTCGTTCTGTACTGAAATCTTGCTTCCTTACTGCAGTAGTTTGAATAAAATCTGTCTTGTCGTTTTAACAAGTGTCCATTGAAGTTTCTTATTAACACCTGTGTTTATGAGTGTTTTCTGTTTCTTGCAATTCAAAAAGAATCTTGAAAAACATGTGTTTTATAATATTAAAATTTAAGCATATTGAATGTTTTATTACCAACTTATTGCTTTCTAAGGAATCAAAACATTTTATTTTTGTTATTTCTTGGATTCACTTTTTCTGTGAAAAACTTAAATGATGATGTATAAGTTAGAAAATATTATTTGATGTTCTAATATTCCATTCATACAAAGGAATTCAGGTGCTTATCTGTTACAGAAAAAAATCTCCATATTGCCACATGCTTTGAATTCAAAGTAAAACATTAACAGATACAAATAAAATGATATATACAAATAATAAAGTCTTTAAGAATCAACTTCGCTGTAGAGGAGTACTCAGGGTCAGTGTCAATCAGGTCAACTTTCTTGGAGGAAGTAAGTTGTGAGTCAGCTGGTAAAGGAGTTGAGAGTCAAGGATTAGTCGAAATAATGGGAGAAACATCTTAAAAAGAGGATTTACAATGCTCTGTTCTGGACACGGACACTCTGTCCACAGGCTTCCGACAAGTCAATTTACCTTTCTGACTATGTTTCCTCATTAGAGTCCCTATTTTCTACTCTGACCTTTGTATTTAGCATGGTGTGAGTCCAGGTTTGGGGGCTCCTTTCCTAGAGAGGGTAATGAAGAATCTTGATAAAACACATCTAGAATTCCAGAAAGGGGAGCTGAGAACCGGGCGAAGAATGAAAAAAGAGACTTCAGGTGGTAATATCACCGCCAGTTCTCATCTGTTCTCTGTGCCTGGATGCATCTTTTGCTTTATTTCTTCTCCCAAGCACTTGTGGGCTCTAGGGACTTGGGAGCTCTGAGGACTTGTGGTCTCTGAAAAGTCCTGCCCTCCAGGCATGAAGAGGCAGAGCCCTGTCCCTGAATGGGGAGTGGTTTGGCCAACTCAGCCTAACTAGGGCACCCCTCTCCTAACTTTCTCTGTCCTGCGTTCCCGGGGGATGCAGGGAGTGATTGCATTCTCTTACATCTCTCTGCTTCTCAGTCCTCTGGTGTCTTTAGTGGGATTTATTACATTCCAAATGGCCTCTGTTTGCAGCTTGGAGTTCTGAAAAGATCTAGTAGTAATTTAAAAGAAGCTCTTCTAAACTTTAAAGCAGTTGAGAGACATAAAATTCCTTCATGATTTATTTCCTATTTACAACATTATTGTTATCTGTTGTGACTTTTGTTGTTTCTGTGTTCTAATAAATGATTAATTTTGTTGACCATTTATAGCACTTTAAAAGACTGATGTTATTAGGGGAGTATAAGGTATAACGTATTTCTATTAAGGCATTCTATTAGAATATCTTTTTATTATGGTTTTTCTGTTAATGTTGCCTGGTTTTCTAACAGGTTTTGCTTATTGTACTTTAGGACTATTTTGTAGTACATAGTGACTCATTTGAAAAGATCCTGATGCTGGGAAAGATTGAGGGCAGGAGAAGGGGACAACAGAGGATGAGATGGCTGGATGGCATCACCGACTTGATGGACATGGGTTTGGGTGAACTCTTGGAGTTGGTGATGGACAGGGAGGCCCGGCATGCTGTGGTTCATGGGGTCACAAAGAGTTACACGACTGAGCGACTGAACTGAACTGATACCATGCACTTATAGTGGATTATACTTTTTATAAATATAAAATGTTTCAGTTAGTTCAGTCACGCAGTCGTATCTGACTCTTTATGACTGCATGGACTGCAGCACGCCTGGCCTCCCTGTCCATCACCAACTCCCAGAGTTTACTCAAATTCATGTCCATCGAGACGGTGATGCCATCCAACCATCTCATCCTCTGTCGTCCCCTTCCCCTGCCTTCAGTCTTTCCCAGCATCAGGGTCTCTTCTAATGAGTCAGGTCTTCACATCAGGTGGCCAAAGTATTGGCTTCAGATTCAGCATCAGTCCTTTCAATGAACACCCAGGACTTATCTCCTCTAGGATGGACTGGTTGGATCTCCTTGAAGTCCAAGGGACTCTCAGAAGTCTTCTCTAACACCACAGTTTGAAAGTATCAATTCTTTGGGGCTCAGCTTTCTTTATGGTCCAACTGTCACATCCATACATAACTACTGGAAAAACCATAGTGTTGACTAGATAGACTTTTGTTGGCAAAGTAATGTCTCTGCTTTTTAATACACTTTTTAGGTTTGCCATAGCTTTTCTTCCAAGGAGCAAGTGTTCTTTTAATTTTATGGCTGCAGTCACCATCTGCAGTGATTTTGGAGCCCAAGAAAATAAAGTCTGTCACTGTTTCCATTGTTTCCCCACCTATTTGCATGAAGTGATGGGATCAGATGCCATGATTTTCCTTTTTCCAATGTTGAGTTTTAAACCAGCTTTTTCACTCTCCTCTTTCACTTTCATCAAGAGGCTCTTTATTTCCTGTTCGCTTTCTTCCATAAGAGTGGTGTCATCTGCATATCTGAGGTTATTCATATTTCTCCCGGCAATCTTGATTCCAGCTTACGCTTCATCCAGCCCAGCATTTTGCATGATGTACTCTTCATATAAGGTAAATAAGCAGGGTGACAATATACAGCCTTAATGTACTCCTTTCCCAATTTTGAAGCAGTCCACTGTTCCATGTCCAGTTCTGACTGTTGCTTCCTGACCTGCATGCAAGTTTCTCAGGAGGCAGGTCAGGTGGTCTGGTGTTCCCGTCTCTTTCAGATTTTTCCACAGTTGTGATCCACACATAAAATGTTTATCTTGGTACAAATCTTTAAGGCTTTTGTCTTTACTTCTACTTTGTAGGATAGTAGTATCAAAGCAGCTCATTTTCTGTATGTTTACAATATCTTTATCCAATCTTAAAGGAGCAATTGCAAATCAATAGAAAGATAATCACTGGGATAAAAATAGGAAAGGACATGAACAGGCGATTCACAACCATCCTGCAAATGGCCAATAAATACTTAAGAATATTTAACCTCATGATTGTTAAAGACTTGCACATTAAACCAGCAGTGAGATAACAGCCATTTCTTATCTGTCACACAGGCAAAGATGAAACAAAATTAATACACAAACCAATGGATATAATTTTAAGTAATTATTTTTTCTATTAATTTATTAAAGTAAATAAGCAGAGATCTGTACAAGTATTTTACCACAGAACTATTCATTATTTTGTTGTTCCTAACAGTAAAAAAATTGGAACCAACCTAAAAGGAATATTCTGTACTATGAGAACATTTTCATGATGTCTTGTAGACTAAATATCAGGATATACAGATGCATAAAGGGCTTCCCTGGTGACCCAGATGGTAAAAAGTCTGCCTGCAATGCAGGAGACGTGAGTTCAATTCCTGGGTTGGGAAGACCCACTGTAGAAAGGAATGGCTACCCACTCCAGTATTTAGTAAGAATACAGAATACTCCGGTATTCTTGCCTAGAGAATTCCATGGACAGGGGAGCCTGGTAGGCTACAGTCCATCTGGCCACAGAGAGTCAGATACAACTAACACATATGCATATTAATATATATGTATGTGTTTATGTGTATATATATATATGTACATGCATATAAAATAATTTTTTTAAAGAAAAGGGAGATGGTAGAGCATTTCTCATAGAAAACAGACTGTAATAGTGCTCAGATTATTGTGTGTTTTTTTTTTTTTTACATTTTCACAATAAATATGCATCGTTTTTAGAATAAATGAGTGTAAAAACTGTATTAAAAAAACCTAGTAATATAATTGTTTAAAAGAGGTTGGAGGTTTTAAATAAGAGAATGGTACTACATTTTACATAAGAGAAAGTGTTAGAACTTGTTCACGGTGAATTCACTGTGTACTCGTATAAATATTGAGATCACTTTATGGATATATTTGCATGTTTTTCTTTAGAGATTGATATCAAAATTTTTGCCTCTTCAACGTGCTACCTTGCATGTAGTCAGATCTGTTTTATCACTGACAATCATTTCATTGTTTAGTGTGGTTCATATGACATAGATAGACAAAGTTTCTAAATCGGGAATTTTTGAAAGGAAAACAGTTTGAACAAGAAGATATTTCTTACGATTTAGAATTATAAAGGAGGAGATTCTGGCTTCCCTTCCATTAAAGTATTCAATAATTTCCCCCACCTTTGTGGTCTTTATGTAAATACCAGGCAGTAAATGTAAATTATTGCGTCTCTGACGCACTCTGGATGCACAGCTCTGTTCTGCAGTTCTGCTCATCAGGCAGGGAGGGGTTTGGGTGAGCTTCACTTCCAGCCGCTGGATGGCAGCTAACCTCCACTAGTGCTCGGCTGTTTCCACATCTCTCCACAGTTCCGGCTGCGTCATCTAACATACTGCGCTTGAAAGGAAAAAAGAAAAGAACCCAACATGTAGTATCTCTGGATTAATCTCATTTTATTAACCTCCGAACATAAGATTTTATAGGGCATAAGACTGAAATGCTGTAAACCTTGTAACTGGAATTCTGAGGATTTCTTTTTAAAAAGAAAAGAAAAAAAGCCCCGTAAGCCTAAACCTGTTGATTGCAGGCACGAAGCTCCTTTCATGCATCTATGAATCCATTATTAATAGTGGAGTTTTACCAACTTGACATTCCCCTACTGCAGATACTATTGCAACAGCAATTCCCCGTAAGGAAAATATTTGTAAACCTTAGTGGATGGCTTGAAGCAATGGTAAATTGATGCTGGGTATATTGAAATTCACTCTAATGAATAATTCAGTTCACAAAATTCCAGTTAGCAATTCTCTCCCATTTGATAATCACTCAGTAAAATGATAATTAAAAAACACAGTTGTTTGTATATTTCAGTGCCAGGAAGAAATGTTAGAGTTGATTGTCGTGTAAACCTCAAGCTTCAGTCTAGGCTAATTAAGGAAAGTAGAAATGCAGAATAAGTAAGTATATGTCCTCTATTTAATTAAGGACACAGAAGAAGAAAACTGACACAGGAGGGGCTGGAATTTACCTTTCATGTTTATCAATGCTTCCTTCTGCCACATACCCCAAATAACACTACCACTACCAAAACAACACATTAAAACAGAAAAATAACAGCAAAGATGAGAACAACAGTGGCATGAAAAACACCTTCAAGAGGGCTAAAGAAATAGAGTTACTACTTAACAGAAAGAAGGATCATTTTTGGTTTATTACTATATACACTACATGTGTGTGTGCTAAGTCACTTCAGTCATGTTGGACTCTTTGCGCCACTATGGACTGTCGCCTGCCAGGCTCCTCTGTCCACAGAATTTCCCAGGCAAGAATACTGGAGTGGGTTGGCCATGCCCTCCTCCAGTAGATCTTCCTGCCCCAGGGATTGAACCAGAGGCTGTAACGTCTTCTGCATTAGCAGGTGAGTCTTTACCCCTAGTGCTACCTTGGATGCATATAGACTATCTTCAGTTCAGTTCAGTTCAGTCGCTCAGTCGTGTCCGACTCTCTGCGACCCCATGAACCACAGCACGCCAGGCCTCCCTGTCCATCACCAACTCCCGGAGTACACTCAAACTCATGTCCACAGAGTCGGTGATGCCCAGCCATCTCATTCTCTGTCGTCCCCTTCTCCTCCCGCCCCCAACCTTTCCCAGCATCAGAGGTTAATTTAAAAACGATCACTTCTGTGTGAGATGCTGTGTGATTCACAATATTCAAAATCTTTGCTTCTGAAAATATCCTAGTACAATTTATATTTCTAAAGTGTAATTATTATTCAGGATGAAAACTATTTGAGTTAAAGAGTGAGCAGTAGAATTTCAGAGAAGGAAACCCTGAGATTCAGGAAGGATAAAACAGAGGAAGGGACATGGGGACATACCCTGGACACATGAATAAGACTTTGACCTGCCCAGGATGGGCGTGGATTTCAGACAGATTCTGAAAGACTATCTGGAGAAGAACATGGACCCCATTGCCTGAGTGGGCAGTGGTTGATATCCTTGCACAAGGGTGAGGCTTGTAGGAAAGAGCAGGAGGTGGCTTGAAGCTCTTCTTTCTTCACTGTTGCACATTTTGGCCAGAACCTCCCCTCCCCTTTGCTTTTCCATATCTATCAGAATAAAATAAGTATATTTAAATGAGAGTTTGGACCTGATTTTAATGAGATTTAATCTCTGTAAGAGTTGCGTGGGTGCTAAGTCGCTTCAGTCATGTCCCTCTCTTTGCAAACCCATGGACTGTGGCCTGCCAGGCCACTCTGTCCATGGGATTCTCCAGGCAAGAATACTGGAGTGGGTTGCCATGACATCTTCCAGGGGACCTTCCTGACCCAGGGATTGAACTTTTACATCTCCTGCATTGGCAGGTGGGTTCTTTACCACTAGTGCCACTTGGGATTACTGTAAGTGTCGAATGAAACTAATTAGAGAAAAAGTCTGATAGAATGCTTACCGTTTAGAAAACTTTCTCTAGGACAAACTTTGGGGACTTAAAAAATGTTTTCCATTTCATTAATTTTCTTTTATTTATTTATTTAAAAAAATACACATGTAATTCCCCAATGAGGATAACCGTTTGGAGGAAAATTACCTTCAACTGTGGTTCTTTTCGGAGAAGGCAATGGCAAGTCGTATTCTTGCCTAGAAAATCCCATGGACAGAGGAGCCTGGTAGGCTGCAGTCCATGGGGTCGCTATGAGTTAGACACGACTGAGCGACTTCACTTTCACTTTTTACTTTCACACATTGGAGAAGGAAATGGCAACCCACTCCAGTGTTCTTGCCTGGAGAATCCCAGGGACGGGGGAGCCTGGTGGGCTGCCGTCTATGGGGTCACACAGAGTCGGACACGACAGAAGTGACTTAGCAGCAGCAGTGGTTCTTTTAGTCATGATTGCCTTGCTTTTGCTCCTAGGAGACTGCTGTTTTCAGCTCTGTGCATTTTCTGGATTAGAAAAGCAATAGATTTTCTCCTAATGCTCTACATCACACAATGAATTAGCACCTTCAATTTTGTTTTCCTGTGCTTTGTTATTATAATGTAATAAGTCATTTGGCATACCATGTTTCCTTCATTCTGTTGTTTGGCTGAAAAACCCACTTGCCAAGCAACGTGCCTGTGGTCTGCCTTAGTCTTTAGGTTGATGGTGTGATCCTGATTTGTTTCAAAATGATGCTCAGGATGGCAGAAAAATTGGAGATGATGTGAGATTTGCTTGAGAGATCATTTTCCTTTAGGTTTTAGGATAAGAAAGGAGGGAGACTGAAGCAGATGGGGAGGTTAAGAAAATGAAGAAGACCTAGAGGTACAAGGTGGGATGGGCCTCACTCAGGAAATTGACAGTGATATGAATGCTGGAGTGACTTCATGGGGAACAGGGAGACACCATCTTCCTTCTAGAATTTTCTCTGGGAGGAGATTCAAATGTTAAACCTTTGTTTTGGTAGAGGGGGAGGAAGGAAGTGGAAAAGCAGAAAGTATTTTCTCCTGGCTCACTGTAGCTTACTTTGAGAACATGGTAAGGAATCTGCCTATAGTGCAGGAGACCTGGGTTTGATCCCTGGGTCAGGAAGATCCCCTGGAGGAGAAAATGGCAACCCACTCCAGTATTCTTGCCTGGAGAATTCCATGGATAGAGGAGCCTGGCGGGCTACAGTCCATGGGGTTGCAAAGAGCTGGACACAATTGAACGACTAACACACGAAAGGAAAATTGTACAGACTTTCTTAGAGCTTTTAAATTTTTTCCTTTAGTTTTTAGGTATCATGTGGTTCCTACTTTAAGTGATTTAGGCTAATTTCAAAGCTGAGTTTTATGAAAAGTTCTTTTCTTATCTTTTAATCTTATTGAATCTTTTAATCTTATTTTATCTTATTGAATATTAAGGGTTTATTTTTGATATATAGACTTGATACTGTAGGCTAGATTATCCAATAAACTTCAACAGATTCTCACAATTTAGTGCTTTATTATTGACTAATTGTGGTTTTGTCTCCTTTGCTAGATTATAAACTCTTTGTATCTTATACCTGAATAACATCATGATGGGTGTATCCAAGAAGCTCAATAAATATAACAGTGGTTGACTTTGATGAGATTAATAATCTAGACTAAAACATTTTCTTAAAATATATAAATCACACCTAAAATATGAAAATAGGAAAGGAATTATGCAACCTAGCTTTATTCTTTAGAGTCTTTCTCTGTATCTTTGGTTCCTTTTAAACAATAATCTTCCCATATTTTTGATGATGTCATGTTTGAAAGTTGAAACAATCCAAAGAAATTAATTGTTCAGATTAATTTCACGTCAAATGCTAAATCACCAGGTAAGGGCTATATTTTCAAAATCTTTGCCTTATTCCAGCCTTCATGTTTTCATACTTGGTACAGTTATGTCCCCATAATAATGGAACTTAATCAATGAGAGTTTATTTATGTAATTCATGATTCCATTTCACTTGAATATTTGAATCTACCTGGGGTCTGCCTTAGAATACAAGGCCCAGTGTCAGCTGTTTTCAGTGGAAAGGTTAATAACTGATGGAAAATCAGGGAACTGGCAGTTAAGTAGCCGGAACTAGATATTGCATTGTAAAACCTTGTTAAGTGTGCTTACGATAGGAATCGTATGTATATATTGTTGTTCAGTCTCTTAAGTCATGTCCAACTCTTTGCAGCCCCATGGACTGCAGCACGCTAGGCTTCTCTGTCCTTCACTATCTCCTGGAATTTGCTCAAACTTATGTCCATTGTGTCAATGATGCCATCCAAACATCTCTCCTCTGTCGCCCCCTTCTCCCCCTGCCCTCAGTCTTTCCCAGCATCAGGGTTTTTTTTTTTTTTCCAGTGAGTCAGTTCTTCACATCAGGTGGCCAAAGTATTGGAGCTTCAGCTTCAGCATCAATCCTTCCAATGAATATTCAGGACTGATTTCCTTTAGGATTGCCTGGTTTGTTCTCCTTGCAGTCCAAGGGACTCTCAAGAGTCTTTTCTAGCACCACAGTTCAAAAGCATCAGTTCTTCAGCTTTCAGCCTTCTTTATGGTCCAGTTCACATCTGTACATGACTACTGGAAAAACCATAGCTTTGACTATATGGATAGGAACCATGTGTGTGTGTGTATGCTGCTGCTGCTGCTAAGTCACTTCAGTCGTGTCTGACTCTGTGCGACCCCATAGACGGCAACCCACCAGACTCCTCCATCCCTGGGTACCTATATAAATATTAAGATTAAAACTGGGTGTCCCTGCTCTGTCAGAAAAGTTGTAATGCTGGTTTGGACGGAGGAGCCTGGTAGGCTGCAGTCCATGGGGTCGCTAAGAGTCGGACATGACTGAGCGACTTCACTTTCACTCTTCACTTTCATGCATTGGAGAAGGAACTGGCAACCCACTCCAGTGTTCTTGCCTGGAGAATCCCAGGGACGGGGGAGCTTGGTGGGCTGCGTTCTCTGGGGTCGCACAGAGTTGGACACGACTGAAGCGACTTAGCAGCAGCAGCAGCAGCAGCAGCAGCAGCAGCAGTATTGACACTCATCTTAAAGAAGCTTTGGAAGAACATTTGATCTGCATAGCATTTTTATAATTTATTAGCAATAAAATGAATTTATAATTATTTTAAATTAATTTACTTTTAAATTGGAGAGGAATTGTTTTACAATGTCATGTTAGTTTCTGCCGTACATCCCCATGAATCAGTTGTAGGGATACACGTGTCCCCTCCCTTTGGAACCTCCCTCCCACCTCTCATCCCACCCCACCCCACCCCTCTAGGATGTTGCAGAGCACTCAGCTGAGCTCCCTGCTTCTTAGCACAGTTTCCCGCTCGCTGTCTGTGTCACGTGCGGTAATGTGTGTGTTTCAGTGTTACTGCCTCAATTTGTCCACTGTGTCCACAAGTCTGTTTTCTATGCCTGAGTCCTTCTTACTCCCCCAAACAGCTTTCTCAGTACCTTTTCTCTAGGTTCCATCTATGTGCATTAATTTACGTCGTTTTTCTGACTTACTTCACTCTGTGTAACAGGCTCTGGGTTCATCCACCTCACTAGAACTGACTCTAATTCATTCCTTTTAATGCCTGGAATATATTCTTTATGTATGCAATAATGAAGTTTATGTTTCCTCTCTGAAATGATGTTTTCAAATTTTTGCTGTTGAAGGAAACAGCGGGATTTGAGATTTGCCTTGTGAAATCTATAGGCAGTAATGACTTTTATTACAAATTATGTTACGGTCTTTAAGAAAGGAAGTTTAATAAACATGAGCAGGTAAATAGATTGGGTTATTTTTGTCTTCTTTGGCAAAATAAAATTTGCTTTCTTAGTAGCAGAGTAACTCATTTGTAACTGTAGGTTATTTGGGGTTTAAAGACTTAGTTAGCTCTTGGATGAGGTTATAGATGGGACTGTTCTTCATTCACTTAATGATCAGTGCAAAGATCCAGAAATATAGCTGTGATGTGGACAGATCCATCCCTGATCTTAGAGTTTGCAGTGGTATTGGTGGAGGTCAGAGGTCACCAAAAGCAAAGCATCTGAACCTCCCCTTGAACTCTGACCTTCCATCAACTGTTCTCTTTCTGAAGTGATCATTCTTTGCTCTGACTGGACATATCTTCCTTTGATATCTCCCCAAGTTTATCCTTAACCTTTTCAAAGAGAGACAGAACATTCTTTCTAGAAATTACTGCTTGGTTTCAGATAAATAGATTTTCTGTATCTGATCACATTCTTGTAATCAAAAGTTTTTCTGCCTCGAGAATCAATGCATCACTTTACTACCAGACCCCTTGGCATGGGTGTGAGTGCTAACCTCCAAATTTATAAATATGTCTTGGTTATTTTTGTGGGTTTGTATTTTATGACAGTGTTAGTTGCTCAGGAAGGAAATGGCAACCCACTCCAGTGTTCTTGCCTGGAGAATCCCAGGGATGGGGGAGCCTGGTGGGCTGCTGTCTCTGGGGTCGCACAGACTGAAGCAACTTAGCAGCAGCAGCAGCATGTCCGACTGTTTGCAACCCCATGGACTGTAGCCTGCCAGGCTCCTCTGTCCATGGAATTCTCCAGGCAAGGATACTGGAGTGGGTAGCCATTCCCTTAAATATCATATTAAAAGGATTTTCACGTTATCATACACCGGGAAGTTCCCCATGATGGTGGCTAAGTAATGTGCTTCTGAAGGGGTGATATTAGAAGCCTGGGATGTTATTCTTTGTTGCTTTTGGAAGGTGTCTCTTGAGTGAATCAACTAAACATCCCTAGTAATAGGATTTGATTTTTACACTGATTTTAACATGCCATTTGACTGACTTTATTCTCTGGAGGAAAGGGACAAGATTTTGAGATTATCATTTCATGACATTTTAACACAAGAGAAAAGCAGAGAGATGCAGGATTCCATAAGAATTTTGATGTTTGTTCGTGAACCTGACTCTCTACTTTCTTCTTTCCCTGTTAGCTTCTTTCCCTGTTAAATAAGCACGGCTGTGGTAATGGCAGAACAGCCTCAAAATGGTCCTCCAGTGAACCTTGGGCCCCTGACCCTCATTTCTGCTGCTGTGACGTTGACTTCCTGCAGGGCTGTGTGTGTCTGTTGGTGGGAATCAGTGGGAGCCGGTGGATGGGGGAATGTGGAACTAACACTCTTGTCTCAGTGTTATTCACCAGTCCTTGACATCACCATTTTCAGAACCAGATCTTGGCATCTTCATTATCAGACTTATGAAAGGAAAGATAGTTTCCTTCTAAATAAATACCTGATAAATTGAATCAGAACCAAAAGAGATGGAATATGAGTTGGTGTTTCTGTTGCTTTATGTTTGGGAAAAGGATCATACCTAAGTGCCTGAGAAAGCCCAAGTATAGAACAGTAGCAACATAAAGGTAACATAAAGATCAAGGTAGCAACGAATAGGTAAACAACAAGCAGGTAACATAAAGATCAAGATCATTTGTATCTACAGCCTTCACAAAGCAAGAACTATCACATTAATAAGGATTCTTGGGCTTCCCTGGTGGCTCAGTGGTAAAGAATCTCTCTGCCAATGTAGGAGACGCAGGTTCGATTCTTGACCCAAGAAGATCCCACTTGCCTTGGAGCAACCAAGCCTGTGCACAACAGTGCCTGAGCCCATGTGCTGCAAATCCTGAAGCCCCCGCCCAAGAGAAGCCCCCGCCACAAACTAGAGAGTAGCCCCCGCTCACCACAACTAGAGAAAAGCCCACGCAGCAGTGAAGACCCAGCCCAGCTAAAAAACATAAACAGATACATAAAAATTATTGAAGAAATAAAGATTATTTTCCCATCTCTCTAGTTAATACTTGTCTTATTGTTTGGACCTTGGATTTCGGAAAGAACGTGTAATTAAGGCATAGGATCATTCCCAAGCTGTTGCTTATCTTTTAGATTATAACTACAAACTAGATGCTAATTAAAGAAGTGTTGTTTTTCTCAATGGTGTGTGAAATAGTGCCAAAAGTTTGGTCTTAAATAAAGAGCGAATGAGGTAATATGACCCGAAAGGGACTCATATGAAAAAATTAGAAACAGGCCAAGCAGCTGACCGGGGAGCAGAATACTGGATGATTTACACCTAAAATTTGATTTTCATATCTTCATTTGGAGCCCCTGAGCTTGTGTTTAGGTTTGGGAGGAGAATCTTTAAAAACACTACAGCTTAATTTTTAAAAAAGTTTTTATTGAAATGTAGTTGCTGTACAATTTTGTGTTCGTTTCAGGTGAGCAGCAAAGTGATTCAGTTATACATAACCCTATCTATCTATCCTCTTTTAGTTTCTTTTTCCTTATAGGTTATTATAAGGTACTGAGTGTAGTTACCTGTGCTATACCATAGGTCCTTGTTGGTTATCTATTTTATATATAGTAGTATATTTATTTTAATTCCAGGCTCCCAATTTGTCTATCGCCCCTTCCCCCTTTGATAACTGTAAATTTGTTTTTCTATGTCTGTGAGTCGATTTCTGTTTGTAAACAATTTCCACTTGTGTCACTTTTTTAGATTCCACATATTAGTGATATCATATGATATTTATCTTTGTCTGTTTGACTGACTTCACCTAGAGTATGATAATCTCTCAGTTCAGTTCAGTTCAATCGCTCAGTCGTGTCTGACTCTGTGACCCCATGGACTGCAGCATACTAGGCTTCCCTGTCCAACACCAAATCCCAGAGTTTGCTCAAATTCATGTCCATTGAGTCGGTGATGCCATCCAACCATCTCATCCTCTGTTGTCCCCTTCTCCTACCGCCTTCAATCTTGCCCAGCATCAGGGCCTTTTCCAGTGAGTCAGGTCTTCGCATCAGGTGGCCAAAAGATTGGAGCTTAAGCTTCAGCATCAGTCCTTCCAATGAATATTCAGGGTTGATTTCCTTTGGGATGGACTGCTGGATCTCCTTGCAGTCCAAGGGACTCTCAAGAGTCTTCTCCAACACCACAGTTCAAAAGCATCAATTCTTCAGCGCTCAAAGTTCTTTATGGTCCAGCTCTCACATCCATATATGACTACTGGAAAAACCACAGCTTTCACTGGACCTTTGTTGGCAAAGTTATGTCTCTGCTTTTTAATATGCTGTCTAGGTTGGTCATAATTTTTCTTTCAAGGAGCAAGCGTCTTTTAATTTCATGGCTGCAATCACCATCCGCAGTGATTTTGGAGCCCAAGAAAATAAAGTCTATCACTGTTTCCATTGTTTTCCCACCTATTTGCCATGAAGTGATGGGACCGGATGCCATGATCTTAGTTTTCTGAATGTTGAGTTTTAAGCCAACTTTTTCACTCTCCTCTTTAACTTTCATCAAGAGGCTCTTTAGTTCTTTGCTTTCTGCCATAAGAGTGGTGTCATCGGTGTATCAGAGGTTATTGATAATGCCATTTATAACAATATGGATGATAATCTCTAGGTCCATCCATATTGTTTCAAATGGCATTATTTCATTCTTTTTTATGGCTGAGTAGTAGTCCACTGAAAGCACTCAGTTCAGTTCAGTTCAGTTCAGTCGCTCAGTCGTGTCCGACTCTTTGCGACCCCATGAATCACAGCACACCAGGCCTCCCTGTCCATCACCAACTCCCGGAGTTCATTCAAACTCATGTCCATCGAGTCAGTGATGCCATCCAGCCATCTCATTCTCTGTTGTCCCTGTCTCCTCCCACCCCCAATCCCTCCCAGTATCAGAGTCTTTTCTAGTGAGTCAACCTGTCGCATGAGGTGGCCAAAGTATTGGAGTTTCAGCTTTAGCATCAGTCCTTCCAATGAATACCCAGGATTGATCTCCTTTAGAATGGACTGGTTGGATCTCCTTGCAGTCCAAAGGACTCTCAAGAGTCTCTGCTGCTGCTGCTAAGTCACTTCAGTCATGTCCAACTCTGCGTGACCCCATAGACGGAAGCCCACCAGGCTCCCCCATCCCTGGGATTCTCCAGGCAAGAACACTGGAGTGGGTTGCCATTTCCTTCTCCAATGTGTGAAAGTGAAAAGTGAAAGTGAAGTCGCTCAGTCACGTCAGACTCGTAGCGACCCCATGGACTGCAACCCACCAGGCTCCCCCGTCCATGGGATTTTCTAGGCAAGAGTACTGGAGTGGCTTGCCATTGCCTTCTCCGCAAGAGTCTCTACGTAGCTTTATATACAAAGAACAAGTATCATGGTCCAGGGAATATCATTTTTTCAAGATTGGGCATCTAGAATGGGAAAAAATTTCTATAGGAAAACAATATTATCAAAGGTGTCACAGCCCTGCAAAGTTAAAGTCATCAACCTCATTTCAGATGATTCCAGGGATATCATAATTTTCCAGTGTTTCGTTTGCCGTTGTTGTAAGATTGTACTTGAAAAATTCATGTTAAGATAATGTTTCGATTACTTTAAGGTGCTGTGTGCTTGGGATGCAAGTGATGGAGATCGCTCACTTAGTTCCTGCATCTTGCTTAGAACTGGATGGTGCCTGTAAGATCATCTGGTCACCGACTTCCTGTTGTTCATGGGCAGTTGGGACTGGAGTGGCACATGGTTTATTAACATCATACACTCAACCAGTATTTGGGTGTCAACATCAAAAACATGGCTTCCCAAAGCCAGGACAGTGCTGTTTCTATGAATACATTGAAGTGTCACCAGAGGAAAGTCAAGAAATCAGAAGGTTGTGCAAAAATTCCTAATTCTTACACTTTCTTCTCAAAAGGTACTATAGAAAATAACATCCGGAATGAGTGTTAACACTGAGCATTTCTATTCTTCCAGTCTATACCTGCGGAACTTGGGTATTCTGTTTAGTGGATCCTTTACTCTAAATGCATCACTTTTCTGTATTGTCCTTTGGGATTTTGCTTGTGTTTCTCCCTTCCTCTTTTGAATTTTGGCAGATGAGGCTGCAGAAAACTTATGCATCTTTTTTAGCTTTTGCTGAATATTTTGAACTCACAGCAATCACAGCAAAACCAACATCCTGCACCACTTAAGTTTTCAAAAATTTTTGGAGGGAAGACAGCTAAAGTAATTATTGAATCCACATATGATTAGTTATCTTTATTTTAATTGTGAGTTTTTTCTTTCTTTTATGAATTTAGAAGTAAAGAGAAAGATACTGGATGTTTTTGGTCTCACATATACTGACCTTGGTCGGGAAGATCCCCTGGAGAAAGGATAAGCTACCCACGCTGGTATTCTTGGGCTTCCCAGGTGGCTCAGAGGTGAAAAATCTGCCTGCCAATGCTGGAGTCACTGGCTCAATCCCTGGGTCAGGAAGATCCCCTGGAGGAGGAAATGGCAACCCATGCCAGTATTCTTGCCTGGAGAATCCCATGGACAGAGGAGCCTGGCAGGCCACAGTCCAGAGGGTTGCAAAGGGTCGGACACGACTGAACAACCAAGCACAAGCATACCGATCTTCACATTTTTAAGATGAAAAGACCAATAGGAAAAGCAAAGAACCAGGGCTTTATTTCCATTTCTTTAGTATTCTTTTCTCCAACATGTACTCCTTCTCTAGATTCTTCCATTCCTGTTGAGTTATTCTTCTTGTTACCAAGCTTGACACAGCATGCAATCACCTTGGACAAATTCCAGTCACCATGGAATCCCCCATTACCAATTTTCAAGTTCCATCCATCTGTTCCTCCCCTCTTCTTCATCCAGGATTTCTATATGGGGGTAGCTTAGGGGTGGCAACATGGTGGATGGGATAAAAGCACTTGCTTCTTTTTATCTAGCTTGTTTGTTTTTGGCCAGTGCCATGCTTCCTGTGGGGTCTTAGTTCCCCCACCAAGAAGTGAACCTGTGCCCCTGCATTGAAAGAGTGGAGTCTTAGCCACTGGACTGCTGAGGAAGTCCCTTAGCTTGTTTGGTTTTGAGTGGATCAGGTGACCACTGTCTCCACTCCCTTATTAAATCCTTTATTTCCTCCTGCCTAGGATTCTGACTTCCACCTTCCTTTCCTCCCGTTCTTCAGCATAATCTTCCTCAGCAAGATTTTCTTCAGCGTATTCTTCAGTGACTCCCTAATGCTGGTGAGGGCGACCTGCCATAGGCTGACACCCAGAATTCAGCCTCACGTACTCTTCAGAGGTTAGTTGCTCATATTTCTGTACAACTGCAGCACCAGAAAGGCTTGCTTTTGAAATCCAACCTCTGTGCTTTGCTGGTGATATTTTCCCTGTATGTTATGCTTTTACATCTTATTTAAATCTTACTGTTCTTCAGAGCTTGACTTGAATATACCTTCTCCAAGAAGTTTTCTTTGATCATTCAGTTCCGTTCAGTTCAGTTCAGTCGCTCAGTCGTGTCCAACTCTTTGTGACCCCATGAATCACAGCACGCCAGGCCTCCCTGTTCATCACCAACTCCCGGAGTTCACTCAAACTCATGTCCATTGAGTCGGTGATGCCATCCAGCCATCTCATTCTCTGTCGTCCCCTTCTCCTCCTGCCCCCAATCCTTCCCAGCATCAGAGTCTTTTCCAGTGAGACAACTCATCGCATGAGGTGGCCAAAGTATTGGAGTTTCAGCTTTGATCATTAGGTATCATTATACTGTATTTCATCTGATCTAAGCCATCATCAGATAAAAGACACACCACTGTTTCCTTTACCGCTAAGATAGAAAAACAACTGTCGATTAATCTAGGATACACTGCTTTCTAGAATTTTTTTTAACTGAAAAAGCTCTTTATTCAACTTAATTAATTGAACATGGACTTAATTAAACTGTTGTTGTTCAGTCACTCAGTCATGTCCGACTCTTTGCTACCCTATGGACTGCAGCCCGCCAGGCTTCCCTGTCCATCACCAACTCTCTGAGCTTGTTGAAACTGATGTCCATCAAGTCGGTGATGCCAATCAACCATCTCGTCCTTTGTGGTCCCTTTCTACTCCTGCCTTCAATCTTTCCCAGCATCAGGGTCTTTTCCAATGAGTTAGCTCTTCACATCAGGTAGCCAGAATATTGAAGCCTCAGCTTCAACATGAGTCCTTCCAATGAATATTCACAGTTGATTTCCTTTAGGATTGACTGGTTTGATTAAGCCTAGATTTAGAAAAATCATATGTCACTCTTGTGCTTCCATACAAATATGAATGTAATGAATGGGTTAAGAAATTTCCAAAGCTTCTTCCCATCGAGGGTCTGACTCTCCTGGGGTTTTCTTTCCATCTCCTGTCGTGTATTCTGTGAGTTGTGATGCTGCTGTTTTCTTGATCTTCCCAGAAGGTGTCAGTGAAGATTTTCAGAAAACAACCAGGACACACATTCCTGCTCAGATGGATTTTCAGTAATTTGTTGACTGAGATATCGAGGTGCTCCAGTGGCCTCATCCTGACACCTGGAGTGACAACTGAGTCTGCACAAACTCTGTCCATGATTTCTGTCAACCAACAGTTAAAAGTGAATAGCAGATGTGCCCAATTTCAATATGGTAAAAAGTGCAAAAAACGTGCTACTCAGAAGGGATTGAAATATGGTACTTTCTCATCCCACTTACCATTTTTTATGCTGCCCCCTTATATCATTGTTTACAAGGCCATTAAACTGATGAATGTATTTAATTCTGCTGGGTCTCACTGAGACATTTAGAAGCAGAAGTCTGTGAAAAATGTGTAGATGGTAACCATTAAAACCTGGATCTATTCTTTCTCTTGGGATATATTGGGAAATCAAGAGCAAAATTTTGAAGCAGCTCTACACTGAAATTTATGTGTTGGGTTAAATTCCTTGGGAATTCATCCCTATACTGGTATTGTCACTAATTGTAGTCATAACTTTTTTGCAAATAAAAAATATTATCATATTTTTCATGTATTAGATACCTGTGAGGATCCAGGTGGAGAAGGCAATGGCACCCTACTCCAGTACTCTTGCCTGGAAAATCCCATGGACAGAGGAGCCTGGTAGGCTACAGTCCATGGGGTCACTAAGAGTCGAACACGACTGAGCGACTTCCCTTTCACTTTTCACTCTCATGCATTGGAGAAGGAAATGGCAACCCACTCCAGTGTTCTTGCCTGGAGAACCCCAGGGACGGGGGAGCCTGGTGGGTTGCTGTCTATGGGGTCGCACAGAGTCGGACACTACTGATGCGACTTAGCAGCATCAGCGGAGGATCCAGGAATTTTACATAATCACAAGTCTGTTAGGCAGATGGGTTTATTTCTAATGCATAATTTAGAAAACAAAAGCTCTGATGTCATATAGCTGAAAGAGAGCAATGCTGGGATTTAAACCCAGGTGTGTCTGACCCAGTTGGCACTAGTGGAAAAGAACCCACCTACCAATACAGGAGATGTAAGAGACGTGGGTTTGATCCCTGGGTCAGGAAGATCCCTAGAGAAGGAAATGGGAACCAACTCCAGTATTCTTGCCTGGAGATTCTCATGGACAGAATCCCATCAACAGGCAGCAGTCCATAGGGTCGTGTAAAGTCAGACATGACTGAAGCAACTTAACATGCTCACAACATGCATATGTCTGACCCCAGAACTTGCGCTGTGTTACTCTACCAAAGTAGGTTGTACATACAGGGCTGCAAGGCTCAGAGTAGGTAATTCTTCATGATATAGCAATGAGTTCAGGAAGTTTCACACTTTGGAATATAAGTACAAATGGCAGTAATTTAGAACACAGATCCAAGTGAAGCTTGCATCAAGATTTCCTTTTTTATGGCACTTTCCACAATTTGTGTAATCATATTTTATTTATAATTATGTTATTTACTTCATATCTTCCCCCAGTGAAGGCGGCATGTTGGCTGTTCGTTGGTTCTGAGATCTACATGTTTTACATTTTAATGTCTATGAATTCAGAATGCAGCTTAAAATTGAGGTTGTTTTTAAGTGTAATTGGCAGTGTTTTATTTTTCTCTTTGGAAGTCCTCTAAAATAATTATGCATTTTACAATGAACATTTTTTAGTGTTTGATTAAGTGTGATTTTTAAAATTAAATTATTTATTTGGCTATTTTGGGTCTTAGTCTTACATAATCACTGGCCCATGAGACCTTTGTTGCACCACATGGGATCTTTTGTTGTGGCGCACGGGCTCTGGAGCATGTGGGTTCAGTAGTTGTGGCATTGGGGCTTAGTTCCTCTGCAGCATGCAAGATCTTAGTTCCCTGACCAGGGATCGAACCTGTCTCCCTGAATTGCAAGGCTGATTCTTAACCACTGGACCGCCAGGGAAGGCCCGAGCATGTGTTTTAACTAGCTGCGCTATGCTTAATACATAGTACAGTGCCTGGTCCTATAAAAAGTACTCACATTTGCTGAATGAAGAGTGAGTGAATGAGAGTGAAACTTTAAACCTTGTCTGAAGGTACTTGGATTTCTGGATGAAGTCTCCTGCCTATAGGAAGTTCATTGTCCACTCTTGTCTTCTCGTTATGTCTGACTTAAGATTTGTGAAATGGCCAATATGCTCAGCTTGGAACAGTCCATCGTCCATAAAGACAGGGCTGGAGGACTCCGCAGCTTAAAAGTTCCTGTAGGAGGAGGGGGGCAAGAGGAGAAGGGGGTGGCAGAGGATTAGGTGGTTGGACAGCAGCACTAACTTGGTGGACACGAATCTGGGCAAATTCTAGAAGCGAGTGGAGGACCGAGGAGCCTGTGGGGTAGCAAAGAGCTGGATGTGACTGGAAAGCGGAAACAACAAGGAGCTGTCTCGTTTGCTGAAGCCGTCACCTGGGAGAAGGTTCTCACAGGAAAACTCACCTGAGTCTCCCTCTGGGTGGCATTTGATACCCTTTTCCAATGACCAGAAACCGACTCTATTGTCGGCTGGCAATTAAGGGGCAAGGGGTCAGAGGCAGGCTTGTGCTTTGATTGGTTTGTAATGTAGTAGTGGTTTAGTTGCTAAATTGTGCTGAGTGCCAAAGAATTGATGCTTTTGAACTGTGGTGTTGGAGAAGACTCTTGAGAGTCCCTTGGACTGCAAGGAGATCCAACCAGTCCACCCTAAAGGAGATCAGTCCTGAATATTCATTGGAAGGACTGATGCTGAAGCTGAAACTCCAGTACTTTGGCCACCTGATGCGAAGAAATGACTCATTTGAAAAGACCCTGGTGCTGGGAATGATTGAATGTGGGAGGTGAAGGAGACGACAGAGGATGAGATGGTTGGATGGCATCACTACCTCAATGGATGTGTAGTTTGAGTGAGCTCTAGGAGTACGTGATGGACAGGGAAGCCTGGCGTGCTGCAGTCCATGGGGTCGCAAAGAGCGACATGACTCTTTGGTCGGACATGACTAAGCGAGTGGACTGAACTTGAGACCTCATGGACTGCAGCCCACCAGGCTCCTCTGTCCATGGGATTTCCCAGGCAAAAATACTGAAGTGAGTTGCCAGTTTATTCTGCAGGGATTCCTCTTGACCCAGGGATCAAACCCTGGTCTCTTGCATTGCAGGCGGATTCTTTACCTACTGAGCTACCAGGAAAGCCCCTTATTTGTGCTGCTTGATGAAAATTCTCAGTGAGCCTCCTTCACTCAAGGGGATTCCTTAAGACACCTACTGTCTTTGCTGAAATTCAGCCCCAGAGGTTGAAAAACTTTGCAGTTTACTGCGGAGCCTCGAGAGAGCCATGGTGACGCCTGCCAAACCCAGGATTAATGCCATCAGCCATCTGTGGAAATCTTCCCAGAAAGTAACTCTTCCCAAGAGAGACTGTTGTATTAATAAATGAGCTGCTGATGAAATGACGGTGGTGCCTAAAATACCATTAGGGAAGCTGTGATTTCAATGTAACTAATGAAAGATAAATGGTGACATAGTGAATTGTCACCTCTGTCCTGAGGTCATGTGTTGACAGAGGATCCTTGGGACTGATACTTAGATGCTGAGCAAGGAGGATGAGAAAATATTGCGATTTGCTGGTGACCTTTCAACCTGGCACAGAGGAAAATGAGGGCTAGTCTAGATACTGTCTTCATTCCTGCTTAGAACAAAAAACAGCTGCTTGCCTATACCCAGAGGTTGACTACAAAACTATCCTGTAAACTGACTCTAACTTCCTGTGTTTTGTGTGTATGTGTTTCTTTTAGAAAACATTTATTTATCGATTTGGCAGTAGGCAGGATCTTCAGTCTTTGTTGCAACATGCCAATTCTTAGTTGAGGCATACAGGATCTAGTTCCCTGACCAGAGATGGAACCCCAGTACTCTGCACTGGGAGGTGGAGTCTTAGCCACTGGACCACCAGGGAAGTCTCTAGTGCTTTGTTTACCAGACAGTATTTAGGTCTAAGTGCTGTCTCTCTGTTAACTCTCACTATGGAATGAAATCAGTGCTCGGTCGCTCAGTCGTGTCAAACTCTTTGCAGCCCCACGGACTGTAGCCTGCCAGGCTCCTCTGTCCATAGAATTTTCCCAGCAAGAATACTGGAGTGGGTTGCCATTTTCTTCTCCAGGGGATTTTCCCGACATAGGGATCAAACCCATGTCTTTTTCATCTCCTGCATTGCAGGCGAATTCTTTACCACTGTGCTACCTGGGAAGCTATGTATAGAGGCCCCTCTCTAATGTCTATTGAAGTGAATCTCTCAAGTTCAGGTACCAAATTGACATCCAGATTAGCAGTAGGTTTCAATACCAAATTAGTATCCTGGCTTTCAAATGGGTCTCGTGTGAGATTAATTAGCAGGGTCTTGGTGGGATGGGTCCCCTGGTTCCCAATTTATCCTTGGATGACCTGATTGGATTTGAGTTCCCGAAACTTGAACTTTCAAGGACTAAAACCTGGATTCAACATGTCCAACCTTAAATGTCCTGCCATTTATTCATCTTGAATGAGAGAAATCACACCTACTAGACTTCTCAGATCACATTGGCTGTGATTCCCCATCATGTCTGTACAGCAAGGATGATCAAGATCTTTAGTCACAGAGAATAAATACCCTTGGTTTATTTGTAAGTACAGCTCTGTGAGCGCAAGTAATTTATGGACATCATTTGCTATTTGCATATGAAGTAAGCTTGTTTTTTATGGGAAGAAAATGGCTCCGTTGAGTTACAGTTAGCCTACCTGACAGTCACAATTAGTCACAAGCCTGGCAGTTAATCGAGCACACAAAAGTTGTTTAGACAAAGATGGACTGAATGTCTTGTGCAACTGATTCAGAGCTGTGGCTTCTCTGTTTTCTGTTTTGATACGGTTTAAAGTTACTCACTGTTCAAAGAAATGATTCAAATATCTCTGTTGACTTCAAGCTTACTGCTGGGCAGTGTCTAGAATTAAACGAACATCAGAGGTTGTTTCGCAACCCAGCGTTCAAATGTGTTGATAGGTTGATAAGTATGAATGGGAGACACGGTTCAACTGTATAGCGTGTAAACAGTATTGCCCTAACAACACAGGGCTTTGGAAGAGAGGAGAGGCCAAGGTGGAGAGCCCCACCTTGAATTCAAGTGTAGGTTTAAATTTTTATTCCATGTTTATGGTGCCTAATACATGCAAATTGGACATGAAAACATGTTGAACTTCTGATCCTCCAAAAGACTTTTCATCTGAAAGCCTGTTGGATGATGAGCTGGTCTCCCAGGAGCTAGAAGATCATTCTGGAAGAGTCTATAAGCTGAACAGATTGCTGGGATGTTTAGGATCGGCAGGCGACAGCTCTGGAAGCAGAGTGTCACCCGCGTTTTAATGGTAAGGAGCTGCTGTCTGTGAGCTTGCACGTGTCTTAGAACATCATCTCTATCACCTGTGTGCAAAAATTCCTAAAAAAGTTCAAAATCGCTTTCTGATGAATCTGTGAGAAACATGTTTATCTACTAATTTTTGGGTAGTGCATAAGGCTATATGTTACTTCAAATTTAAAATTAAAAAGGAGTTTCATCTTTAGGCTTTTCTGCACCTTGCCACCTAAACTGTGGCTTCTTGTAGAAATACAGTCTCCATCTTTTGGGATGATGCTTGTTGTTTTGTCGATAAGTCAGACTCTTTGCAACCCCATGGACTGCAGCACATTCAGCATTCAAGCCAGGCTCCTCTGTCCTTCACTCTCTCCTGGACTTTGCCTAGACTCATGTCCATTGAGTCGGTGATGCCATCCAAGCATCTCATCCTCTGTTGTCCCCTTCTTTTCCTGCCCTCAGTCTTTCCCAGCATCAGGGTCTTTTCCATTGAGTCACCTCTTCGCATCGGGTGGCCAAAGTATTGGAGCTTCAGCTTCAGCATCAGTCCTTCCAATGGATATTCAGGGTTAAATTCCTTTAGGATTGATTGGTTTGATCTTCTTGCTGTCCAAGGGACTCTCAAGCTGCTTGCCTGATGGAAAAAAACCCACTCAGGGTGCCTTGGTGACTGCATTCACCTAGACCCATAAGCTTTTGTTGGTGATGAGAATTTATTAAGGCAGATTCTACAGGCTTCTTTAAAATGACACCCCACCACTTACCCTGTCCCCTATCACCTTCTATGGGCCCGGAAATGTGGTCACAGACCGTGAGCTACAAGGATGAAGAATGAACGCCCCTGAGCCTAGGACTCAACTCAGCAGCTTTGGATTAGGCAGATGCATAAAGAGGTGTTTGGAGCCTCTTCCACTGATGATTAATGTCAGAAGCAAACCGAGGTTTCTCCAGAACTCTGTTGTCAACATTGGCCCATGCTTCCTCAGGGCTTGATTGCTGTATCTTTTATGCACCCCTAGCACGCTGGATGATTCTGGCCAGCCTTGTAGCTCTGCTCTTCCACTGCAAAACACAGAAACGTTGTCTCTGATTTTCCTAAACTCTCTGCCACCAGCCATCTTCTTTCCCTTAGCCCCACCATTCTGAGGCATCTCTCCCAAGAACAACATCTTTCAGTCAAGCCCTTGAACTTGTTTGCCTGCAAACACTTATTATTTAAGACCAAGTACGAGTGCCACCTTCTCTGAGAAGCCTCCCTGACACTTTAGGAGGAGGTGGGGGCTCCCTTCCCTGGGTCCTCTCGGCACTTTGATGCTCCAGCTCTCATCGCATCTCTGCGGGGAGATGGCATTTGTCTACTGTGAGTTCCTGGATGACTAGATGGTGCTTCCTCCATCTCTAATAGCCTTCCCTTAACATAGAACCTGGTACTTGTTCAGTTGCTAAGTCATGTCTGACTCTTTGTGACCCCATGGACTGCAGCTTGCCAGACTCAGAACCCAGTACTAATACACCTTAGTTTATGCTTTCTCAATAAATTGAATTAAATGTTTCACGTCTGAATATTTTCCCTATTCTTCACTTTTCTGTGCTTCACTACCAAATCACAAAAATTAAAATTAATGACAAAATCCTGAGTATAATGAATGAATTGGATTCTTTCTTGGCACTAGTTACCTGTTAGGAGTCTCTTAAGATTTTTGGAAGTTTCTATACATTTGGGATGCTGGTTCCGTTTACCCCCCTGACATATGATAGTAACAGAATTACCTTAATAATGTTGCTGTGTATTATGTAAGTAATTACACATTTTCTGTTTAGTGCACTGATTTGATGGTTTATTAAGTTATACCTTTGTCACCTAAAATAATCAATGACAAAGATTCCCAAACTGCTTAAGATACAAAATTTAGCCCCTATATTTAAACTTAGTCCTCAGGTATTACTGTAGTGATGCTATATTGTCATTAGGTTATTGTAATATAATAATTGACTCTCTTCAGAATACACCTGCAAATAGCCAAATAAACCATCAGCTTTCTGGGTTTAGAAAAGTCAAACCATATATCCTTTTTGTTGTATAATAAACACAAATGCTTTTCAATGAAAAAACTTGAAGTAATTCTCTATATATTGCCTCAGGCATCAGATATGAGGCCTGCCCGCCCCTCCCCCCACCGCTTTTTTGGGCTTTTCTCAAAGATGAAGAATGCTTAGTACCTACTTTCAAGTGTATCATGGACAAGAATCCCAGACTCAACAGATTTTGTTTTTCTTTCTTTCCCTAAAATTAAACTGGGATTTGTCGACTTTTAGAAAAAAACACTTGAAAGATTTATGAGAGTCCTCTTGGCTTAAATTCACCTAATTGCACACCTCGTTTTGAAATGGGGGCAAGTTTTCTGTCTGCTGCTGAAATATCTATCATTTGTGTTTTCCACTTATGTCCTGATGCTGGGGATTGCTGTTGCTCACTGACTTTCCTGGGATTGCTAGGTTTCTCTAAACAGTGATTCTCGAGGGGGTGGGAGGTAGAGACTGGTTGGGGAGGTTGGGTACCTCCTTCCCCTGCTGAGAAACTCCCCTGGAGGGGCCGTTGTTCCTCAGGGAGTACACAGTAAAAGCCAAGCCAAGAAAGGAACCTTTGCTCTCAGATACCTTTTGAAAGCTGAAAAGATGTCAGCGTTGTTATTCTTTGGCAAAATAGCCAAGCTGGTTTCAGTGTTCTCTTAATCAGGCCCAGACGTGTTTGGTCCTGTGAGCACATTTCACATGCACAGATCAAAACAGTTTCCTTGGAACTTGGGGAGGTGAATGGCTCTAGGTCACAGCGGTCCCCAACCTTTTTGGCACCCGGGACAGATTTCGTAGAAGAGTTTTTCCATGGCCTGGGGTAGGGGGAATGGTTTGGGGATGACTCAAAGCTCATTACATTTATTGTGCACCTTATTTCTATTTTTATTATATCAGCTCCACCTTCGATCATCAGACATTAGATCCTGGAGGTTGGGGACCCTTGTTCTAGGATGTGGCTGTGGGGAGCTGGCGGGTGCTGCTTGTGAATGCTTAGGTGGAGGCTCCCAAACCTGAAGGAGTCACAGCACGACGTGGCTGTGTAGTTGCTACACCATCTCTAGACCCTGGGAGAATGTGACTCGAGGTGCAGAATCCACCCATTCCATGAGTGTTGGTTGACCACCTACTTTGTGCCTGCTGCTGGGTTCCAGAGTATGGTGGGAAGAACTCTTCTGGGCCTTGTGGAGTTGAGCTGAGACCCGTCCTTCCTATCAATTCTTGCACGACTCAAATACTGAGAGAAAGGAAAGATCTAGAGTTATAGGGATCCCAGCTTTATGCACTTGGACTTTCCTAAGTGCCTAACTCAAGTGAAAACCTCATGGAGTTCATCAATTATGATCAAGTCATCAAATGCTTTCCTTTGAGACAGTGTTCTCAGGCCAGGCCACCACTGTAATCATGAGGGGAGCTTTTGAGAAACACCCCTCTGCACAAGAGGGGTCAGAGTTTCTGGGGAGACAAAGGAATCAGCATTTTAAAGCTTCCAGGTGATTCTGATGAGCATCAGCTCTGAGCATTCTGGTTCATTGTGATGAATAAGGGAGGTTTTGGGATTTCAGCCCTATGCCATAGACAGTGGAGCTTCCCTGGTGGCTCAGTTGGTAAAGAATCCACCTGCAATGCAAGAGACCCAGGTTTGATCCCTGGGTCCCGAAGATTCCCCTGGAGAAGGAAATGGCAACGCACTCCAGTATTCTTCCCTGGGAAATCCCACGGCCATGGATAATGTGAATGATGACATTATAGAGTGAAAACCACTTGAATTATATGGCCTCTGTTGCCCAAGGGGACTCGGAATTGTACAAGAGTGGTATTCCTGATTTTGAACTAAAACCTCTATAGGATTGGAGGAAGAAAGAATATATGGGCATGTGAAGGCTAAGTCTTTTAAAAAATTTTTGAAAATGTTTTATTTTGTATTAGGGTATAGCCAATCAATGAACAATGTTGTGATAGTTTCAGGTGGACATCAAAGGGACTCAGCTATATATATATATATGTACATGTATCCATTCTCTCCCAAACTCCCCTCCTATTCAGGCTGCCATATAACATTGAGCGGAGTTCCCTTTGCTATACAGTAGGTACTTATTGATTACCCATTTTAAATGTAGGTGTGGGTACATGTCCATCCCATAAAGTCTCACTAAGTCTTGGTCAGGTGCTGACATTTGGGGTGTAGAAAATGGACTCTAAGTTCAGTTCAGTTCAGTCGCTCAGTCATGTCTGACTCTTTGCGAGTCCATGGACTTCAGCACGCCAGGCCTCCCTGTCCATCACCAACTCTCGGAGTTTACTCAAACTCATGTCCACTGAGTTGGTGTTAGAGTTTGGATTATGGAATGCTGGGGGGAGAGGAGGTAGGTTGGTGATGGGGACACGCCTCTCAGCAGACTTTGGGTTGGCTTGGGTGGAAAATCCACATAGAGTGACAGGTAAGGAGGGGTCTTCTATATGTTTGGAAAGAATGCCGGGTAAGGGAGTTGGTAAATGGGGAGATTTAGGGGCCCTGAAAACTCCAGCAACAATAGACAAGATTCCAGAACTTACTCTCAGGTGGAAAGAAAATTAATGGGATCTTCTCTGTTGAAGTGCTAGCTAGCTCTTTGCGATGGAGGGGGAGTGCAACTCTTGTTAAATAAAGGAGGGCTTCCCTGGAGCACCTGCTGGGAGTGGATTAGTCAGCGTGGAGTGTCTCTCTCTCCCAGGAACCACTCTGCTCAAGTGCTCTTAAGGTGGGAAGGAGGTGTAGCACTTCCTCTGCAGCTGTGGCCCTTCACCTGGAGAAGTGACATAAAAGGGGAGAAGGGAAGTTAAGATGCCAGAAACGCAGTGGGGAGTGGAGTCTTGCTCCCTAGAGGTTCTTCCAGCCAATTAATCTTCCAGCAGGTTCGGATGGTCCAGGAGGCATCGTCACAGAGCAGCCTCTCCCAGCGAGAAAGGCAGGCCCTGTGGGTTACAGTGAAAATGCTGGAAGACAGAAAAGGGAGGCTTTTCTTTGTTGGAAGACATGGAAATTGGGTTAACTTGGAGAGGGCCCTTTCATTTGTAGAAAGGAGAAGCAGAACTGCTTCTATTTCTGTAATTCAGCGTGTTTGAATGGGATGTAGACTAAGTGAGGTTAGTTATAGTGGCTGTGAGTTCAGGGGGAGCCATAATCCATACTAATGATGGAGTTCCGTGCAGTGGTTTCTTCTGAAGTCATAACAACATGCGAGACCCAGGAGCTTATTGACTGAATTCTGCACCTGCCATGGACTCACATGGAGCTAGAATAATTTGCACCAGCCCTTAATTACTTGAGAGTGACTTGTGAATGATAAACTTGGTTAATCATCCCCTGATTAGATAGCAATTGAGGCTCTGCTAAGTGCTAGGCGCTGTTCTGGGTACTGGAGATGGTGTGGAAATCAAAATAGAAAACGTCCCTCCCTGTGGAGCTGCTCTTCTTGTAGGAATGATGAGATTCAGGTAATGTTTATTTTATTTTACCCTTTAGGAGATAGGAAGGATCAGCTTAAATACATGGCACACAAATGAATGAAACCAGCTTGGGCCATTTGGATCTCTCCCTTCAAAAAAGAAAAATAAATACTTATTTTTACCAGTAACTGGGCATTTTATTTTTTAAATTGGAGTATAATTGCTTTACAATGCTGTGCTAATTTCTACTGTACAACGAAGTGAATCAGCTATTGTTGTTATTGTTCAGTTGCTAAGTCATGTCTGACTCATTGCGACCCCTTGAACTACAGCACGCCAGGCTTCCCTGTCCTTCACTGTCTCTTGGAATTTGCTCAAATTTATGTCCATTGAGTTGATGTTGCTATCTAACCATCTTGTCTTCTACCCCCTTCTCCTTTTGCCTTCAGTCTTCCCCAGCATTGGTGTCTTTTCCAATAAGTTGGCTCTTTACATCAGGTGGCAAAAGGATTGGCGCTTCAGCTTCAGCATCAGTCCTTCCAATGAATATTCAGGGTTAATTTCCTTTAGGATTGATTGGTTTGATCTCCTTGCTGTCCAAGGGACTCTCAAGCTGCTTGCCTGATGAAAAAAAATCACCAGGGAAGTCCCTGTGTTAATTTTTGAATCAGTGAGAAGTAATGCAAATGTTAAGAGACGGAATGGAACTTAGCTGTCACATAGTCCTACACTTCGATTTTGGAGTTGGAAGGGTTAAAAGACAGATGCAAGGTCTTACAATTAAGGGCCACCCTGGGGATGGAGCCCAAACTGGCCCCAGTGCTCCTCTGTGTACTTGACATTGCTCGACCTTGAGATCAGCACTTGTTTCTTGGGAGGGAGTACAATACTCCCTCTTTCATTTCAAAATGGTAGTAACATTCTTTGTCACAAGTTACAGAAATATTACAGAAATATTTTATTTTTTATTCTGAAAACCTTAGCTTGCTTATCATTAAAAATTTTTTTTATTGGAGTGTAGTTGATTTACAATGTTGTGTTAGTTATTTTTTTCCATACAGCAAAGTGACTCTGTTATACGTATACACATATCTAGTCTTTTAAAAATTCTCTTCCCACATAGGTCGTTGCAGAGTACTGAGTAGAGTTCCCTGTGCTGTACAGTAAGTCCTCCTTAGTTTTGTTTTAATATACAGCTGTGTGTACATGTCAACCCCAGATCTCCCAATTTATCCCCCTAGGACAATAAGATTGTTCTGTCCATCTGTGACTCCATTTCTGCTTTGCGAGTAAGTTGATTTGCATCATCTTTTTAGATTCCACATATAAGTGATGTCATCATATTTGTCTTTCTCTGTCTGACATTGCCCTCACAGTGACAGTCTCTAGGTCTATCCATGCTGTTGCAAATGGCATTACTTCATTCTTTTCATAGCTGAGTAATATTCCATTGTATATATGTACTACCTCTTCTTTATCCATTCATCTGTTGATGAACATATAGCTTGCTTTCAGGTCTTGGCCATTGCAAAACCGCAGTGCCATGAACAAACTGCTTGTGTCATTGTGAGTTTGAGCTTTTTCCAGATATATGCCCAGGAATGGGATTGCTGGATCAAACGGTAACTCTGTTTTTAGTTTTTTAAGAGACCTCCATACTGTTCGCTATAGTGGTTGTATCAATTTACATTCCCACCAGAAGTATCGGAGAGCTCCCTTTTCTCCACATCCTCTCTAGCATTTATTGTTTATAGATCTTTTGATGATGGCCATTCGAATTGGTGTGAGGTGATACTTCATTGTAGTTTTGCTTTTGCCGAAATATTTTAAATATTGCTCTAGATTTCCTTGAACATTTAATTGGTTTCTGAACACATCCTCCTCACCTCTATCAGTTGGAGCTTGCTCATGCAAAGAAAACAATTTTAATGTGATCCTTTAAAAAAAAATGCCATAGTTCACCTTTCGCCTTTGTCATCCTGTTTCTAAGACATTCCAGAGGCCAACAGGACAAACCACCTCCAACTAATCATCTGATTGCTTGCTCCTGCAGTTCCTTGGCAGCCAGAAAGCTGCAGGTTCAAGTTTAGGGACTGACAACATGCTGATCCAATCACCAAATATTTATTTGACACTGTTGACTTTCTGTGGTAGTAAAAAAAAAATCCCTCATTGTACCAGGACACCTTAGTATAAGGCAGTGAAACTTGAGATTGTTAAACACTGTGTGCTTTCATCTACATGGCACTAGGGTTTATTTCACATTACTTGTCATTAGGAGATAGGCTAGTTATCTAAGAACATATTCAATGCTTAACATGCTTTTAAATATAGCACTGAAAACATTTACTTTAACAACACATTGATAATTTGGTTTTATATATAAAAGTTTTTCCTATGATATTTAAGTAAAAATAAAATAACTAGTGTTCTGCTTTAGAGGCTAATCTCTCCTTTCCTCCACTAGAATATGTTCTTTATTTTTTTCATTGGAATCTTGTACAATCAGGTCATAGAATAATGTGTTGCCGTGGCAGAATCCTATAGAAATATCTATATTCTTTGGAAGACTTCAGTTGGTTTACATCCTGACTTTACTGGCTTTTTAGTTTTTAAAAATGTTTTTGGCTGCCCAGCATTTGCCATCTAGTTGATTTGTTGCTGTGTCCCTGGCTCACCTGATTGCCCACTGTGCCTTCACTCTGCTGGAGACATTTAGTATAAACCCAGAAAGATCACTTTGAAAAAAGTCTTTTATTCCTCTCTGCCTCGAATGTGGAAAACAGTCAGAGAACAGACATTTTCCTGGTTTTAGACATAGTTGGAAAGAAATTTAAATTTACTTCTATAAGTTTATGGACTGTGCATTTTGGGTTAAGACCAGTGTCAGTTCTTTTCTTTAGGGAAATGGCAAAAAGATAGGTAGATTGTATTTTGGAACCTTAACCTTGCCCTGCACCCTCACCCCGACTCCCACCTAATTTGTCGCTCAAGCAGTTCAGTTGACTGAACAGTTTCGGACAAATGAATATAAATATCATGTCTAGTGATAGTCTTTTAATAACCCTGAAATTCCCAACTTTTTCCTCTTAACTTTTTATTACTTCTATTGTATATTAAAAAATTCTCCTTTGACTCTAAATTTTCCTTTTTCTACTAGTAACCACATCTCTTTCCTTTATAGTCACGTTTCTGGAAAGAGTAGTTTATATTTAGTACTTTTATGTTTCTCTTTTCCCAATCATTCTTTTCTGTGGTTCTGCATCCATTTGTTTTCTGTCCAACTAATGAAATTATTCTAAAAGAATTACTTTGTTGCCTCATGCTGCATAACAAATCATGCCAGAATTAATGGCTTAACTATCTGATATCAATGATCTATTCTCTCTTAATTAGCTATCTGTTGTCTCTCTTGAGTCTGTGGGATGCTGGGCTCAGCTGGGTGATTCTTCTGTATCCCATGTTATTGGCTAGGTTGCAGTCATCTGTAGGCTTGACTAGATTGGCATGTCCAAGATAGTTTGCAAATTGGTGCTCAAGTGTCAGAACAGTGGTCCACACCTTTTTTGGCACCAGGGACCGATTTTGTGGAAGACGATTTATCCACAGACAGGAGTGGGGGGATGGTTTCAGGATGATTCAAGTGCATTACATTTATTGTGCACTTTGAAAGTGAAGTGTTAGTCTCTCAGTCGTGTCCGACTCTTTGCAACCCCGTGGACTGTAGCCCTCCAGGCTCCTCTGTCCATGGGGCTTCCCAGGCAAGAATTCTGGAGTGGGCTGCCATTTCATTCTCCAGGGTATCTTCCCGACCCAGGGATCAAACCCAGATCTCTTGCATTGCAGGCAGATTATTTACCACCTGAGCCAACCAGGGAAGCCCTATTATTTCTACTCTAATGCTGCTGCTGATCTGACAGCAGGTACTGGCCTGCAGCCCAGAGGTTGGGGACCCCTGAACTAGGAGATCTGTTGAGTTGTTGACCAGAATGCCTTGTTTTTTTTCCCCATTTGGTCTCCCCATGTGATTTGGACATTTCATAGCATGGTAACTGGGTTCTGAGGGAGTATTCACAAATGCAAAGGCAGAAGGCATACTTTTTGGGTGAAAATTGGTCACAGGTCCAGCCAGATTCAAAAGGAGGGGATAGAGAGACCACCTCTTGATCGGTTAGTGGCACAATCACATTGCAGAAGAGCTATGGGATGCTGAAGTCATCTTGTAAATGCAATTGCAAGGAAGATCTGCCCCATAATGTCTGTTATGCTCTACTGAAAACTGGTGTCTGTCTCTGCAGTGCGAATTCCCCTTGGGCTCCAGATGCATTTTCCCAGGGGTGGGTCTGTCCCAGGCTCTGCAAATGTGTTTGCAGCCTCTGCAAACACATCCACCTGTCTGGCCTTCCTGTCTCCAGACTTGCATCACTTCAGTCCACTTTTTACACTGCTGTCACAATGACGGATGTTTTGATGCAGCATGGACAGCTCAACATCTCTCTTGGTTTGAAACTCATCAGTGATTCTCCATGGACCTAAGATAATGTTTATACTTTCTTCCATGGCTCAGAAGATATTTTATGATTTGACTTCTCTCTCATTTCCTATTATGTTTTTCTAGTTCAAGTTCAGCCAGCCTGGCTGCCTTGTGCTTTCCAGATTTGCTATGCTTTCTTATGCCTGTTGGCCTTTGAATCTGCAGAAATGTCTCTGTCCCAGGTAGTGTGGTCAAGTCTCCTTCAACTCTAGGCTTAAGTCTACTCTTCCTGAAACTCTTCCTATACCTTCCACGCCTCCTCAGCCCTGGGCTAGAGGGGGATTCTCCATTTGGTTCCTTCTCTGAAGACCCATGAATGCCCCTGCATAAATCTCATGCCCCTGTATCAACCATAATGCCAGCCTGCCCTTTTTACATTTTCTGCTCATATTCTGCAAACCAGGCTGTTAGTTTTTTGAGGTCACTGGGTAGTGTTTGCCTCTGTAGTGGTCATACATATTTGGGGTTTAACAACTTTTAAAAACAAGAAGGATTCAGAACTACTGGATAGCATTAAAGATAATGCACTTACTTAAGATTAATTGGAAGGACTGATGCTAAAGCTGAAACTCCAATACTTTGGCCACCTCATGTGACGAGTTGACTCACTGGAAAGACTCTGATGCTGGGAAGGATTGGGGGCAGGAGGAGAAGGGGACGACAGAGAATGAGATGGCTGGATGGCGTCACCGCCTCGATGGACATGAGTTTGAGTGAACTCTGGGAGTTGGTGATGGACAGGGAGGCCTGGCGTGCTGTGGTTCATGGGGTCGCAAAGAGTCAGACATGACTGAGCGACTGAACTGGACTGAACCGACTGAAGATTAATTGGAAGTTGAATATTTATTGATGGTGAAATAGTTGAATAATTATACATATTATTAAATATTTTGTAGCTATTAAGCAAGTTAGAATAATCTGTATTAAACTAAAAAGAAGTCTATGATGTATTATTAAGGGAAAAGTGCATGAAAAACATTTGTAGTATAATATAAACAGAAATCTGTATATACATTTGTATATGTGTGTACGAACAGAGCACACATGGAAAGGTATGCTTCAAACTGCAACATTGGTGACAGTGAACTTGTTTATTATTGTAATTAACCATCAACAGGTAAAAAGTAAGCAATGCTATTCAGAAATTAATTTCAAGACCAGATATGAACTTTAGACAAGCAAGAAACATAGGGAATAGTGTAGAAGAATATGTATTACTTTAGTGGTCTAGGGAATGTTTAAAAAATAGTTTTTTAAAAAAATTTTGCTGTGTGTCTTATATATAAGGTCTTTTGAATGCTTGTATATGTATGAAATTAAGTCTGTAAAGTTTTAGAACAGAATGTTCAGTTCAGTTCAGTCGCTCAGTCGTGTCCGACTCTTAGTGACCCCATGAACCACAGCACGCCAGGCCTCCCTGTCCATCTACAACTCCCAGAGTTCACTCAAACTCATGTCCATTGAGTCGGTGATGCCATATAGCCATCTCATTCTCTGTCTTCCCCGTCTCCTCCTGCCCCCAATCGCTCCCAGCATCAGAGTCTTTTCCAGTGAGTCAACTCGTCCCATGAGGTGGCCAAAGTATTGGAGCTTCAGCTTTAGCATAAGTCTTTCCAATGAACACCCAGGATTGATCTCCTCTAGAATGGACTGGTTGGATCTCCTTGCAGTCCAAGGGACTCTCAAGAGTCTTCTCCAGCACCACATTTCAAAAGCATCAATTCTTCGGTGATCAGCCTTCCTCACAGTCCAACTCTCACATCCATACATGACCACGGGAAAAACCATAGCCTTGACTAGACGGACCTTGGTTGGCAAGGTAATGTCCTTGCTCTTTAATATGCTATCTAGGCTGGTCATAACTTTCCTTCCAAGGAGCAAGCGTCTTTTAATTTCATGGCTGCAATCAGCATCCGCAGTGATTTTGGAGCCCAAAAAAATAAAGTCTGACACTGTTTCCACTGTTTCCCCATCTATTTCCCAAGAAGTGATGGGACCAGATGCCCTGATCTTCGTTTTCTGAATATTGAGCTTCAAGCCAACCTTTTCACTCTCCTCTTTCACTTTCATCAAGAGGCCTTTGAGTTCCTCTTCACTTTCTGCCATAAGGGTGGTGTCATCTGCATATCTGAGGTTATTGATATTTCTCCCGGCAATCTTGATTCCAGCTTGTGCTTCTTCCAGCCCAGCGTTCCTCATGATGTACTCTGCATATAAATTAAATAAGCAGGGTGACAATATACAACCTTGACGTACTCCCTTTCCTATTTGGAACCAGTCTGTTGTTCCATGTCCAGTTCTAACTGTTGCTTCCTGACCTGCATACAGGTTTCTCAAGAGGCAGGTCAGGTGGTCTGGGATTCCCATCTCTTTCAGAATGTTCCACAGTTTATTGTGATCCACACAGTCAAAGGCCTTGGCATAGTCAATGAAGCAGAAATAGATGTTTTTCTGGAACTCTCTTGCTTTCTCCATGATCCAGCGGATGTTGGCAATTTGATCTCTGGTGCCTCTGCCTTTTCTAAAACCTGCTTGAACATCTGGAAGTTCACAATTCACATATTGCTGAAGCCTAGCTTGGAGAATTTTGAGCATGAATTTACTAGCGTGTGAAATGAGTACAATTGTGCGGTAGTTTGAGCATTCTTTGGCATTGCCTTTCTTTGGGATTGGAATGAAGACTGACCTCTTCCAGTCCTGTGGCCACTGCTGAGTTTTCCAAATTTGCTGGCATATGAGTGCAGCACTTTCACAGCATCATCTTTCAGGATTTGAAAGAGCTCAATTCGAATTCCATCACTTCCACTAGCTTTGTTCATCGTGATGCTCTCTAAGGCCCACTTGACTTCACATTCCAAGATGTCTGGTTCCAGGTGAGTGATCACGCCATCGTGATTATCTTCATCATGAAGATCTTTTTTGTACAGTTCTTCTGTGTATTCTTGCCACCTCTTCTTAATATCTTCTGCTTCTGTTAGGTCCATACCATTTCTGTCCTTTATTGAGCCCATCTTTGCATAAAATGTTCCCTTGATATCTCTAATTTTCTTGAAAAGATCTCTTGTTTTTCCTATTCTGTTGTTTTCCTCTATTTCTTTGCATTGATCACTGAGGAAGGCTTTCTTATCTCTCCTTGCTATTCTTTGGAACTCTGCATTCAGATGCTTATATCTTTCCTTTTCTCCTTTGCTTTTCGCTTCTCTTCTTTTCACAGCTATTTGTAAGGCCTCTTCAGACAGCCATTTCGCTTTTTTGCATTTCTTTTCCATGGGGATGGTCTTGGTCCCTGTCTCGTGTACAATGTCACGAACCTCCATCCAGAGTTCATCAGGCACTCTATCTATCAGATCTAGACCCTTAAATCTATTTCTTACTTCCACTGTGTAATCATAAGGGATTTGATTTAGGTCATATCTGAATGGTCTAGTGGTTTTCCCTACTTTCTTCAATTTAAGTCTGAATTTGGCAATAAGGAGTTCATGATCTGAGCCTCAGTCAGCTCCTGGTCTTGTTTTTGCTAACTGTATACAGCTTCTCCATCTTTGGTTGCAAAGAATATAATCAATCTGATTTCGGTGTTGACCATCTGGTGATGTCCATGTGTAGAGTCTTCTCTTGTGTTGTTGGAAGAGGGTGTTTGCTATGACCAGTGCATTCTCTTGGCAAAACTCTATTAGCCTTTGCCCTGCTTCATTCCGTGCTCCAAGGCCAAATTTGCCTGTTACTCCTGGTGTTTCTTGACTTCCTACTTTTGCATTCCAGTCCCCTATAATGAAAAGGACATCTTTTTTGGGTGTTAGTTCTAAAAGGTCTTGTAGGTCTTCATAGAACTGTTCAACTTCGGCTTCTTCAGTGTTACTGGTTGGGGCACAGACTTGGATTACTGTAATATTGAATGGTTTGCCTTGGAAACGAACAGAAATCATTCTGTCGTTTTTAAGATTGCATCCAAGTACTGCATTTCGTACTCTTTTGTTGACCATGATGGCTACTCCATTTCTTCTAAGGGGTTCCTGACCACAGTAGTAGATATAATGGTCATCTGAGTTAAATTCACCCATTCCAGTCCATTTTAGTTCACTGACTCCTAGAATGTCTATGTTCACTCTTGCCATCTCCTGTTTGACCACTTCCAATTTGCCTTGATTCATGGACCTAACATTCCAGGTTCCTATGCAATATTGCTGTTTACAGCATCGGACCTAGCTTCTAGCATCAGTCACATCCACAACTGGGTATTTGTTTTGCTTTGGCTCCATCCCTTCATTCTTTCTGGAGTTATTTCTCCACTGATCTCCAGTACCATACTGGGCAGCCACCGACCTAGAGAATTCCTCATTCACTATCCTATCATTTTGCCTTTTGATACTGTTCATGGGGTTCTCAAGGCAAGTATACTGAAGTGGTTTGCCATTCCCTTCTCCAGTGGACCACATTCTGTCAGACCTCTCCACCATGACCTGTCCATCTTGGGTGGCCCCACACGGCATGGCTTAGCTTCACTGAGTTAGACAGGACTGTGGTCCATATGATCAGATCAACTAGCTTTTTGTGATTATGATTTCAATGTGTCTGCCCTCTAATGCCCCCTCCCAATACCTACCCTCTTATTTGGGTTTCACTTACCTTGGACGTGGAGTGCCTCTTCACAGCTGCTCCAGCAAAGTGCAGCTGCTGTACCTTACCTTGGACGAGGGGTATCTCCTCAAGGCCGCACCTCCTGACCTTGAATGTGGAGCAGCTCCTCTCGGCCCTCCTGTGCCCATGCAGCCACCGCCTCTTGGACGTGGGACTGCACCTCTCGGCCACCGCCCTAACCTTGGTCGTGGGGTAGCTCCTCTTGGCCACGATTCTGCACTTGGTCGGTTGCGCCGGGGCCGGGCGTCTCCCGCGTCGGCGCCGCTGGGGCCGGGCGTCTCCCGCATCGGCGCTGCCGGGGCCAGAACAGAATGTTAGCAGTAATATCTGGTTGGCAGGTGACTTTTGCTTCTTCTTTTGGCTTATCTGTGTTACATAATTTCAAAACAATGAGCACATCTTATTTCCATAGTAGAAATAACATTATTTCTAAAAATAGAAGGTAGTACATAAAAAGTGGCACCATTGAGCTGTATGTTATCGGAATACCTAAGACTTGAAAAAGCAATGGTAGTATGAAATTACGAAATGAATTAGAGTGAATCCATTTGAGAATAGTAGTTGTCACATAACATTTTTCTTCTCTTTTTGTAGCAAAGACTGAAGGAAGAGAAGGAAGCCAAGCGGGCTCGTCTGGATGGGAGACATGACTACTTATTTGGGATTGTAGCTTCCTGTGTGGACCTAAACAAAACTGAAGTGGAGGATGCCCTTCTTGAGGGGAATCAGGTGCGATGCATTTGCGTTCTCACTGACTTGATTATGGAGGGCACAGTTCATGTTGTCCCATGGCAGGGTTTGTGCTGGGCCTTAGGGAAGGGTGTCTGTTTCAACATGGAGAGGACCCCATTCTGACTCGGTACAGGTGATGCCAGAATGAGCCTGGGGCTCTCCAGCTCTCCATGTTAAAATCATCATTTGAGTCCCATGATCCTGACAGACATGTCTGCGTCTCTCTACATCCAGTGAAGCTGGGCTTGGGCGCCATTTTGGAATCTGAGGTTAGAGAACAGAATCTCCTCTCAGCTGCCAATTTATCTTTTTTTTTTTTTGTATTTATCCTGTTCTATCCTGGGAGATTGAATCGTGCCATAGTTCCCTGGCTTTGACTTTGGTTTGGCAGCTGAATCTGGTTTCTTTTGTTCCTGACCTTGACTTCGATATTCTGCCATGTACCAGGCCAGTTGGCAGACCTCTAGATGAACACAGAACCTCATGGATGGGACTAAGTTGCTAGATGGTGGAGCATTCCGTAGTCACATGTATTCTCATCATGGTGGTTTTCCAAGGTTATTGGAATTTAACATTATTTTTCTATAGTGTGTTAGATTAGGTTTTGAAAGGTGTGGTCTCTCTTTCTGATCTGTAATTGGGTGAAAATTTAAATATATTTATATCTGCCTTTAACAGCTCAGCACTTTAAGAAATTAGCCAATATTAAGGGACAACCTCTTTTCAGATATGTGGATGTAGTAAATACTTTTACGATTCATCAGATCGCTTCTTTGAATTTAGCCTTTGCTGTGGTAAGATGTTTATTCTTTTGTGTTTTTTATGTTATTAGAAACGTGCTCTACATGGTTGGGGTAAACTGAAGTCTTATCCAAATAAGAAAGGTGATAGTAAATGCTAATTTAAACCTGGTTTCTGATTCAGAACAAAGTCATGACCTTGCCTTTCCTTTTTCCCAGATTGAAAGAATCGATCAGCTTTTTGCTGCTGGAGGCCTTTGTCACCTCATGTTTTACTATCAGGATGAGGAGGTAGTGGAAACAGGTATTTAAAGTTGATGTCACATAACCCAGAAATGTGTTGTTAGATTTACCCAAGGACGGCATGCAGCAGAGGCCACTGTGAGCGCTTTTATCTTGGGGCACGGGACGGGTGGGGAGTCGGGGGTGAGGCCCAGGGAAACAGGTTCTGTTTTTACCTCAATCAAAGGACAGATAATGGTGGCTCTGTAGCCTGGTGGTTCTAACTTCAGTTGGGATATTTTGTTTTCCTTTTCAGGCTGTGCTGGTAGCCGGAGAATGATAAAATAATTTATATTTTGAGATTTCCTTTCCTTACATGTCAGTTCATCTGTGCCATTATGTTCCAGAACTTCCACTGGGCATCTGTTTCTTTTGAGCATAGGAATTATTGCCAAGATGCATAACAGGACTTTTTTTTTTTTTTTTTTTAGTTAAATATCACATCATGTTTATTTTCTACTGACTGTGACTCAAATGAATAATATTGAATAACAAGTTTAGTCATTTTCACTAAGGATAAACTTGCAAATCTCTATGTGGATTCTATTGATATATCCCCTTCTACTTTTATATGAATTAATATAATTTTAAAACCGAAATAGGGACATAAATATATTACGATTATATTAAAATATCATATGCAATCCCTTTGTGATCTTTTTGATGAAAGAGAAGATAGTTGTTGCTCTTGGCATAGGATATAACCATGCTTTTTTGTTTAAAAACTGCGGAAATCATGCATGCATAGGTGACTGGCATTTTCCCCAGATTATCTGTTTTATATTTTGTGGTCAGAAAGGGCATTGTATTTTGAGTAAAGAGATCAAAACAAGACAGAAATTTTGAGTCCTGTTCTAGATTGCAAAGCATAAGCTCAGTTAAATTAACTGAGTGACTGTTAAGTTCACCCATGAACTATGCACAGGGTGAAGCTGGCCTTTGTCAATCTTACATCGACCACAGAAGGTTCAGGGGATGTAAACATAAGTGCAAGCTTGTTTTTATTTCCCACTCTCCCTTGAAACCTTTTCGGTAGGAGCAGCTTTCCTTCTGAACTTACACTGCAGTTCCGACAACCCCGTGAACTTTGCTGGATATTTTTAGATAAAAATACACAGTGAAGGAAGCCAGAAAGAGAAAGACAAATACACATTAACGCATATATGTGGAATCTGGAAAAATGGTGCAGATTAACCTATTTTCAGGGCAGGAATAGAGACTCAGATGTAAGAATGGACCTATGGACATGGGGAAGGGAAGGGTGAATTGGGAGATTGGGAGTGACCTATAGGCACTGCCATGTGTCAAATAGATAGCTAGTAGGAACCTGCCGTATAGCACAGGGAGCTCAGCGAGGTGGTCTCTGATGACTTAGGGCGGTGGGATGGGGGTGGGTGGGTGGCAGGGAGGCTCAGGAGGGAGGGGGCATATGTATGCATATAACTGACTCACTTCATTGTACAACAAAAACCAACCCATCATTGTAAAGCAACTACAACCCAATTAAGAAAAAAAGAATAAAAGTTCCCATGGTTGCGTCCAATTACAAACACAGCCTCCGTTCAGAAAGTAAAAATATCCAGTTGATCAAAACGAGTTGATCTAAAGTTAAATCTCTCCCACTCTTGGCCCTGCCCCTTTCCTTTCATCCCACCCACCCTTGCAGCAGAGGCCTCTGAGGGTCAGGATCTGCAGAGGGAGAGGAGCAGGTGGTCTCCTTTGCTCCTTCACTCACCCTCCCACCCTCTACCCAAATCCTGTTAACCTCAGTTTCTGAGTGTGTCCGGGCAGAGATAAGAGGGAAGAGGGAGCAGCGAAGTTTGTACTTGGCTGGCAGCTGTCGTGAGCTAGCTGACCTGGAATTCTCTGGACCTTGCTCAGATGAGAAGTCAGAGGAACAAAAGGAGAAGTTAACTTGCTCCAGGTAAATGGCTAGGATGTGCAGCCGGAGGTGGAAACCCTGGGAGACTGACTGTGGAGCCCACATCAGCCATCTCTTTGCTGTCCTGCCTCCCCTGCACCTTTCTGACTCCCGTGATCTGAAGGGCCAGCTGGATCAGAACAACAGGACATAGAGATTCTGTACTCATAACTGGATTTGGATCTTGGCTCTCTTGGTGTCTGACTTGAGGCGGGTCACAGCTGTCCTCAGGGTTGCAAGCAGTTTTAAAAATGTAGACATGGTACCAGTCGGGGCTTCCCAGGTGATGCTAGTGGTAAAGAACCCGCTTGCCAGTGCAGGAGACATAAGAGCCATGGGTTCGATCCCTGGCTCAGGAAGATCATGGCATGGCAACCCACTTCAGTATTCTTGCCTGGAAAATTCCATAGACAGGGGAGCCTGGAGGGCTACAGTTCAGAGGGTTGCAGAGTCAGACATGACTGAAGACTTACCACACACGCCTGGTACTGAGCAGAGGCCCTGACACACAGCATTTACCAGTAGATGCTGTCTCCTCCCTCACGCTTTCTCACCGGCCCCACGAAGGATGACTTGCAGCTCCTGCAAGAATCTGCTCTGGACTGAACTCTCCTATTCCTATTTCTTCCATTTCTGTTTTTCCCTGGAGCAACAATTTTGAAGTGAACTTGTGGTCTGGAATGAAGCAGATCCTTTTATTTACTTTTTATTCTTTAGTTTTAATTGAAGTGTAATTGATTTACAATATTAGATTCGTTTCAGGTGTACAGCGGAGATTCGGTATTTTTGTCTGTCACAAAATGATCACTATATAAAGCAGATCCTTTGAAATTCTTTTAGGGTTCAGGCTAGAAGTGATCCAAGGGGTGGAGCTTGCAGGGCACCAGGATGAGTCAACATAACAATAATTTAACAAGGAAGTCTCATTCTAAGAGGTGACCATGTGGACATAGTATAGCATTTGTGGGACTAAAATCCTTTGCGTTTGTAGGGCGACTTGGCTCTCCAGGAGGAGCAAATTCTGTTTCTGGAAACATGAAAAAACCCAAGGTGTTTGTGACTGAGGGAAAAGATGTTGCCCTTACTGGGATGTGTGTGTTCTTCATCAGGACCAACCCTGCCAGAGCTATCACCACTGAGAACATCCATCGGGTAAGACGCAACAGTTCCTGAATTACCAAAGATCACACAAATTCTACCCCCAAGATACCTTCCCATGGAGACTACCACTGTATTCATTAAATATTTAAAACAGGTTTCACAGAAATATTTTATTTTTTTTAGACTTTAACTTTATTTATTTTTTTCTTTTTTTTTAAAATTTTACAATATTATATTGGTTGGTTTTAAATGAGAGTCCTTTGGACTGCAAGGAGATCCAACCAGTCCATTCTAAAGGAGATCAATCCTGGGTGTTCACTGGAAGGACTGATGCTAAAGCTGAGACTCCAATACTTTGGCCACCTCATGTGACGAGTTGACTCACTGGAAAAGACTCTGATGCTGGGAGGGATTGGGGGTGGGAGGAGACGGGGACGACAGAGAATGAGATGGCTGGATGGCATCACCGACTCGATGGACATGAGTTTGAGTGAACTCTGGGAGTTGGTGATGGACAGGGAGGCCTGGCGTGCTGTGATTCATGGGGTTGCAAAGAGTCGGACACGACTCAGCGACTGAACTGAACTGAACTGAAAGCAAGCAGTTAAGAGGACGGTTCCTTTAAATCTGTTGAATAAGAAGAATTAATATTCAATTTATTAGTGAAAATCGATATAACATTGTATGTATCTGTGTGCATGTAAAACAGTGAGATTTTTTTTCTTTCAAAAAGAATTTCCTGGGACTTCCTTGATGGTCCAGTGGCGTAAACACCATACTCCCAGTGCAGGGGGCCCAGGTTCAATCCCTGGTTAGGGAACTAGAGCCTGTATGCCACAGCTAAGAATTTGCAAGCCGCAACTGAAAATCCCCAGTACCACAGCTAAGACCTAGTGTAGCCAAATAAATAAATGAATATTAAAAAAGAATTTCCTATACATCATTTACTTAATGGCAAATTTCATACATTTAAATTAGGATTTATTAAAGCAGCTATACCCTTGAATAGCACAAGTTTGAGCTGCCCAGGTTGGTTTACACATGGATGGTTTTTCGGTAGAAATTCTACAGTATTATATGGTCCCTGGCTGAATCTGAGGATACGGAACCAGGCATAAGGAAGTTCAGATATGGAGGGCCGAGTATATGTTATACTTGGATTTTCTGACTGCGTGGAGGGTGGGACTGCTCAAGGGTCAACCGTGTAACTTTATTTTCTGTGTGGAGTAAAGAGCATCTGTACAGGTCTCCTCTGTCCTCAACGGGCGCCTTGTCTGCTTACAGCAAATTAACTGGTAAACATCTGGTGTTCTATTTATTTCATGCTTTTATTTCAATGATTGCAATTTAGTATAAAGCTTAGTCTTAACTAGGGGTCAGAATAATAATTGGTTGAATTGACAGGAGACCCAGGTTCGATCCCTGGGTCAGGAAGATCCCTTGGGGGAGGAAATGGCAACCCACTCCAGTATTCTTGCCTGGGAAATCCCATGGACGGAGGAGCCTGGTGGGCTACAGTCCATGGGGTCTCAGAGTTGGACACGACTGAGCGACTAAGCGCGGCAAAGCACATTTATTTATCTGGCTGCACTGAGTGTTAGTTGTGGCATGTGGGATCTAGTTCCCTGAGCAGGGATCAAACCTGGGCCCCCTGTGTTGGGAGCGTGGAGTCTTAGCCACTGGACCACCAGGGAAGTCCCTGCTTTACTCCTCTGGCAGGTCTTCATTTACAAATGACAGTAGCTAGGTTGCAGTTGAAGATACTTTTTACGATAAAGCTTTTTCCCCATTGTTTTGCAGGAGGTGAGCTTCAACATGCTTGACACCGCAGATGGGGGTCTGCTCAACAGCATGAGACGTTTGCTGTCTGACGTCTTCATTCCTGCTCTCAGAGCCACGAGCCATGGCTGGAGTGAGCTCCAGGGCCTTCCGGAAGCCTCCAGCCTTCGGCAGGAGTTCCTGGGCTCCCTGGAAGGCTTCGTGAGCATCCTGGCCAGCGCACAGGAGAGTTTGAAGGAGAAGGTAAGAACAACTATGTTATTCCTTCAAAAAGTATCTGATGGTGAACAAATCAACACCTAGGTGTGTAATACTTCTCCTAGAGGGTCTTAATTCCGCTACTTTGCAAATCTTGAAAATATATTGTGCGTGCTTTATTGACCCCTGAAGATGTGGTGGTGACTAGATTTAAATTCCTGTCATTTGGAGCAATGAGTACTTTGTGGGTTCCTTAGAAATACTGGCCATGGTGGAGAGTTTTACTCTGTCATGTCAGATGTTGGACTGCAAGAAGAATATGAAGTGCTTCTGGTATTGCTCTGCAACTTGGAGAAATTTGGAGCCAGAGTGTGGTGTGTGTTTCGGGGGGTCGTGCTAGTGGGGGAGGTTGGGGGGTGATGATGGTAGGGATGGGAGGAAATTTTGAAGAGGCAGGAGGAGAGAATGGATATATCTGAAGACAGTGGGTTGGGTCCTGTGGTCCAGCCAGTGATCTAAAGGGCCATTAAGAATAAGTTTGGCAGGGACTTTCCTGGTGGTCCAGTGGATAAGACTCCATGTACCAAATGCAGGGGGTCCAGGTTCAATCCCTTGTCAGAGAACTGAAAGTGCAAGTGTTAGTCGCTCAGTCGTGTCTGACTCTTTGCAACCCCATGGACTGTAGCCCACCAGGCTCCTCTGTCCATGGAATTCTCCAGGCAAGAATACTGGAGTGGGTTGTCATTTCCTTCTCTGGGGATCTTCCCAGACCTAGGGATAGAACCTGGGTCTCCTGTGTTGGCAGATGGATTCTTTACTGTCTGAGCCATCAGGGAAGCAGAGACTACTCGATTTTTAAAGACATGATAAGGAGGAAGAATATTGGAGTGGGTAGCCATTTCTTTCTCCAGAGGATCTTCCTGACCCAGATATTGAACCCAGGTCTCCTTCATTGTAGGCAGATCCTTTGACGTCTGTGGCATCACCGAAGCCCCGCTGTCAGGGGACTGAGATCCCATATACTACAACTCAGCCTGTGTGCTGCAGCTACAGAAGCCTGCATGTCACAACGAAGACCCAGCAACCACACACACACACACACAAAGAATAAGTTTGACATTTGTGGGATTCGGCGTCGATAAAATTTGTGCCACCTACAGTGAGCCTGTGTTAGTTAGTGCTACCTTGGGGTAGAAGGTGGGGTAGGTGCTTTTGCATGGTGAATGCAAAACCATGACAGATGACAGCCCAGATCGGGCATGAGGGGAGATGCACAAATGGATCCTGTGAGACCAATGACAAGATAATGCTCACTGCTCTCCAGGGAAAACTGAGACTCTTTGGGAACTATTGGGATGTTGGCAGGGAGGCAGACAGTAGGCTTTCTAAATGACGTGGGATGGGAGAGTTGAGTAAATGATAGCCACACAGGGGGAGATGGTTCCAGCAAACATTTGAGTTATATTCGTAGTTGACTATGATGCAGGCTACCTAAATGCAAGTTGAACCAAATTAAATAGTTATTCTCCTGAAAAGAGTCCTGCTTTCACAGGGTTCCACTTCATATTGTGGTAGAGGTATTAAAAAATGTGGCTGGATCTCACACAGGAGGGAGGCGGTGCCACTTCATGAAATGCAGAAGCCTCCCCCATAAAACCAAGGCCAGGTCTAGGAGGCAGGTGGAAGGTGCAGTGTTGAGGGGGTGGTGGTGCTGAAATCTGAATTTAGAGGCTCACAGGGCTAGCTGCACCTTTTCCAGGAGGAAAATGTCCTTATTAAAAGCTGAGGTACTTCTGGATCGCGTGTGTGCATGCTAAGTTGCTTCAGTCATGTCCGACTCTCTGTGACCCTCTGGACTGTAGCCCACCAGGTTCCTCTGTCCTTGGGATTCTCCAGGGAAGAGTATTGGAATGGGTTGCCTTTGCCTTCTCCAGGCTTTTGGGTTGAAAATGAAAGTGAAAGTTGCTCAGTTGTGTCCAGCTCTTTGTGACCCCATGGACTATACCGTCCACGGCATTCTCCAATCCAGAATACTAGAGTGGGTAGCTTTTCCCTTCTCCAGGGGATGTTCCCAACCCAGGGATTGAACCCAGGTCTCCCGCATTGCAGATGGATTCTTTACCAGCTGAGCCACCAGGGAAGCCCAAGAACGCTGGAGTGGGTAGCCTATCCCTTCTCTAGTGGATCTTTCCAACCTAGAAATCCAACCGGGATCTCCTGCATTGTAGGTGGATTCTTTCTATGAGGGAAGTAAAAATTCCTGGGTTTGTTTTTCTTTTTTTGGCTGTACCCTGCCTGTGGTAGGTCACTGACCAGGGGCTGAGACCAGGTTCCCTGTAGTGGAAGCATGGATTCTTAACCACTGGACCACCAGGGAAGACCCCTTTGGTTTCTCTGTCAAGTTAAAATCCAACACACCTTCTTTCCTACTCCTCTCTACCCCTCCCTCCCCAAATGAATCTGTGTATTTGCCACTGAACTTAGTAACTATAAGGTTTTTTCTTTTTTTTTGGACAGGGACATGAAAATCTTTCCCTCTGGTTAGTTTCAAAAAAGAATGTGATAGATTAGAGATTACCCTCCCCTCAGTCATTTTTTGAAGGTCCCCATTTTCTTTGGTTTCATGGGTTGACTCTTTAATTTCCAAGTTCCCTGTCAGTTCCCAGGTTTTGTGATATTGTCTGTCTGTCTGTCTGTAGTTCACTCTTTTTTTTTTACCCCAAATTTTAATTCAGACCAGTCAGTTTTACTGGTGTGCTCAATGCCTAAAGAGGATTCCTACACTGATTTCATGAGTGTTTCCCAGGGATCAGGGTAGTCAGAGAGAATCTCCCTAAGATCCTTCTGGATCAACCAGAAGTGTGGGGGGGAGGTGTGTGTGTGTCTAAAGTAACATCATCTTATTCTTTACCTTTCATTGTAATTAGGTGAACCTTCAAAAGTGTGACATATTTGAACTGAAAACCTTGAAGGAACCCATAGACTTCTTGACTCTAGCTAATAACCCTGAGACTATGGAAAAAATAGAAGGCTGTATGAAAGTATGGATCAAACAAACAGAACAGGTAATTTTCAGAAACCAAACATCAGAAACTAGCTCTCTGAACCTTGACTAGTTCACATGCCATGTGACTGAACCAGCCAGTGGAAGAAGGTTATATCATATCCCATCTGCCTAAGTATTTACCACAAGTCCCTAAAAAAGATGAAAGGTTCATTGCAATGTTAATTTATCATCATTAGTTAAGAAGAGATAGTAAGAATTCTAGAAGATGACAGTCAGTGACTTTCTATACTAGTCTACCTAAAAGACTGCAGTTGGCCAGGTTTTCCCTCAAGATGTAGTTACTTTGGAGAGAATGCCTATAGGAATACTGGAGTTTTCTAATTCAATGTGTCTTCCAAAACAAAGCTTGAGACTTAATTGTTAAACAAATATTTTCAAAAAAGTGAAAGCTGGGTGTTATATCAATAAGGAAGCATAATGGAAGTTAACTAACTGAAGGCATGAGGAGTTTGCAAGGTTGTATTTCTCCGAGGTTCTAAGTGAATAAGCCAAAGAAAATTTTTGAGATCAGGTCCTCCAAAAGTTCATGAAAGCTCCTTAAACAAGTAGTTTTCAGTTTGAATGAGTCAACTAAATTTTTGTTGAAATTTAAAAAAATGAATACATCTCAGGTTAGTAAAAGTCTGTCATTTACAGCATGCAAATGAATAAAAATATATATCATGACTCAGCAGAATTTACTTCTTTCCTTATATTTTGCTTATGTGTAGCTTAAATCTCCAGCTGACTCTTTGGCTCGTGGTTCTCCTGTGCATTTACAGGTCCTCGCTGAAAACAGCCAGCTGCGGAAGGAGGCGGATAGCCTTGGGCCTCGAGCAGAGTTGGAGTACTGGAAAAAAAGACTGTCTAAATTTAACTACCTTTTGGATCAACTGAAGAGCCCAGATGTGAAGGCTGTATTGGCAGTGCTTGCTGCTGCCAAGTCGAAACTTCTGAAGGTTGCTTTTTGCTTTATGAAGTGGGGATGAAAGTTCTTTATGCATATGTCATAGAGTAATTAGGAGCAGAAAAATGTTATTCTACCTTAATGAAAAAGTAACTTTAAGATTAAATGATATTGCCCTTTCGTAATTTTATAAACTGTAGAAATAGCCTTTGAATGAAAGGTATTTATTGGCTGGTATCCATGTATGTATGGGCTTCCCTGGTGGCTCAGATGGTAAAGATTCCATCCGCAATGCAAAAGACCTGAGTTTGATCTCTGGGTGGGGGAAGATCCGCCTGGAGAAGGGAATGGCTACCCACTCCAGTATTCTTGCCTGAAGAATCCCATGGACAGAGGAGCCTGGTGGTCTATAGTCCATGGGGGTCGCAAAGAGTTGGACACAGCTTAGTGACTAACACATACGCACACACACGTATGTATCTGTATTACTAGAGGGCAATACAAGTCATTAATTTGTGACATAATAACATGATTATATATTATGAATTCAGACAAGTAGTGATAACAAAGGCTTAAAATTTTCTAATTGTTTTTAGAACTGGTGTATTTGTTTTATATCCCCAGGTAACAAATTACCCCAAAACGTCACCACCTGAAACAATAAATATTACCACATAGTCTGTGGGTCAGGGTTTGGGTGCAGTTTGTTGTTATGTAGTCACTGAATTGTGTCCGACTCGTGTGTGACTCCATGGACTCTTGCCCACCAGGCTCCTCTGTCCATGGGATTTCCCAGGCAAGAATACTGCAGCAAATTGCCATTTCATTCTCTGGGGAGTCTTCCTGACCCAGGGGTTGAACCAGCATCTCCTTCATTGGCAAGCGGGGTCTTTACTGCTGAGCCACCTGGGAAGCCCTCGGTGTAGCTTAGCTAGGATCATCTGACTGGAGATCTCTTATTGTCAGGATGTTGGCTCATCTGAAGGCTTGACTGAGGGAGGATCTTCCTCCAGGTTGCCCATGTGGGATTCAGTTCCTTGCTGTCTGTTGGCTGGAGGCTTCCTTCAGTTCTTGGTCATAGAGAATGTCAGAGCGAGATGCAAAATGGATTCAGCAGGCTGTGGGGGAGAAGACGCGTAGGTGTAAATGAAAGTGCTACCCTCCTCCCGCCCGATGCTCTGTCCTAGTTATTGAATAGATTTCTTGAGAGAAGGCTTGGAAGAGATACCTTTAAACATTTAGTCAAAAAATTTTAATTGCTCTCCAGCGTGGCAGTGCCCCTCACCCCTCTGGATTGAGTTCTACCTACGAGACACAGGACAGACTGAAAGTTGGACCCCTGGGACTTGTGATGACTTTTATGTAGCTGTTAGTTGGAATTTTCTCTATTAATAATTGCATTAAAATTTTCTTTCTGTATTTTGCCTAGACGTGGCGGGAGACAGATATTCAAATCACTGATGCGGCTAATGAAGCGAAGGATAATGTCAAGTATCTGTATACACTTGAGAAGTGCTGTGACCCCTTGTACAGTAGTGACCCTGTGAGTTGAGATTTCCACCTCTTTAGTCTACTTGTGACCCTTTTACACTAGCTGAAATGAGTGTGGAATTTTGGTTCATGAATATTGCAGTTTGTTGGAAAAGTCTTCAGTTCAGTTCAGTTCAGTTCAGTCGCTCAGTCGTGTCCGACTCTCCGCGACCCCATGAATCACAGCACGCCAGGCCTCCCTGTCCATCACCAACTCCCGGAGTACACTCAAACTCATGTCCACAGAGTCGGTGATGCCATCCAGCCATCTCATTCTCCGTTGTCCCCTTCTCCTCCCGCCCCCAACCTTTCCCAGCATCAGAGTCTTTTCCAGTGAGTCAACTCGTCGCATGAGGTGGCCAAAGTACTGCAGTTTCAGCTTTAGCATCAGTCCCTCCAATGAACATCCAGGATTGATCTCCTCTAGAATGGACTGGTTGGATCTCCTTGCAGTATAAGGGACTCTCAAGAGTCTTCTCCAACACCACAGTTCAAAAGCATCGATTCTTTGGCGATCAGCCTTCTTCACAGTCCAACTCTCACATCCATACATGACCACGGGAAAAACCATTGCCTTGACTAGACGGACCTTGGTTGGCAAAGTAATGTCTCTGCTTTTTAATATACTATCAAGGTTGGTCATAACTTTCCTTCCAAGGAGCAAGCGTCTTTTAATTTCATGGCTTAGAACCCTCTTTTTATTCTCAAGAAAATTATATGTGCATGTATATGCATACATATATACATATATATACATGTCTATTTCTATGTATCTCTTTCTACATAAATATATATATTTTCCTGTGTTTTCTAAGATATATATTTTAAAAACATTTATTGTATATTCCATTTCCCATTAAATATTGCAATTGACATCCTAGATTGCATTCAAAACAATGGTGGGAAGAATTACTGGATGATTTTTTAAAAGAATCTTTTAACTTTCAGATGTGCCTGGTTTTATTTATTACAAAATTAACTGTTAACTTAACCTCCTTGACCTTCAGTTCAGTTCAGTTCAGTTCAGTCGCTCAGTCGTGTCCGACTCTCCGCGACCCCATGAATCACAGCACGCCAGGCCTCCCTGTCCATCACCAACTCCCAGAGTTCACTCAAACTCATGTCCACAGAGTCGATGATGCTATCCAGCCATCTCATTCTCCGTCGTCCCCTTCTCCTCCTGCCCCCAACCTTTCCCAGCATCAGAGTCTTTTCCAGTGAGTCAACTCGTCGCATGAGGTGGCCAAAGTATTGCAGCTTCAGCTTTAGCATCAGTCCCTCCAGTGAACATCCAGGATTGATCTCCTCTAGAATGGACTGGTTGCAGAACATTGATGTTTCTTGCATTGAGACAAAATTTGATTAACTGCATATAACTAAATAATTAAGATGAAATTACCCCTCAATTTGTTATATTTATATAGCATTTTAGATAATATTTTAAAACTTAAATGAAAGTCTTTTACCTAAGTTTTATTCTAATGAGGACAGAGTGATTAGGCTGTTAGAACTTTGCTGACTTTGATATGTTGCCCTGAAAAGTTTTGTTTTGTCTTCCAGATATCCATGATTGATGCTATTCCTACTCTTGTAAATGCAATTAAAATGATCTACAGTATCTCTCATTACTATAACACCTCTGAGAAGATCACATCTCTGTTTGTAAAGGTAAGAACCTAGTGTAGAGTCCACGGTCACTTAGATTTCCTTGTCAATGGTTAATTTTGTATTTTATAATTAGAAATTACCACATTGGCACAATCCAATGTCTCTGTATCCTACAATTTACCAAAAAGACTTACTCTCTTGATAGAAATAGAATTAAACATACATGGGAAGCTGATTTTGGCAAATCATAAAGCATTATTTCCCAAAGTAATAATTATTAAAGATATTATATTATTATGTAATAAAAATGGAAAAAGATTCTTTTTAGAATTTCTTTCCCTATGTTATTTAGCACATGATTTCTTCCTATTGGGTGAATTTTAATTAAGAAAAGCTATATTTAACTGGCTATCTTCAGTTTCATATTTTATGTGCTGCTGTTCCAAATTTATTTCATGCCACAGTTGTTTACTTGGTGTTATTAGAACAGTAATCATGGTAATAAAAGCCACTGCAACGTTCCAGTAATCCATAAAGCAATTATAATGATTCTGCCAGAAAACATAATGATGTTTAAACCTTATGTCCTAACTCATAAGTGTTTATGGTGAACGTTGTTTCTTTTCCCATTTCTGAACAATCTCTAAGAAAGAAATGACTTTTTCATTTTCAAGGTGAAAATTTTAAATGTTGTATTAAAATAGAGGCATTCCCCACTCCTCAGGACTGTGTTCATTCAGTCAGTCACGTCTGACTCTTTGCGACCCCATGGACTGCAGCACACCAGGCTTCTCTGTCCATCACCAACTCCTGGAGTTTACTCAGACTCATGTCCATTGAGTTGGTGATGCCATCCAACCATCTCATCTGCTCTCATATTTGGGTAGAAAGGAGGGGAACCCACAAGACCCTTTTCCGTCTTCCTCACACTTTAATGTTACGTTGGAGTCAGGAGGGGTATTCCCTGAGTAGAAGACTCAAAAGTCAATTTGTGTTACAATGCAAGTCCAGGTTTCATGCATTTTATTTTCAAGGCTTGTTTTAGAACATAACTGTGAAACCACCATTTCTCTCATTTTCGAAAACCTTTCATTATGAAAAGTTTGCAGCAGGTGCAAAAGGAAATATAATTGTACACTGGATCCCCTTGTACATATGACCTGATTACCCACTATTAACACATGGCCAGTCTTGTTCCACCTAATCTTTGCACTGCAATCCTAGGCATACATACAGTACAGTCATCCCATTTTCCTTTTAATTAATTAAAACATCCCCAATAGAATTCTGAATTTTTTTTTAAGTTTAAAGGGATAAAGTGTTGGCTTTACATACATTATATTTACTCTTTTTTCTGTCGTCTTCTGCTTTTGATGTTTCTGCTACAGATCATGGTGTCATGAAATGATCAGGGTGGACAGTTCTTTTCATGGCACTTGGAAACTATGAGTTAGATTTTAGAGAAGGCTGCTGAAGGAGACTTAGGAAAGCTCTTGATAGCTTTTAGGGAGGGAAGTGAACCCTTTCGTGGTTGGTTAAGACGTTCATCCTGCATTAACGCGAGGGTCTGAATTGTTGATTTTCTACAGTGTCTCCAACTCTGTGATTTTATGAATCATTTCGATAATAGATGTGTAGAACTTAAAAAGGTTGACTAGAAGCAGAGAGTAGAATGGTGGTTGCCAGGGGCTGGGAGAGTGTAGAAAATGGGAGATGTTGGTCAAAGGCTGCAAGCTTGGAGTTGTAAGATGACCGAGTTCTGGGGTCTAATGTACAGCTTGAAAGTGAAAGTGAAAGTCACTCAGTCTGACTTTTTGCGATCCCATGGACTATATAGTCCATGGAATTCTCCAGGCCAGGATACTGGAGTGGGCAGCCGTTCCCTTCTCCAGGGGATCTTCCCAACTCAGGGATTGAACCCAGGTCTCTCACATTGCAGTCAGGTTCTTTATCAGCTAAGTCACAAGGTAAGCCCAAGAATACTGGAGTGGGCAGTTTATCCCTTCTCCAGGGGATCTTCCCAGCCCAGGATTCGAACTGGGGTCTCCTGCATTGCGGGCGGATTCTTTACCAACTGAGCTATCAGGGAAACCCCAATGTACAGCTTGGTGACTATGTTTAGTATTGTGTTGTATAGTTGAAAATTGCTAAAGAGCAGATCTAAAGTTTTCTCAACACACACACAAATAGTAATTATGTAAGGTGTTGGATGTAATACTTCATTGTGCTAATCATGCTGTTATGAATATGTATACCAAGCATCACTGTACACTTTAAGCATAATACAATTTTTGTTTGTCAATTATACCTCAGTAAAACTGGAAAAAAAGAGTTAGTGCTTGATCACAGTTGTGAAGGAAAAACATAAACCCAAAGATTTATTCACAGATGTCATACTTAGGTTAGAAGAGCTGAGGACCCTCTAACCCAGTTTATGCTTGATGGCTGCTTACTGTACTTGATATCATTTCATTGAAAAATTCCAGGTGACCAATCAGATGATATCTGCATGTAAAGCCTATATTACCAACAATGGAACTGCTTCGATCTGGAGCCAGCCACAGGATGTTGTTGTGGAAAAAATACTATCTACAATTAGACTTAAGCAGGTAACAGTCAACTTAATAATATATTTAGAATTTTAAAATTATTTTTACATTGTTTTTGCCAGTATATCTTTTTAAAGCAGTATTTATTTATTTATCTGGCTGTGTCAGGTCTTAATTGTAGCATGTGGTATCTTCAGTACATTGTATGGGATATTTCCTTGCTGTACACAGACTCTCTAGTTGCGACGTGTAGGCTTAGTTGCTCTGAGACATGTGGGATCCTAGTTCCCCTACCAGGGATTGAACCCGTGTCCTGCATTGCCAGATAGATTCTTAACCACTGGACCACAGTGGAAGTCCCGCCAATTAAATCATTTAACAGTTATCATATCGTGTGGTTGCATATGAAGTCGCTTCAGGTGTGTCCGACTTTGCTTCCCTATGGACTGTAGCCCACCATGTCCCTGTGTCCATGGGATTCTCCAGACAAAAATACTAGAGTGGGTTGCCATGCCTTCCTCCAGGGGATCTTCCTGACCCAGGGATCGAACACAAGTCTCTTATGTCTCTTGTATTGGTAGGTAGGTTCTTTACCACTAGTGCAACCTGGGAAGCCCAGTTATCATATTCAGTTCAGTTCAGTTCAGTCGCTCAGTCGTGTCCGACTCTCCGCGACCCCATGAATCACAGCACGCCAGGCCTCCCTGTCCATCACCAACTCCCGGAGTTCACTCAAACTCATGTCCACAGAGTCGGTGATGCCATCCAGCCATCTCATTCTCGGTCGTCCCCTTCTCCTCCCGCCCCCAAACTTTCCTAGCATCAGAGTCTTTTCCAGTGAGTCAACTCGTCGCATGAGGTGGCCAAAGTTATCATATTGCTGCTGCTGCTGCTGCTAAGTTACGTCAGTTGTGTCTGACTCTGTGTGACCCCATAGATGGAAGCCCACCAGGCTCCCCCGTCCCTGGGATTCTCCAGGCAAGAACACTGGAGTGGGTTGCCATTTCCTTCTCCAATGTGTGATAGTGAAAAGTGAAAGTGAAGTTATCATATTAGTGGTTGCTAAAAAGAATGGTAATCTTTCACTGTTAAGAAAAGTTAAATGTTAGTAAATCAACCCCCCAAATTTACTCACTTACTTTACCCTTTAGGGGACCTTCTATGTCCCAACACCAGATGAAGTCATTTTCCTTAAGCTTCTTATAGACAAACAGGGAGCTAGATGGAGTTAGGCTTCTCCTAACATGGTGAGACCCAGGTGGAAAGGCTTGCATCTTGAGTTATATTATGAATAGTTAGGAGTTTGGACTTCCCTGGTGGTCCAGTGGTTAAGACTCCAAGCTTCCAATGTAGGGGGCACAGGTTCAATCCCTGGTCAGAGAAGTTCTCCTTGCCTCATGGCAAAAAAAAAAAAAAAAAAACTAGGAATTTGCTAGGTTGGGGGCCAGGAAAAGATGATATCACAGGCTGATGAGTGAGTAGCTACAGAGATATGAAACGGAAAGATTTTGTAATTCCACCCTAAACTTGCTATCCCCTTCACTTAGGAGAATGAGGCTGATGTCTTTGTTGTGTTCCCTTTCTTGTATTTTGGTTTTTAATTTTAAGGAATACCAGCACTGCTTTCACAAGACAAAACAAAAGCTTAAACAAGATCCAAGTGAAAAACAATTTGAATTCAGTGAGATGTATATTTTTGGGAAATTTGAAACTTTCCACAGACGTCTTGCCAAGATAATGGATATCTTTACAACCTTCAAGACATACTCAGTCCTGCAAGATTCTAAAATTGAAGGGCTGGAAAACATGATCACTAAATACCAGGTACTGTACTTCAAAACTCAATTTGCTACCCTTATCTATGAATAACGTTTTAATGTTTTTATGCAGATGATGATTTAGAATGTTTCAAATTATAGTCTCTATTGCAAAAGATAAGTTTATGGCCCTTAAACAGTAAAGCAGTTAAATTTATTTGAGAATTGTGGAATGGTGCTAATATATTCTTTTCAGGTATGTGATTATAAGAATGACTTCCCGATAGTCTATAATTAATCATCATTAGTAAAAGCATTTTCATTAGTAGCACAAGAAAAATGTTTAAATATAACTTATTATTTCATTTATTCATGTAAGAAATATTTAATCAAGCGTATACTGTGTTAGCATATACTGAATTCTGAGTGGTATCTGATTATATCTGAGGTTAAACATTTTATATGGATTCATGTTAAAAAATAATGAATATAGTCAGTCTTCTTCTTGTTTGGGGACAGTGACACTAAACCTTAATTTTCCTTTTTGTTCTTGAATTTGAAAAGGCTCATATAATTTACTGTTACTCATTGATTTTTCTCCTCTAACAGTTTAGGTCAATATAAGGAATCTTTTCGTTTCCTAAGTATATCACATTCAGGGAGAAAAAGAAAAACCTTTTCTATCTACCAGGATATATTTTAGCTGAGCTGTATGTAATCTGCAAGGTGGATAATCTATTCTTTGATACTGACAGTTGTGCACAACAGAGATGGACTATATCCATTTATTTTTCAGTTTGGAATCTAATTTTCATTCTTAATGAAAAAATAACTTTGGAGCATATTTCAAAGTTTATTTTTGAAGAAGAAGTTGAACTGTACAGCCAAATGCAGATAAAGGCTATTCTAATCTGATAAAAATACTGGGAAGAAAAATTGCTTTCAAAATCTCAAGTGGATGTATCAGAATGTAGTGAGATAAAATGTAGATGTTTTGTGAAAGTGTAAGGTGAGATTTTTTTATGTTAGTACCAATCTAGTCAAGGTTATGGTTTTTCCCGTGGTCATGTATGGATGTGAGAGTTGGACTGTGAAGAAAGTTGATCACTGAAGAATTGAAGATTTTGAACTGTGGTGTTGGAGAAGACTCTTGAGAGTCTCTTGTACTGCAAGGAGATCCAACCAGTCCATTCTAAAGGAGATCAATCCTGGGTGTTCATTGGAGGGACTGATGCTAAAGCTGAAACTCCAGTACTTTGGCCACCTCATGCGACGAGTTGACTCACTGGAAAAGACTCTGATGCTGGGAAAGGTTGGGGGCGGGAGGAGAAGGGGACGACGGAGAATGAGATGGCTGGATGGCATCACCGACTCTGTGGACATGAGTTTGAGTGAATTCCGGGAGTTGGTGATGGACAGGGAGGCCTGGCGTGCTGTGATTCATGGGGTCGCGGAGAGTCGGACACGACTGAGCGACTGAACTGACTGACTGACTGACCAATGGAAGAAGCTCAAAATGGTGGCCATGGAAATGACACCGAGGCTCCTTGTGTGGCTTCAGGGTCCTGTCCACCCCTCTGGCCGCCTCCCCTGCTCCTAGTCTCCTCATTTGGTGTTCTCTGGACACAGGACAGGCCACCGCAGTCCGCCTTCCGGCTTGCAGAGCCTTTCTTCTGGAAAGTTCTGCCTCCGAATCTTCACATGATTCTCTCCTCCTTGGCCTCCAGATCTTGATTAAACCCCCTCTCGGTTAAGTTTTCCTCCGTCTCTGTTTTACCTCACTCTATGGGGGCGGGAGGAGAAGGGGACGACGGAGAATGAGATGGCTGGATGGCATCACCGACTCTGTGGACATGAGTTTGAGTGAACTCCGGGAGTTGGTGATGGACAGGGAGGCCTGGCGTGCTGTGATTCATGGGGTCGCGGAGAGTCGGACACGACTGAGCGACTGAACTGAACTGAACTGAACTGATGTCATGTTACTTATCACTGTTTGAAACCATCCTGTTCATTTTTTGTGATAAACCTACATCTCCCCTTCCCCCACTGAAGATATAAAGGCTCCTGAGGGTAGGGATATTTCTTTGTTCTGTTCCTTCCTGTATCTGCAAAGTTTACTGGCATATAATGGGTGTGCAATAAATATCTGACGAGTAAATGATTTAGTAGGTTGAGTTTGATTAGATGGTTTAAAGGTCATGGTTGATCAGCTTATTTACTCAGTATTTTCAAGTGGACCATTAAATCCATTTATAGAGTAGAAGTTTCTAAGGGCTCCAAATCCTTTAAAATACCACCTTAAAATGTAGAAATATAGCTTTTCCATGCTTCTTTTATACATTTCCTATGGCATGATGGGTATCATTATATATATAGTTGTATTATATATAATTGTGTGTATATATATATATAAAATTGCATGCTGTGCTTAGTCGATCCAACTCTTTGTGATCCTGTGGACTATAGCCCACTAGGCTCCTCTCCAAGGAATTCTCCAGGCAAGAATACTGATATTTTCATGCAATAGCACATGTGCAATTGCATACATATATTTAATGTATGCAATTATATATGTATATATATACACATACGTATACATAGATTGGAGAAGGAAATGGCAGCCCACTCCAATGTTCTTGCCTGGAGAATCCCATGGGCAGAGGAGCCTGGCAGGCTACAGGCCATGGGGTCACAAGAATCAGAGATGACTTAGCGACTAAACCACCACCAACAAAACTGCAGCCTGTATCTTTGGGGCTTTCCTGGTGGCTCAGTCGGTAAAGAATCCACCCACAATGTGGGAGACCTGGGTTCGATCCCTGGGTTGGGAAGATCCCCTGGAGGAGGGTATGGCAGAATCCCCATGGACAGAGGAGGCTGGTGGGCTGCAGTCCATGGGGTAGCAAAGAGTCAGACATGACTGGGTGATTAAGTACTACATATAGTACTACTTTGTGCATATATATGTACATACAATTGTGTGTATATACAACTGTGTATACAATTGTAAACTTGATTATACAATTATAAATTGTATATACAGTAGTAAACTTGATTCAAGAATTTATGCAACTTAGGCACTTTTGTCTAGAGATCTGAGTTAATGTTTAAATGGAAATGGCTTTGAAGAGGCGTTTGTGGAAGTTGGTCCAACATTCTTCATAAAAATTATTTGCCTCTGTCAACAGTGTGGGCACCTGAGTTTGAGAATGGCTTAGTACCTGGTTAAGAATGATCACAGAGCATTAGAGCTCATTATTCAGAGTAAACAAAACTTCAGATAATAGTATTTTCAAGAAGATGAGTTACCTAATTTGTACTCTTATAGTCACAGACTGCAGCTTTGCAAGGCGGGAGGAAGCAATTAATTCTAGAGATTCTTTAAATGGTAGATTGTGGTTTGATATTTTATTTAGGACATTTGAGGCTTGCAAGGAAGTTTTTCATCTGTAGCTACTATAACATAATTTTGTTCTTCCTAAGTTGTTTGCATTCTGTTAAAGTCTATTTTCTGAGAAGACCAACTTTTTAATGAAAAATATTTTAGCAAATTCTACTTTAGGCTTCTTTTTTATTATTTCAGATGTAAATTTGTAAGAAATTTTTAGACAGAACATGTATTTTTCAGGTGTGGTTTTTATTTATTTTCTATTTTTCATCAAAAATACATAAAGTCTCATGAAAATGCTTCCAAGTGGTTTCTCTGAACGCATCAGGCAACATTATACTACCTATAATATGCATGATACAGTGAGAATAATTAAAGAAATAAGGCGCCTCTTAAGTTGATTTTTGGGGAATGACTGCACAGGCTCTAAATTTAAAGGTCATATTTATGTAAATAATGCAAGAACGTTGAAATATTGTCTTATTTGTTTCCTACTATTTCAGGGTATTGTTGCTACCATAAAGAAAAAGGAGTATAATTTCTTAGACCAGCGGAAAATGGAATTCGAGCAGGATTATGAAGAGTTTTGCAAGCAGATTAATGACCTTCATGTAGGTTGTATAATAAAATTCCTGTGGACAGTCTGGTGTTTACTCTTTCCATTCTGTGTCTTGCTGCTAAGACAAGTGTGTCTTCCCATTCAGAAGGAAGAGGCATCTTCATCACGGAGGTGACTGATAGCGAGCTTGGCCTGCATTTTATGATTTCAGATAAATAACTGAGGGTTCTTTCTCATGGATTAAAAGGGTCATAAATACAGCTTTGGATAACGAACTGTAGTCATAGATTTCTGCATGTATTTCATTTTAGATCTTAGAAAATTAACTGTTATCCTCTGTTGAAACGTAGTGTTACTAGAATATAGAAATTAGTTTCCATTTGTTTGTTATGTTATAGCAGTGATTATGACCAACGATAGCTTGAGCAAATGGTCAGCGATGTTCAGCGGATCCCACAGTCAGGGGTCTAGCTGGCCTTGAAACAGTGGTACCAGGGCTGACTCAGCACCTTGACCCCTCTTGTTCTCAAAGCCCCGTTCTCTTCATTCTTCTGCCCTTCCTCCTGCTTCCCTACTCTCTCTGCTCACTGCAGATCAGCCCACAGGAGCAGGTTACGGCCATCTGCAGCTTCTGAGGACATACCATGGACCCGCTGTTAGCTCCCAATGTCTAAGGACGGGTTGGGTTGGTCAGAGTTCCAGTGTCGTGCCTCATTACTGTGGGGTCGTATGGTGAAGGAAGAGGGCATGGGACCCCCTGGCATGGCTGGGTGTATTTATTACCAGATGAGGAGATCCAGGGAGGGCAAGGTTGGGAGATACACTAATGAATGTCCACCTTAATCACTGTGCAGACTTCTTCCCATGCTTTCTGATGATAAAAGGAAAATGGTCGTTCTGCTCCTTCTTTTCCAGAATTTTTGGCTTGAAATATGCTTGTACACTTCAAGGGAGAAAGAACTCTGAGTCATTTTTGGAGCGATGGGTTCAGCGTAGAAGGCATTATAATAAAACTAATTCTGTATGTCAGGTTTGTTCTAGGCACTTTATAGGTGTTAATTCATTTAATACAATAATCTGATTAAGTGTGTCCTCTTATCATACTTTTTCTGGAAAGGAGGAAACTAAGGCATAGTGAAGTTAAGTGACTTGCCCACAGTCACAGAGATGTTGAGTGGTAGGCAGTCTGGCTCTAGGATTCAGATTTTTAACCATTATTTTATAAGACAAATTTCAGGTGATGGAAAGATAGAGTGCCTGTAATAATCTAAGCAATGACCTCTTTGGGGGCTGATTCAGACATAAGGTCTGTGGATCTTGATCTCTTGTTGGAAGTTGATGAGCAATAGCAGATCCTGAGCATGTGCTTCATGGTCAGTGTTGATTTATTGAGTCTTTGTTTGTGCATCCTAGCAGTTTCTGATCACATAATACTTGAGTAGTTTGTATGCTGGATATAGGTAGATAATGAACACCTTGAGGGCAGGAATTGTGTTCATTTCTATCTATGTCTCCAGGCCTTAGGGGATGGGACTTTATATAATTGGAGGCCAAAAAATGTTTGCTGAATTAGTGTATGATTTGTGAACTAATAAGAACTAGTCCCTGGTGGCTCAGTGGTAAAGTGTCTGCCTGCAATGCAGAAGCTGCAGGTTCTGTCGCGGGGTCAGGAAGATCCCCTGGAGAAGGGAATGGCTACCCACTGCAGAATTCTTGCCTGGGAAGTCCCATGGACAGAGGAGCCTGGTGGGCTGCAGTCCAAGGGGTGGCAAAGGGTCAGATACAACTTTGCCATTAAACCACCACTACCACCAACATCAGACTATGCTAAGTGAAATAGGTCAGGCAGAGAAAGACAATTGTGTGATATCACTTATATATGGAATCTGAAAAATACAATAAACTAGTGAATATAAGAAAAGAGAAGCAGATTCATAGATATAGAGAACAAACTAGTGATTACCAGTGGGGAGAGGGAAGGGGAGGCAAGCTAGGGGTAGGGGACTAAGAGGTATGAGCCATCAGGTATAGAATAAGCTACAAGGGTATATTGTACAACACTGGGAATATAGCCAATATTTTACAGTAACTATAAATAGAGCATAACCTTTAAAAAAATGGAGTATAACCCAATGTTGAAGCTGAAACTCCAATACTTTGGCCACCTGATGTGAAGAACTGACTTATTTGTAAAGACCCTGATGCTGGGGAAGATTGAGGGCAGGAGGAGAAGGGGATGACAGAGGATGAGATGGTTGGATGGCATCACCAACTCAATGGACATGAGTTTGAGTAAACTCTGGGAGTTGGTGATGAACAGGGAAGCCTGGTGTGCTGCAGCCCATGGGGTTGCAAAGAGTCAGACACAACTGAGCGACTGAACTGAACTGAACCTTTAAAATAATCACATCCAAGTCCCACATATATTAGGGACATCAGATCTGAAAAAAACCAGAGCTTTTACTTTAAATGACACATAAACTAAATGATACAATGAGATATTTGTTTTAAGAAAAAATGTAAGAGATAATTATGGATATGATAGCAAAACATAAGAACTAGATTTATTGTAATTAAACATGCATTGACTGTACATTAAATGCATATTAGGCTTCTATGCTGTAGGTTATGGGTACAGAAGTACATAATAAGTTGATTGACCCTCAAAGATCATTTTAACAGGTAACATGATTGAAATATAAGTACATATATGTTAGAACAAAGTAATGAATATATCTTAAAAAGGGCAAATAGTGGCTAAAATGACTAATTATAAAACTATAATAATCTGATATTGTACCAGCAAGTGAGGATTCAAAGATAAGTTGACAAGTTCCAAACAAGTGCTAGAGAACTCATAAGGAGGACAGGTGGATTCTTTATCATCTGAGGCACCAGGGAAGCCCTGTAAACATTTACTGTGTCCCAAATTAGAGGGAGGGACAGAGGAACCTGGTGGGCTACAGTCCACAGGGTCACAAAGAGTCAGACATGACTTAGTGATTAGTGATCCTAAGCATCTTTTCATGTGCTTGTTGGCTATTTGTGTATCTTTGTATAAAATTAAAGGGAGGGAGTGGAAGCACTGTGAATGCTCTAGTTCTGCATAGTTTACACTTGGATACTTTTATATAGTGATAACATCTGAACATTTATTTAGGTAGGCTAACCGTACAGTTCTTCAGTTCAGGAAGATTTTGTGGTCCTAAGATGTGATGTCTGCTGTAGAAATATATTGTCCAGTATCCCTGGGTCCTGTCATGGCACCAACCCCCTGACTGCTCTGGCTCTCAAGTCCCTCTTTGTTCTGGCTTCTGGATACTTTCTTTAAACTTAGATGAGCTTTGCATTTGCTGCTGTATTTTGTCCTATAGGGGTGTGTGTTTGCAGAGAATGGGGGGCTCTTTTATCTTGTTGCTAAATAGGAATTTCTTTGCAATGCTAACTCATTGTTCATCGTCAGACTTCATTCTATTTCAGAAAGAGTTGCAGAAGTTCATGGATGTTACATTTGAAAAGATTCAAAACACAAATCAAGCTCTAAGTATGTTAAAGAAATTTGAAAGGTAAAAATCTGAAAGACTTCTAAATTCTGTTTTCCAGATTGGGATAATATGAACATAGTTTAGCTTACATTATTATTGTTATTATTATTTCATATTCTAATGGGAAGAAAATCCTCTCTTGACAATCTGAATAACAAGACCACAGATTTAAGTTCTTCAGAGGATTACAGGTTTATTTCCTCTCAGCTTTGAAGTACCTTGTGACTGCCTATGATAATAGCAGTTAATGTTTAAGTAATTTGAAGAAACTCTTACCAATAGTTTTGACTAGGTTTTGAGGATTGATACTATTTTTTTAAAAAAATGAAACATTTCAGGGAATTCCCTGGCGGTTCAGTGGTTAGGACTGCATTCTCACTGCCAAGGGCCCAGCTTCACTTTCTGGCTGGGGAACTAAGATCCCACAAGACAGAAAAAAGGAAAAAAAAAACCAAAACAAAAAACTCACAGCCACTCTATTGCCATATGCTTGATGAACAGATTCCATTTTGATTTTTAAAAAATAATTTTGTTTTTAAGGTCTTTATTGAATTTGGACTTCCCTTATGGCTCAGATGGTTAACAATCTGCCTGTAATGGTGGAGAGCTGGGTTCGATCCCTGGGTCGGGGAGATGCTCTGGAGAAGGAAATGGCAATCCACTCCAGTATTCTTGCCTGGAGAATCCCATGGACAGAGGAGCCTGGTGGGCCACAGTTGGTGGGATGACAAAGAGTTGGACATGATTGAACAACTAACAAACATTGAATTTGTTGCAGTGTTGCTTCTGTTTTATGTTTTGGTTTTGGGCCACAAGGTGTGAGGGATCTTAGCTCCACAAGCAGGGATTGAACCTACACCCTCTGTGTTGGAAGGGGAAGTTTTAACCATTGGACTGCCAAGGAGGTCCCCATTTTGCTTTTTTTAGCATGCCAAGTAAATACTTCATTCTCTTCCATCAGCATATATATATATATATTTGGTTGTTCAAGGTAGTTCTTTTATTTATTGATAGGACAAAAAATTAGTAAAAATATAAAAATACAATTTTCAAGTTTCACTTACAGAATATACGTAGATTCCATACAGCAATATTTATGAAGAATAACCATGGAAGAGGCCATAAAAATGAATTAAAAATTTCAAATACCCATTATCATATGGACCAAACTTTTTAACCACAATGCAATTAAATTAGACGTCAAAAAAGTATGCTTAGAACTTTTAGGTCTCCTCTTTAGAATTAAAAAAAAAAAAACCCCTAGGAATTTAAATATATTTAGATCTAAACAATAATGAAAAGACAAGATACCAAGTCTCCTGGCATGCAGTTAAAAAGATAATAAATATGTCAGCATATGTTTTAAAATAGGTCTTAATAGACAGAAGTTCTCAATATCATCTCATTAATTCAAGCCTTTCACTTAAAAAAATAATAACAGATTGAACATACCTAATCTTGGTATTGATGACAAATACCAGCGTATCCTTGAAAACTATGGGGCTGACATTGATATGATCTCGAAGCTGTATACAAAGCAGAAAAACGACCCACCTTTGGCTCGAGACCAGCCTCCCATTGCTGGGAAGATTCTGTGGGCCCGGCAGCTCTTCTACAGGATTCAGCAACCGATGCAGCTTTTCCAGAAGCACCCATCCGTGCTCCAGACTGCGGAAGCGAAGCCAGTGATTCGCAGTTACAACAGGGTGGCCAAGGTCCTCCTGGAGTTTGAGGTTCTCTACCACAGGGCGTGGCTTCAACAGGTGAGTCTGACTTAACGCTGTACAGTGATGCTGCCGCTGTCAGATGCATGGGGAATCCTGTAATACCTTGGGCAGTTTTACTCCTGTAGAAAGTTGACTTTGTGTCTATTTTATAAGACAGGGTTGGTTAACTGCAAGTAATCAGTCAAAGAGTATAATATGTCCATGAAGGAAAATAATTTTTAATTTTGAAAAAAGATCATAAAGCCAGGTAACAGAAACTTATTTTTATTTAATTTATAAACTCCTAAGGAAGAAGGTCTTGTTTATTGCTTTCTTTACCTGGTTGATTAAGATTTCTTTTTTTGTTTTTTCATTAAGCTCCTTTTCTCTCCATTAAGTGTCCATAAACACCAGTTTGCCTGTTAAGCAAAGTTTTAATTTTTATTTGGTCATACTAGGTTAATCAAATTATATTTCATACCCTACCAACACTTGAATTTCTAGGTAGATTGGTAGGAAGTATTTTGGAGGATAAAATTCAGCCTATCAAGGCCACTAAAATGGTATCTCACTTTCCTAGTTCAACTTTTGGTGTCTGAATCAACAACAGAGATGTCTCCGTAGTGTTTTTCATTACTTTTCTAGATAACTGAAGACTGAGTTAAGTAGGTTTCTTGAAACTTTTAAGAGGAAAAATAACTTAGTTGGCATGAAAGTATCAGGGAGCAAAGTGATTTTTGAGAAGTCACCTCTATTGCAGTATCCACTTACCAAATATAAGAGATTCATGACCAAAGCATTTTGCTGAACTAACTGTACATCACCACTGAGAATTTTAAGGCTTTTTTTCCCCCTGAAAGTGGAGTTAGGAAAACAGTAAGAGACCCCATCGTCTTTAGTTTGTGAAACTCAAACCCATGAAAGGACACACAATGACTGTAAGTAATCTTCTTTATTCCCAGAAATGGCCAAGTTAGATACCCTGTGTATGCATTGAACTCTCCAATAACAGTAATGTTGCTCTTTCCTCACAGACTGAAGAAGTTCACGTAGGACTTGAGGCTTCTTTATTGGTGAAGGCTCCCGGCACAGGGGAACTGTTCGTAAACTTTGATCCTCAGATACTAACTTTATTTAGAGAAACAGAGTGCATGTCACAGATGGGTCTGCCAGTTTCACCATTTGCAGCTGCTCTTTTCCAGAAACGAGACACATACAAGAAGAACTTTAGTAACATGAAGGTATGGTGCTTTTATTTTTTCCCATCTTGGGTTCATTACAAAATGCATTTTTTTTTTTTTTTTACAAAATGCATTTAATGCAACCCCAGTGTTCATTAAAAAAAAATCTAGTGGTGTGTCACTGTTGAGGAACAGAAGGTACCCGGGATGCCTGTAGTGGAGTGACTGAGGCCAGAAAGTAGAGTTGGCAAAGGCCAGGTCCTTACAGAGCTTGTAAACTAAGGGTCCATGTCTGAGTGCACCAGGAAGCCATTAGAGGAATCTGAGCAGGAGGAAAAGGCGTGGTGTCCTTTACTATAAAAACATTCTTGCTGCTAGGTGACTTTTAAGGGACAGGAGGGCCACTGTGGGTGGCTTCCTAGGTGGCTCAGTGGTAAAGAATTTGCCTGCCAAGGCAGGAGGCTTCCTTGGGTTGGGAAGATCCCCTGGAGAAGGGAATGGCAACTCACCCCAGTATTCTTGCCTAGGAACTCCCATGGACAGAGGAGCCTGGCAGGCTATTGTCCATGGGATCGAAAAAGAGTCAGACATGACTTAGTGACTAAACAACAACAAAGGGTCAATGTGAAGCCAGTGTGCAGGCTGTTGTACCAATTTAGGATGGAGAAGATGGTGGCCGAACTAAGATGCAGTTGAGTAGTAGATCAGGGGATTAGAGAATGATGTCAACAGGCAGGTTATGAGAGAACTCCAGGGTGACCCTTTGTTTTTTGTGTAAGCACCTCGATGGATTTACTCAAAGTGTATGGATTTAACCATACACTGTTGTTATTGCTCAGTTGCTAAGCTGTGTCTGACTCCTTAACTGTGTTGCTCATGTTTGGCGCACATGTTCAATAACCCGCTGCGGCCCCGAATGGAAATTCCACTCATGGAGTTGGGAAAGACTGGAACTAGTTTGTTTATGGGGGCCGAAGGGAATCAGTAACTCCCATCTCAAGTGTAAGATGATTTTTTAGAGATTGAAGTAGAGGTGTTGTCCATGCTGACAGATTATGTCTGGAGTTGAGTGGAGAAGTCAAAGTTGAAGACATATTTTTGAGGGTCATCAGAGTATATATGTGTGTTCTTAGGCATGTCTGACTCTGCAACCCATCGACTGTGGCATCCCAGGCCACCCGTCCATGGAATTTTACAGGCAAGAATACTGGAGCAGGCTGCCATTTCCTACTCCAGGGATCTTCCTGACTCAGGGATCAAACCCATGTCTCTGGTGTCTCCTGCACTGGAGGCAGATTCCTTACCACAGTACCATCTGGGAAGCCCTATCAGAATACAGTTGCTGTTTAAAGTCATTGTCCTGCATGAGATTTCCAAGGAGGAGAATATAAAAAAAGTAAAGGGTCTTCATTAAGCTCTGAGTTGTTCCAATATTAACAGGTCTGCTAGAAGAGGACAAATATGCTAGTGAAATTAAGGATTGACCTTTGAGGCAGGTGGAAGCTAAGTGTCAGAAAGCCAAGGGTATGGGATAGGGAGGGAGGTGGGAGGGGGGTTCAGGATGGGGGACACATGTACACCCATGGCTGATTCATGTCAATGTATGGCAAAAACCACTACAGTATTGTAAAATAATTAGCCTCCAATTAAAATAAATAAAATAATTAAAAAAGAAGAAAGCCAAGGGTAAGAAAAACTTCATGATGGAGGGACTGGTCACCAGTGACAAATACTGCCAACAGGATGCTCAAATGAAGTCAGAGATGCTGCCATTATATCTGACAACATGGAAACCATTGTTACAACTTCATAGTGGCTAGTATCATAGGACAAGTCCAATAAGGCCACATATTTGCATAATGCTTTATATTTAAACCGTTTTCATATTCATTATTCCATTCGATATTTTCCACAGGCATGTTATTACTTTAGAGCTGACGATACTGTGCCTTAGAGAACTTAAATGACAGGCAAGGTTTCATAGCTGGCAAGTGGCCAAAGCAGGACCAGAACCCAAGCTTGTACTCTAGTGTTTTCCCACTCTTCCATGTTAGGTTAAAAATATTAGCAGCGCACAGACATTCCTCAGATGTAAGCTCATCAAATACTAGTCAGCATGTTGGAATTCCCTTTTATATTTTTCTTGGGTGTTAGATGATGCTGTGAAAGTGCTGCACTCAATATGCCAACAAATTTGGAAAACTCAGCAGTGGCCACAGGACTGGAAAAGGTCAGTCTCCATTCCAGTCCCAAAGAAAGGGAATGCCAAAGAATGCTCAAACTACCGCACAATTGCACTCATCTCACATGCTAGTAAAGTCATGCTCAAAATTCTCCAAGCCAGGCTTGGAGAACATGTGAACCGTGAACTTGCTGAACATGTGAACCGTGAACTTGCTGAACATGTGAACTGTGAACTCCCAGATGTTCAAGCAGGTTTTAGAAAAGGCAGAGGCACCAGAGATCAAATTGCCAACATCTGCTGGATCATGGAGAAAGCAAGAGAGTTCCAGAAGAGCATCTATTTCTGCTTCATTGATTATGCCAAAGCCTTTGACTGTGTGGATCACAATAAACTGTGGAAAATTCTGAAAGAGATGGGAATACCAGACCACCTGATCTACCTGTTGAGAAACCTGTATGCAGGTCAGGAAGAAACAATCAGAACTGTACGTGGAACAACAGACTGGTTCCAAATAGGAAAAGGAGTACGTCAAGGCTGTATATTGTCACTTGTTTATTTAACTTATATGCAGAGTACATCATGAGGAATGCTGGGCTGGAAGAAGCACAAGCTGGGATCAAGATTGCTGGGAGAAATATCAATAACCTCAGATATGCAGATGACACCACCCTTATGGCAGAAAGTGAAGAGGAACTCAAAAGCCTCTTGATGAAAGTGAAGGAGGAGAGTGCAAAGGTTGGCTTGAAGCTCAACATTCAGAAAACAAAGATCATGGCATCTGGTCCCATCACTTCATGGGAAATAGATGGAAAAACAGTGGAAACAGTGTCAGACTTTATTTTTTTGAGCTCCAAAATCACTGCAGATGCTGATTGCAGCCAGGAAATTAAAAGACGCTTACCCCTTGGAAGGAAAGTTATGACCAACCTTGATAGTATATTAAAAAGCAGAGACATTACTTTGCCAACCAAGGTCCGTCTAGTCAAGGGTATGGTTTTTCCTGTGGTCATGTATGGATGTGAGAGTTGGACTGTGAAGAAAGCTGATCGCCGAAGAATCAATGCTTTTGAACTGTGGTGCTGGAGAAGACTCTTGAGAGTCCCTTGTACCGCAAGGAGATCCAACCAGTCCATTCTAAGGGAGATCGATCCTTGGTGTTCATTGGAGGGACTGATGCTGAAGCTGAAACTGCAATACTTTGGCCACCTCATGCGATGAGTTGACTCACTGGAAAAGATTCTGATGCTGGGAAAGGTTGGGGGCGGGAGGAGAAGGGAACGACCGAGAATGAGATGCCTGGATGGCATCACTGACTCTGTGGACATGAGTTTGAGTGAACTCCGGGAGTTGGTGATGGACAGGGAGGCCTGGCGTGCTGTGATTCATGGGGTCGCGGAGAGTCGGACACGACTGAGCGACTGAACTGAACTGAGAGAATAGCTAAGTCAGTCTTCATATTTGTAAAGAAATAGTTATTTTTACTATATATAAAAGAAACAACAATGACACTGTATAGCACAGGAAGCATACTCAATTATCTTATAACAACCTATAATGGGAAAGATCCTGAAAAAAGAATATATATATATATATATTATAGGGGTTTTCTGGTGGCTCAGATGGTAAAGAATCTGCTTGCAATGCAGGAGAACCAGGTTTGACCCCTAGGTCAGGATGATCCTCTGGGGAAGGAAATGGCAACCCACTCCAGTATTCTTGCCCAGAGAATCCCCTTGGACTGAGGAGCCTGGTGGGCTACAGACCGTGGGGTCACAAAGAGTCAGACACGACTGAGCGACTAGTACTCTCACATGTGTGTCATAGCATCACTTCTGCTGTCCTCTGTTGGGCTCCATAAGCCTACACCGAGCAAAGGAGAGGGAACATAGACCCTACCCTATGAATGGAGGAGGGCCAAAGAATGTTTTATTTGATTAAAAAGTTTATTTATTTATCTTTCAAATAATATTTTAGAACCACCACAGCTGTAAACGACAATTCCAAGTGAATTATTATCTGATGGGTAATTTTTGCTGTGTCTTGAGTTTGAAAGAGTTAAAAGTTCCCACTCAACCTGAGTAGTTAGTAAAAGCAGATCAATTAGCTTGTTTGGAGACCATCTCAGGCTTTGCTGAGTTATTGTGCTGAATATTTAACAGTTTGTAGGCTTCTACGGAAGCCTGAGAAGCTGAAGTAGCTGAGAGTTTGTCTTTACCTATTCCTTGGAAGGCAGTTCAGACTAGAAAGAGATGAATCAGCATAGACTAATCGTTAGGAATACAGATTCTGAAGCCAATCGGGATTTGAAGCACCATCTTTGGGCAAATTACTTTACCCTTCTAAGCTTCAGTTTTTCATTTTTAAAATGGATGAGTAATACCTCCTGGGGTTAAAAGATTAAGGTGGGAAGTGGAAGGGCTATGGAAGCTGATTTATCTGCCTTGCAGATAGAATAAGTGATGAACTCCGAAAGAAAGGTGAGCAGTAGATAAATGGTTCAGAAAATGTGTTAAGTAGCTGCTAATAGAATCATCAAATTTAGATTTTTCATGGAAAATGAAAAGATATTACGGAAATTGTGGAAAAGTATTAAATGAAGAAAGGATGATGTTGTCCATTGGGAAATGTTGAATTTAAAATTCACAAAGACTGTTGGGCTTTTTACTTCCTTCTTGCAGTTCTCTCAGAATCATTAATATTAATTGTGACTGTCAGAGAGAGGACGTATTATGTACAGTGTTTTCCAAACTTACCCATCCAGGGACCACTTTTCTTATAGAATCTCTTGTGGCTAGTGTTTCAGCATAAGCATTTTGGGAAACACTGATGTAATGACAGAGTAATACTAACACGCATATTATAAGGGCGAGCTTAACAATTGTGTTTAAGAAGTGCATTAAGGTTGTTTTCTTATAATTAATTATAATTAATATTAACATAACCATAAAAGGTAGGCTGGAAGTACTATTGTGTGATGCATGCTAAATCCCTTCAGTCATGTCCAGTTCATTGCGACCCCATGGACTGCAGCACACCAGGCTCCCCTGTCTTTCACTATCTCCCAGAGTCTGCTCAAATTCACGTCCATTGAGTCAGTGATGCTGTCCAACCATCTCATCCTCTGCTGCCTTCTTCCCCTTTTCCTAGCATTAATATTTCCCAGCATCAGGGTCTTTTCCAGTGAGTCCGCTCTTCGTATCAAGTGGCCAAAGGATTGATGCTTCAACTTCAGCATCAGTCCTTCCAATGACTATTCAGGATTGATTTCCTGAAGGATTGACTCATTGGATCTCCTTGCAGTCCTAGGGACTCTCATGAGTGCTCTCTAGCATCACAATTCAAAAGCATCAATTTCTCTGCTCCCAGCCTTCTTTGTGGTTCAACTCTCACATCTGCATACAGGGCTGGATAGGGGGTGAAAAACTTTTACTTTTCAGTTCTTTCTCTCTCTTCCTTCCGTTCCGTCGCTCAGTCGTGTTCGACTCTTTGCGACCCTATGGACTGTAGCCTACCAGGCTTCTCCGTCCATGGGATTCTTCAGGCAAGAATACTGGAGTGGGTTACTGTTTCCTTCTCCAGGGGATCTTCCCGACCCAGGGATCGAACCCGGGTCTCCCGCATTGGAGGCAGACACTTTAACCTCTGAGCCACCAGGGAAGCCCAAGAAGTTTGTATCCATGGAGAAATTTCATCTCTGTTCTACTCTGGTTTTGTTTGAGCTGCTGTCCTTGCCAGGCTGCTTTTTGGAGCCCTATAGCTGGACTCTGGGCTTCCCTGGTGGCTCAGAGGTTAAAGCGTCTGCCTCCAATGCGGGAGACCCGGGTTCGATCCCTGAGTCGGGAAGATCCCCTGGGGAAGGAAACGGTAACCCACTCCAGTATTCTTGCCTAGAGAATCCCATGGACGGAGAAGCCTGGTAGGCTACAGTCCATGGGGTCGCATAGAGTCGGACACGACTGAGCGACGGAACGGAACGGAACGGATAGCTGGACTCTAAATAAAAGTAATTGTTTTGGATAAAAATGAGCTCTTAATAGATATTCAAAGTGAGATATTATTCGATAATTTCACCCCTGTTTCACTGTAGATGATGCTGGCTGAATATCAGAGGGTGAAGTCAAAAATGCCGCCCATCATAGACCAACTAATGGTCCCTCACTTGGCGAAAGTGGATGAAGCTCTCCAGCCTGGCCTGGCTGCACTGACCTGGACATCACTGAACATTGAGATGTACTTGAAAAACGCTTTTGCAAAGATCAGTAAGTCTGTTTAAGTGATTATTATTTTTCAATTCTTAAGACTGAGTTTTTGAGTTCTACTGTTTAATTTCTTATAGATATTATGATATATAAAATAAAACGAGAAGTGTGTTCTTAAGTTGTTCCCTAAGGAATTTGGAGAAGACTTTTGAGAGTCCCTTGGACTGCAGGGAGATCCAACCAGTCCATTCTAAAGGAGATCAGTCCTGGGTGTTCATTGGAAGGACTGGTGCTGAAGCTGAAACTGCAATACTTTGGCCACCTGATGTGAAGACTTGACTCACTGGAAAAGAGTCTGATGCTGGGAAAGAGTGAAGTCAGGAGAGGAAGGGATGAGATGAGACAGAGGGTGAGAGGGTTGGACGGCGTCACTGACTCAATAGACATGAGTCTGAGTGAACTCCGGGAGTTGGTGATGGACAGGGAGGCCTGGCGTGCTGCGGTCCACAGGGTCACAAAGATTCAGACATGACTGAGCGACTGAACTGAACTGAAGGAATTTTACCAAATATATGAAATCATTAATTTCCTGGAAACCATATGTGTGTATATTGTTCTTAGTTGCTCAGTTGTGTCCAACTCTTTGCAACCCCATGAACTGTAACCCACCAGGCTCCTCTGTCCGTGGGGATTCTCCAGGCAGGAATATTGGGGTGGGTTGCTATACCCTCCTTCAGGGGATCTTCCCAACCTAGGGATCGAACCCAGGTCTCCTGCATTGCAGACGGATTCTTTACCAACTGAGTTACCGGGGAAGCCCCGGAAACCATATATATTCGCTATTTAATTTTATCCCCAGAGATTAACTACATTTTATTAAAATTTTTTTTTCATATATTCCTTTTTATTTATTTTTTAATTGGAGGCTAATTACAATATTGTATTGGTTTTGCCATACATTGACATGAATCTGCCCCAGGTGTACATGTGTTCCGCATCTTGAACCCCCCTCCCAAAAATTATGGTTATTTCTGGGCATTAGGCTTTAAAGGAACTTTAGAGTTATTCAGCTCTTTATACTAACAGATTAGTGTATTTTGAGATGCTGATTTAAAAGATGTGATTTGGACAGAGCAGACTGCTGAATAGCAGGATATATGGGAAAAGTTTAAGCAAACATTTTTGTTCCTAAAGAGGGATATACTACACTTTAAAATATATGTAAGGTGGTGTATTCCATAAATTACAATTTCCCAGAATGTGTACAGGTATGTTGCAAAGAAGGAGCCTAGGCTCAGAGAATTCTGGGAAATCCACGTTAAACAAAGTTAAGCATATTTCTCTTCTGGAGGACTTTTCAGAGCCCTTGATGTGTCAGAATTTAGTGGGTCTCCAAAAGTGGGCTTCTATAAGTTGCATTTCCCAGAGTGCCTTGGCTGTCTTCTAGGAAAGCATGTTAACACCCGATGGAGGCATTGTTCTGGGAAGACTAGAAATGGTTATTCTCCCCTTCCATGCGGTGTCCTCACCCCTTCACGGCTCAGTTCTCCGCATGTTTGATAGCCCAGAATATGTCCCATTCCCAAGAAGCCCACTTGGACCCTTCTACCGCACAGGACCACTTCCTCTTGTGACCTCCTGTTATTTTACACTGAGACAAAAGGCTCTGCATTTCCGTTTCTTCCAATGGTTCCGTCTTTCCACCCAGACTGACTGCAGAGGAAAAATTAGGCTCTTTCTTATGCTTTTGTATTACTCTGAGTTGGGTTTGTACTAGATACCTATACGGATATGTGTTCATAATTGCGATAGTCTTATACAGTCAGTCCCTTTCCATTCACCTCCATAACCCGTTATCCACCCTTTGGCCCCACCACCTCTTTTCTGGATCACCCTTTTCTGGGCCTCCCTCTCCATACCTGCTGGCAGCTCCTTACGTTCTCCCACCGGTGTCCCTCCCTCCCTTCCTCTGTGGCTGCTGCAGTAACGCCTTGTCTATTTATAGCCCAGATTTTCAAGAGCTTCTCTTATTAGTAGGTTTCCACGATCCAACCAGTCCATTCTAAAGGAGATCAATCCTGGGTGTTCACTGGAAGGACTGATGCTGAAACTGAAGCTCCAATACTTTGGCCACCTCATGTGACAAGTTGACTCACTGGAAAAGGCTCTAATGCTGGGAAGGATTGGGGGTGGGAGGAGACAGGGACGACAGAGGATGAGATGGCTGGATGGCATCACCGACTCGATGGACATGAGTTTGAGTGAACTCCGGGATTTGGTGATGGACAGGGAGGCCTGGCGTGCTGTGATTCATGGGGTCGCAAAGAGTCGGACACGACTGAGCGACTGAACTGAACTGAACTAACGGTACCTTCCAAATAACTTAGAACTCAGAAGGGTCCAGCTGTTTACTTCACTAGGTACAATATTCTCAAGAATATTGGATAGGTATTGGGTTAGGTGGAGCAGAGAAGTGAGGGGTTTATGGTTGAGCCCTCCTACCCTCTTGCTTTGCTTTGTAGCTTTGGTGACTAGATTCAAAGACAACCTGTGAAGGGCTCTTTGGGGATGAATGAGGTATGCTTAGGCTGATTACAGTTTGAAGGTTGAATAATATAAAATATGTGACCAGACAACCATAGCAGTATAGGAGTGGAGAAGGTCCTTTGAGATGGAGAGGTTCTCAGGGGTCAACGCCAGCATAGGAGGAGGGGACCACATGGATATGTGCAGATTCACAGAAAGCCTCCTGGGGGAATGCGTTCAAGCTGAATCCACAGGTTGAGTCAGAGTTAGGCAGGCTGAGAAAGCTGGGAAACTGGTTAAAGAAAGACCAGTGTGAGAACCAAGTGTGAAATAGCTCTCCGCATGCATTCTAACTCACTTCATGGAATCTTTGTGACTTCATGGACCATAGCCCACCAGGCTTCTCTGTTCATGGGATTCTCCAGGCAAGAATATTTGAGTGGGTTGCCATGCCCTCCTCCAGTGGATCTTCCCAATCCGGGGATTGAACCTGGGTCTCATGTCTCCTGCAACAGCTCTGTGGAGCAATTTTAATCCTGAATTTACTACTGAAATATAATCACTTAAAAAAAAAACAACAAAATGCTTAATTTCTTTTATCCACTCTTATTTTTCTCCAAAGGGGACCTGGAGTTGCTGCTCAACAGGGTCAATGATTTGATTGAGTTCCGCATTGATGCCATCCTGGAAGAAATGAGCAGCACTCCTCTTTGTCAGCTCCCCGGGGAAGAGCCACTTGCCTGCGAAGAGTTTCTCCAGATGACAAAGGTTATTAGAAGATTGATGCTTTTATTTAAACTTTATTTTGTGATTCATTTTTCTATAAAGGGCATTTTGGGAAACATCAATTGCATTTTTTTTCTCTTCCCATGACTGGTCTGTGATGGATGCTCTTTATTTTTTTTTTTTTCCCTCCTCCCCATATCCTCCCTCCATGTCATTCCCGTGCACCAGCCCCAGGCATCCTGCATCATGCGTCGAACCTGGACTGGTCACTTATGATAATATACATGCTACAATGCCGTTCTCCCCAATCATCCCACCTTCACCCTCTCCCACAGAGTCCCAAAGACTGTTCTATATGCCTATGTCTCTTTTGCAGTCTCGTACACAGGGTTCAGGTTTCCATCTTTCTAAATTCCATATATATGCGTCAGTATACTGTATTGATGTTTTTCTTTCTGGCTTACTTCACTGTGTATAATGCTCTTTAAACGAGCCTTCCGACCATAATTTGAAAATGAAGAGGAATGTACCCGAGGGATCAGGTAGACATGAAGAGCAAATAATTTCTTTTCAGATCAGTAACAGAGAAATTGCCATGGAACACATTTCTCATTTTCCCACAGTTTTTGTTAGCCACTCAGTCGTGTCCTATTCTTTTGTGACCCCATGGACCGTAGTCAGCCAGGCTCCTCTGTCCATGGGATTCTCCAGGCAAGAATATAGGAGTGGGTTGCCATTTCCTTCTCCAGGGGAATCTTCCCAACTCAGGGATCAAACCCAAGTCTCCCACATTGCAGGGAGATTCTTTACTCTCTGAGCCACCAGGGAAGCCCATAGAGCTATTTTGTTGAAGAGTTTTTAGTTCTAGCTGCTGCTGCTGCTAAGTCATTTCAGTTGTGTCCGACTCTGTGTGACCCCATAGACGGCAGCCCACCAGACTCCCCCGTCCCCGGGATTCTCCAAGCAAGAACCCTGGAGTGGGTTGCCATTTCCTTCTCCAGTGCATGAAAGTGAAAAGTGAAAGTGAAGCCGCTCAGTCATATCCGAATCTTAGCGACCCCATGGACTGTAGCCCACCAGGGTCCTCCATCCATGGGATTTTCCAGGCAAGAGTACTAGGGTTCATTAATAAAATAGTTGTTTTAAAGAGCTTCTGGATAGAATTTCTTCTTTAGAAATTTCTATAGAGTAGTGTTTACCAAACTGGAGTTCTGTGGTACATTGTTCAGGATCCATTGCTGGGGAGCCTGGAAAAGACTAGGTCTGTGTTCAGTTGGCCTGGGGTAATCACTGCAGATGCTGACTGCAGCCATGAAATTAAAAGACGCTTACTCCTTGGAAGGAAAGTTATGAACAACCTAGATAGTATATTAAAAAGCAGAGACATTACTTTGCCAACCAAGCTCCGTCTAGTCAAGGCTATGGTTTTTCCCGTGGTCATGTATGGATGTGAGAGTTGGACTGTGAAGAAAGCTGATCGCCGAAGAATTGATGCTTTTCAACTGTGGTGTTGGAGAAGACTCTTGAGAGTCCCTTGGACTGCAAGGCGCTCCAACCAGTCCATTCTAAAGGAGATCAGTCCTGGGTGTTCATTGGAAGGACTGATGCTAAAGCTGAAACTGCAATACTTTGGCCACCTCATGCGAAGAGTTGACTCACTGGAAAAGACTCCGATGCTGGGAAAGGTTGGGGGCGGGAGGAGAAGGGGACGGCAGAGAATGAGATGGCTGGATGGCATCACCGACTCTATGGACATGAGTTTGAGTGAACTCCAGGAGTTGGTGATGGACAGGGAGGCCTGGCGTGCTGTGATTCATGGGGTTGCAAAGAGTCGGACACGACTGAGCGACTGAACTGAACTGAACTGAAAGACTGCACTCTCCTTTCCCTTTCAGATTCTATTCACATTAATGTTTTAGAATAAAGAACTTCAGATGGTATTCTGGGAAAGGGTCTAGTTAACTCTTTTTAATCCATTATTTCTCAAACATTTGCAAAGGGAACACTTTCTTTCCTGTGCCACAATTAGGATCCTGGGAGCAGTGTTCCAAGAAGTGCCTCTTTGGGAAAGTCACTTTAGCATCATTTACAACATTTCCAGTGGGCATCCTGATTATAAAAACTCATCAGTGGTGACTTTAATATGGTATGTCAGAAGTCCAGAAGACCATCCCCACTGGAAGGACTTGTGGAACTCAATCTAGTAGCAATAAAGGCTAAGACTTATTATAGTGATATAGTAAGGATTATCGGGGACCAGCCTCGATATGACCCAGGGTATCCTCGGGATGAACGGCGTCGGCGTCAGAGAGAGAGAGAGAGAGAAAGAGACAGGGGCTGATGATTCCTTGGTTTACGCTGGAAACCAATAAAACCCCAGCACGGGGCTTGCTCTGTTTACGTAGGCCGCAGGCGCCCTCTCGAATCGCTGGAGGCACCCCACCAGGGCACCCCCTTGAGTGGGTCTTAGAAGCCCAGGCAGATAAGTAAACTCAGAGGGCCCAGAGCTCCAAGGATCTCAACCAGAAAAAGGAGAATAGAGAAAAGGATGGAAAAAGAGAAAGAACGACACGGGGAGACCAAGCTTCAGTGAGCAAGGCCCAAAACTTTATTTTCCAGTGTTGCTTTTATACCCTAAGTTATGCGCATAAGAAACAGAGAAAGGGAGGTATAGAGTCACGCCAAAATCGCGTGGGGTCAGCAGTCTTGACCCTTATCAGGTTCAGGGCTTATTTTTGTGTGTCTTGTGATAAAAGTTTTAGGTGGTTTACATCCTCTTCTGGCCAGGGGGCCTGCTAACAGTTTATGGCCCTCTCTCCTAACAATAGGTTAGTTAGCAAGTAAAAGGCTTATATTCTTTTAAGGTGACATTCCTAGAGTCAGGTGCTGACACATAACAAAGTTACATTCCTATAAGGCACCGGTATAGTGAGCTGCAAGAAAGGAATTTATTAACTTAAGATCTGATATGGTTAAATCAAAGGCTACTACTTATATTCTCTATATGTGATTAATATATTTCCAAGGATACAATAGATACAAGCATTGATTCAACAATGAAATCTTTTTTAGTACTACTCTAATGATTTTAACTTCTTCAACAGATTCCTGTATTTTAGAATATTAGGCTTTCTATCCTTGCATGGCTGGGAGGCTATAAACAGTCACACTCATAGTTGTAAGAGCCTGGACAAACTTGTCATGCAAGTTAGAAAGCTATCAGAGGGGCTTGGATTGGAACACTCCTATTAAGCCGAGGAGAACTTTTAAACTACAGCTCTGAATTAATGTTTTCAGAGAAAGGTGGTTGGGGGGAAGCCCCTGTAAGTATTAGAGGACTTGGTAAGAGGCGTAAGATAGTAAAGCAGTCAGACTCCAGTTTTCTTTGGGGTAGATGCTCAGGTAAGTCCAGGGGGTTCCTCGAGCCCTGATTAGCCTTTGCCCGTCAGGCCTCTTCCCCAATTGACCTTTGCCATGGGTAGGATTTCCCTCGCTGGCTCCCGGCAAAGGATATACAGGCTTCTCAGATGGCTCAGTGGTAAAGTTTCTTCCCGCAGTGCAGGAGACGTGGGTTCAGTCCCTGGGTTGGGAAGACCCCTGGAGAATGGAGTGGCAACCCACTCCAGTATCCTTGCCTGGGAAATTCCATGGACAGAGAAGCCTGGCGGGCTACAGTCCACGGGGTCACAAAGAGTCAGATGCAACTGAGCAACCGAGCACACACACAGTGGGGACACACAGTCGGACCACAGGGAAAAGACAGGCAGAGTGTGAGGAATGCACGCATGGGCTTCCTTATTCTTTCTCCCTCTCATGAGGGGCCACGAAAAGCTCACTGTCTCTCCCTGCCCTCCCCGCTCCCACCCCACTGCCACCCACTGACCCCCAGCAAAAGAAGTGCAGTCACGAGTGTGCAACATTTCTGCCCAGGAAAGCCTGTTAAGAGACTTCATGCCCAAGGTATTTACTGGGTCTCATCACAGAGGTGGGCTTTCCTGGTGGCTCAGCTGGTAAAGAATCTGCCTGCCATGCGGGAGACCTGGGTTCAGTCCCTGGGTTGCGAAGATCCCCTGGAGGAAGGAATGGCTACCCACTCCAGTATAGTGGCCTGGAGAATTATGGACTGTATAGTCCATGGGGTTGCAAAGAGTTGGACACAACTGAGCGACTTTCACTTTCCCTTTTGCTTTTCATCACACAGGTGCTCTCTGCCTAGCATGCACCAAAATTCCAGACTCCCGGATGGAAAGCTGGTTGGCAAGATAAACCACACTGTTTGCCCAGATAGTCTGAGCACAGAAAGGCACTCTTTATAGCCTGTAGGAACCTTCCTGAAACCCAGGCTCCCAGACACCAGCAGAGATCCAGTTCATTAGCAGGAGAACAATCTCAGGCCTGCCGTGTTAACCTTTTTCTGCATATGTGGTCATCTTCAGTTTATATTAAATTTGTATATAGTCAAAATTAAATGTTCACATTTTAGAAGTTTCTCCATCATCCTTTGCTTAGACTCACTGTCTGTGTGTAGACCCCAAACTGTACCTCTTCCCTTTTGCTCATCTGCTGTACTCCCACTCTAAGAAATTATTGGGTTCCATGGTTTTTAATATTACCCCACCACACAATTGCACTCATCTCACATGCTAGTAAAGTAATGCTCAAAATTCTCCAAGCCAGGCTTCAGCAATACATGAACCGTGAACTTCCAGATGTTCAAGCTGGTTTTAGAAAAGGCAGAGGAACCAGAGATCAAATTGCCAACATCCGCTGGATCATCAAAAAAGCAAGAGAGTTCCAGAAAAACATCTATTTCTGTTTTATTGACTATGCCAAAGCCTTTGACTATGTGGCTCACAATAAATTGTGGAAAATTCTGAAAGAGATGGGAATACCATACCACCTGACCTGCCTCTTGAGAAACCTGTATCCAGGTCAGGAAGCAACAGTTAAGACTGGACATGGAACAACAGACTGGTTCCAAATCAGAAAAGAAGTACGTCAAGGCTGTATATTGTCACCCTACTTATTTAACTTATATGCAGAGTACATCATGAGAAACACTAGGCTGGAGGAAGCATAAGCTGGAATCAAGATTGCCAGGGGAAATATCAATAACCTCAGATATGCAGATGATACCAACCTTATGGCAGAAAGTGAAGAGGAACTAAAAAGCGTCTTGATGAAAGTGAAAGAGGAGAGTGAAAAAGTTGGCTTAAACCTCATCATTCAGAAAACTAAGATCTTGGCATCCAGTCCCATCACTTCATGGGAAATAGATGGGGAAACAGTGGAAACAGTGGCTGACTTTATTTTTCTGGGCTCCAAAATCACTCCAGATGGTAATTGCAGCCATGAAATTAAAGGACACTTGCTCCTTGGAAGGGAAGTTATGACCTGGACAGCGTATTAAAGAGCAGAGACATTACTTTGTCAACAAAAATCTGTCTAGTCAAAGCTATGGTTTTTCCAGTAGTCATATGTGGATGTGAGAGTTGGACTATAAAGAAAGAGGAGCACCGAGGAATTGATGCTTTTGAACTGTGGTGTTGGAGAAGACTCTTGAGAGTCTCTTGGACTTCAAGGAGATCCAACCAGTCCATCCTAAAGGAGATCAGTCCTGGGTGTTCATTGGAAAGACTGATGTTGAAGCTGAAAGTCCAATACTTTGGCCACCTGATGCGAAGAGCTGACTCATTGGAAAAGACCCTGATGCTGGGAAAGATTGAAGGCGGGAGGGGGACGACAGAGGATGAGATGGCTGGGTAGCATCACCGACACAATGGACGTGGGTTTGGGTGGACTCTGGGAGCTGGTGATGGACAGGGAGGCCTGACGTGCTGCGGTACACGGGGTTGCAGAGTCGGACACGACTGAGCGACTGAACTGACTGACTGATTCTTATGATTATTTCATAAAAGTGCAAAATTTTAAAACAATTCAATTTAAAAGCAAATTTTAAAAGTGAGAGTGTTAGTCGCTCAGTCATGTCTGACTCTTTGCAACTCCATGGACTGTAGCCTGATAGGTTTCTCTGTCCATGGGGATTCTCCAGGCAAGAATACTAAAGTGGGTTGCCATTCTCTTCTCCAGGGAATCTTCCCAACCCAGGGTTTGAACCCAGGTCTCCTTCATTGCAACCAGATTCTTTATGGTCTGAGCCACCAGGGAAGTCCCAAGAATATTGGAGTGGGTAGCCATTCCATTCTAAAATATTTTAAAAAATGGGAAAAGTAGCATTTTTACCTATTACACTGCCATTGTGATAATTTGGTATATTGCCTATTTACATTTGTGATCCTTACTGAAAAGACTGCAGATTTGTAATGGCATTTTTTTTTCTCCCACTTACTTTTTCTCAGAAAATATTTCTCATGTTGCTGCATGGCCACCGTTTTAAGGATGCCTTTAGAATATTCTATTGATTTGATGTATCCTAATTTACTTTGTTATTGTTGGATAGTTAGATGATTTCTAGTTTTGCTGTTTTGCCAAAAGCTACAATGAATATATTTATATGTTTCATGCTTTTTATTCCCCTTTAGGAGTATTTCCTCCTCCAAGGAAAATGTGTCTTCGTTTAATAGCTGTTAATATTTGTAGCCAAATTGGTTTTCAAACTGATGATATCAACTTAAAATGCTATCAGCAATGTAGTAGTACCAATTTTAATGTCTTCCAACAAACACTGCTTTATTATAATCATTGTAAATTATAATAAATTTTTTGTTAGAATAAGGTACATAGTAGAGCAATACATTTATTATAATAAAATACAAGAGTAAATGTATTACAAGTAATTATAAATTATCAATTTTACCTGAAGTAGCAAAATCATAGAGCCTAATTTTAATTTGCATTTTGATTACCAAAGTGAATGATTACCAGTATAAAAGAATGCTTTCTCTTGAATTCGTTTACTTTTTATAATTCATTTTTTCCTTCAGTAATTTTTTTATGGAGCTTCTGTGTGAAACACTGCTTGGGAATAAAACAGTGAACAAAACAAGTGAAATCTCTGCCATTGCAATGCTCGCTTTCAAGTGGAGGATGTAGAAAAACAAGCAAACAAAAAAAAGCCAGTGAGCAAACAACGTGCCAAGTTCAGTGGAAAAGAATTAAGAGGATAGTGGAGAAAAGGAGTACCTGAAAGGGAGTAGTGATTTTATGTCGATGGTCAGGGATGACCTCTGTAATTACATATGAACACAGGAAGTGAGGGAGAAAGCCATGGGACTATCTCTGGGGAAAAGCATTCCAGGCAGTGGGAATGGCAAGTGCAAAGGTCCTGAGGCTTATCTTATGGTAGAAAGGCATTGAGTTGAAGTTCATTGATTATGATCATATGGTGGGGTGGGGGAGATCAAGAAGAGAAGGAAAAAGGGAATGGGAGGTAAGTATAGTCCCGGGGAAGCAGGAGAGTGTGGCTTAGAACTTAGATTGTGGGATTTTTTTTTTTTTTTAAAGCAGCTGCTTCTGTTGTTTATTTTTTGAAATTTTATTTAATTTACTCGTTATTTATTTTTGACTGCACTGGGTCTTCACGTGGTGCATGGACTTCTCATTGTGGTGGCTTCTCTTGTTGCCTTACACAGGCTCTGGGTGCCAGGGCTTCAGTAGTTGTGGCACATGGGCTTAGCTGCCCCATGGCAAGTGGGATCTTCCCGGACCAGGGATCGAACCTGTGTCCCCTGCATTGGCAGGTAGATTCTTGACCACTCAACCACCAGGAAAGCCCCTCGTATTTTTAACTAGAAGGATAAACATTGTATTCCTGAAAAAGGAGGAAAGACAGTTGATGATGGATGCTGGTTAATCTTCTAGATGAGGGCATGGGGACAGGGCCAGGTCACAGGGAGGATGGTGAAGGATTTGAGGGGACAAGGGTTTGAGAACACAGTTGTTCTGGGCCCTGGTAGGGAATGTGACTGGAGTCACATAGAATGATTCCTGGGTAGCATTAGGAGCTGGGCTGAGTTTGCTGCTGCTGCTGCTGCTGCTGATGCTAAGTCACTTCAGTCGTGTCCGACTCTGTGTGACCCCATAGATGGAAGCCCACCAGGCTCCCCCTTCCCTGGGATTCTCCAGGCAAGAACACTGGAGTGGGTTGCCATTTCCTTCTCCAATGCATGAAAGTGAAAAGTGAAAGTGAAGTCGCTCAATTGTGTCCAACCCTTAGCGACCCCACGGACTGCAGCCTACCAGGCTCCTCCATCCATGGGATTTTCCAGGCAAGAGTACTGGAGTGGCTTGGGGGCCGTGAATTCCCAGTGCCAAGCACCTGCCTTACCATGACCTATGTGTGCAAGTAGAGATCATAGATTATCTGATCATTTGGGTTGGACTTCTCCTGTGTAAGGCCCTGGAAGACTGAGGGGTCGATGGAGTAAAGGCTGTTGGCAAAAAAATGATTGATGTGAGACATCATCCTTAGGGGCGGGTGTGCAGAGTCAGAGGGTTTAAGCGTAAATGTCATGGCTGATGAGGAAGTAAATGAACCCGGAGGCTAATGGAGTGGAGGGTCCATGAGGACATGACAGCGTCTCAAGGTGAACCATGGTGGGTTGGAGCTGCAGACCATCACCCACTCACAGTCTGTTGCTTCATGGGCTTGATTTTTCAACTAGGTGGTAAATCACTGACTATATCATCTCCCTGTCGGTCTATTTGTCTTGATTAAAGTGTCACATTTGCATTTGCATTTATTACACTCTTGAGAAATGTATAATCTAGTTGGAGGGGAGGGGAACACTTAAAGTTAGTTAGGGGTTGATGATGGATTGTTGGCAAAGCCGTAGAGGAAAGGGAGCCTCACTAGAGCAGATTTATATGAGACAGAAGGAGCTCCATGGCTTTTGGACTTATTTTCTCTACGGCTGGAGAAGTTAGAGTAATTGTGGTCCATCTAGTCGCCAGTTGGCTCTCTCATTTTTAATACAGTCCTTGACAGGATGCCTGGCCTGGGTTAGTGTGAGAGGTGTGGCCAAACATTGCTGGAGGCCAGAATCTCATCTGGAGGCTGGACCTGTCGTGTTGCTACCATTACTGATGTGCTATCAATAGCTAGATAAAACAAATATGACATGATGCTATTTTTTTGATAGGACCTTTGTGTAAATGGTGCTCAGATACTACACTTTAAAAGCTCTTTAGTGGAGGAAGCAGTCAATGAGCTAATAAATATGCTGCTGGATGTGGAAGTTCCATCTAAGGAAGAAAGAGAGAAAGTATTCAATGTGAACAGTGATGATTGGAAAAATGAAAGTTCAGGTAAGAGAGGTGGGTAATGGCAGGGTCTTGTTTTTTAGGATGTGCCTGGAGACCAAAATTTAACTTTGTACTTCGCAGTGAATTTCACACTCTAATAAGACCCTCTCAGTTTTATAAGGACATTGATAAATGTGAAATTAGGATTCGGGGCACACTTGAATGATGGCATGTCATTAATTTCCATTATTTTTTGTTCGGCTCTACAAACGTGTACTTCACGTTGGTCCTTGTTAGTGCTTTTTACATTTAGGTGTCAGTGCGTGTTTTTTCACTTTATAAGTAAAGTAGGATGGATTATGGGTTGGAATTCCCACTGGAGTATGTTTATACCAGAGCAAGTGGTTTGTGGGCAGATGAAGACAGAGAGAGGCAGAGAAGGGATGCTCTTCCCCAAGGGTTTGTGGTTGTTGGTAAAAGAGAGAACCCAGAGAGCCAGCACCTAGGACCCCAGGCCCTGTCTTGTTTTTGGATAGTTCCTACCTCTCCTCCTCCTCCCACGCATCAAGGATGAGAGGCTCCATCAGTCCACCTTGTTCCCCCAGTGTCCTCTTGCTTTCCTTTGATGGCCTCGTTTCATAAGAAGTATGACATCTGAGTGTTATTAAACTTGCATGTATGTGCGTATGTGCAGGCTCAGTCCTATCCGACTCTTTGTGACCTTATGGACTGTAGCCCACCAAGTTCCTCTGTCCAAAGGATTCTCCAGGCAGGAATACTGGAGTGGGTTACCATTTCCTCCTCCAGGGGATCTTCCTGACCCAGGGATCAATCGATTGTGTGTTTTGTGTTTCCTGCGTTGGCAGGTGGGTTCTTTCCCACTGCACCAATTTATCTTAATTTTCTTCTTTAACTGCAATAGGTGCCCCCCTGCCCCCACCTCTTTCAATTTCTCTCATTTTGTAACAGCAAAAAGAGAAGAAGAAAATTCTGATCCCTTGACTTCTTCCCTTAATGCCGGGGCAGGCCTCCTGCATCTGACGACAATCTCAAGAAAGAAGAAAGAGGTCGAGGCGTTAGAGGAAGGAGCCCGAGAGTTGCTCTCTCACTTCGATCACCAGAACACGGATGCTCTTCTGAAGGTCACAAGGAACACACTAGAGGCCATCCGCAGGCGCATTCAATTCTGCAACATGACGAGCTTCCGGGGTAATGATCTCACAGGGTTCGCCTCTTGGCTCGCCAAGCCTGGTCTCTGGTTGTGTGTGCATGTTTGTGTGTTCCTGTTAAATTCAAGTAATCAAAACCCTCACCATTTCTTCAGTGCCTCCTTGTACATTTATATATATGAACTTGGATTATCCCAGCAGTTCGATGAAGTGGACACTGTCATTTCTCTAATTTAAGACTGGTAAGACTGAGTCCAGGAAAGTTAAGTAATTGACTTAAGGCCACTTAGCTTTTGTTAATAACATAATAATCAGCATCACATTTAATCTTTTTGTAATAAGGTGAAAACATGTGAAATGAATTGTTTTAACTAGTAAAAGAAGAAATAGTTTAAAAAGAAGCTATATAGAAACATACTTTCATTGTTAAATCATTAGATTATTAGCCAGTCTTATAAAGAAAGATTTTATTAATGTCATAACCTCCAAAGCAGAAAATTAGGTTTTTTTTTTTTTTTGCTATTTTCATGTCAATTTAGTACTTTCCAACTCGTTTCTTCATTCTTAAAACGATCCTCTCTCTTCAGCACCATTCAGAAATTGGTTTCCCAGATGGGCCACAAAAGTCATTCAAATCTAGAGACATTCTGAAACTAAACTTTAAATTGAAAACATATAAAAACAAAGTAACAATAATTAATTAAAATTGAAAAAATAATAGGGTAATAAACGTTTTTATTTTGAACATGGGCACCTAAGGGAAAGCAGTTAGTTAACTCTAATAGTTAATTAAAAGTGCATGAAAAGAAGTGGAAACATTGAAAGAACTTTTGATTGGCAACTTGGTTTATTATGTTTTATTTCACTTCAAAATGGAGGATAGTCCTTTTCTTTGACATGGGGCTAATATTTGAACTTATCAACTGTTGATATGCTGGATATTGTCTCCTGTCTTCCCCAACTTCATATATTACAGGTGTTTCCAATTGTACAGAGTCGTATACATACATATCCGTATTTATATACCCATAACTATACCTTTGTCCAACTTTAAAAGTCCCGTGGATACAAACAGTGAATCACACTTTATGTTGTCCCTGCTCTTTGACTGCTCCCAGTGTGATATACTCTGATGGATGTCAGTGTGATGATAGTCACGGTAGAAAGACATGTATTGTATCTGAAATTCCAAGCTGGCATTTGTTCTGATGTTCTTGTGTTTCATTCCTTACTTATTCTATATTTAATTTGCTGACATCCTGTTATTCAGACAGTCTCATCTTCAATATTTCAGGTAAGAGTTTCTATAATTATATAATGTGCTGACTCCATGCAGCAAATTTCCATTATGGGGCGTGTACCCATAGATTGTAATCAGCAGAAGATGGCTTGGGTTCTACTGAACTGCTCTGTTCCATTGAGCAAAATCAGATCCTCTATTAGTTTTTATTCATTCATGCATATGTTCAGCAAATTCATATTGTCTGATGATACACCTATTATGTATTTATCTAGGTGCTTTCATTTTTCTGGTTAGAAATGAGAGTTTATCGTTTTCATTAAAAAAAAATCTTTTTACGTGAAAAGGATGAAAGCTTCCCTGTTTTGTCTTAACTCAGACAGTAACAGTACCTCTAAAGTGAAGCAGCACGGTCTTCCCATTTTCCGGGCAAGCGTCACTCTGGCCATCCCCAACATCAGCATGGCCCCAGCCCTCGAAGACATTCAGCAGACGCTGAACAAAGCTGTGGAGTGCATAGTCACCGTCAGTAAGGGGGTTGGACGGTGGAGCGGTGAGCCGGTGTCCAAGGTGGGTTTGGCATGAGGAAACCGTTTCATGTGGAAGCGGCTTCTTTTCCAAGTGCCAGGGCACTGAAAGATGTCCTTTTCCATTGCAGAGAAAGATGCAGGAAAGAAAACTGACTGCCCTGCAGCATAATGAACACAGTGATTCTGATACTGAAATGGGAGAAAACGAACCTCAAGGTAAGTGCTCTTTTGGTTCTTTCTGACTGCTGCTGCTGCTGCTGCTGCTAAGTCGCTTCAGTCGTGTCCGACTCTGTGCGACCCCATAGACGGCAGCCCACCAGGCTCCCCCGTCCCTGGGATTCTCCAGGCAAGAACACTGGAGTGGGTTGCCATTTCCTTGACTAGTCATTCTAAATCAAAACCTATTGAGCTAAAAGATATTTCCACCCTCCCCAGCCCCGTGCAATTCTCAGATCAGATTGGTATATTAATCTATGAGTCAATTTCATGTTTGTAAAATATAGATTCATGTATTTTAATATCACCATGACAGTGTAGTTTATTATTATTTTTAAAGATTTACTTATTTAGTTATGGCTATCCTGGGTCTCTGTTGCTGTGCCTGGGTTTTCTCTGGTTGCAGTTAGTGGGGGCTCCTTTTTAATTGTGGTGTGCGGGCTTCTCACGGCAGCGGCTTCTCTTGTTGGCGAGCACGGGCTCTAGGCTTGCAGGCTTTAATAGTTGTGGCACATGGGCTCAGTTGTTGCAGTTCTCGGGCTCTAGAGCACAGACTCAGGAGTTGTGGTGCATGGGCTTAGTTGTCCCATGGCATGTGGGCTCTTCCTGGACCAGGGATTGAACCTGTGTCCCCTGCACTGGAAGACACATTCTTTACCACCGAGCCACCAGGGAAGCCCCTAAATAGTGTGTTTTAAATATATATATCAAAGACATACTAGGGGACAAGAAGGATTTTAGTCTCACAGTTTAAAGAAAAGCTTGTCATTATCACAATGAATATTTCCTGATTTAAGAGATCTTTTGTATTTTGACACATTGTGTGTCCTGTTTTGCTTATATAATGTGATTTTTGCTGTATATCTCATGATTTTCATTTATGCTATTGTTGTTGTTCAGTTGCTAAATTGAGTCCGACTCTTTGTGACCCCATGGACTGCAGCAGCCAGGCTTCCCTGTCCTTCACTGTTTCCCGGAGTTGGCTCAAACTCATGTCCATTGAGTCGGCGGTGCCATCCAACCAGCTCATCCTCTGTCATCCCCTTCTCCTCCTGCTCTCAATCTTTCCCAACATCAGGGTCTTTTCCAATGAGTCGGGTCTTCACATCAGGTGGCCAGAGTATTGGAGCTTCAGCTTCAGCATCAGTCCTTCCAATGAATGTTCAGGGTTGTTTTCCTTTAGGACTGTCTGGTTTGATCTTGCAGTCCCACAGGAGTCTTCTCCAGCACCACAATTTGAAAGCGTCAATTCTTTGATGCTCAGTGTTCTTTATGGTCCCACTCTCATATCCGTACATAACTATTGGAAAAGCCATAGCTTTGACTATACGGACCTTTGTCAGCAAAGTGATGTCTCTGCTTTTTAATGTGCTGTCTAGGTTTGTCATACCTTTTCTTCCAAGGAGCAAGCATCTTTTAATTTCATGGCTGCAGTCACTGTTTGAAGTGATTTTGGAGCCCAAGAAAATAAAATCTGTCCCTGTTTCCGTGTTTCCCTCTTCTATTTGCCACGAAGTAATGGGACTGGATGCCATGATCTTAGTTTTTTGAATGCTGAGTTTTAAGTCAGCTTTTCACTCTCCCCTTTCATCCTCATCAAGAGGCTCTTTAGTTCCTCTTTGCTTTCTGCCATTAGGATGGTGTCATCCCCATATCTGAGGTAATATTAGGGAGTAAATGACATCCAAGTTGCTAATGATAGATGATAAATGTAGTCTTTATTTATTCAAACTCCTTTTAAAGCAGCTGAGCAAACAGCAGAGCTTGTGTAATTTTCAATTAGTGCTCATATACATTGAGATGATAAATAAACTAAGGAAGGCACAGAAACAAGTCCCTCTGAAAAATAATCTGTTACCAAAGAGGATAAAGGCAGAGTGCGCAGGCTCAGTCGTTGCAGTGCATGGGCTTCGTTGCTCCAAGGCATGTGGGATCTTACTTCCCCAACCAGAGATTGACCCTGCATCCCTTGCACTGCAAGGTGAGTTCTTAACCACTGGACCACAGAGAAGTCCCCTTTATTGCTTTTATAAAGAAGATTTTCAGAGGTCCTTACATTACTATTACCGTGTTAGTCACTCAGTCGTGTCCGACTGTTTGTGACCCCATGAACTGTATGCCTGCCAGCCTCCTCTGTCCATGAGATTTCCCAGGTAAGAATACTGGAGTGGGTGGCCATTTCTTTCTTCAGGGGATCTTCCCGACCCAGGGATTGAACCTGGGTCTCCTGCATCGGCAGGCAGATTCTTTACTGTCTGAGCCACCAGGGAAGCCCCCTTACTATTACAGAAATTCACTCATCTTTTTAAAGCATGTTTCTATACTGTTGTTATAAATATTTCTTTTTTCTTCCCTTTAGATACCCTTGAGATAGCATCTGTGAACTTACCCATTCCCGTGCAAACCAGGAACTATTATAAGAATGTTTCTGACAACAAAGAGATTGTAAAATTAGTCTCTGTGCTTAGCACAATCATCAACTCCACTAAAAAGGTATGCCAAGAGGATTTCCAGCCAGGCTCTTTTGCTTTGCAACACGTACCTCTGTGAAGTCCAGCAGTAAAGCTTGTCCTTCACGTGGCCTGGGTCGCACCCTCTGTGACTTCAGTGAGCAACTTATGGAATCTTGTACGTGCCCAGCAAATGTTTAACTCAAGATTTTTCATTCCAGATTGCAAAGGGAAAGAGAACTATCTTTTCTGTTTTTTTATATTGTCTCCTGCTTAATGCCTTAACTACTTATGTACTTATATATCAATAGTATAAATAAGTCTGTTAAAAGATTTGATACTTCTCAAATTCAAGTCAGACTTCACTTTCAAAGAGTCAGTGATGCTGGAACTGGCTTGTATCATTTGAAATAGAGTAAGATTTACACTCTAATTTTGTATTTGTGTGTATCAGGTGAAAGTTTATATATATTATAATGTGGAAATAAGATAATACTGAGAATATTGAAAATATTATCAGCACAAACTTGCCCTGGACATGGATATAAATTCAGGTTAATTTTTTTCTTCCACTCTCTTCTTGTCTCAACTTTCCCTTTTCTGTTCAGGCAAATCTGTTTTCGTGGTCAAAAAGACTCAAAATTCTAAAGTCAATTTCTCCTTAAAAGAAAATATTCACATTGCCACTATGACCTGCTGGCTCTTTAACAATGTTTCTCAGTGTTGAGGAAACAGCTGTCACTCAGTAAATATATCTTTTCTATTACTCAGTTTTGATAGAATGAATTTCTTTTGTTTGAAAGTGTTTTGAAAAGCTGCCTTTGCTATAACCATTTGAGGAAATATTCAGTTTAATTTTAATGTATTCCTGAGGGAAATGGAAGCTTTTGCATTTCTGCACTTTCTATTTTCTTTTCTTAATATCGTGAAGGTCCTGTATTTAATTTTTCCCTAGAGACTGTGTTCACATAATTCAATTTAACAAATATTTGTCTAGTGCTTAGTTTATCAAGCTCTATACTAAATGTAAAGGTAAGTAGAGTATTTTATGATGATAATAAGCATTGAAGGATCCTTTCAAATGTCTCAGTAATCATGGAAAACACAATAAAATAGTTCAATAATAAAGTTCATTACTTTCTCTGAATGTAAGCAGCCATTATTATGAAAATCTAAGGGTAAGGCCTAGCAGTTGAAATTAATATCCTGCTGGCACCAAAATACTTATGTCTGTGTCATTTTTGTTACCTTTGCCTTTCTATTATATGAAGAAAATGTACGGATGTTCAGTTCAGTTCAGTCGCTCAGTCGTGTCCGACTCTCCGCGACCCCATGAATCACAACACGCCAGGCCTCCCTGTCCATCACCTTTCTTAAAATAATAGAAAAAGTTGGCACTTAGAATAACTTGAAGGACTTTATCCAGATTGACAGGATGGCCAAGCTGTTTGTGGAAGTGTATATGCACTCTTTGTCACGGTGTTAAATGTGGCCCTCCACAGCCATCGGCCCTTCTGAATTTTGTGTGATTGACCTTTCCTCAACCACAGAAAACCCTCTGATCTCAGCCCCTTTCCTCTTACAGGAGCTAACTGAATCAGAATGTAAACTTGACCTACGTTCAGCTCATCCAGAGGTTGGCCATCAACTTATAACACTGCCTGGCTTGAAAAGATGAGCTGGACCAAATAATCAAAATAACTGTGGCAATTAAAATAACTTAAATAGATCAAATGTAGTTACAAATGTAGTTCATGTAATTTTCCTTTAGATTCTAGGTTATCTCTGCTTTCAAAAGCCCCAATTTAATCAAGTTAGACACTTTCAGATAAAATAAATGAGAGTCTAAAACTTATTTAGGTAGGGTGTGTTCTTAATAATATAAACTCTTGGATGTTGAAAGAGTGGAATTCTGGAATTTCTACCCATATTCAGGGGTCCTTGATTCATTCTCCAAACCATCATCCATTTGTGAGAATGTCCACATGCTATTGCAATGCATTCTGGGTGTGTATGTCAGCATCTCAGCCCATGCCAGGGGATTGGTTGTGGTTGGGACACACAGCGGCAGGCTTACCTTTCTGCATTTTAATGGATGGGAAGTCTCAACACTCATTAAGCCTGAGGTTCTGAGCGACACATTAGCTTCATGTTGGGCATGGCGGTAAAGCTATCCTCGGTTTGGTACAAGTTGGTGAAATTTACTTAATTGGACCATTTAGAATGCAGTTGGAATGCTCTGTTCTTTCAGATAATGGCATTTTCACTCTCAGCTTAAAATTATTTTTTCTCATGCAGATGTAACTCTGAAATTATAATATTAGCCAGTAGAAAACGTTGATTGCCAAGAGCTGTAAACATTAGAAATGAGGAGACAAATCTTAATTGTTTGGAGATGATATAATTATCTATCAAGTAAATCTAAAAGTGCTAATCTGAAAAGAAAATATGGCTTAATAAAGAGTTAAGTTAGTAGTAAGTTGAAAGGCATTTCTGCTGAAATACAGTAAATATGTTCCTAAAAAGCCTGATTTGCAACATCACATATTTAATAAAAGAGGGATTATGAGAAAAATGGAGTTGGGACGAATATACAAAATGTAGGAAATTCTGTAAACAGGGTAGTTAACAAAAACGGTAACAATCAAAGTAATATACTAACCCATTTGATAACACTATAATGAGTATGAAACTTTACTATCAAATATGAGAGAAACTTGGATGTAAAAAACAGTTAAAAATGCTGAGTTATGGAAACAAGGATAAAATATGCAAAAATCAGGTCTAACTGTGCCAAGAACATTCTCAAAACAAAAATTAACCCCAAAGAAAGAAGGGGCTGAAAGCATTGTGCCCCTCTGTGAGTTGCTGCTTTAGTGAGTACAAAACAAAGCACTGGAAAAATAACTCTTGATAATGTGATCTTCCTGTTATATTGACATCATTTCCTATTTGCCAGTTGCGAGAGAGCCAGTTCATCTTACAGAAGCACACTTTGTAGCAAACAGGACCATTCATGAAGAAACCAATAGAAAAACAGTTGATATGCCATTCATATAGTTATAAGAATAGTGGGAAAAGGTCATTTTTATGATAACAACTTCATTGGAGAATACCTAGTACCATACACGATGAGAAGTTTGTAGGGTCTTTATGAAAATTTCTCTAAAACTTAACAAGGAATTTAGAAAGGAAAGAGGAGAAGATTTAGAAACACACACAAATATTTAACACTGTCTGGATATCAATCCTTATCCTATATATTCATGCATTTTGTGTGATTCCATGCAGTCTTTCAGTGGAGTTGGATGCTGGATGTATCTGTTTGTCTCTCTATATCTAAACTCCATACTCTGAACTTAGGGAACAAGTCAATGGGTTTCCTTTGAGATTTCCAGTGGATTTCACCCATGAGAGTCTTGGAGGAGCTCTGAGCAGTGGAAGAAAGTGACCTCAGAGTATTTCCCCCCCCGGTAGCATCACCCTCTCCTTTGTATGGTTTTGAGCTGTGGTTTTTGACCTGAGGTCCAGCTCCAATCAACTTGGCCCTGTCCACAAGAGATTTCATGGACTCAACTCGCTGCCCCACTCTCCCAGAAACTGTTCCCCTCCCTTTTTGGCTAGGGTGGTAGCTCCATTGTTACCAGTCCTGGGTTACTGTGTTCACTGTTGTATCCGGGTCCAGTTCTATGGCCTCTTCAGCTAGAGGCACGGTTCACTAATTAAGCATGTTAATGAACTGATGGGAACCCCTAGCAATTGGCAAATATCCACTTCTGTTGTGATGTCGTTTTTGAGTCTTCCTTTTCTACACAAATCTGTCATTTATATTCTAGGAAGTTATTACATCCATGGACTGCTTCAAACGCTACGATCACATTTGGCAAAAGGAGAAAGAAGAAACTATTATGACGTTTATTATAAAGAACCCCTCACTTTCTGAATTTGAATCCCAGATTCTCTACTTCCAAAAACTAGAGCAAGAAATTAATGCTGAGCCTGAGTATATCTGTGTGGGTGCCATTGCCCTATACACAGGTTGGTTCATTTTTTTTTTTTCAGCCAGCCATGAAAATTCAAAAATATTGTTCTGTCTGTTTACCTACATTAACATTCCAGAGAGTTCTAGCTTTCTTAAAGATTGACTTTCCTTTTATGGGGCTCAAGCTTCAAGACCAATTTGTAGATTTGTTTTTAATTCTCTTCTGCATAATTATTCTGGACTGTTTTGCGACACTTTGATGCTAAACCTTGAAAATAAAGGCTAATTAAGAGAAGGGAGAAGTCTCTTATATTTTGAATTAAAATGTACTGTTTTTAATAAATAACAATAACAAACAATTGAGGCTTATCTCCAGCAGTTTTCTTAGGTACTTTTTTGGGGCATTTTGGAATGTTTTCAATTATTGCAAAACAGGCCTTATACAATCAATGAATATACAATAATTTGTTGTTGTTTTTGTTTAGTTGCTAAGTCATGTTCGATTCTTTTTTGACCCCATGGATTGTAGCCTACCAGGCTCCTCGGTCCATGGGATATCCCAGGCAAGAATACCTGAGTGGGTTGACATTTCCTTCTCCAGGGGCTCATCTTGACTCATTGGATTGAACCTGCATTTCCTGAGTTAGCAGGTGGATTCTTTATGACTGAACAGCCAGGGAAGTCCATATAATAATTAGGAAAGACTAATTTTTTTTTTCAAGTTTGGTTTTTCATGTGTTAGAGGGCTCTTGGCTGCAAAATATTTACTACTGGTGAAGAGTTGTATTGGGTCTCCTCATACTGGTTCAAGGTTTTCAAGCTGAATGTGGACATTTGGGTTTTACAGCCGATCTGAAGTTCACCTTGACTGCTGAGATGAAGGCCTGGATGGTTGTCATTGGCCGTCACTGTAGCCAAAAATACAGAAGTGAAATGGAAAACATTTTTACACTTGTTGAAGAATTCAATAAGAAACTGAATCGCCCCATTAAAGACCTGGATGATATTCGAATTGCCATGGCGGCGCTGAAGGAAATTAGGGAGCAGCAAATCCCCATTGACTTTCAAGTGGGACCCGTCGAGGTAACTTATAACCACTTGTTTATGTCAGTAAGGAATATCTCCAGATGTTGATCGCTATTAGAGGAAGTGTTGACCAGGTCTGAACTGGAGTTACAAATGGATGCTAAACCCATGAACGATGAGTCCAGTAATGATGATACCTGACCTTATAGTGTGCCCCTGAGGGGTCAGATCTTGTCCTTTCTGTGGCATCTGAGGTCTCTAAGAGCAGAGCCTGAGATGAGGGTTTCTGCATGAGTAATTTATTAACGAGTGCTTATGAGAGAAGCAGAGTGAAAGAAACAGGGGAGGACCAGGTTGGGTGTGGGAGGAAGCCAAGCCGGGGTGTGATCTTAGCTGTAGACTAACGTCAGCCTGACCCCAGAGGCAGTTCTGGAGCATGAAGTGTACTACACAGTTGGCCCCACCTTGAGGCAAGGGGGACTGTCTTTATTCCCCCAAAGAGTTGGTCCTTGACCATAATCTCCCCATGAGGAGACTCCTATCAGCTGAGGACAATTTTCAAGGGAAGAAGGCAGCTTAATTCCTACAGCCAACATGCCCAAGAGCTGGGATGCAAATGTTAGCTGGTAAACAGGACTGGATGGGGCCCTGATGGTGTCCATTCATGAGTTTACTCTGTATTAACTTGTTTCACTCTTGCTACAACCCCCTACATACCCACATGGACACTGAGGGTCAAAGAAGTCATCCAGTTTTATTAATGTGCATTACTTTTGTTTTTATCATCTCTTTTCTAGATGAACATTCTTTATTAGGAATGGGTTACTATATTCTTTTATATGAGACTACTCTAACTGGAGCATTAAAACAATTTCAGATATAAAACGTCATCTTTTCATCATGTGTGTTGGTTGCTTGGTCATGTCCGAGTCTTTGTGACTCCATGGACTGTAGCCCACTGTCCATGGAATTCTCCAGGCAGGAATACTAGAGTGAGCTGCCATAGCCTCCTCCAAGGTGTCTTCCCAACCCAGGGTTGGAGCCCGGGTCTCCTGCATTGCAGGCAGACTCTTTACCATCCGAGTCACAAGCGAAGCCTCTTCTCATCAAACTATAACTTAAATGTCTGGACTTAAACTCTGATAGTCAGGATCATAGCTTTGTATCATATTTTCTGCACTTTGAATTTTGGAAAATTTCAATTTACGGTGAAAATGGCAGAGATGACTTCAGGTTTGTGCCTTTGTTGTATTGGGTCAGGAAAATCACATTTCCACTGTGCTCTTCCTGGGAATTGAAACATCAAGGCAAAGACCCCCCATGTGGTACAGGACCAGGGGAATTTGGAGAAGGGGTTTGAAGAAGAGATCCAGCAACTGCCAACTCTTACCCCTGACCCGAAAGTTAAGACAAACCCTTGTCAAGTAGTCACGATCAAGACGCAATCTTTAGTCCTGATAGAAGTTATTTGGAGGATCTGGGTTGGTGTTTGGGGCCTACATTTCCACTGGATTTCACCTCCCCCATCATCCCATCCTATATACACACGCAATGGACTTGTGGACATGAAGTCCCAGAACTGTACTTTCTCATCCATCAAAGACAACACTGGAAAGCTGCCAATCTGTGTTACTTTGTTCAGTTTGATTGGTACTGAAGTGTAGACTGGAGGAGGCATGCCTTGAAGGAGAAAGAAGGAGGGAGAAAGACCCTGGGCTATACCTGCCCAAATCAATAATCTTTCCTCAAATCAACAATCAGGTGTTTAGTCTGTGTCTAAGAGGAAGAGTAATGGTGGGAGAAGAGGTCAGGGATATTTAGGAAAATTTTTTTCTCATGAAAACCAAACTTTGCCTCATTTTAATCTTCTAGACAAAAGAATAGTCCAGGATTTTTCATCCTTAGGGCAAAGACTTGGCTCAGGGTGTGATTCAAGAATGCTCTCCTATGTCTTACTGTTGGAACCTTTTACCAACAAAGTGAACTAGGATACAGTTAAAACTGATTCATTTTGTTATTCTAAAATTAACAGTTAAATCATTCTATATTTTTCATCTACTTAATTTTATAGTCTTCAAATATAATTTAGGAGCCTAAGTAAACATACCATTTGTTTGTATAATGATTTATAGTTTTCAAAATGCATTTAAAATGATGTCTTTTCCATATTCATGAAAATCCTGTGATGCATCCAGGAAATTTTCCTGTTTTACAGATGAGGTATCTGAAGTTCAGTGGCTCCATTGCTCACTTAAGCTTTTCCAAGTTTGCAAGTAGAGAAACTAGAACTCTGGACAGTTGCCCTGTCTTGCTGATATATATATTTTTTCATTCTGATGCCTTAAAAAGATGACTGTGTGTAGATTTATGCATCTAACTGGCAAAAATAAAAATTTTCTTCTTTTTGTAGGAATCCTATACCCTGCTTAACAAATACGGGCTTCTGATAGCAAAGGAAGAGATGGAGAAAGTGGATGCCCTGCGTTACTCTTGGGAGAAGCTTCTGGCACGTGCCAGCGAAGTTCAGAATGAACTAGTCTCGCTACAACCTGGTTTCAGGAAAGAACTTATTGGTACCGTGGAGGTTTTCCTTCAAGACTGTCACCAGTTCTATCAGGACTATGATGTGGTACGACTCTGTGTATTTTGGGGCAAGAGTGAATACAGCATCCAAAATGTTGTTTAAAGCTTACATGTCAAATTTAATGAAATCCCCCTAGAAATGGAAATTTTATTTTTATGAGACCAAAGGTATTTCCCTGTCACAATCCTTTCCCTTTCGATTTCATCCAGGATAATTTCAACAGTAAATGGAAATTAAGAAGTGCTGTTTGTATCATTGGTCTCTTACTGAAGGGTTTGGTAGCTTTCTAGATTTGTGTAGACAACTATTACTCAATTATAGTTATCGTGATCATCCTTCTCGCAGCATTCATCATTCTGCAAACATTGCAGATTTGCCCTTGGTGCTGAAGATACAAAAGTGGACAAAACAGATTGAGTCCATATTTTAACTGTATGTATATGAGTTTTGGTGCAGAATCTTTAACTGGGAACACGTTGTTTAGGGAGACCCATTTCCAACCAATTATAATGTGCTGCAGAGGGGAAGTATGTAAAGTATAGGGTAAAATATTTGTCTATTAATCAGTAACACACCAAAATGAATGAAGTTAGGAGACTGGATTCATGCACCAACTTCATGGTTGAGGAAGCACAGACATCCAGCTTTTTTAAGGTGGCCTTGAACTGAACTGAATATAGGAAAACCTGATTAGAATGTTAATATTACAAGTCACTTTAGAAATCGGTATTAGGGTGGTGAACTCTGTAGGTTGTGTGGCATTAGTGCTTTAGTTCAAACCAGACACTGTGCTTCTTCCAATTATTGACCCTTCTTTGTTTGTGTCTCTTAGGAGATGAATACCACATTTTTTTTTTTTATGAAAGTTCTGACATTAACTGGCTTTTTTGGCCTTGAAAATATTTAAAATGAGTCACTTTCCTGAGTCCTTTTTTTTTTTTAACAAATAAAAAGCTACATTTCCTATCCTATATGTGACATGCATGAAAACAAAATTTGATATTCAAATACATTGAGCTTATGAAATTTGTATGCAAATACTTCATTTTATTTTATCTTTTTAAACTGTTTGTTTCAGAATGGTCCAATGGCTAGTGGCCTGAAACCCCAGGAAGCCAGTGATAGACTTATCATGTTTCAGGTAATCTTTTTAGTTTCTTTGACCTCTTGTACAACCAAAACCTCAATGTGTTTTATTTTATTTCCACACTTTTATTTACTTTTCAGCAAGTTTAAATCCTCAAAGGGTACAGCATCACGTGGGTTCTGTGTCCAATGGCCTTAGCAGGAAGGTTGCTTCATAATTTGGCATGAACCATACCACTGTTTCCATGAGCGCAAGTTATGGTTGGGCTTTGCTGATAGCTCAGTTGGTGAAGAATCCTCCTGCAGTGCAGGAGGTTTGACTTCTGGGTTGGAAAGATCCACTGGAGAAGGGATAGGCTACCCACTCCAGTATTCTTGGGCTTCCCTTGTGGCTCAGCTGGTAAAGAATCCACCTGCAATGCAGGAGACCTGGGTTTGCTCCCTGGGTTGGGAAGATCCCCTGGAGAAGGGAAAGGCTACCCACTCCAGTATTCTGGCCTCTAAAATTCCATGGACTGCATAGTCCATGGGGTTGCAAAGAGTCGGACACAACTGAGCCACTTTCAAATTATCTTTCCTCAGATTACTCTGGTCTTGTTAGGTTTTCAACCAGGAGTTACTGTGTTGTTTCTTGCTTTGTGCACATAAGCACATCTCTTGCCTTTATAGAATTCAGTTTCATCTCTAGCACGTACACCTTCAGTTTTCTGGAGAGCTGTGTGCTCCCTCTGGTTCAGTAGACCCTGCTTATAGCCAACAAATTGGTGTTGCCCCACAGCCTGCCAGACATGTCTGTCGTTTTAGAGGTCCTGTTTCCAGCAGGCCACCACAGGGTCCAAGGCGGCTGAAAGAGCTCAATGTGTTTTAAATACATACCCCCCGACCTTAACATAGAGAAGGTCATTGTGGAATACAGTATATACTTACTTACCTTTTAAAAACTGTGATTTGGTATGGTTATAATTAGAATTGGTTCCCATGTAATTAATGGTACTCCTTCAGTATTCTTATTTACATGGAATCAGAGATCATGCATGTTTGCTTACTGGTCAGTCTTTTTTCATTTGCATCTTTATTCACGTGTAAACAGTTTTTGATGAGTTTTCATTTGTATTTTTATTAGAATCAATTTGATAATATCTATCGGAAATACATCACCTATACTGGGGGAGAGGAGCTTTTTGGTCTGCCGGTCACTCAGTATCCTAAGCTTCTCGAAATCAAGAAGCAACTAAATCTTCTTCAGAAAATATACACTCTGTACAACAGTGTCATAGACACTGTAAATAGCTATCATGATATCCTGTGGTCAGAAGTAAATATTGAAAAAATCAACAGTGAGCTTTCAGAGTTCCAGAACAGGTGAGAAATTAATGTTTAGCATGCCCAGAGCTATTGAACCTCAAATGCTTTCTTCTTTGATAGGTTGTTGGGTTCTCTTTTCACCCAGATGTTTCAAGAGCACATTTGGCTTCATTGCTATTGTCTGTTGACATCACCCTTGTCAAACACTATTTTTTAATTATCCCTGTGTACCTGGAGAGACAAGTGCATCCTTTAAACCTGGGTGAATCTTTCCAGGGGCTTTTCTGCAGCTTAGAGCTGATCTCTATTTATATTACACTTACCAAACATTTGACGTTTATGTTAGATGATTTATTTGGAATAAAAGCAAGAGCCCTTTGATTTTTCTACAGCCTTTAAATATTGAACCTAAAGAAAAATGGAGGGTTATTGGTTGTAATTTTCAGTTGATAAGCTGGTACATTCTGCTGTTCTTTGTACTTTGTAGGGTCTCAGTATGTATCTGGAGAATTGAATTGAGAAGCACCTTTTTTAAAATAATGCCTCTTACCTAATTTTTATGAAGGAATTGAAAACATTAGTCCTGATTGGGAGGAGTGGTTTCCTGTAATGTAAATCCTACAGTTATCCTCTGAGTCATGAGATTTAAAAATGTGGTGGCTGTTCTGGGTGACTGTTTTTGATAGAAATGCTAGCAGACAGTCTTGGGCTAGAGACATCTAGGCTCATATTCAACCGACCTTTCGTACTGGCTTTTCTTCGCAGGTGTCGGAAGCTGCCTCGAGCCTTGAAGGACTGGCAGGCTTTTTTGGATCTGAAGAAGACCATTGATGACTTCAGTGAGTGCTGCCCACTGCTGGAGCACATGGCCAGTAAGGCCATGATGGAGCGGCACTGGGAAAGGATAACTACTGTCACTGGGCACAGTCTGGATGTAGGGAATGAAGCTTTCAAGTTGAGAAATATCATGGAAGTACCTCTTCTGAAATACAAGGAGGAAATAGAGGTACAATGATAGACAGTGTGATGTCATGGGAGACTGGAAGGTCCCAGGGGATTTACTAGATAGTTTTCCTACCTTATGGACTGTTGGAGAAGGAAATCAGGCTAGGGCAATCAAAAGTCTTTTCCTGCGAGTCAGCTTTTACTTCTTCAACAAATGTTTATGTGATGCGTTGTGTTAAGGGCTGGGGACAGAAGGATGCATTTTTGCCTTCATAGACCATTAAAAATTTGTATCATTAAATAATTGTACAAATGAAGGTGTAGGTACAAGCTTCAGTAAATGAAGTGTGTTGCTCTATGAGAGCCTCTAATAATGGGGTGGACCTATATGGTGGTGGAGGGAGGGTGATGAAAATCAAGAAGACTGGGGCGCATGGGCATGACTTCTGGGTGAAGGGGGTGTGCTTGTGTGGTGAGGGGGTGAGGGGCTTGGAAAGTGCTGAGAAGGCAGTGTCAGGCACATGGAACAGCAGGTGTGAAGGGACTGAGGTGTGGGTGTAGGGGACTGAAAGGCCAGGGTGGCTGAGGTGTGAATGTGGGGGACGGAAGAGACAGCTGAAGATGGGGAGGTGGAGGAAGCTAGAACTTGCCATCGATTTCAATCTTGGGAGCAATCACGAGCCCTCTGGGTGATATATTTTGATTAGGGGATGGTGTGGTTAAATTTGCATTTTGTAAAGATCACTCTGGTAGCTGTGAGGAGAAAGGATTGGAAGACATCAAGGGGCAATCCTAGGAAAACTTACTGGGAGCTTATACGAATATCCCGAGCAAGAGATGATGCATCAGCTGAGGGGGCAGGGAGTGAAGCTGGAGTAGAGGAGAAAAGATTGAAGAGGTCATTAGGAGGTAAAACTGGGTAGAATTTGACGATGGGGGGAACATGGTAGGGAAACAGGAGGGGCTAAGAGTGAACCCTAGGTTTCTTGCTGAGAGATCTAGGTGAATGATGGTGCTTATGAGTAAGACAGGGAGAACTGAGAGGGAATCAGGTAGGATGATAAGGTGCAAAGACCATGAGCTGGATTTGAGCATGAGTTCGATATTCACAGATTGTGTTTTGGGTTACCTTGATGCATCCAAGCAGAGGAGCCCAGTAGCAAATGGATGTGGGATTTCCCTAGAGATACAGACAGTTGCTGGTTGTGTGGTCGTGGAAGAACTCATCCAGACAGGGAGTGCAGTGTGAGGTGGGAAGTCAGCAAGGAGGAGTTTGACTCACGGTCCAGCAGAATATAAGGCTGCAGAGAAGATGGGGAAAGTGACCCGAGAACTAGGAAGATGGCAGGTTTCTGTTGATTCCTTCGCCTCGTACTGCACTGATTCGACTTTAGAGTTAAATCTGAGACACGTTAAATTTTTCTCCCCAAACTTTAAAGTTTTTTATTTTGTATTGAGATTTAGTCGATTAACAATGTTGTGGTAGTTTCGGGAGAGACATGTTAAATTTTGAGTCTTTGATTAAAGCTGTGAAATTAACATGTTATTGCATTTCTTTTTAATCCCAAATTTTATTGAGATATAATTGACATTTGACATTGTGTAAATTTAAGGTGTTCAGAATAATGATTTGATACATTTATATTGCAATATAATCTTCAGTGTGTTAGCTAACACCTCAATGATCATTTCTTCTACTGGTGGGGACAATTTAGATCTAGTCTTTTAGGAAATTTGATGTTTAGAATACACTTTTGCTGTCTGTAATCACTGAACTGGGGATTAGATCTCTAGGACTTATTTATCTACTATTTGCAAATAGATAGAACATTTTTACCATTCCCGTACCTTCAGCCCCTGGTAACTACCATTCACTTTTTTTTCTGTCAGGATTTTCTTTCTTTCTTTTTTTTTTTTTAAGATTCCACAAATAAGGACTGTCCTACAGTATTTGATTTTTCCTATCTGATTTGTCTCATTAACCCAGTGCCCTCAAGGTCCATCCATGCCGTCACAAACGGCAGGATTTCCTTTTTCTCATGGCTGAATAGTATTTCACTTCTGCAGATCTTTTCTGCCATCTTTCCTTCTGGAATAGTTTGGTGGAAACTTTTACAAGTTAGAGTAAACCTTCATCTCTGTATATCTGTAGACACTCTGTTATGTGCTGTGCTGAGTCGCTCGGTTGTATCCGACTCTTTGTGACCCCATGGACTATAACCCACCAGGCTCCTCTGTCCATGGACTTCTCCAGGCAAGAATACTGGAGTGGGTTGCCATGCCCTCCTCCAGGGGATCTTCCCAGCCCAGGGATTGAATCCAGGTCCCCCACATTGCAGGCTGATTCTTGACCATCTGAGCCACCAGGGAAGCCCCTATAGACACACATATACCATTTCTTATACTGTAGTCTGGGCTGTGCTGTGTGCTCAGATGCTCAGTCATGTCCGACTCTTTGCCACCCCATGAACTGTTGCCCACCAGGCTCCTCTGTCCTTGGGATTTTCCTGGCAAGAATGCTGGAGAGGGATACTATTTCCTCCTCCAGAGCATCTTTCCTACCCAGGGATTGAACCCCCATCTCTTATGTCTCCTGCATTGGTAGGTGGATTCATAACCCCTAGCACCACCTGGAAGCCCCCAGAGATTTTCCTTTCCACACTGATAGTCAAACCTGGCTCGCTTGGGTGAAAATCAGGCATCTGAACTGCTACATCATGTGGGAGAGGACATGCTATAGTCTGATCTGGAAATATATAAGTATTTATTGATACATATAAAAGGAGTGAAGACAGGACCTCTGCTGAATCGACTATTCAAGAAGGATGTGTGACTTTCGTGTGATTAAATGAGAGCTTTCCTTTTTAATAGGACATCTGTATCAGTGCTGTGAAAGAGAGGGACATTGAGCAAAAACTGAAGCAAGTGATTAACGAATGGGATAACAAAACATTCACATTTGGCAGCTTTAAAACCCGTGGAGAACTCCTCCTGAGAGGAGACAGTACGTCAGAAATCATCGCCAACATGGAAGACAGCTTGATGTTACTGGGTTCCCTCCTGAGCAACAGGTAGGACAATCTTTCCCCTGAGATTTGAGAACTGTAATACCAAACACTTCAAGGGAGATTAATTAAGAAACACAACAGTACCCCCTGTTTAATTTATTCAACATCAGAAGTACTTGTTTTAATTTTAGCCCTTGGCACAGCATGGATAATACTGTTTTTATTTCATTATCCTCTCTTTGGGGGATGTGTTGGAGACCCTCAATTGGGCAAAATAACGAAACATGCAATTAGTCACTTGGATTTTGCAGAGTGTTTCAGCTTTGCTGTTGACAAGCCTCATTGCACAGCTGACAGCTCAACAGGCTCTAGATTCCAGAGGGAAAATTATTCTGAATTTTAGAATAATTATTTTACTTCAGAAACCTTTTCGTCAACATCTATGGACTAGAAACTCTTAGTTGTATACACACTTTAATGAGGTGACAGATTAAGATGGAGAATGAGTGTGATTCATAATGAGAAGTAAAACAGCACAGACCGATACCAACCTAATATTTCTGTTCAACAGCAGCAGTAGAGAAAGCTGCCATGCTTTGGACATGTGACCCAGAGACTTATAAATTTAGATTTATTTGGTTCAGTGTTTCCTCTTGCTCTGTTTGAAATAATTTTTTGTTCACCAGGATTTTCTCAAATATAGGGTGATTGTGTAAGTGTTTGGAATGAGTAATAGTATAAAATTAGGTCTTAGAGATTTAGACCATTGGTAACCGTGAGTCTGCACTGTTGGGTTGGCCAATATGGAAAAACCTTAATGGACTTTTTGGCCAATTGATTAATTTGAATTTCATGATTTTTATTTTTTAATGAATTTGGTTACTGTTTACCCAACCAGGATTAAGGACAGATGGAAGATAGCATACCCTATGGAAGCAGAAAAAGTACACATATACCTTAAGTAAGCACAGTGTTAGGAATGGGTAACCTTTTCTTACCAATGGTGGTGAACCCACAGACAGAGTTGTGTGAGGAACACGTGTTCGACAGAAATTTAGGGAACACCTTCCCTGTGCCATGGGGTTCCCTGGAGGCTCAGTGGTAAAGGATCCACATGCAATGTAAGAGACTCGAGTTTGATCCCTGGGTTGGGAAAGATTTCCTGAAGAATGATATGGCAACCCGCTCCGGTATTCTTGCCTGGGAAATCCCATGGACAGAGGAACCTGGTGGGCTACAGTCCCTGGGCTTGCAAACAGGTTGGATACGACTGAGCGACTCAACCATCACCACCACGTGCCATATGGTCTTCTGGGTGCATTGGATAGAACAGTGAGTGGAACAAATATTTCTGTAGCTCTGGACCTATATTCTTGTGAAAAGCATGAATAAAAACCCCAGAAAGATGTGCAGAATATTAAAGCAATCTGTTTAGCAGATAAGAATAGGGATATGTAACCTTTATTCACTAATGTGACTAATAGTTGAGATGATTTCAAATCCATTTAATGTTGGACTAGAGAGACCAATAAACAGAGAAGAAAGAGAAGAGGGAAAGCAATGAAAGGAAGTACAATCATTTAAGATTAAGATTGTCTGCAAATAACAGAAGCGCCATATGCAGCGTTGCTTAAGCAAGGCTGAAGTTTGTATCTTTCTCAAGTACAATGAGTCCCAAGGCCAATGGCTCAGGTGGGAGTGTGGGCTCTACCACATCACTGGGGACACAAGCAATGTCCGGCTCACTTTGTTTCCCTCCATCTACTCTTTACATCCAGTGCTGCTGCTCACTTCTCATCTGGAAAAGTGGTTTCCAGATTTGGCTACACACTAGCCATAGCTTTGTTGTTGCGGGTCAGTTGCTCAGTCGTGTCTGACTCTTTGTGATCCCATGGACTGCAGCAAGCCAAGCTTCCCTGTCCTTCACCATTTCCCGGAGTTGCTCAAACTCGTGTCCATCGAGTAGGTGATGTCATCCAACCGTCTTAGCCTCTAGGGAACTTAAAAAAAAAATCCCAGTGTTTGTGTTGCATCTCAAACGGATCAAATCAGAGTTCCTGGGGGGTGGGATCTAGGCAGACATGGGTAGTTTTTCATGTTTATCAGATAATTAGAATATGCAGCTCAGGTTGAGAGATATTGATGTGGAACTTAATCTCCCAACTGTACATTGCTGCAAAGGAGGCTGGGAAATTCAGTATTTTAACTGGGTACCTGTGAGTGTAGGTAGAAATGGGGTTGTATATCTAAAGAAGAAGAAGAAAAAGATCAAAGACTTTGGAAGACCACCATCATTTTCTGTCTCAAGAGGAAAATGGGAAGATAGATTAACTATGAAAGAAGCAGAGAAGTGGCTGTCATGCGTGGATGTGAAGAAATCCTCAAACGTGTGTGTGCACACAGATGTGAGTGGGGTAGACAGGAGTGGAGGGAAAGTTGGAAAGAGGCCCAGAAGAGGGCAGGCTAAAGAGAGAGTCCAGACAGTATCATGCTTGAAAATTGAACTAGTTGTTTGGTCCCTTCCAATGATTCCGTAATGGTTCCATATTGCGTGAAAAACCAGAGACCCCATGGAAAAGGTACAGAAGTTCAGCAGAGAGAAAGTTATTCCCTTGACTGCAACAATGAAGACTAGAATGAGTGGAGTCCAGTGTGACATCTGACTGCTTCTTAGATGGCACGTCTCCCACCTCTCTATGTGTGTTTGCCTGTTGCTCAGTCGTGGCCGACTCTTTGTGACTCCTTGGATTGTAGCCCACCAGGCTCCTCTGTCCATGGAATTCTCCAGGCAAGAATGCTGGAGTCGGTTGCCATTTTGTACTGCAGGCACCTCTCTCTATGCGCTGAATCAAAAGGGGAAAAGTCAGTTTAACAATGCCCAGCATGGAGTGATGAATTAAGCATTCAGGAGCATCATTTTATTTATTTATTTTTTTATTTATAATATTTATAATATTTTTCATATGAAAACCATAGCTTTATTTTTAAAAATTATTTTAAGTTTATTTATTTTTAAAAGAAAAAGATGACCATCTTTAACGATAAAAGGTACAATTCACTAAGAAGATAGACAGAATAAGCCATGAAACACCTAACAACAAAGAAACAAAGATACATAAAGCAAAAGTCAGAAGATATATAAGGGAAAAGGAAAACATACAATCACAGTGAGACATGTTAACATTTCTCTGAGAATATTTTATCAAGTGCAGAAAAAATGAGTAGGAGCTTCGTGAATAATGTCATTAATAATTTACATATAATAGATTTCTACTTATTAATCTTATATCCTACACAAATACGCTAAACATCATTTAAAAAGCAGAAACATAATCAAAGTTGCAATGAAATACGTGAAAATCAGGATTTTTAAAAGCCTCTTTAGTTTGAAAACAACAAACATGAAATACCCCAAATCCTCAAATTCTTAATGTGTTTCTCATCTTAGGTACAATATGCCATTCAAAGCCCAGATTCAAAAGTGGGTACAACACCTTTCCAACTCAGCAGACATAATTGAGAACTGGATGATGGTGCAAAACTTGTGGATCTACCTAGAAGCCGTCTTTGTGGGAGGAGACATTGCCAAGCAACTTCCCAAGGTCTTAGAAATTTCTCTGTGATTTCATTAGGTTTTTAACTTCAAGAACTAATAGCTCATTATCCCTTTAAAAATGCAAAAAAGTTTCTACCTCTATTGAACCACCCCTTCTCCAATCTTTTTGTTGTTGTTGTCAAACTATTCTTAAGAGAGAGAGAGATTGTGGAAGAGAGGGGCATGGAAATAAGAGTAAGAACGCTTTAAAATCGAGAAGTTTTATAGGAAATCGAGGGTTAAAAATCAAAGAATGAATGCCTGCATAATTGATATACTTCTTCAGATAATTTGAAGGTGGAAATTGGAACACTGTGGAATTACAGAGTTGTTATCTTGACAATGGTAGGATAATTTGTTCTATTACTGACAGCTTAAAATAACTCACACTATAAAATGTACCCAATTATATCTGTAGTATAAAATTGAGGGGCGGGAATCTGCAAGGAAAAACTCCCAAACAACATGGGCCTCTTATCAAGATGTTGAGTATGTTTTTCTCAACAAATTGTAATTATATCAGTAGGTACATATGAAGTATATTTTGAGATTCAATTTTTTTCTTTTTTACCAGATTTCAAGGAGTCTTATCCAATTACCTTAAATTGTTTGCAAAATTATAACATTTTAACAATAAGAGTTTTAGAAGCATGATAATGTTGAGTGTTCACTTTGGTTTCCTTAGCTTTCTCTTTGGTTAGTTTTCAGTTTAATTATAGAGGACAGATCTATTAGCAGATTTGTGTGTGTGTGTGGCTACCAGTGAAATATATCCATTCATTAAAATTTTTAAGTGTTTGTTTTTGCACTTATATTTGGGCATGTCTTTCTTCTCAATTGGTGAAGAAGAGTCTCAAATTGGACTTAATAATGGAAACTTTCACACATAATGTTGGAGGAACTAGGTGGAGTTTCTTGGTCTCATATTTGATATATGTGCTCATTGGTAAAATTCAGAAAATTTTAAGAAAGGAAATAAAAAGTATTCCTACTCTCTCAAGATAAACTGTGCATTTTCCATTTTTCCCAAAAAAAGTCTATTCAAAAATATTTCAAAATATTAAGGTTATATTATAATTAATTTTAGTTATGAAACTTTAAATTGTCCATTTTTCTAAATACACAAATGATTCAATGCTCAGTGTTGAAAGCTTGAAAAGCATAAGATTCGCTTAATTTGGAGATAATTGAAAACAATTGGGAGGGTCCTTTTCTCCCAGATTATCTTATATTGTATTATTATTTTTATATCTACTTCCTGTTTTCAGTTAACATAATGTCAGTCCCAGGTTTGAGCTGAAGATTCTTATTTAAGAAGGGATCAGTTCAGTTCAGTTCAGTTGCTCAGATGTGTCCGACTCTTTGCGACCCCATGGGCTGCAGCACACCAGGCTTCTCTGTCCATAACCAACTCCTGGAGCTTGCCCCAAATCATGTCCATCGAGTCTGTGATGCCATGCAACCATCTCATCCTCTGTCGTCCCCTTCTCCAGCCTTCAATCTTTCCCAGCATCAGGGTCTTTTCCAAAGAGTCAGTTTTTCACATCACGTGGCCAAAGTATTGGAGTTTCAGCTTCAATATCAGTCCTTCCAATAAATATTCAGGACTGATCTCTTTAGGATGGACTGGTTGGATCTCCTTTCAGTTCAAGGGACTCTTGAGAGTCTTCTCCAACACCATAGTTCAAAACCATCAATTCTTCGGTGCTCAGCTTTCTTTATGGTCCAACTCTCATCCATACATGAAGGGGCGCTATGGTGCAAAAGACCCAGGAAGAATTGAAATACAGCACATCTAACATTTCAGGTGTATGCAGATATCCAGACTGGTCAGAAGTCCAGCCTTAGAGGGAGGTATGTGAAACACTCTATCCTTGAGGTCACAGATGTGTCCAAGTGTGCTTTGTTACCTTGTTCTCATAGGAAGCCAAGCGCTTTTCCAATATTGATAAATCTTGGGTGAAGATCATGACTCGGGCACATGAGATGCCTAATGTGGTTCAGTGCTGTGTGGGAGATGAGACCATGGGGCAGCTGTTACCGCACTTGCTGGACCAGTTGGAAATCTGCCAGAAATCCCTTACGGGGTAAGTTCACTGGGTTTGTGAAGGCTCTTAGCATCCTAGAGATGAAAGGGACCAGAGAAACTAGATGGGATTAGCCAATTGGTTTCCTTTTGCTTAGACTTTATTTGACCAACATTGTGGTGTAGATAAAACTGAGCATTTGGAGCTTTATCCACTCTCCAATCAGTTACTATTAATTGACTTCTATGATGTTGAAATTATAAGATTAACAGCTTCTTCCATCACTGGGACAAGATCTTGCAAATATTTTCATACATCCTTGTTTTTAAAATAAATATACCTGTTTTTCTGATATCTTTCTTGGGTAAACATCTGAAGAAGCAAATTATTTCATTAAACTCAACTAAGAACAAGATAGAGAACTGAGAAGATGGATCCAGCCATGAAATTAAAAGATGTATTCTCCTTGGAAGAAAAGATATGACCAACCTAGACAGCATTTTAAAAAGCAGAGACATTACTTTGCTGACAAATGTCCATCTAGTCAAAGCTATGGTTTTTCCAATAGTCATGTTATGGATGTGAGAATTGGACCATAAAGAAAGCTGAGCACCAAAGAATTGATGTTTTTGAACTATGGTGTTGGAGAAGACTCTCGAGAGTTCCTTGGACTGCAAGGAGATCCAACCAGTCAATCCTAAAGGAAATCAGTCCTGAATATGCATTGGAAGGACTGATGCTGTAGCTGAAGCTCCAATACTCTGGCCACCTGATGCAAAGAACTGACTCATTGTAAAAGACCCCGATGCTGGGAAAGATTGAAGGCAGGAGGAGAATAAGATGACAGAGGATGGGATGGTTGGATGGCATCACCGACTTGCTGGACGTGAGTTTGAGCAAGCTCTGAAAGTGGGTGAAGGACAGGGAAGCCTGGGGTCACAGATTCGGACATGACTGAGTGACTGAACTGGCTAACTGGAGAACAAGATGAACTGTGTAGTATACACAAGCTGTCAGGATTATACAAAAACAAGAGCCCAATCTAATACCTGTCAATGTATATAGACACACAGTGATGTATGTGGAGGCTGGATGAATTCCAAGAGTAATAAATAATTTTCTCACTCTTTGGTTCAGTTCAGTTCAGTTCAGTCACTCAGTCGTGTCCGACTCTCCACGACCCCATGAATCACAGCACGCCAGGCCTCCCTGTCCATCACCAACTCCCGGAGTTCACTCAAACTCATGTCCACAGAGTCGGTGATGCCATCCAGCCATCTCATTCTCGGTCGTCCCCTTCTCCTCCCGCCCCCAACACTTCCCAGCATCAGACTCTTTTCCAGTGAGTCAACTCGTCGCATGAGGTGGCCAAAGTATTGCAGTTTCAGTTTTAGCATCAGTCCCTCCAATGAACACCCTGGATTGATCTCCTTTAGAATGGACTGGTTGGATCTCCTTGCAGTCCAAGGGACTCTCAAGAGTCTTCTCCAGCACCACAGTTCAAAAGCATCAATTCTTCGGCGATCAGCTTTCTTCACAGTCCAACTCTCACATCCATACATGACCACGGGAAAAACCATAGCCTTGACTAGACGGACCTTTGTTGGCAAAGTAATGTCTCTGCTTTTTAATATGCTATCTAGGTTGGTCATAACTTTCCTTCCAAGGGGTAAGCATCTTTTAATTTCCTGGCTGCAATCAGCATCTGCAGTGATTTTGGAGCCCCAAAAAATAAAGTCTGACACTGTTTCCACTGTTTTTCTATTTCCCATGAAGTGATGTGACCAGATGCCATGATCTTTGTTTTCTGAATGTTGAGCTTCAAGCCAACCTTTTCACTCTCCTCTTTCACTTTCATCAAGAGGCTTTTGAGTTCCTCTTCACTTTCTGCCATAAGGGTAGTGTCATCTGCATATCTGAGGTTATTGATATTTCTCCCAGCAATCTTGATTCCAGCCTGTGCTTCTTCCAGCCCAGCGTTCCTCATGATGTACTCTGCATATAAGTTAAATAAGCAAGGTGACAATATACAGCCTTGACGTACTCCTTTTCCTATTTGGAACCAGTCTATTGTTCCATGTCCAGTTCTGACTGTTGCTTCCTGACCTGCATACAGGTTTCTCAAGAGGCAGGTCAGGTGGTCTGGTATTCCCATCTCTTTCAGAATTTTCCACAGTTTATTGTGATCCACACAGTCAAAGGCTTTGGCATAGTCAATGAAGCAGAAATAGATATTTTTCTGGAACTCTCTTGCTTTCTCCATGATCCAGCGGATGTTGGCAATTTGATCTCTGGTGCCTCTGCCTTTTCTAAAACCTGCTTGAACATCTGGGAGTTCACGGTTCACATATTGCTGAAGCCTGGCTTGGAGAATTTTGAGCATGACTTTACTAGCCTGTGAGATGAGTGCAATTGTGCGGTAGTTTGAGCATTCTTTGGCATTGCCTTTCTTTGGGATTGGAATGAAGACTGACGTTTTCCAGTCCTGTGGCCACTGCTGAGTTTTCCAAATTTGCTGGCATATTGAGTGCAGCACTTTCACAGCATCATCTTTCAAGATTTGAAATAGCTCAACTGGAATTCCATCACCTCCACTAGCTTTGTTAGTAGTGATGCTTTCTAAGGCCCACTTGACTTCACATTCCAAGATGTCTGGCTCTAGGTCAGTGATCACATTATTGTGACTATTTGGTCGTGAAGATCTTTTTTGTACAGTTCTTCTGTGTATTCTTGCCACCTCTTCTTAATATCTTCTGCTTCTGTTAGGTCCATACCATTTCTGTCCTTTATCGAGCCCATCTTTGCATGAAATGTTCCCTTGAAATCTCTAATTTTCTTGAAGAGATCTCGTGTTTTTCCCTGTTGTTTTCCTCTATTTCTTTGCATTGATCACTGAGGAAGGCTTTTTTATCTCTCCTTGCTATTCTTTGGAACTCTGCATTCAGATGCTTATATCTTTTCTTTCCTCCTTTGCTTTTCGCTTCTCTTCTTTTCACACTCTTTGGTTAATCTTGATAAAATCACTGAAGTAGAAATATGTTAAATATAGAAACAAAAGTGCAGCAAAAGTAGGGTGATGGTAGAACGAAGAACAGTCACTGGGTTTTGGTAGCTCCTGGAGGTAGAGAACAGAGTCAAACCCTTCTTTCCATGTAGCTGGATTTTGCTTCTGCTTCAGTGATTGATTCATTGGATTCTTTTAAGATACAGTCCTGTGACTTCCTTGGTGGTCCAATGGTTAAGACTCTGAGCTCCCAATGCAGGGGGCCTGGGTTCGATCCCTGGTTGGGGAACTAGATCCCACATGCTGCAACTAAGATCCTGTGTACTGAAACTATGATCCAGCACAGCTAAATTAAAAAAAAAAAAGATACAATCCTGAGAATTGAAACTGTCTGCCTTTAGCTGATGTAGCGTGACACTTGCAAACAAAACAAACACAAAATCAAAAAAAGCTCCCTGTGTGTAATTTTTCCTGTCCTCTACAAAGTACAAACATTTTCAGGTTAAGTCAAATATATGCAATATATTTGTGAAAAATGAATAAGTTCTATCAGTTTTGGAAAAAAAACAGTCTCCCAATAGAATATGGAATCCCACTTGGCAAAATTAGTGACAAAAGAAAACAGAACAAAACAAAACCATTGCGTGGGAAAGTTAGTTTCTCTCAAAGTCTTTTCCCTGTTTCCATCCAGATTAATGTATTCCTCGAAAGGCTTGTTTTGTGTATTTATGAAGTTTACCTTTTCCTCCCCACTTAGATACTTGGAGAAAAAACGGCTTTGCTTTCCCCGGTTCTTCTTCGTCTCGGACCCCGCTCTCCTGGAGATTCTGGGGCAGGCATCAGACCCGCACACGATACAAGCCCATTTACTGAATGTGTTCGACAACATTAAGACTGTCAAGTTCCATGAAAAGGTTTGCCTAATTCTCTTTGCTGGCCGGTGATTTACATATCCTTAAATCTCAACTGTCTTCATTAAATAGCTCTCCAATAGTGTTTACTAAGGATTACCTCCCTCTCCATTAAGCATTACCCAATGACTAAAAAGATACATTTGGGCCCTGTTTGGCTTCAGACCTTGTGATATTTTAATATCTAAAGTATAGATGTGAATAACAAATAATTTAAATCTGATTAGGAATGCTTTGTATGTAGCATTCATGGCTTTACATGTCAAGTTAATTGTTTAGAAATTTGACACAGCAAAAAAGCTGTTAATAATTGTGTATCAAATAGTGCTTTGACTGAACAGAATTGCCACAGTTATTTGATTATTTTATCTTTGTTTTTGTTCAGTTGATAAATCATGTCTGACTCTTTGCGATCCCATGAACTGCAGCATGCCAGGCTCCCCTGTCTTTCATTACCTCCTGGAGCTTGCTCAAACTCATATCCATCGAGTCGGTGTTGCCATCCAACGATCTCATCCTCTGTCGTCCCCTTCTTCTGCCGTCAGTCTTTCTCAGCATCAGGGTCTTTTCCAATGAGTCGGTTCTTCACTTCAGGTGGCAGAGTATTGGAGCTTCAGCTTCAGGATCAGTCCTTCCAGTGAATAGTCAGCATTTATATCCTTATCTATTTTATTTTTATTTTATTTTATTGCTGCACTGCATGGCATGTGGGAGTTCCCAGACCGGGAACTGAACCCAGGATATGGCTGTGAAAGCACTGAATCCTAACCACTGGACCACCAGGAAATTCTCTGCTTTAATTATTTTAATGAGGCTTTGGACAGTTTTTATATAATGATCCTCCATGTTTTTCATCATGCTCCATTGAACTTTTCTTTTTTATTTCAAACACTCTGAATAAGTTTCAAGAATGGTGACATTCATGAGACCTCAAAGTCATTCAGTGTGAGGAAAACTACATTTGCACAGCTGCTAGAAGAGATTATCTAATTCACCCCTTCACTCCAAATTCCCTAAAAAATGACCCTTCCAGCTGGATAACATATTCAGTTCCTCTATGGTGCTTCATACAAACCTCAGGATCATTTATTTGTTCATCCTAGAGTGCAGTTCACATCTGTTGAGCAAATACCATAGACTGGATGTTGTGCTTAACAAGGGGAATAGACCACCCTGAGGGAACTCGTGCTCTGGTGGGGTCTGCAGAGTGCAGCTCCAGCAGCGGTAGAGTCAGTCCATTGTGTGCATGTGTGTGCTCAGTCATGTCTGACTCTTTGCCACCTCATGGGTTTTAACCCACTAGGCCCCTCTTTCCATGGCATTTTACAGGCAAGAATATTGCAGCAGGTTGCCTTTTCTTTTCCAGGGATTCTTCCTGACCCAGGGATTGAACCTGTGTCTTTTGTGTCCCCTACATTGGCAGGTGGATTCTTGGAAGCCATTAGAAGCCAGTCTTTTAACCTCTCACTGGCATAATGTCAGTCCTGGGGTTCCAAGGAAGAATATATTGCAACCGATACTGCAGCTGTTTTTATGCAGCATAACATTCAAGAGAAATTTGGCCATTAAACTGTCAATATTTTTGATTTGCTGTGCTCAGTTGTGTCCGCCTCTTTGCAACCCCATGAATTGTAGCCCACCAAGCTCCTTTGTCCAAGGGATTCTCCAGGCAAGAATACTGGAGTGGGTTGCATTTCCTTCTCCAGGGTATCTTCCCGACCCAGGGAATGAAGCTGGGTCTCCTGTATTGCAGGCAGATTGTTTACCATCTGAGCCACCAGGGCAGCTCCTGTAACCCACTCCATTATTCTTGCCTAGAGAATCCCATGGACAGAGGAGCCTGGCAGGCTACAGCTCATAGGGCTGCAAAGAGTTGGACACGACTAGCATACCATGCGTGCATGTGTTCATGTCTTGCACAAGCATGGGAATGCCTGTCAGGGAGCCCTAACCTGCAAGTAAGGGGTATACCAGAAGGCTTCTCGCAGGAGAGCATGATGTTTGAACTGGTTTTTCGGAGGGGAGTGAAACACACCAGGCAGGTGGGGAAGGAACACCCTGATCTCTGCTTAGAACAAGGGCAAGTGCAAGGGCCCTGAGGTATGGGCAGCCTAGGATGTCAGAAGTGTGAGTATGTGAGCAGTGTATTACTTTCTTAGGGCTTCCGTGAATTAAAACAGAAAATTATTCTCTCATAGTTCTGGAGGTTAGACATCCAAACTAAGATGCTGGCAGGGTTGATTCCAACTGGAGGCCTGAGGGAGGGTCCGCCTGTCTCGTAGTTCTGCTGGTGGTTAGCCGTCCTTGGTGTTCCTTGGGTGTGGACACACCACTTCCATCCCCAGCTTGGTCTTCACAAGACTTTCTCTCCGGGTGTCTGCATCTAGCTCTCCTTCTTCTTCTAAGGATGCCAGTTATTGAATTTGAGTCCACTGCCATCCAAGGTGACCTCATCTTGATTACATCTGCAAACACCCTATTTTCAAATAAAGTCTCATTCACAGGTACTAGGGGCTTCCTTTGTGGCTCAGACGGTAAATAATCCGCTATTATGCGGGAGACCTAGGTTTGACCCCTGGGTTGGGAAGAAGCCCTGGAGAAGGGAATGGCTACCCACTCCAGTATTCTTTCTTGCCTGGAGAACTCCATGGACAGAGGAGTCTGGCGGGCTACAGTCCATGGGGTCACAAAGAGTTGGACATGACTGAGTGGATGCCATGCATGGTCTGTTCACAGTTACTAGGGCTTGAGGCTTCAATATATATTTTGGTGGGCACAGTTGAACCCCCAACATAGGGAAAAGGAGGAGAAAGAGGCATGGACCATATTCCAGAGGGCCAAGTGCATCATACTATGGAATGCACTTCATCATGAACATGACAAAAGGCAGGGGAGGTTTTCAGCAGAGAAGTGGCCTGATTTGTGTTTCAGAAAGATCTTCTGGGTCAGAGTAGGAGTTGGAATAGAACGGGGGCAAGGAAATCAGTGTTGAAAGTGATTGCAAAGTCAGGATGGAAAAGGCTGAGTTGTTACAACTAAGGGCATCAGTGGAGGGCGAGAAGAGACTGTGGATTGAACGGTTTAAAGAATCAGTGTTTCTTGTAGATCTACTGGCTCTATGAGTTGAATGAAGGGATTGAATTACTTAGGAGGTTCTGCTTGATGTTTTGCTCAAATCCTTCTGCTTTAGCCCCAGGACTTTATGGTCTCACAGCAAAGCTTCTCATTGTTTGATTGTGCATTGAAGATAATTGAAACATCCTCATTTTCAGCCTCTGTTCGTAGGAATTACTGCTTAAAAATAAGAATTGCTTTTTTTTTTCTTGTTGCTGTTTCTGCCATAAGGTTTCTAGTGACGAGGAGTTGATCCTGGTTTTGTGGATCCTAAATCTTGTAAGATTATAAATACAAATTTATATTCAGGACCTAAAAGGGTCTGTGCAAGGAGGGACCCTGAAACTCAAGGCTCATCAGCTTCTTGGTAGATAACTTCTGTGGACAACTAAGGAGCATTTAATTAATGCAGACTAAATCTGAGCCCAAGGGAACAATATTCCATTTCAGTTCAGTTCAGTTCAGTTGCTCAGTCATGTCCGACTCTTTGCGACCCCATGAATCACAGCACGCCAGGCCTCCCTGTCCATCACCAGCTCCCGGAGCTCACCCAAACTCATGTCCATTGAGCTGGTGATGCCATCCAGCCATCTCATTCTCTGTCGTCCCCTTCTCCTCCCGCCCCCAATCCCTCCCAGCATCAGAGTCTTTTCCAGTGAGTCAACTCGTCGCATGAGGTGGCCAAATTAGAGAACAAAAACAAAACAAACATTTGCCTTTGTTTTATAATTGGCATCATATCCTCAGTAACTGTGGAGAGGATTGGTTCCAGGACACCAGAGAATACCAAAATTTGCGAAGGCTTAAGTCTCTTATATAAAATGCAGTAATATTTGAATATACCTATGCATTGCTCCTTGGAAAGAAAACTATGACAAACCTAGACAGCAGAGACATCACTTTGCTGACAAAGGTCTGTATAGACAAAACTATGGTTTTTCTAGTTGTCATGTATGGATATGAGAGTTGGATCATAAAGAAGGCTGAGCCCTAAAGAACTGTTATTTTTGAATTGTGGTGTTGGAGAAGACTCTTGAGAATCTCTTGGACAGCAAGGAGATCAAACCAATCCATCCTAAAGGAAAAAACCCTGAATATTCATTGGAAGTACTGATGCTGAAGCTGAAGCTCCAATTCTTTGGCCAAGTAATCTGAACTGACTCTTTGGAAAAGACCCTGATGCTGGGAAAGACTGAAGGCCAAAAGAGAAGGGGGAAATAGAGGATGAGATGGTTGGATGGCATCAATGACTCAATGGACACGAATCTGAGCAAACTCTAGGAGATACTGGAGAACAGAGGAGCCTGGTGTGCTGCAGTCCACGGGGTCGCAAAGAATCGGACACAGCTAAGTGATTGAACAACAACAGTGCATGGTCCTTAGATTATTTACCATATAATGTAAATACTGTGTAAATAGTTGCCAGTATGTGGCAAATTCAAGTTTTGCTTTTTGGAACTTTCTGGGATTTTTTTCCTAAATATTGTTGATCAGAGGTTGCTTGGGTTCTTGGATTTGGAACTCATGGATGTGGAGGACCAACTATATTTTGTTTAATTGTCATGAGTGGCCGGTAAGGTGAGTAGGAAAGTAAGACAGACATGATTTTTAATGATTAACTGGAGACAGGAAGTTTAGTCTCAGAGATCTGTCTTCCAACACTGGATGGTCAGTGGATAGCACAGCACCACCTGAACTGTGTTTTGAGCTCCAAATGCTGCAGACATTCTCATTATGCCGTACTGCATGGAAATGAAAGTGATATCACCAGACTAGGAGCTAGGTTTGCATTGGAACATATTATGTGCAACAAACATCCTCTGTAAAGAGCATAATGTTTAGTGTAGAATTGGAATCACCATGTGAGATGTTTACATTGATCATTTTGACCAGGTGATTGCTAAGGTCAACTTGACAAGCTGGTGGCATGGATAGCTGACTCTTAGAGAGTCCCGTTTCATCTGAGGAAACTTTAGAAACTTTTTGATTATCACATTTGTATTGAATATTTCTCTTACAAAACAAAATTTGCCTTCTTAAGCGTAGCGTATTTGAAATTGATTTAGTATTCCCTTTTTGATTTCATGGCTATCTGTTGAAAAAACGGTTTTGAAATTGAATTTGTATCATACTTTGCCTTTTATTTTATAATATATAGCTTAAATTTCTACAGGAAGAATAACATTGACAAGAGGGCAATGGAGAAATTCATTCTTTATATAAATATAGCTTTTCTTGGGCTTCTAACACAGATCTATGATCGCATTCTGTCAATTTCCTCTCGAGAGGGTGAGACAGTTGAATTGCATAAACCCGTGATGGCAGAGGGCAATGTGGAAGTTTGGCTTAATTCTCTCCTGGAGGAATCTCAGGCCTCATTACATCTTGTGATTCGCCAGGCAGCAGCAAATATTCAAGAAACAGGTTTCCAACTGATTGAATTTCTTTCTTCCTTCCCTGCTCAGGTCAGTGTATTGAAATTGGAAAGTATTTTTTTTTTTTAAACAGAAGAGTCATTTTAGATCTTATGCATTGTCTATTATAAATGACACAACTGACTATAATTTACCTCCAGAACAATATTGAGATTTTCATAAGAATTTGTTAAATATAGATAAGTTTAAAGATTTCAACTATAGATTGTTGCTGTTATGTATCTATGTCTATACATATATATTTATAGATGTATATATTTGTGCTGTAGAAATATTGGTATATTTTCTTTTTTAATATGTAAGAAGTATTTATTTTTCCTTTTTAAAATTTTAATTGGAGGGTAATTGCTTCACAATATTGGGATGATTTTTGCCGTACATCAGCATGGATCAGCCATAGGCACACATGTGTTCCCTCATCCTGAACCCCCATCCTTCCTTTCTCCCCACCCCATCCTTCCACAGAGCACTGGCTTTGGGTGCCCTGCATCATACATCAAACTCCCACTAGCTACTATCTGTGTTACATATTGTATATGTTTCAGTACTATTCTCTCAAAGCAACCCACCCTCTCCTGAAGTAAGTCAGAAAGAGAGAGATAGATATCATATATTAATGCATATATACATGGAATCTAGAAAGATGGTACCAATGATCCTATGTGCTGGGCAGCAAAGGAGTTAGTATCTTTAATTTAAAATCTTTTTTTCCTACTGAATTTCTTTAGTACATAAGTCATAAAATGTCCTGTGTTTTACTAGAAAAATGAGAAATACATTATAGCAATAAAATACAGAAAATGATATTTCCTTAGTGACGTGATCGATAAAGATTTTGTGATTACCGTGTATAAACCCTTTGTTGATTTGATGAAAGTAGGTTGAAGACATATTCTTTCCATGTCAGTAACTTAAAATCTATTGAGGGAGAGGTATGACTTAAAGTGAGATGAAAAAAATTATAGCCATGTCACAAGGCTGTATATGTTTAATTGTCAATTAAACATATGCACAGAGTTTCCATAGATTTTGAAGCAACCCATCATGCTGGTATAATACAGGATGGCTTGACATTTGCATAATAATCACAACTGTTGTAATTTCTATTTAAATATATTCATATGCCATAACACTCATAAAGCCTTTTTTGTTTCCATAAGGTTGGATTATTAGGAATTCAAATGATATGGACACGGGATTCAGAAGAGGCCCTTAGAAATGCCAAGTTTGATAAAAAAATCATGCAGAAAACCAATCAGTCTTTCCTGGAGCTACTGAACACGTTGATAGACGTGACAACCAAGGACCTGAGTTCTGTGGAACGAGTTAAATATGAGACTCTGATTACTATTCATGTGCACCAACGAGATATCTTTGATGACCTGGTAAATGCTTTATAAATGCTGTGGCATATACAGAGGAACAAATACTAGACACTCTCTGTGTTTACCCACCAGGAATAGTGTGAATAAATTCAAAGAAAAGATACAATTCAGGCAAACAGGCTTCTTTATGAAGAGAAACTGTCAGATTTTCTTTTCAGTCTTTAGCCGAAATTTCAGCCATTTTCTGATGATCTCAGCTAAGGTGTTATGGAGGCAATTAGACTTTATTTTGAAATTCTTTACGTGATCATTTTTAATGCTGAAATGTCATGTAGCATCATCAAGAGCTTTCACTTGTCTTATGCTTCTTTTGGTTATTAAATTGAAGATGACGAATTTCTTGATGCAGAAATAATAAATGATGCTACTAGTAGAACTGCTTAGTAGTTTTAAGGGATTTTATTAACATAAATCACATATTTAACAAGTTTTGCTACATTCATTGATTGCAAATGGTCTTTCTTCATATAGTTTGTGACATCCAGTTGTCACGCAGACTTTTGCCTTTAAAGAAAGAGCAGGGATGAGAAAGAGAGCTTGGTAGCTATAGAGAATAGGAAATGTGAAATGAAATTTGCCCTCTACTGTAAAATATGACATTCGATAAGAGGCATGAAGCTCTTATTTTTGTAATAATTTTCTGGATCATGTCTCACCCCATTATGTAAAAAAGATTATGAAAGGTTGGTTCTGATGTAATGGAAATAAAGGTGGCATATTCAGGCTGTTATGTGGTAATATCCTCTCCTAATAGTTAAGCACACTGTTTGCCTTTCTGAGAAGTAAAGTGTTCAGGGTAATTTTAGATTTCTTGCAAAAAAAAAAATGATTGAAGTGGCTTAAAATTTTGGTTAAAAAAATTCATACAGAAGCATTGTCGGGCAATAACTTGACATTTAGATGTTAGAAATTTTGGCCTGCTTCAAATCCTAGCAAGGATAATTAACGGATTATAAAACCCCCAACAACGTACTTAGTTATTACCAGAAGAGATGACTTTTTTTTCCCTGATGGGATTGTTTAGTTCTGTCTTGCTAAGCCAAAAATGGTTTTCATAGATTATATTTCATGGTTAGGACTGTGGCATTGGGCATTGAAGAATGAAATTTAAGATATGAGCATCTTACTATTAAAATAGATCATGTTATTTAAATTGAGGGGCACAATTAAGGGTTTCTCTTGAATTTTCCTTTTCTCATATCTTTGAAAGTATCTCTCCCTTTTTTATTTTTTTGCTGATCAATAAATGGTTAGATGGTGATGTAATTGACGTCTCCCAACCAGTTGGGTTGTCTCTGAGTTCCATTACTTCACATTCTGATCTACCTGGATGCTGATGTGTATAGTTAATGAATGATTCTCCTCTCGGTTTTAATATACACCTTCTGCATTTCAGTGTCACATGCATATCAAGAGCCCTTCGGACTTTGAGTGGCTGAAACAGTGCAGATTTTATTTTAACGAGGATTCTGACAAGATGATGGTTCACATCACAGACGTGCCATTCATCTACCAGAATGAATTTCTAGGCTGCACTGACAGGCTGGCCGTAACACCGCTCACAGACAGGTGACGGAAGGACCCTGTGACCCCTCCGCCTCTCTCTCCCGTGCCTCCCCCACTCCCATCCTCTCCGGGCGTGCGGCGGGTTTTGACTGATGGCCTCTTTTATATGGAACTCTTTGAAATTCGGTGTTTTGAGCTTTACCCATGGATCTTCACAGGGGTTTAGGAGGTTTGTGGCTGAAGCAGACCTTGGTTCCTTTGCCTTCCATCTTACCGAAGCTAAGTTTAAATGACCTCTGCTGCTGCTTCTCAGTCGCTCAGTCCTGTCCCACTCTCTGTGACCCCACGGACTCTCGCCCACCAGGCTCCTCTGTCCATGGGATTTTCCAGGCAAAGATACTGGATTGGGTTACCGTTTCCTCCTCCAGGGGATCTTCCCAATTCAAACTCATGTCTCTTGTGTCTCCTGCATTGGTAGGTGATTTCTCCACCACTGTGCCACCTGGGAAGCCCTAAATGGCCTCAGTTCAGTTCAGTTCAGTCGCTCAGTTGTGTCCAACTCTCTGCGACCCCATGAATCACAGCACGCCAGGCCTCCCTGTCCATCACCAAATCCCGGAGTTCACTCAAACTCATGTCCATCAAGTTGGTGATGCCATCCAGCCATCTCATTCTCTGTCATCCCCTTCTCCTCCCGCCCCCAATCCTTCCCATCATCAAACTCTTTTCCAGTGAGTCAGGTCGTCACATGAGGTGGCCAAAGTATTGCAGTTTCAGCTTTAGCATCAGTCCTTCCAATGAACACCCAGGATTGATCTCCTTTAGAATGGACTGGTTGGATCTCCTTGCAGTCCAAGGGACTCTCAAGAGTCTTCTCCAGCACCACAGTTCAAAAGCATCACTTCTTTGGCACTCAGCTTTCTTCAGTGGACATTAAAGGAAAAAAATAAAGTGAATTCATTGCTATGTATCAAGTGCAAATCACCATGGGTTTTGAGGGCTGCATCAGGGGACTGTAGCACTTTTATCATTACAGAGGCAATAAAGGTTTTTTTTTTTTTTCTTCTTTTTAAAGCAGGAAAGAAATTAAATGTGAATGCTGGTTCTCTGGTGGCTCAGTGATAAAGAATCTGCCTGCCAGTGCAGTAAATGTAAGAGATACAGGTTCCATTCCTGGTTTAGAGGAAGATGCCCTGGAGTAGGAAATGGCAACCCACTGCAGTATTCTTGCCTGGAGAATTCCATGGACAGAGGAGCCTGGTGGGTTCAGTCCATGGGGTCGAAAAGAGTCGGACATGACTGGGTGTGAATTCATGCACTGGTGAGAAGTGATGGGGTGGACGTTGACCTGTCCTGCCCCCTGCCTGTTATTAACCGTGTGTTAGCCAGAGCCACCATGTAGCTGCTCTGGACCCTGTTTCTTCATGTATAAGATAAACCAGGTTAAGTCCAGAGGTCCTTCCTCCATGGCTATTAGTCTGATTTGAACTTGGTGGCATCCACCCATTGTATATGTGCTGTTCAGGGAATACTTTGATACTTATTTTGGACCAAATGGTTGAGTGTTAAAATCAGCATTTGGCTTAAGAAGAAGCTGACCTGAATATCAGTCATTTTCATAGAACGAACCTCTGGGCTGTTAGATTGAAAATATTATCCCTGGTGGTCCAGTGGTTAAGACTGAGATTCCAAGCTTCCAATGCAGGGGGGTGTGGTTCAGCCCCTAATTGGGGAACTAAGATCCCACATGTCATGCCATGTGTGTTTGTGTGTGTGTGTGTAGGCTTCCCAGGTGGCGCTAGTGGTAAAGAACCTACCTGCAAATGCAAGAGATATAAGAGACGTGGATTTGATCCCTGGGTTAGGAAGATCCCCTAGAGGAGGACAAACCAAACCACTCCAGTATTCTTGTCTGGAGAATCTCATGGACAGAGGAGCCTGGGGGATACATTCCATAGTGTTGCAAAGAGCTGAACGTGACTGAAGTACCTTAGCATGCACGCACATGTATGTATATGATCAGACGAAATATAAAAGTTCGATGTAATAACCCTGTTTGCGAGATCGCACCTTCTGCTCAGTCATGATACCAAATGAAATGCTCACTTTTACCGGAGGCTGGAGGAGTAGCAGGAGATTTCACTGTGTCCTTTCCCCCACGTTGTCTTGTCTTCACGCTCTGTATTCCTTCTTATGTCTCGTCAAAGGTGGTTTCCCCTGGATTCTGTCAGACATTCGTTTGGAGTTGTCCTCTTTGAAGTGCAAAGGTGAATAGTGACAAAAGGCGGAGAATTCCTTGAAACACCTGGAAACGTTATTTCCCACCGTCTGTCCTTTCAAACCTCAAACCTCTTCCTCTCTTCTTTTCTCTACCCAAGTCCTTGTTTCCTGTTTCACTGAGAAGACAAAAGGACCTGCACTCATTCCTCGTCTCGTCTGCCAGCCGAGGGACCTGGCCTTGTGCCATCCACTCCCTCTCTCGGTTTCTGGGATGGATTTTGTGCTGTCACCCAAAGCCAGCACCTCTGCTGACGCAGCTATTTTGTCTCTGGGAACATCATTAATTTTCACTTTCTCCTGGATCGTTCTCATCAATGTACAGCTTGCTGTAATTGCTTCCAGGCAGGAAATCCTACTGCGAAGCTCTGGTTTCCTTCCCATTTCTGTGCTCACATCAAAACTCCTCAAAAGCAGTTTTTAAGACTTAAATGTTATTGGAGTATAGCATAGTTACTTTATAATGTTGTCTTAATTTCTGTTGTACAGTAAAGTAAATCAGCTATGCCTGCTTCATTAGATAAGTCGCTTCAGTCGTGTCTGACTCTTTGCAACCCAATGGACTGTTGCCCGCCAGGCTCCTCTGTCCATGGGATTTCCCAGGCAAGGATACTGGAGTGGGTTGTCATGCCCTCCTCCAGGGGATCTTCTTGGCCCGGGAATCAAACCCATGTCTCTACATCTGCAGCACTGCAGGCGGATTCTTTACCCACTGAGCCACCTGGGAGGCCCCAAATCAGCTATATGTATGCCCTCTCTTTTTGATTTTCCTTCCCGTTTAGGTCACTACAGAGCATTGAATAGAGTTCCCTGTGCTATACAGTAGATTCTCATTACTTTCTACTTTATGCGTTTTATCAGTGGCGCATGTCGGTCCCGATCTCCCCGTTCACCCCGCCCCTCCTTTCTGCCTTAGTGTCCATGCGTTTGCTCTCTACGTCTGTTTCAGAAATGCAGTGTTTGCCCACCTGTTTGACCCTGAATTCACTCCATTCAGGCCGTGTGTATTTGTTTCTATTGCTGTCATAACCAGTGACCAAGCGTTTAGAAGCTTAAACCACACAAATCAATTACTTTGCATTTCCGTACATCAGAAGTCTGACGCACATCTTGTTGGACTAACCTTAGGTGTCAGCAGAAGTGTGCTCTCTCCGAGGTCTCTGGGGAGACCCTGCCCCTTGTTCTTTCAGTTGGTTGGCAGAATTCTTTCTCTTGCGGTTGCAGGACCTATGCCCGCACTTCCCTGCCGACTGTCAGCTGAGGGCTGTTCCCAGCCTCTGGAGGCTGCTGTTTACCTTGTCTTCTGGCTGCTTGCTCCCTCTTCACGGCCACAACCATGAGTTGAGATCCATCTGATCTCCTTTTCCCATCTCATGTCTCCCACCCACTCTTCTGCCTCCCTCTTCCCCTTTTCAAGAACTCTTGAGATTAGATAGGGTCCACTTCTCATCCAGGATCACCTCCCCATATCAAGGGCTTTAACATGAATTGCATCTTCAAAGTCCCTTTAGCTGCCTAAGGGAAAGTGTTTGCAGGGATTTGGACGTGGATTTTTTCTTTTTGCGGGGGCATTATTCTGCACGTCACACTTGCTTCCCCTGGTCGAGCCATCAACCAGATCTTCGTGTTGCTAAACCCAGCAGTCATTTTTAGTTCCGTCCTTCCTTGACCAGTCAGCAGCGTTTGCACAGGTGGTCACTCTCTCCTTTTTCAGTTAATTAATCGTTTAATTTCTTTATGTGTGTTTGGCTATACTGGGTCTCCATTGCTGCGTGGGCTTTTCTCTAGTTGCGGGGCGTGGGGGCTACTCCCTGGTTGTGGTACCTGGGCTTCTCGTCGCCGTGGCCTCTCTTGTTGCAGAGCACAGGCTCTCGGCGTGTAGGCATGTGAGTTTCAGTCGTTGTGGCGCTCAGGTTTTAGTGGCCCTGTGTCATGTGGGATCTTCCCAGAGCAAGGATCAAACCGGTGTCACCTGCATCAACAGGCAGATTCTCGACCACTGGACCTCCAGGGAAGTCCCACTCTCTCCTTTTTGATGCCCTTTCTTGAGGTGGCTTCCAGGTCATGACTCCCCGGGTTCCTTCTGTTCTGCCTGTCCCTTCATATAGTCTCCTAGGGTTCCTCTTCAGTCTCCTGACTTCTAAGCATAGCGCACATCAGGGCTCTTCTCTTTTCCATCTACACTCACTCCTGAGATGATCTCATGTGGTTTTAAGTATCATCTAGGCCTGGAGAATCTCAGGGATGGCGGAGCCTGGTGGGCTGTCATCTATGGGGTCGCACAGAGTCAGACATGACTGAAGTCACTTAGCAGCAGCAGCAGCAGGTGTGGACTCCCCAATCTTGAACCTTGCTGGGGCTTCTTCCCTTGAACTCCAGACACATACAGCCACTTGCCTACATGACATGTTTACTCAAATGGGTACCAGGAATTCACACTTAACGTTTGCTTGTCCCCTTACAAAGCTGCTCTCCTGCCATCTTCTCTGTCTTTGCAAACAGAAATTCCATCCTTCAGTTCTTCAAGCCAAAATCCTTGGAGCATCCTTGATGCCTGTATTTTTCTCTCGCTTTATTATCCAACCTGTCATGAAGTTTGGTCACTGACACTTTCAGAATTCACCTGGGATGTGACCACTTTTCTGCCCTTTGCCGTTATCACAGTCTCAGCCACCATCATCTCCAGGCTGGATGATTGCAGTAGTCTTTTGTCTAGTCTCTGCTCCTGCCATTGTTCCTGACAGTCTGTCCTCAATTCAGATGCTGGAATGTTAGTCATACCCTGTCATCCCTTTGCCATGATCTCTCTGCTGTCTTTCCATCTCACCCAAGGTGAAAGCAAGTGTCCTTGCATTGACCTCCATGACCTGCCATGATCTATCCCTGCTACCTACTGTCTCTCCTTCCTCATTGAGCTCCAGCTACTTGTTCCCTGGCTGTTTCTTAAGCAGTCTCAGCACACGGCTGCCTCAGGACACTGTGACACTGGCATAGCTCACTTCCTCTCCTCCAGGTCTCTGATCAGAAGTCTCTGCACATGGGTCTTTGGTCCTGACACATTTGAATCAGCAATCCCCACCCCATCCTCCCTGACCCAGCTTTATTTTTTCTATTTTCTGTTTTTGAATAGTTTATTTCCTTCTTGTAGGACCTCAGTTCTATATGGTATAGACGTTTTGTGATTCATTCACTGCTCCTAGAATAGTTCTGATCCATTCGTCGTTGTTCAGTTGCTCAGTTTTGTCCGGCTCTTTGCGACCCCATAAATCACAGCACGCCAGGCCTCCCTGTCCATCACCAACTCCCGGAGTTCACTCAAACTCGTCTACCATTGAGTAGGTGATGCCATCCAGCCATCTCATTCTCTGTCGTCCCCTTCTCCTCCTGCCTTCAGTCTTTCCCAGCATCAGGGTCTTTTCCAGTGAGTCAGCTGTTCACATCAGGCGGCCAAAGGATTGCAGCTTCAGAGTCAGCATCAGTCCTTCCAATGAGTGTTCAGGATTGATTTCCTTTAGAATTGACTGGTTTGATCTCATTGCTGTCCAAGGGACTCTTAAGAGTCTTCTGTTGCATAATAGGTACTAAATAAAATTGCCCAAATAAATTGAAAAATGTTTATTTTCAAAGTTGCATCTTTGTGGTGAAAACTTAAACAGTACAGAAGATAAAGTTTAAAGTACAAGGGGAAATTTTTCTATTTTTAATGATTAATAGTTTATTTTTTAAGATATTGCAAATGCTTCTATGTCAAAATTCTAACTTTCACATAAAGGTATTAGATTATACAAACTTTTTTGCAACTTGATTTTTTCACTGTTTTAATTATCTTGTACATCTTTCTGTATCAAAAAACTTGAGAACTTTTTAAAATATAAATGTATTTATTTTAATTGGAGGCCAATTACTTTATAGTATTGTATTGGTTTTGCCATACATTGACATGAATCTTCCCTGGGTGTACACGTGTTCCCTATCCTGAATCCCTCTCCCACCTCCCTCCCCATCTCATCCCTCAGGGTCATCCCAGTGCACCAGCCCCGAGCATCCTGTATCATGCATCGAACCTGGACTGGCGATTCGTTTCACATATGATAATATACACGTTTCAATGCCGTTCTCCCAAATCATCCCACCCTCACCCTCCCCCACAGAGTCCAAAAGACTGTTCTATACATCTGTGTCTCTTTTGCTATATTGCATATAGGGTTATCATTACCATCTTTCTAAATTCCATATATATGCATTAGTATACTGTATTGGTGATTTTCTTTCTGGTTTACTTCACTCTATATAATAGGCTCCAGTTTCATCCACCTCATTAGAACTGATTCAAATGTATTCTTTTTAATGGCTGAGCAATACTCCATTGTGTATATGTACCACAGCTTTCTCATCCATTCGTCTGCTAATGGACATTTAGTTTGCTTCCATGTCCTGGCTATTATAAACAGTGCTGCAGTGAACATTGGGGTACACGTGTCTCTTTCAGTTCTGGTTTCCTCGGTGTGTATGCCCAGCAGTGGGATTGCTGGGTCATATGGCAGTTCTATTTCCGGAAAAAACTTGAGAACTTTAACAGCAAAGTGGGTATTTATAAGTTAATAAGTGGAAGTGATTCAAAAGTTTGTTTCAGTGTGTTTCATGATAATTGTTCACTTGTTTGTTTTTACTCTGAGTTGATTATGGTAGAAGTGAGTCACTCTTTGCAAGTCCATTGCAAGATTGGCCGCCTTTTTACAAAGAATTACTCACTAAGATTAATACTTGAATAAGACAAAGGCCAGAGGCCTTCGTGTCTTCTCAGCTTTTCACTGACTGCCCTGTGAAAATTCAACAATGTTGATAGCAGTTGTGTCTGGGAAGCCTGATTTCATATGGATGGAGCTGCAAATTTTTCTGATGATAAAATAGTGAATAAATATACTAAAAACATATAGTGCCTTTTTCTAACAGCTCATGCTATTTTTCATGACCAGTCCTTTTTTCACTTCTGAACACAGCTCGAGAAGGCTGGAGGCAGTCTTACTACAACAGTCACTTAAGACCTAGGGCAGCAGAGACTGAAGGTGGATGGAGGCATTTGGTCTTCTTAATAAAAAAGGCAGACAGTCCTCACGACGTGTGTCTTTCTGTGACATAGCCTCATAGCTTCCCTGAGTTTTATCTGGGTCTTGGCCACCGTACTGTGTAGTGTTGGCCAGGACAGCCAGCCTTTCTGATTCTCTTCTTTTGAATCATGAGTGGACTGGAGATTCTGTAGGTTGGGACCCAACACTGAACCTGCCACTGAGTAAATCTAAATCATCATTAGTGTTAACATGACTATTGCTTTTCTTTTTTGTTTAGAATTTTTACAATTTGAGTACAATCGATTTATAATATTGTGTTAATTTCAAGTGTAAAACAAATTTATTCAGTTATTTTTTTCAGATTATATTCCATTATAGGTTTTTACAAAATATTGAATATAATTCCCTGAGCTATATGGTAAATACTTTTGGCTTGTCTATTTAATGTAGAGTAGCATGTGTCAGTTAATCTCATAATTTGTCCCTCCCTCTCTCTCCTCTTTGGTTACCATAAATTCATTTTCTATGTCTGTGAGTCTATTTCTGTTTTGCATACAGATTCAATCGTATTATTTTTAGATTCCACAAAAGTGATATAATATAGTATTTGTCTTTCTCCGACTTACTGCAGTAAGTATAATATTCTCTAGGTCCATCCACATTGCTGCATATGGTTCTGTTTAATTTTTTTTTAAATGAATAATATTCCAGTATATATACATATATATGTATATACCCTATGCCTTCTTAAGCCAGTCATTTGTTGATGAGCACTTGGGTTATTTGCATGTCTAGCTATTGCAAATAGCACTGCTATGAACACTGGGGTGCATGTGTCTTTTTGAATTAGAGTTTTCATCTTTTCAGGATATATGCTCTAGAGTGGGATAGCTAGACCATAGGGTAACTCTATTTTTAGTTTTTTAAGGAACCTTCAGACTGTTTTCCATAGTGGCTCCACCAATTTACATTCCCACCAACAGTGTGGGAACGTTCCCTTTTCTCCACACCTTCTCCAGCATTCATTACTGTAATAACCATCATTAATGGTGGCCGTTCTGATCTGTGTGAGGGGATACCTATTGCAGTTTTGGTTTACATTTCATTAATAATTACCAATATTGAGTATCTTTTCATGTGCCTGTATGTCTTCTTTGTAAGAATATCTGTTTAGGTCTTCTGTCCATTTTTTGATTGGGTTGTGTTTTCTATATTTAGTTAATCATTAATAACAAATTCTTTGCCGACCTTTACTTTCATATCTCCTTAAGCATGTCCTATAATTAAATAGTCTATAATTAACCCAAGTCCTCAACAAAGAAAATTGACTTCCTGCTGCATGGACGCTCATTGTGTTGGCAAGTTTTTCAGCATTTTAGAATCAATACTGTTTAATAATAAGATCTGGAAGCACTTCTGGTTTCTGCGTGGTGAAATGTGTCTAGAGAGCTATGAATTCCTAATAGGACAGTTGCATGCTAATGAGCCCTGAGTCACGGGGTTGATCGCTGTTCATTTGGTGCCATGGTCACATTCTGCACCTATAATTCCAGTAGCTACTGGGACAAAAGGAAGCAGACGAGTGTATGGCTGGACCAGTTCAAGCCATTTATTCACAAATGTTCACAGAATATGAGGTGTGAGGTTAGGCAAGTAGCTGGGGGTAAAAGTGTGAGCTAGACCTAGTTCCTGACAGCAGAGAGCTTATGGTCCTCTAGTAGGGAGGCAGGAAACTGTAGTAGAGTTGCTGTGTGTGTGTGTGTGCGTGTGTGTGCTCAGTAGTATCTGACTTTTTGCCACCCCTTGGACTGTAGCCCGCCAGGCTCCTCTGTCCGTGGGATCCTCCAGGCGAGAATACTGGAGTGAGTTGCCATTTCCTACTCCAGGGGGTCTTCCTGACCCAGGGGCCAAACCTGCATCTCTTGCATCTCCTCCTGCATTAGCAGGAAGATTCTTTTTATTGCTAGTGCCACCAGGCTGCTAAAAGCCACTAGATCATATAAAAGTCCAAAACCCTTCATGAATGATGACATTTTTGAAAGCAGCCAGAGAGATAGGAAGGCAGAGAGGGAGGGGTGAGGTAGACACACGTGTAGGATGCTCTGGGGAGAGTCATGTCAACAGGTACATGAAGATGCTTTGGCAGATCCACACTTGTCTCTGAAAGGCAAGTCCTGGAGGGTTTGGGAGGCAGCATAGTGGTTCTGAAGCCAAATCCAGCCTCTGTAGCCCAACACCTAATTAGTTCTCAGAGGTGGAATTTTGGGTGAAGTGGAAAACAATAGCTTTATTGCTTTGTCAAGCAAAGGGGGCCACAGCAGGCTAATGTCCTCAAAACTGTGTCTGAACCTGGAGGGGCTAGTGAGAAGTTTTATATTCATGGTTCAAAGAGATCCTCATCAGTTTGTGGATCTTCTTCTCATTGGTTGCTGGCAAGATAAGTGGAAGTCAGCATCATGAACCTCTGGTTCGAACTGGGCTGTGGTCTCTGGGCTTGTGGGCACCATACGGTTTTATCTTCTTCTGCCTGGTGAGGGTTTCAACATCTGCAGAGCAGGTCAAAGATATTGTCACATGTATCCCTTAACAGGGAACAAGGACTCTGCCCCAAGGTTGCAGTCCTGTTACTCTTGGCTCTTCCTCCTTTGTCCCCATGTTCCATCCCTTCCTTGTTTAACAGCTGCTTGAATCTGCCCCTTGGAACTCAGGGAAGGTCTTGGAGGCTGAATGAAGCCTATTTCCTGTATTCAAGACATGGGGAACACAGAAAGGCTTTTGTGCCCAGTACCCCACAGGGTCCTGTCCTGCTTGGTATCACTTGGACTGATGTCCCCCCTTTTGAAGAAATCACCTAGCGTGGATGCCCATTTTTTATGTAAATAATGTGATTTCCTTCTGACAGCCTAACAGCTTGCCACTTCTTCAGTTTAAATATAAACCCAAATGATCCCATAATAAAGAGGGATCTTTGCAAGACAGAGCATCTGGGTGGCCAGAGTTCCTGGAGATTTACTCCTTACCCTGAGAGTGTGGGTCTGTCCTAGAAGTAGGAAGCGAGAGGGCTATTGGCCACAAAAACTGACTCAACTCTCAGCTCCCCCACTGCCCTGACCCTGAGAAAAATTATTCCATCTAAGCTTTTCTCCTTATCTGTAAAATGAGGAACATAACTGACTTCCCCACAGGGTTTAGTGGCGTTTAAATGACATGGTGTAGTTGTGTTGAAGGAAAGGAAGCCCCTTCTATGGCTTGAGAGTGGGTTCTTGTCTAGCACTTGGAAATGAATTGTCTGAGGAGACACACAGTCTGACAAAGCAAGAGACTTTATTGGGATGGGGCGCCGGGTGGAGAGCAGGAGGGTGAGGGAACCAGGAGAACTGCTCTGCCTTGTGGCTCACAGTTCTGAGTTTTATGGTGACGGGATTAGCTTTCGGGTTGTCTTTGACCAATCATTCTGACTCAGGGTTCTTTCTGGTGGTGCTCACATTGTTCAGTCAAGATGGATTCCAACGAGGAGGATTCTGGGAGGTGGTCAGACACATGGCATCTCCTTTTGACCTTTCTCAAACTCTTCCAGTTTTGGTGGAGGCTTATTAGTTCCTTGTTCCTTACCAGGACCTCCTGTCATAAAATAACTCACAAAAGATGGTTACTATGGTGCCTGGCCAGGGTGGGCGGCTTCAGTCAGTGTGCTTCCCCTAACAGTCGGAGCTATTATAACATCGTGTTAGCTGTTATTACGGAGAAGGCAATGGCAAGCCACTCCAGTAGTCTTGCCTAGAAAATCCCATGGATGGAGGAGCCTGGTGGGCTGCAGTCCGTGGGGTCGCTAAGGGTCGGACACGACTGAGCGACTTCAGTTTCACTTTTCACTTTCACACATTGGAGAAGGAAATGGCAACCCACTCCAGTGTTCTTGCCTGGAGAATCCCAGGGACGGGGGAGCCAGGTGGGCTTCCGTCTATGGGATCACACAGAGTTGGACACGACTGAAGTGACTTAGCAGCAGCAGCAGCAGCTGTTATTACAGACACTGCTCTGAAGGGATAACAAAAGTTCAAGAGGAAAGATAAGACCTTGGGTTGAAAGGCAGAATCAAAGCGAGAGCAGGCATCCTTTTGGTTTTACGCCCACATTACCTTCTGTGAATCCAGGCTCATCTTTTGCATCACGACTGAGTCATTTACTTGTCTTTTTATGAACCCGGATCCAATAAAAGCTGAGACCCTAGGGGTTTCCAGTGGGTGTGCTCATTCCCATGCTTCATTGCTGGAAAATCACTTTATTTTCTTTGAAAAATTTTTTCAAGTCCAGATGAAAGCTTTTGAGTTTGGCCATCAGAAAGCCCTAAAACGCATTATATTGTAGATTACCTCCTTTTACAGCAGTGGATGATGCTGGGAAATTGAAGGATTCATTGGCAAGTTATCAGTTATTTTGTTTTCCTTCACAGGCATTCTTGACTCTCTCACCAGAATTTTTCATTTGTTAATATCATACTGTAAGATACAGCAGAAGATATTTGCAGGATTAGTAGATGCTCCCAGAAATAAATTTAAGGTGTGATTATTTAGCAATGTGTGATTTTAATCTCCTGTGATCATTGGTTCCCATGTTGGTCAAATTATAAATTCCTAGATTCAAAAAGGGATTAATCTACTTTGTGTGGTGTGTGTGTGTGTGTGTGCACTCAGTCATGTCTGACTCTTTGTGACCCCATAGACTGTAGCCCACCAGGCTCTTCTGTCCATGGAATTCTCCAGGTGAGAGTACTGGAGTGGGTTGCCATCTCCTCCTCCAGATCTTCTTCACCCAGGGATTGAACTCCTATCTCCTGCATTGGCAGGTGGATTCTTTACCTCTGAGCCACCTGGGCAGGCAGGCCCTGTTTCCTAGAATACTTTTGTTTAGATGTTGGTAGCTAGCTGTGAAAAAGTTGCCAAGTAAGTTTTGGAAATCCTATGTATTCTTTTTCATCACTGGCAATTGTCAATATACATTATAAGGAATCTTGTTGAATATCTATGAGTTTGCAAATGTCTTTGACCTTAGACTGTTGCCTTTTCCTCAACACATGTTAATATCCCTAAGGATAAGTGTACTTTAGGGTGCGGTTGGAAAGGGTAAGTAGCGGCAATGGGCAGGACCTTCCTTTTTAAATTTTGTGTGAATATGATGTCACTGTGAGGCCTCAGAGGCCTCTCTGAGCTGCCAGTGGCGTGGGTCTAGTGATTCCTCTATCCTTCCAGGTGTTACATCACGTTGGCTCAGGCTCTGGGCATGAGCATGGGGGGTGCGCCCGCTGGTCCTGCAGGAACAGGCAAAACAGAAACTACCAAAGATATGGGACGGTGTCTTGGGAAATATGTCGTGGTTTTCAATTGTTCGGATCAGATGGATTTCCGAGGACTTGGACGGATTTTTAAAGGTGAGGGTTATAATTTTTTATTTGCTGAAAAACGGAAGCTAAGGTGGATTATCTTGTTAAGATTTATTTTTCAACAATTGGCTGCATTTTAGTGTCATTTTCCAACTTTGTAAAACTTCTGGAAAAACCTGAATCTTTCCAGTGTTGTGTGGGTCGAATGTCAATATCACTTGCCTTTGTACTGTTCCTTTATCCCTGCAGGTTGGGTGTTTGCAGAAAAAGTGTTACATTGTGAATTATTTTGGGGGCATTTAATATATGATATATTTGTTCAACTTTATGTTTGAACAAATTTAACTCTGGCTTGTCTTGGCAGTTGCATAATGCTCTTTTTCTTGACTTTCTAATTGGATGTACTAATTGGATTTTCTATTTAATTTCCCTTCTAAGGACTGGCACAGTCTGGATCCTGGGGTTGTTTTGATGAGTTTAACCGTATTGATCTACCAGTTCTCTCCGTTGCGGCCCAGCAGATTTCCATTATTCTGACATGTAAAAAGGAGCGTAAAAAATCTTTTATTTTTACTGATGGAGATAATGTAACTATGAACCCTGAATTTGGGCTTTTTCTAACCATGGTAAGGAACCATAAGAAGAGCTACTGAACTTCAGCCTTCTTATCACAGTTTTCATGCATCTCCCTTGTCCTGTCATTTATTTTCCATGAATGGGAATTGGGATTGTAATTTTCACTCCTATTTGAAAGCCTTTGGTGATAAACAGAACTCATATTAATAACTCATGACTTAGTCTCTCCAGTTAAAGGAGAGTGAGATGTGTAAGTGAATTTTCTGGCTGTCATTCCAGATTTGCTGTGTGTGCATAATGAATCTTAATATTATGCTGATATATTGCACTTGTTACCCTATGATTGTATCATTCATTCTTTGGTTTTATTTTCTATACAGAATCCTGGCTATGCTGGGCGGCAGGAACTCCCTGAAAACTTGAAGATTAACTTCCGCTCCGTGGCCATGATGGTCCCTGACCGGCAGATTATCATCAGGGTGAAGCTGGCCAGTTGTGGCTTCATTGACAACGTTGTTTTGGCCAGGAAGTTTTTCACACTGTACAAGTTGTGTGAGGAGCAGCTTTCTAAGCAGGTGTGAGATTCTGAAGGTCCCTATGTATTTAGGCATGTTGAAAATTTTTATTCTGTTCTGGAGAGGGTGTGGAGAAAAAGGAAGCTTCTTAGATTGTTTGTGGGAATGTAAGTTGGTGCAGCCACTGTGGAAAACAGTATGGAGGTTCCTCAGAAAACTAAAACTAGAATTGCTATGTGATCCAGCAATCCCACTCCTGGGCATATATCCATAATTTGAAAAGATACATGTACCCCAATGTTCATTGTAGCACTATTTACAGTAGCCAAGGCATGGAAGCAAACTAAATGTGCATTCACAGAGGAATGGAAAAATATGTAGTATATATATATATATGTATATATAATGTAATATTTGTTGTTGTTCAGTTGCCCTGTTGTGTCCCACTCTTTGCGACCCCATGGACTGCAGCACGCCAGGCTTCCCTGTCCTTTCCCATCTCCCGGAGTTTGCTCAAACTCATGTCCGTTGAGTCGGTGATGCCATCCAACCATCTCATCCTCTGTTGCCCCCTTCTCCTCCTGCCTTCAATCTTTCCCAGCATCAGGGTCTTTTCCAATGAGTCAGCTCTTTGCATCAGGTGGCCAAAGTATTGGAGTTTCATCATCAGTCCTTCCAATGAATATTCAGGACTGATTTCCTTCAGGATTGACTGGTTTGATCTTGCTGCCAAGGGACTCTTCAAGAGTCTTCCCCAGGACCACAGTTTGAAAGCATCAATTCTTTGACACTCAGCCATTTTTATTGTCCAGCTCTTACATCTGTACATGACTGCTGGAAAAACCATAGCTTTGACTATATGGATCTTTGTTGGCAAAGTAAAATCTCTGCTTTTTAATATGCTGTCTAGTTTTGTCATTGCTTTTCTTCCAAGGAGCAAACATCTTTTAATTTCATGGCGCAGTCACTGTCCACAGTGAGTTTGGAGCCCCCAAAAATGAAGTCTGTCACTATTTCCATTGTTTTCCCATCTATTTGCCTTGAATTGATGGACCGGATGCCATGATCTTTGTTTTTTGAATGTTGACCTTTAAGCCAGCTTTTTCACTCTTATCTTTCACTTTCATCAGGAGGCTTTAGTTCCTCATGCTTTCTGTCATCTGCATATCTGAAGTTATTGATATTTCTCCCGGCAATCTTGATTCCAGCTTGTGCTTCATCCAGCCTGGCATTTTGCATGATGTACTCTGCATAGAAGTTAAATAAGCAGGGGGACAATATATAGCCTTGACATACTTTTTCCCAAATTTGGAACCAGTCTGCTTTTCCATGTCTGATTCTAACTTTTGCTTCTTGACCTGCATATAGGTTTCATAGGAGGCAGGTAAGGTAGTCTGGTATTCCCATCTCTTTAAGAATTTTCCACAGTTTGCGGTGATCTAAACAGGCAAAGGCTTTAGCCTAGTCAATGAAGATGTTCAGTCATAAGAAAGAATGAAATAATGTCATTCACAGCAACGTGGATGGACCTAGAGATGACTGTACCAAGTTAGGTCAGAGAGAGAAAGACACATACCATATGATATCACTTATGTGTGGAATCTAAAATATTCTACAAATGAACATATTTATAAGGCGGAAACAGACTTAACAGACATAGAAAACAAATTTATGGTAATTAAAGGAGAACAGTGTGGGGAAGGATACCTTAAGAGTTTGGAATTAACATATACATACTGCTGCTGCTGCTAAGTCGCTTCAGTCGTGTCCGACTCTGTGCGATCCCATAGATGGCAGCCCACCAGGCTCCCCCGTCCCTGGGATATGCATACTACTATATAGAAAAATAGAAAACTAATAAGGACCTGCTGTGTAGCACAGGGAACCCTACTCAATATTCTGTAATAACCTATATGGGAAAAGAATCTGAAAAAGAATAGATACATGTATATATGTAAAGCTGAATTACTTTGCTGGATACCTGAAACTAACACAATATTGTAAATCAACTATACTCCACTATAAAATAAAAATTAAAAAAACAAGAAAATTGTAGACTGGAGTTGTTGAGAAAGTACCTCCCTGGTGCAAAGTAGAAAATGGTATCATTGCAAAAATGATTTTTCATGTATAGTTTTATTAAGTACATTTGAAGAAATTAATATTTATAGCATAGAAATGAAGTGAATATGATCTGAATTGATTAAGAGCCAAAGGAAAATGCATATTGTTGTTTGCTCTTCATCCCACCTATCCATTTATCATAAAGTGTTGTGTGTCCTCATGGTTTTGAGGAACCTCTAATTCAAACTTCTTTGAATCTAAATTATTTCTTACACCCACAGATTCAGCTCAATTCAATTCTCACTGAAAACATCCTTAGTTTCTTTTGCTTGTGCTCAGCCACTCACTCATGTCCAACTCTTTGCCACACCATGGACTGTAGCCCACCAGACTCCTTCGTCCATGGGACTTCTCAGGAAAGAATACTGGCGTTGGTTGCCATTTCCTACTCCAGCAGATCTTTCCAACCCAGGGATCTAACCTGAGTCTCCTGCATTGGAAAGTGAATTCTTTACTCTTGTGCCACCTGGGAAGTCCCCTTACTCTGTCTTCTCCTTTCTGTGCTGTCTCTTGGGTGCAGAAAAACTCCCACATCACTAACTTCTGCCCTCTCCTCTGAGTTCACATCTGTTTCCTTCATTCCTATTGCCCTTGTTCACCAGGTCATGGGAAATGATACGAGTCCATGTGTTACAAAACAATTGGCCCTGTGCTGATCCCTTGATCAATAGCCTGTGAATCTCACTTCATGCCCGCAGATTGAACTGAGTCCAATTATGGAAAACTTTCCTTAATTAATTCCACCCACCAACAGTTTCAAGTCATTGTTACTTTTATGCAAACTTGCTTATGTTTCCATTTTATTGACGATTAGAATTTAAACTCCTTGAAGGCAGGAACTCAATCTGAATATTTGTATGTGCCCTATCCATCAGACGATTGGTATTAAGTGATGCATCTAGCTTCCAATTAGTAGATAATTTTTTTCTATAGGTTTTTTTATAAATTATGATTCAAAACATAGTCATTGAAGAAAAAAGGCAAAGGGGGCAGCAGAGGATGAGGTGGTTAGATAGCATCACCGACTCAATGGGCATGAATTTGAGCAAACTCCAGGAGATAGTGAAGGACGGAGGAGCCTGGTGTGCTCTAGTCCTTGGGGTTGCAGAGTCAGATACGAATTAGCAATGGAACAACAATAAAAAATATAACATTAGCTTATCATCCTAACCATTTTTGAGTGTACAGTTTGATAGTGTTGAAACAGATCGCCATAGCTTTTTTCTCTTGCAAAACAGAAACTCTATACCCGTTAAAAAACTCCTCTCTCCTTCCCTTTGTTCCCTGGTAACCACCACTGAACTTTCTGTTTCTATGTATTTGACTACTTTAGATACCGTATACAAATGGAACCACACAGTATTTGTCTTTTTTTGTGACTAGCTTGTTTAACTTAGTGTAATGTCCTCAAGTTGCATTCATGGTGTAGCATGTGATAGTACTTGTTTCCTTTTTATGATTGAATATCATTTCAGTTTCCGTATGTGTCACATTTTGTTTATCCATTCCTCCGTCAATGGACCTTTGGGTTGCTCCCACCTTTTGTCTGTTGTGAATAGTGTTGCTATGAACACGGGTGTGCAGATATCTTCTTGAGACTCTGCTTTCAATTCTTTGGAATATAGTCCCTGAAGTGGGGTTGCTGGATCCTATGGTGGTTCTATTTTAAAAAGTTTTGAGGAACTGCCAGAGATACTGTTTCCTATGGTGGTTGGAGAATCGGTTTTTAATTATTTGCTTTATATGTGCTAAAATTTTGGGTGATTGAGATTTTATAAATATATGTCAAGAACTTAACAAAGCTGGGGGCTTGGCTTTCCAATTTACTTTTATTGTTACCCCCTTTAGGTTATCTTGGAATTTAGCTACTTTTTTTTCCTCTTTGATATTCCTATCTTTTAACCTTATATGATGGTCATGAGCAAGGTCACAGTTTAATTCTGGTTCGAAATTTTAGTTTTCGATATGAAGACAATTTCTTGTGGATAATGGGCTTAAGAAGGGCTCAAGGGAACCTGTATATTCCATGAGGAAGTTTACTCCTTTCTCCCTGTCAAGATCTGGCTATTATCAATAGTTTTCTGATCTAAGGGCTTAAATTAGTGATGACACAGGGGAGCGGGCTCTTTTGGATATTCTCCATTTCCTAAAAAGAAAAAGTTATTGATAAAAAGATTTATTGCTCTACTATCTGTACACGTGTTCAAAAGGAAAATCAGCATTTATTCATTATGCCTCTGTCAAATTTGTACAGTTGCCATGGGTAACTTAATTTTGAAAATAAGCCCACTGTTCTTCACATTCTTCAGGTACATTATGACTTTGGTCTGCGTAATATTCTGTCAGTTCTGCGAACCCTGGGAGCAGCCAAAAGAGCCAGCCCCACGGATACGGAGTCCACGATCGTCATGCGTGTGCTTCGAGATATGAATCTTTCCAAACTGGTGAGGTTCACAGATGGAGCTGTTCCACCCACTTAAATTTCAGTTTAAGCGCAAATGAGATTTAGAAATATTTATTTAAAGAGCTCATTTAAAAGGCTTAATTATCAGATGAAGCACTTTAAATTTCATAGAGCATGACTTTAAATTACATTTTTTTCAGAAGTAATTTCTGTGGCGACTCATATCTAGTCTAACACATGTCTATTCCAATAGAATGAAAATGGATTAAAAAAAATCTATGTCTTAAGTTTCCAGATACCTCAAAATTTTTGTGTTTTAGGGCTATAATCCCACCTCTTTTAAAGTAGATTTTGGCAGGAAATTGTAAGATTTTGCAAGTGTGTAAAATTTCACATTCTTTGATTTCACAGTTGAGACTGACAATCAGTCATCTGGTTATCAGTGAATCTCTATCTATATCAACGATATATTTTTCAAAGTAAAAGTATGACTTAAACAAATTTCATTTCATGAATTTGCCACTCTGTTTCATTTGAAAAATTCTTTTTCATTTAAATAAGAAATTATAGGTTATGTAGTAACTCCCTAAACTAGTTGTTTTACAGAAAGTTGTCACATAGTCAGTATTTTCTTTCCTTCTATTTTCTTCCTTTTTTCCCCTCTTCTTCTCTACCCTCCCTCCCTTTTAAAAACTAATTTTTAATGCGTGGGAAACATGATGAACATATTTCTCAACTTCAGTGGAGGTATTTTATTTATTACTGGCTGTGATAAAGTAATCTGAAATGTATTACTCATTTTCAGTTTGCCTAATATTGCTGTGCTTGTGCCAAAAGAATTGGTCTGATTTCTTTTCTTTTCTTTTTGAGATTGATGAGGATGAACCTTTATTTTTGAGTTTGATTGAAGATCTCTTCCCAAATATTCTTCTGGACAAGGCGGGTTACCCTGAACTGGAAACAGCAATTAGTAGACAGGTAACATGTTTCACAGAACATAAAGCTACGTGTTCCTTTCATCTGAATTTCATGAGAATCAAGTGCAGCTGGTGAGGTCTAAATCTACAGATTCTGAGAACAACACCAAGGCTGTGACCAGCTCTAAGAGAAGCCATTGCACACCATTAATAGAATTTTTCCTGCCAGGGGGTCTCCTCATGTCATTCAACCAGTGAGCCATGTGCTAGTGACACTTACTGATGGGGACTATTCCACACCAGGTTCCCAATGAAAAGTGATGGGTCAGCATGGGCCGGGGGGTGCAGCCTGCTGCCTTACCTGTGCTAGGCTTGCTTCTCTCTGCAGCCCTGGTGTTTGTTTATCATGTTGCTCTGGTGTCCTGACTCCTGCTACTGAAAGTCATTTGGAGTGATCTCATGTGGCTCCTTCGCTGTCCATCTTTTTCCCCAAGCCAAGGATCACTTGTGATTTCTTCCTTGGGCTCTGGGGGATCCATCATGTTAAGTGTATCATGAGGTGTCTGGATTTTCCATGATACTTGGTGCAGCTTTAACTTTTTATCATCTTCCTATGCTGTGCTATGCCAAGTGGCTTCAATAGTCTCCAGCTGTTTGTGACACTATGGACTGTAGCCCACCAGGCTTCTCTGTCCATGGGATTCCAGCCCAGTACCAGAGTGGGTTGCCATGGCCACCTCCAGGAGATCTTATCTCCCCAGGGATCAAAACCGCATCCCTTATATCTGCATTGGCAGGTGGGTTCTTTACCACTAGCACCTCCAGGGAAGCCTTATAATCTTCCTAGGAATGGAAATGAATCATGAAAATCTTGTGCCTCAATTTCCTTTCCTATGAAAAAGCGTTTGGAAAAAAAAGTTTTATAGAAATGGTGACTAGCTCATATTTATAAAATGCATTTCAATTCTTTGAATGTATTTGTAATAAAAATTAAATATGGTAGTATTTTATGGAGACTTTCCCTTTAAAAGTCAGTGTATAAAAATCTTAATCTCCCAGTCAGGTAAAAGTGATAATTCATTTTGCAAATGGCTTCTTCATCATATGGCCAACTTAATTGTAGCATTGCCTAAAAATGCTAAGTATAAGCTAATTTATAATGTGACTTACATTTGTAATTTGTAGCATATGAGAAATCTGAAGAGTCAATAGATAGCATAAAATAATACATAAGAATTATCCAAAAATTATTTAAGTAAGAATAAAAGCATCATTTATAGTGAATTTAAGCATAGCATGATGGTTAAGAGAATGAACCATAGGGTTGAATCTTGGGGTCAGGTCCTTACTCCATAACTTTACAACGAATAATATTGGGTAAATTACTTAGCCTCTTTGTGTCTCAGTTTTTTATCTGTAAAATGAAGATATCATTTGTACTAAGCTCATAGAAGTTTAGATTTAGAATAGTGTTTCACAGAGTAGCTTCCATACATCTGTTTGATAGATAAAAACTATCTAGTAGATTTACAAAAATGGCTTGGCAGTTGTATGGAATTTCAGTCAAATTGGTATGCTTGAAATGATCTTTTTATGCTAAATATTATCTTCTAAATTAAACATCTAAAATAATTTTGCTATTTGAACCTTTGTTCTTAAGTTGCTCCTAATGTGTACATTCATATAAATATGTGTTTGTACTTCCCTAAGTCAGATGTGGATTAGGTTGGGATATCATTTTGACTATGTTCAGCCTGCTTTTTGTCTTGGTGTATATATTTTTTATTGCAGTAAAACTCATTGCTTAAATATACCTTTTAAATGATATGGGGAGGGAGGTGGCAGGGAGGTTCAAGATGGGGAACACATGTACACCTGGGGTGGATTCATATCAATGTATGGCAAAACCAATACATTATTGTAAAGTAATTAGCCTCCAATTAAAATTAAAAAACATAAAATTAAAAAAAAAGATTTATTAAAAACAGAAAAAAAACTGTTTTTTAAGCGTACAGCTCATTGGTATTAAATACATTCATTGTATTATGCAAACATCACTACTATTCGCCTTCAGAACTTTTTCCATCTTTCCAAACTGGCACGTCCATATGTATTAATAGTAACTCCCGTACCTCTAACCTTGCTCCATGTCTGTACTTATTTTGAACATAATGATAAGTCCCAATTGCTGTTTATGTGGGGATTTTGTTTTATTTTCAGGTTGAAGAAGCTGGTTTAATCAACCATCCTCCTTGGAAACTGAAAGTCATCCAGCTGTTTGAAACACAGAGAGTGCGGCATGGAATTATGACCCTCGGGCCAAGTGGAGCAGGGAAGACCACCTGCATCCACACCTTGATGAAAGCCATGACAGGTAAGGGGACAGTCAAGCCTCATTACCCTGGGGACATGTTTTGTGACAGGTGAATGCTCCAGTAGGAACACAAATATAGATGTATATTAACATTTTATAGGAGGAGACCTCTTGGAGAAGGAAATGGCAACCCACTCCCATATTCTTGTCTGGGAAATCCCATGGACAGAGGAGCCTGGGGTTGCAAAGAGTCAGAGATGACTGAGCATGCATGCAACAATATTAGAGTTGAATAGCATGGGGTCGCACAAGAGTCAGACATGACTTAGTGGCTAAACAGCAGCAGCAGTATGTAAGATACAACTTTTTTGAGTATTGGATATGTTTTAGAGATAACACAGCACATTAGTAGACCAGAGGAGAAAAACATTTTTTTTTCCAGCTTATGTTTTAAATGAAAAAACAAAAAATTATTTGACCATGCTGCATGGCACGCAGGATCTTAGTTTCCCAATCAGGGATCAAACTGTGCTCCCTACAGTGGAAGCGCAGAGTCCTAACCACTGGGCTGCCAGGGAACCCCCATTTCCAGCTTTATTCAGATATTATTTTGACACATGTGTAAGTTTAAGGTGTGCAGTGTGCTGATTTGATCCATTTATATGTTGCAAAATTGTTGTCACCATAGCATTGGTTACCACCTCCATCACATCACATAACAACCATTTCTTTTTTGTGATGACAGCATTTAAGGTCTATTGATACTTTCTTAGAAATATTCAAATATTTGTATAATACAGTATTATTAGCTATAATTACCATGCTGTACATTATGAGCCCAGACTTGCTAATCTTATAACTGGAATTTTGTACCCTTTTCCAATATCTCGCCATGCCCTACCCCCCCATCGCTTGTAACTACAATGATACAATCTGTTTCTCTGTTGTTATTCAGCCCCTTAGTCATGTCCGACTCTTTGTGACCCCGTGGACTACAGCATGCCAGGTTTCTCTGTCCACTATATCCTGGAGCTTGCTCAAACTCATGTCCATTGAGTCGGTGATGCCATCCAACCGTCTTGTCCTCTGTCATCCCCTTCTCCTCCTGCCTTCAATCTTTCCCAACAGCAGCATCTTTTCCAAAGAGTCAGCTCTTCATATCAGGTAGCCAAAGTATTGGAGCTTCTGCTGAAGTTGCTTCTCTGAGTTTGACCTTTTTAGATGCCATATATAAGTGAAACCACACAGTATTTGTCTTTCTGTGTCTGACTTATTTCATGTAGCACGATACCCTTAAAGTCCATCCATGTTTTCACAAATGGCAGGATGTTCTTATATTTTGTGGATGAATAATATTCCATTGCATATGTGTCCTACATCTTCTTTATTCGTTCATCCATGGACAGACACAAGATTGTTTCTATATCTTGGCTTTTGTGAATAATGCAAACTTTTTTAAAATTTTTAAATTTATTTGTTTTAATTGGAGGCTAATTACTTTACATTATTGTATTGGTTTTGCCATACATTGACATGAATCTGCCCTGATTTCATGGACTGTGTTATATGTTTTTGGAGAAGGAAATGGCAACCCACTCCAGTGTTCTTGCCTGGAGAATCCCAGGGATGGGGGAGCCTGGTGGGCTTCCGTCTGTGGGGTCACACAGAGTCGGACACGACTGAAGTGACTTAGCAGTTATATGTTTTACATATGTTATGCCATTTAGTTTTCAAAATGATCTTGAGATATGACTACTGTTATCCCCATTTTGGACAAAAAAGTCAAGATTCAACTTCAGAAATACTCAACATCAAAAAGATGGTAAATAATGAGACTCAGAATTAAGGTCAGAGCCCATTAAGGAAAAACCCAGAACTTTCCCAGTTTCACAGTTGTGACTTAATATAAGGTGCTTAATATATGACATATAAGACCCAGGTCTCCCACATTGCAGGTGGATTCTTTACCAGCTGAGCCACAAGGGAAGCCCACGAATACTGGAGTGGGTAGCTTATCCCTTCTGCAGCAGATCTTCCCAACCCAGGAATCGAACTGGGATCTCCTGCATTGCAGGCAGATTCTTTACCAGCTGAGCTACCAGGGAATCCCCAAATATAAGATGCTACCTCTCAATAAATACAAGATAATTTCAAACCTGATTCTTAAATTCTATGTATTGAAAAATCACCCTAACTGTAAACTAATTTCCTGCCCAGAATCAGATATTTTTCTTGAGAAGTGAAATCAGTGCACTTAATTCCCAGATGTCCCTAAGCCTTACATCTCAGCCCCTAACCCAGGGTCATCTAAGCATAATGGGTATTGCCTTGTTCACAATCATCCTTGTATTCTTTGGGTCTTATTAGACATTGATGACATTCTTCTTAAAAGTATTGGTAACCCTTAGTCATGGCAGTTAAGTTCCAAAATTTCACATAACTTTGGCTGTTAGAATGCACCATGCATTGTCCCATAGGGAATAGTTGTTTGACTAGGTTTCCAGTCAGCTCATGGAACCTCAGTGCACTGATACTGGATGGTGGCGATGGTCTATATTTGTTTTAGGGTCCTGCACTCATTGGATTTAGTCTGTTTCCTCAGCAATGGGATGAAGTGAATTCTGTGCAACATGACTCTCAGTGGGGGTCTTCACACTGAGACAGGATTATACTCTCAGCTAACACCTACCTCCACCAAAACTGAGATTTCACATCTGCAGGACTTTATCATGTGATTTTCATGTATGCTATTAAAATTCTGTTTGGGGATCTTTTGGAGAAGGAAATGGCAACCTACTCCAGTACTCTTGCCTGGAAAATTCCATGGATGGAGGAGCTTGGCAGGCTACAGTCCATGGGATTGCAAAGAGTTGGACATGATGGAGCAACTTCACTGATTCACTGGGGATCTTTCTATAGCATTAAAATGATGTATTCCCTCTTTTCAGTTCAGTCAGTCAGTCAGTTCAGTCGCTCAGTTGTGTCCAACTCTTTGTGACCCCATGGCCTGCAGCACGCCAGGCCTCCCTGTCCATCACCAACCCCCAGCGTTTACTCAACCTCATGTCCATTGAGTCAGTGATGTCATCCAACCATTTTATCCTCTATTGTCCCCATCTCCTCCTGCCATCAATCTTTCCCAGAATCAGGGTCTTTTCCAATGAGTCAGTTCTTCACATCAGGTGGCCAAAGTATTGGAGTTTCAGCTTCAGCATCAGTCCTTCCAATGAATATTCAGGACTGATTTCCTTTAGGATGGACTGGTTGGATCTCCCGGCAGTCCAAGGGACTCTCAAGAATCTTCTCCAGCACCACAGTTCAAAAGCATCAATTCTTTGGTGCTCAACTTTATAGTCCAACTCTCATATCCATATATGACTATTGGAAAAACCATAGCTTTGACTAGATGGACCTTTGTTGACAAAGCAATGTCTCTGCTTTTTAAAAAGCTCTCTAGCTTGGTCATAACTTTCCTTCCAAGGAGTAAGCATCTTTTAATTTCATGGCTGCAGTCACCATCTGCAGTGATTTTGGAGCCCAAAAAGATAAAGTCTGTCACTGTTTCCACTGTTTTCCCATCTATTTGTCATGAAGTGATGGGACCAGGTGCCATGATCTTAGTTTTCTGAATGTTGAGTTTTAAGCCAACTTTTTCACTCTCTTCTTTCACTTTCATCAAGAGGCTCTTTAGTTCTTCTTCACTTTCTGCCATAAGGGTGGTGTCATCTGCATATATGAGGTTATTGATATTTATCCCAGCAATCTTGATTCCAGCTTGTGTTTCATCCAGCCCAGCATTTCTCATGATGTACTCTGCATATAAGTTAAATAAGCAGGGTGACAATATACAACCTTGACGTGCTCCTTTTCCTATTTGGAACCAGTCTGTTGTTCCATGTCCAGTTCTAACTGATGCTTCCTGACCTGCATACAGGTTTCTCAAGAGCCAGGTAAGATGGTCTGGTATTCCCATCTCTTTAAGAATTTTCCACAGTTTGTTGTGATCTACGTAGTCAAAGGCTTTGACATAGTCAATAAAGCAGAAGTAGATTGTTTTCTGGAACTCTCTTGCTTTTTCAATGATCCATCAGATGTTGGCAATTTGATCGCTGGTTCCTCTTAAATTATTATTCCCTCTCTTAAATTATGCTCAATAATACTTTGGTTGGTATGAAGCTACCTTCTGTTAATAAACTACAAATGTGCTGGATACAGTTACCTGAACAAAATAAGTAATGGTGGTGTTGGTTTAGTCGTGTCTGATTCTTGCGTTCCCAGAGTGGGTAGCCCACCAGACTCCTCTGTCCATGGGATTTCCCAGACAAGAATACTGAAGTGGGTTGCCATTTCCTTCTTCAGGGGATCTTCCTGACCCAGGGATCAAACCTGGGTCTCCTGCATTGCGGGCAGATTCTTTACTAACTGAGCCACCTGGGAAGCCCTGGTGTCTTAAAATGAGTACTAAATACTAAATGATATAGATATAATGTATAATATGTCTAAATTATATAATCAATAAGGCATCACTGGCTTTGGAGAAAGTCTTTGCAAAAATGAATAAATTATTAGACTACTTGCTGTTTATTGACTTGTTCTTGCGTTTAGTTTGCAGTACTTTGGTGCAGTTTCAAAAACCCAGTGATCTCAGTTTGTTTCCAAGGCAAGGCATTCAACAATACAGTAATCCAAGTCAATGCCCCAACCACTAATGTTAATGAAGCCAAAGTTGAATAGCTCTACAAAGACGTACAAGACTTTCTAGAACTAACAGCAAGCAGGCATGAAAGAAAAATTGCCATGTCTTGAAAGAGTTTACAGTATAGTAAAGTGTCACAGATAATTGGAACTTAGCATGGAAGATTCGATATGGGGAAGATTTGGACAATTATGGTGTGAGCAGAGGCAAAGGAGATCAGAAATTATTGTAAGGAATTCTAGAAAGGCTTACAGAACAGGTGCTACTTCATCTGCGGTTTGAGGGTTAAATAGCAGATGGATAAAAGGTATTCTTAGCAGAATGAAGAGGCTGAATATTCACAGGAGACTGCTGAGAGCCTGATATTCCAGGGAAAGTGCTCTGGTATGGATGAGATGTAATTTCATCTCATGAAATGGGATGGGTGTGGGGAGACACGGAGGGGTAGCCGATGCTATTGGTGCCCAGGCCAGCTCCCTTTGACCCTCCCCTGCTACAGATACAACCATTGGACAGTTTCTCCCCCAAATACCAGTGGGATCTCAGAGTTTGTCAGCCTTATGCCTTTCCACTTCCTGGGACCTGGCTTAGCCTGGAAGAAGGGATTGGGTGGGATTTAATGCTCTTGAGGCAGCCACACCCTCAACCAATATGGTGGAAAGAGTGGAAGGCAAATGTTCATCTCCTCCTGTCTCCTGGAGGGACGCTCCATCTGTGACCAGCTCACCAACAAGCTCTTTACTGGCTTTCTGTCTTTTTCTGTCACACTGTCTTTCACCTGAATTCAAACTCCCAGTTCCCCTGTCTTTATCTCAGGCTTTGCTTCTGGGGGAACTCAAATTGAAGCAAGGGCACAGCATGAGAAGCTTTGTAACTTTAGCTGAACTATTAGATTTTATCCTGTGCGTGATGGGAAGCCGTGGAGCTGAGGAATGGTGTGATTAGCCCTGTGTGCCATGAAGAGCACAGCCTGTGGACGGGAGGGGCTGTCTGGGGACCTCCATAAGGAGGATCTAAGGAGCGGACAGCAAGAAAAGAATGCTTACTCTGGGGCAGAGTCCATGCAGGTGGAAAGAATTAAGAGGAGTTAGTTTAACTAGCATTTAAAAAGTCAAGCATTTTTTTTCTTTGAGTGCTCGTATAAAAATATTATGGGATTTTAAATGAAAATGATACAATTCTACCTACAACCATAATGAAATGATTTGTGATAGTTTCTCTTACATGGGCAACAGACCAGGTCCAGTTTTCATCTGTGCTACTGTCAGACATTTGAAGAGTTTGCTGGCCTTTTGTAAAATATGATTAGATTTTTTTAAAAAAGTATTGCTAGTCTTATGGATCTCATTCATTGAAAAACCTACATTGTGCCTAAGCTGAACTTCAGCACTGTAAAATATTGCAAATAATTAACCCTGATTCTGTTTCTGATTTTGGAAAAACAGAACTATCATTTAATTTTCTAGAAAAGTTTTAATTTAACACCTTTCCAGTGTGCATATCCATGTTTGTGTGCCTGTGTTTGTCAATCTTTCATGCAAGATGTAACATTTTAGCCTCTATTTTTATGATTTTGCATTTTAAATCTTCAAAAATTTTTTATTGAAATACAGTTGATTTACATATTGTGTTAGTTTTAGGCATGCAGCAAAGTGATTCCATTGTATATATATTCTTTTCTAGATTCTCCTTCATTATAGGTTATTATAAGATATTAAATGTAGTCCCTTGTTCTACACAGTAGGTCCTTGTCGATTATCTATTATATATATGTATAAATATATGGGTATATTTTAATCCTGAACTCTTAATTTATCCCTCCCTGCCCTTCTCCTTTCATAACCGTAAGTTTGTTTTCTATGTCTCTGAGTCTATTTCTGTTTTTAAAATAAGTTCTCTTATACCATTTTTTAAGATTCCACGTCTAATATACTTTAAATTGTTTTCTTTTTTTTTTGAGTTTGAGAGATTTGCATACCTTTTGTGAAGTTGACCACAGAAAAATAATTCTTGATTTTTGTAACATTAATTTAGCTGGTTGCTTCCAAATGAGCAAGACCATATCTCAGCAAATGAAAGCTGTTAATGAGGAGAATCAGGCACCTTCTCTGTGAATTTCAGATATAAGGTTTAACCTGCGTGCGAGCATGCTTATTCCTTCAATTGTTTCTGACTTTGTGACCCTATGGACTGTAGCCCGCCGTGCTCCTCTGTCCATGGAATTCTCCAGGCAAGAATACTGGAGTGGGTTGCCATTCTCTTCTCCAGAGGATCTTCCCGATCCAGGGATTGAACTCAGGTCTCCTGCATTGCAGGCAGATTCTTTACCATCTGAGCCACCAGGGACCCATGATTTAACCTAGTAGACCAGAAACCAAAAGATTTTGAGCTGACATTTGAAGCACTTCCAGATTACATTAATTCCTTCATCAATTCCAGCATGATATCATTCCCCCCCGCCCTTCGTAACATGCAGTTTTCTTTTCCAGATGATAAAAAAAGTGCTTTAGTCAAGAACATATAATGAGGTTAATTATGATAACTTGGGATGCAATGAGATGTGTATTTTCAATGTAATTTCGTATTTTTCATGTTTTGAATACCTGCTGACAGATAGTACACTGCAAACTGGTGCAGTGTTGCCTTATGATGGTTCGTTCTACGTGTGAGTGGTTTAAAATCTGGATTTACTTGGTATAGATTGTGGGAAACCACACCGGGAAATGAGGATGAATCCTAAAGCGATTACAGCCCCACAGATGTTCGGTCGGCTTGATGTGGCGACGAATGATTGGACCGATGGGATATTTTCTACTCTTTGGAGGAAGACACTGAGGGCTAAGAAAGGTAGGAGATGAATTGCAAGTGTAATTTTTTATTTTTAAAGTTTTATTGGAGTAAAGCTGGTTTACAATTTTGTGTTAGTTTCAGGTGTACAGCAAAGCAAATAGGTTATACATATACATATATCAGTTCTTTTTTTGAAAAATTCTTTTCCATATAGGTCATTACAGAGTAGTGAGTAGAGTTCCCTGGGCTATACAGTAGGTTTTCTCTTAGTTATCTATTTTATATATAGTTGTGTGTATGTCAATCCCAATCTCCCAATGTATCCCTCCTCTCCTTACCTCTGGTAAGCATAAGTTTTTTTCTACATTCATGACTCTAAAGAGAGTTTATACATTTTTTTCTTTTGGTAGCACCACAGAGCATGCAAGATCTTAGTTCTCCCACCAAGGATTGAAGCTGTATCCCCTGAGGTGAAAGCATGGAGTTTTAGCCACTGGACCACCATAGTCCCTGAATTACAGCTATAATTTTTGACATGTGCTTCTAAATAAAAGCCTTGGTAGCTATTTAAAATTAGTAGGGGACTTTGTGGTAGTCCAGTGGCTAAGAATCCATCTTCCAATGCAGGAAACACGGGGCTGATCCCTGGTTGGGGAGCTAAAACCCCACATACTGCAGGGAAATTGAACTTGTGGGCCACAACTAAGGCCTGACGCAGCCAAATACATAAATATTAAAAAAAAATTAGTAAAACTGTGTTTTCTGTATAATATCTTATCCAAGATCAAGAAATCATAAATCAGTGTGATATGTGTGAATGTTGAAACACAGAAATGATTAATTAGTGACTGATTAATGTATTTGAAATACCCACCTCCTTCCTTTTTTTGGTTACAAAGGGAATTATTTTCCTTTTTAAAAAGTATTTCTATATTCCTGTGATATCTTAGAATGAAACGGCAAAAGCTGTTAAGGAAAATTGATTGTATTAAATCAAGTGATTTCACCATAACTATTTTCACTGAATATTTAAAAAATGGTACTCATCTCAGTATGGCCTATCTTTAGAAAACTGATTCTCCTATAAAATCATAGGTGGAAATGAGCTTCTTAGGAAAGAAGATTGTATCAAAAATAAAGCTTTTGATCATACGTTATTTTCTTTAGATGATATGTGTGTTTGGCTTTAGTTTAAACCAATTCCTTAAAGGCTAGTGGTTCACTCTGAATATTCTCTTACTTAGGGACCCTGCAAACTGAGCCCAGTGGTCCCAGAATATAAGTTCGGATGGAGGCGGTGATGATCAGTCCTCCTCTCACTCCTGAATGAGTGGGAGAAAGCACTGTGAAAGCAATTGCAGGGGCACAGGAGGATACAGGAGGAGGGCAGAGACATTTGGGTTCACTTCACGAGTCCATGCCTTGGGAAACAGTGTTCTGTTGAAAAACATTTAAGGTGGCAACACAGATCTCCTTGAGGGAATGTGACTGATCAACCCAACACCATTGGTGAAAGAGAAAAGAAAATGCCTCATTTCTAGTGTATTAGAAACTGCTGCTGTTTTATAGGAATTAAATACACTTTTGTTTCTGACTTATTCTAGTAATCCTGTGTCACACAGATCCAGTGAGCAAATGTTAATGCAGAGACTAGGCGCTCAGAGAGGTTTTTTTTTTTTAAACTCTTTTAAAAAAAGGCAGCATACACTTTTACTTTCACAGGGACTCTGGCGATCGGATCACCATTTTCCTTAAACTGCTAGTTGAATAAGCATAATTAGGATTTTCTAAGCGTTTCATTTGACTCAGAGTACTGCACAGTTGTTACAAATAAAAATTAGAACTACAGACTTGGTCATGATGCTGGTTTGTGAAAGAGAACTAGTGGTTAAAAAATTAAGAGCAACTGTGAAACCGAATACCTAAATTTACAAGGGCATTTCTGTTGGGTGTTCTGCTGATGCTGCTGTCTTTACCTCCAAATATCTCCTGACCTAACGTTTGTTAGTCTGTGCCCAGTGTCCCTCAGAAAGTGCTCTGTTGGGGACACTCATAACCTCCACCTTGTCACACACAGGCTGTTGATTCTCAGCCTAGCCCCACTCTCAGCAGTGTCTGATGTAGCTGATCACTCCTTCAAACTCTTCCACCACTTGACTTCATGGACACCTTCCTCACTTCCGCTTCACTGAGAGGTCAGCCAGAGGGAGGAGCCAGCGGAGGAGACCCTGTTTCAGACCCAGAAGTCTGAATGTTCAAGTGCCTCTGTTCCTATCTGTACACTTATGATCTGGATGAAACTTACCCAGTTCTTGGCTCTCAATGCCATCTCTAAGCTGATCTCTACATTTTAATCTCTAGTCTTTGAATTCTCAACTCAACAGCTCTATGGGCTCTCTTGCTGAACATCTCAAACTCAGCCTGTGCCAACCAGAATGGATTCTTGAAGCTCTGCCTGTCTTTCTGACATCACTCACATCCCTTTCTGCCTTCTCATCTTCTTTCAAACCAGGTTTGACTTCCTGCTGTTCCTGGAGCATGATCACCTTAAGCTTGTACCCACTTCAGGACCTTTGCAACTACTATTGCCACTGCCTGAAAAATCCTAGTTCTACATCTCTTCATCACGTCATTCTGTTCCAGAAATATTTCATGGACCACCTTATCTAAAATGCCCCACCCTCTTATCCTACTGAATTTTTCTTACATATTTCTTTGTATATTGCTTTGTCATCTCTACCCCTTAGAAAGCAACCCCTGTGAAGGGCAGGATATTGTCTTTTTTATCACCCTATCCCAGGAACAATGCTGATACAGAGAAGGTGCTCAATGAATATCTGTTCTGGGAACAAATGACTTTTTGTTTTGATTGTGTGCTTTAAACAACTGCTACATAAAGAACTGGAAGACCCCTATGCAAAGAAATCAGATAATCATTTAGGTCAAAGCTTTATTTAAAAATTAATGAAAATTACATTGTTATAATATTTCTTCAAGCATAGTAGTTATGTATATATGCATATATGTGTCTGTATGCTCTTCCCCCTGCCCTTGGTGGGATGTTTTAGGGGAGCATATCTGGATAGTTCTTGATGGTCCAGTGGACGCCATCTGGATTGAAAATCTGAATTCCGTTTTGGATGATAACAAAACACTAACCCTTGCCAATGGCGATCGGATTCCCATGGCTCCAAACTGCAAGATTGTTTTTGAACCTCATAACATTGACAACGCGTCACCTGCTACCGTCTCAAGAAATGGGATGGTTTTCATGAGTTCTTCTATCCTTGATTGGAGCCCTATTCTTGAGGTATGACTGGAATCTTTTTCGGTATAATTAAAGAGGGAAATAAGTCCTTGAGCCTTCCTTTAGAGTGTGCACTGATTTTTCTGCAGACTTCCTGTGTAATTGCATTTTAATGCTGATGTTCATGGGAGATCCTTGAACGCTTGTGCGACCTTCAGCCCTGGTTGTCTCTTAAAGATTTCTTCAGTGCTCAGGGTTCTTCAGCTTGGGTTGAGGAATCATTGCAAGGCCTAGGTGAATCAATAATCCTACCACACTGTAAATGAATAAGGAAAATTTAAGCAACCATCTTAGAATATTAACTTGAAGAAGATACTTTATTAAAATTGCATTTAAAGAGTTTTTATGAGACTCAATAGTAATAATGTTATTTTTAAGTTTGCAACTGGAAATAATATTTCAGATAATCTGTTTAATTCCTGATAAGGTATATTATTTTATTACTACCAGTATATGTTAGAGTATATTGATTATGGTATGATTGTAATTAAAGAATGCCTTGCATACTTATATATTTTACTAAATAAATACCATAGTGTAAGGCAGAATGCTTATTAGATGAGCCATCAGTACAATCTTTTTTGACACTGTCGGTCAAATTATTATTTTCATTCAAATAAGTTTTTTGGAGATAATTTTGATTAAAAACTTATGAATATGTATTTTAAATTAGGGGATTATAAAGAAAAATGATTCTGATGGATATGGACAGTTGGATATGTCACTAAAAATGCTTCTGAAAATTTCAAATTTCACAATTAAATTATCCATCCTTCAAGGAGAATTCAGAACAAGTTCTCAACACTGGTTTTCCAAGAATAATCACCACTGGCATTTCTTTGAAACACAGATAACTGTGTCATACCTCAATCTATCAAATTGGAATCTCTGGGGAGAAAGGTGTTCTAAATGTTTTTTCAAAAGTACCACAGTGGATTCAGGCTTGGTAACCGGGATACAGCAAACCTCAAGTGAAAATGAATTTGTGATTTTCCCCCAAATACTTCAAATTTACAAAGGCTTTTTCGAAAATGTTTTTACACTGTTAGCTAATGAATATTTACAGTTTGCTATTTATGAAATGAGTTTCTATTATATTCTGTCCATGTTGAGGGTGAATAAGATCTTTATATTAATGCTAATTTGCTTACAAATGGTTAGCAAGAAGCAGGACTCATAAATCTCTGACTGGAAACGTTTAGAGGAAGGCAGGCAGCTCTGAAAGAGTCATTGGAGGGCTGACAATGGAGAAGTTGTGATCATGAGACTCCATGAACCTCTGAGAGTCACACTGATTACTTGGCCCTGTGTATATTTTCTGCTTCCATCAACTTGAAAGTGCGATGTTTTGTTTTTGTCATTGTGCAATCATGTTGAATTCATGAAATTATGGATAACCAAGAATCACTGTTTTATTGCTTCTGTTCAGAGTCTCTAAGAATGACCTGATTTCTTGATGCTAAGGGAAATTTCCTTATCCGAAGAAAATATTGTTATGTGCTAAGTGGTACTTCGTTATGAATCACATGCAGTTTCCTAATACTGGCTTTCCCAAATGACTAAATTCTCCATTTTCCTGAGTATTCTTTGATATTTTTTCTACATTGGTTATTAATTAGATTAGAAGAAGTAAAACTGTGATATATCTCTGTCTCCCATTTTGAATAATCTGAGAATGGATTCCCTTTATTTATCTTTGATTACTTTTTCTTTTTACAAATTATTTCCATGTATATGCCTCCTCATTTTTTCTGAGAATATTATAACCAAGAGCCTAAGACTTTTCCCTTTATCTTGACTTCAAGACCTGAGCTTAGGTGTAGTGTAGCTGAACTTACAGATGATAGAATAAGACCCTGGGACCAGTTTTTTCCAAATGACTTGGACTTCCCAGGCGGCTCATTGGTAAAGAATCCACCTGCAATGCAGTGGGTTTGATACCTGGGTTGAGGATGGCCTTGACACCTACAAGCTGTGGGATCCTGGGCACTTTACTTAAACTCCTTGGGCCTTAGTTTGCTCATCTGTAGAAGAATAATAACCATCCCTATCTCATAGAATTGTTTTGACATTAAATGAGGTCACACATGAAATAATTTATATCAAGGCCTGGTACATTACAAGTGCAATATAATCATTAGGTATTAGTATTGTTAATTGATATTTAAAAACTCTCTTGTACCTCAACTGGATCATTTTTCTGGTGTGCCAATAAATTTAATGAATGCATTCATCTGAACACTAACAGGGTTTTCTTAAAAAACGTTCGCCTCAAGAAGCTGAAATTCTTCGTCAGCTGTACACCAAATCGTTTCCAGACCTGTATCGCTTCAGTATTCAGAACTTAGAGCATCAGATGGAGATGCTGGAGGCCTTTGTGGTCCTGCAAAGCATCAACATGCTCCAGGGCCTCATCCCTCCCAAGGTAAATCCCTCAATTTTCTAGAAATTTCTCCCTTGTTAGCTGAGCCACACTTTGCAGAGTGCAAGATTGAAATGGATTTTTAGAGCCAGAGGGGGAGGGGAAGGTTTCAATCATGGAATTCACATATTAATGCTTTGTGTGTGTGTGTGTTTCATTTCTTTTTTTTTTAAACAAAGCAAGCCACGGTTTGTATTGATCACTTGGTGGCAGGTTCACAGTCATCTAAAAGGATTCTAAATTTATTTTAGAAAGTTGCTTGATATTCCCAGACATCAGTTCTGAATTTTTTCTCCAGTTTTATTCATCTTTTCCTCCTTGTCTTTTTTTTGGGGCGGGGGCTGTTATCCCTTTTAGATCTTTACTTAGATTTTCATTAAGATATCAAAGCCAAGTCTTGATTTGAGAATGAATTAAAAGGAAAGTTTCTTGCATGAGCAGGAGCAAGGCCGGGAGGTCACGGTGGAGCATCTGGGAAGACTGTACGTCTTCTCGCTGATGTGGAGCGTGGGGGCGGTGCTGGAACCGGACGGCCGGCGCCGCATGGAGCAGTGGCTGCGCTCCCGGGAGACGCTGGCCCTGGACCTGCCGCCCCTCGCGGGGCCTGACGACTCCATGTTTGACTATTACGTTGGGTCCGATGGTGAGTCCTGGGCTTCTATCCATCCATCACATGTGGGACCGTTTTTTCTTTCCCCAAATGTCTGATATTTACCTTCTAGCTCTCTACCTATTTATCGGCCTATATTTCCAAATGGTAATCAAAACTATTTGCTGTAAAATTGAAATGGAAATGTTCGTGTGTGTTTGAAAGAGAGCCCATGATTTCTTTTTCATACATTTATTTCAGTTGGGTTCCAAATGCACATTTTCTTGTTGCTAAATATATTGTGTGCTGAAGGAAATGGCAACCCACTCCAGTGTTCTTGCCTGGAGAATCCCAGGGAAGAGGGGAGCCTGGTGGGCTTCCCTCTATGGGGTCACACAGAGTCGGACACGACTGAAGTTACTTAGCAGCAGCAGCAGCAGCAGCAGCAGAACTTTTGAGTTAAAAACAAATTTAAAAAATCCCCAAATCAGATGCATTTCAGCTATTCATTTGATATAATCAGCAACTTTTGTAAAAATTACAAAGTGTGAAGTATATTTTTATCAGATAGGTGTGAATATTCGTAGATATACGTTGTATATTTATGTGCCTACATATTTATAAAGTATATATATACACATATATGTACTACATTTATATGAAATATTTGTATATGGCATCCTAGAATGTTTTATTTTTGGTTTTACAGTTAGAAAAGTATGTAATGTGCAATGATTTTAAGTACCTACTGCTATCACTGTCCTGATTTTTACACACACTTTATGTTATTAAAAACCTCTTGAGCATCCGTTGGATAGCAAAGAGGGATATCAAACCAGTCAATCCTAAAGGAAATCAGTCCTGGGTGTTCATTGGAAGAACTGATGCTGAAGCTCCAATACTTTGGCCACCTGATGTGAAGAGCTGACTCATTGGAAAAGACCCCGATGTTGGGAAAGATTGAAGGCAGGAAGGGGACGACAGAGGATGAGATGGCATCACCGACTCGATGGACATGAGTGTGGGCAAGCTCCGGGAGATGGTGATGGACAGGGAAGCCTGGCGTTCTGCAGTCCATGGGGTTGAAGAGTCAGACATGACTTATTGACTGAACAACAAGAACATATTTAAAAAGAGAATTCCAAGATAACTCTTACTACTGCCACTTTTGAATAGCTCCTTTGGGAATTTTGACTCAGTGAACACATACTTAAAGACTTAGATGTCCGAATTTAATGATTTTTATTTTTTGAGGAGCTTTTGGAAGATGGCTTCATGAGATGTCAAAAATGTCTGCTCTTTATAATTAGGAATTAAATTATTAATAGAAATATGAAAACGTAAGTGTTCTCTGTTCACCTCAGGCAAATGGATGCACTGGAACACATGTACTGAGGAATATGTCTATCCATCTAACACCACCCCAGAATATGGCTCCATCCTGGTGCCAAATGTTGACAACGTGAGAACTGACTTCTTAATTAAAACCATTGCTAAACAGGGCAAGGTATGGCACTTTCAGTTTTATTTAAAATGACACTTTTAGAAATGTCACTTGAAAACATGGAGCATCTTGCCTTCATTTTAGAATGCTTTGTATTGCTGTTTACAATAAATAAAAATATTACCCAAATTAGTATACTACTTCTTTTATTATTCCTTAGCAACAATATTAGGGACTTTCCAGGTGACTCAGTGGTAAGGAATTCACCTGCCAATGCAGGAGATGCAAGAGACTTGGGTTGGATCCCTGGGTTGGAAGATCCCCTGGAGAAGGAAATGGCAACCTACTCCAGCATTCTTGCCTGGAAAATTCCATGGACAGAGGAGCCCGGTGGGCTACAGTCCATGGGTTGCAAAGAGTTGGAGATGACGGAGCATGCATGCAACAATATTAGAGTTGAATAGGTTTAATTCATAATTAATTTTTTTTTCATATATATATAGAGAGAAAGAGAGAGAGAGAGAATGTGAGTTTTGACTTGTTTCTCCAGAGAAATCCTTCTCTTTTAGTTATTGTACTATTTTGCCAGGGCTGACATAACAAAATGCCACAGCCTTGTGGCTTAATCAGCGCACATTTCCTTCTGTACAGTTCTGGAGGCTTGAAGTTCAGGATGAAGGTGTTGGCTGGTTTAGTTTTTCTGGAGACCTCTCTTTCCTTGGCTTCTGGATGACTGTCTTCTCACTGTGTCCTCCCATGGTCTCTGTGTGTGCATGCCTGTTCCTTCTCTGTATATCACAATGTCTTCTTCTTCCACGGGTACCTGTTAGACTGAACAAGAGCCCGCCTTAATGGTCTCATTTTAGCGTAATCATCTTTTTCAAGACTATCTCCAGACATAGTCACCTTCTGAGGTACTGGGAGTTAGGGCATCCTCATATCCACAGTTGAGCCCATGACAATCATCTTATTGTATTTCTTTTATTTCTTTCTCAACTTCTATGATAGGCTGTGCTGTTAATTGGTGAACAAGGAACAGCCAAGACAGTCATAATCAAAGGATTTATGTCGAAATATGACCCTGAAAGCCACGTGATCAAGAGTCTAAATTTTTCTTCTGCAACCACCCCACTGATGTTTCAGGTACTGGCTCTTGGGTGCTGCTAACTGAGCCCAGGTTTGTGATGAGCTTTGGAGGTTTTCTAGAAGCAGTACCATATTGAGGTATAATATTGAGGTATAATAATATTGAGGTATAATAATCAGAAGAATAATAAAGCAGATTTTCAAAACATTAGCATCTATTCTTTAGGAGTTCCATTGTTGGATTTACAGCTAATAACCTTTAACCCAGATCCTTCCTATCCTTCAGTAAAAAGGGGATCTCAGTGCTTCACTGTTTATCTTTCTGTTCAGAGGCATCACGGGATCATCTGTTTAGTGCCTGTTTTGACTGCTAAGCATTAGGGCTTCCTAGTAAGCTAGACTCATTAGTTTTAGAAAGCTTTCAATTAGCCCAACTGCTGTAATTAACTTGCTCATGATAATTTTCAGCCGTTCATGCTAAACAAGGGGTGATGGAGCTGAACATTTGTCTCCCATTTACTTGGTTCCAAACCAAATTGAAATTGTAGATGGGAAAATAGATATTGTTCATTCCTCTTGTGTTACCACAATGGCACATGTATCAGGGACACATGTCTGTTGCTGGACAGATTGTTTTCATCCGAGCTTCCTTTGTTTTCACCATAGTATCACTTTCACATGTTTTATCAGTAGGAGGACAGACTCTATGTCCTTTTTTGCTAGGGACTGTCCAGTTAACCTCTGTTGTCTCAGATAAATAATGAATAGCATCCGCCTCACTAACCAACGTATGAAGTTTGAGCAAAAATTACGTGGTCACCCGATTTTTAGCTAAGGATTCAGTTAGACTTTGAAGAGAGATGATTCTTTTATTTTTCTCAAACAAATATTAATTATTTATTTTTGCAAGCAATTTACACATATATTTAAAAATGTGAATAATACAGAAAATAAGAAGAAAGTGAAAATTTTTTGAGGGAATTTCTGAAAAAGATTTGTTTCTTTAAAAAATAATCTTAAAGTGTTTTTAATGCAACAGCCATCTTATAAATGCTGACATAGCAATAACTTTTGGTTTTTAAAAATGAGAATTCTAGGGCTTCCCTGGTGGTTCAGTGATTAGGAGAGTGCCTTGCTATGCAGGGGAAAGTGAAAGTGAAAATTGCTCAGTTGTACTGACTCTTTGTGACCCTATGGACTATACAATCCATGGGAGTTTCCTGGCCAGAATACTGGAGTGGGTTGCCGTTCCCTTCTCCAGGGGATCTTCCCAACCCAGGGATCAAACCCAGGTCTCCCGCATTGCAGGTGGATTCTTCACCAGCTGAGCCACCATGCACTGGACACCAGTTCAATCCCTGGTCTGGGAAGACCCCACATGTTGCTTAGAATAGCTTTCCTCAACTCCATGCCTAAGTCTGTCTGGATGACTAGCCATCTGGTTTTTATGTCTAAAATGGCACTGTCCAACTGGGGTTCACCCAAGCATTCCATGTATGTGTGAGCTGGACAGATAACAAGGTCAGAATTTTGTTTTGGTGCCTCTGATGGCTTAAGGTGATGTCATCATGACTATCATTCTGCTATTTCAGAGTCAAGTTGTTGTCGATTCTTAGAGAACAGCGTACATCCCATAGTCCAGGCCCTTGCTAGAGGTTTCAACTTTTTACCAATAAATCAGGTTGAAAGAAGTGATTTTCATGGGTGATCATCCATCTAAGTCAGTACTTTACAAATTGTGTTTGGCTAATACTAATCTTGGGGTTTCCCTAGTCACTCAGTGGTAAAGAATTCACCTGCTAATGCAGGAGATTCAGGTTTGATTCCTGGGTCAGGAAGCTACCCCAGAGAGGGAAATGGCAACCCACTCCAGTATTCTTGCCTGGGAAATACCATGGACAGAGGAGCCTGGCGGGCTACAGTCCATGGGGTCGCAAAAAATCGGACACAGCTTAGAGACTAGACAACAACACTACTAATTCTGGGAGTTTTTTTTTTGGCTCATAAATAGCTACTTTAGGGATGTAAATAAGAATCTCTTAATGAGCACTGTAAATCAGTCTGAGAGGAGCATTATTTTATGGTATGTGGTTTTTTTTTTTTGTTAACTGATTATGAATGAATGAAGACCACGATGGGCAGGAACAAAGACTGAAAGGAGAGTTTAGAAACGAGTCTGGAGAAGTGAGCAGAGAGCATCATGGTGTTCCTTGTAAGCCACTAATAAGGAATCATGGGGATACTGAGCAGGATTGTATCACCACTTAGAAAGCTCATTCTGGCTGCTGATGGGAAAGATGGGGCTGTATTCAGAGAGACTCAAGAGGAGGTGGTTATAGGATGCATTCAAATTGGGGCTGAGAAGCAGAACGGACAGGACTTGTTTTTGGGTGAGTGGATATTGTTGGAGGAGAGGGATAGGAGAGAGAAGAAAATGTTAAAGATGACTCCTGAGTTTCTTGTCGTTATTGATCTATGGGTCAAATATTTACTGATAAATATATCATACCAGACCCCTTTATAGACACCCAGGAGGCAGTGATGAATAAGATAAGTAAGGTGCCTGCACTCATTTTATTCTAGTGGATGAGACAGACAATATTCAAGTAAGTGAATATACCCATTTGATTTTATTAACTGGACTGGGCTTTTGTATCACTAGAAGGATGGATGGAGTGGGACAGTAGGTCAAGGAGAACAGGGATTAAGTGGATGGCACAATATTGCAAATATGTTCAGTAACTGATTTCTCTGGGGAGACAGCAGAGTCTAGACAAAGTTGTAAATCATACAATATAGATATTGTATATAACTTATAAAGAAGTTTCCAGGCCTGACTGTAGGCAGGGTGGGTAATTTACAAGGTTGTGACGTTCACTCATTCATATGAGGAAAACAAACAACTAATTTAGAGCATATCATTGTCCAGAGAGGAGGAGATACAGTAAAAAGCAATATTTAAATTATAATAGAACTTAACCACGTTGGAGGGGCTTCCTAGGTGGCGCTAGTGGTGAAGAACCCACTTGCCAATGCAGGAGATGTAAGACACTCAGGTTCGATCCCTGGGTCAGGAAGATCCCCCGGAGGAAGGCATGGTAACCTAGCCCATCAGGCTCTTTTGTCCAAGGAGAATTTCATGAACAGAGGAGCCTGGTGGGTTACTGTCCAGGGCTCACAAAGTGTTTGACATGACTGAGTGACTTAAGACACATTTGGATTTCTTCCCCATTTCTTCTTTGTTGGATTTCCTTCCCATTTAGGTCACCACAGAGCATTGAGTAGGGTTCCCTGTGCTATACAGTAGGTTCTCATTAGCTATCCATTTTATACATAATAATGTATATATGTCAATTCCAATCTCCCAGTTCATCCCAAACCCCCTTTCCCCATTGATATCTGTACATTTGTTCTCTACAGAGATGCTTCTGTTTATTCTTACAGATTTTGTTTTTTGGTGCCTATGTTGATGACCCTATAATCCCCAACCCACATTATACAAAGGGTCCAGCCCTGCTCAAAGTCTCCTTATAATCATAGCCAAAGCTAAACAAGGAGACTTACCTGGTGATCAGTCCAGTGATGAGGAATCCACCTTCCAATGCAGGGGACACGGGTGCAATCCATGGTTTGGGCACTAAGATACCATATTCTCTGGGGCTACTACGCCCATGTGCTGCAACCACTGACCCCACGCTCTAGAGCCCACGCTCCACAGCTAGAGAAAGCCTGCTATTTGCAATGAAGAGCCTGCTCACCACGAAGACCCCGTGCAACATCAACAACAACAAAAAGCTAAACAGGGCTACTGTCCAAGAGTCTTCTCAGATCTGTGCTCTGAGCTCCACAGGCTGTCAATGATCTGAAGACTGTTGTCTCTTCATTCAGAAGTCTGCCCACTGGCGTCTGTGCATGCTCAGTCACTTAGGTCGTGTCTGTCTCTTTGCGACCCCATGGGCTGTAGCCCTCCAGACTCCTCTGCCCATGGGATTCTCCAGGCAAGAATACTGGAGTGGGTTGTCATTTCCTCCTCCAAACTGGCATCTGTAGCCTGACACAGTCTGCTTTGGGGCAGATGCAGTCACACTAAATCACTCCTCTCCCCTCAGAAAGTGGAGGCTTAACCCTCTCTTGGCTACATTCTAAACTCAGGTGGTACAGGAGGGAACTGCACTCTGCTCTATAAAAAAATGCCCTAGCAATGTGTAAAGGAACATTAAAACTGATGGAAGGAGTGTTGGAAAGGGTAATGGGGACATGGAGGAAGAACCCCAGACTACTGACTACAGCATTACCATTTGCATGGAAGTACAATGTAGTTTGGAAATCAATCAGTTGTTTGATTTCAGTTTGTTTGAAATCAATCAGTTTTTCCAATCAGTTGGAAATCAATCAATCAATCAAAAGTATGTGCTCAGTAAGCAGAATCAGGGCTACAGAGAAAAGAGAAAGGGCTTCATGGTTCTCGTGCTCTAGAATCTCAGTCTTAAAGATCTCATTTCTTTCCCACTGATTCATGATTTAAGTCATGTGAAAGATAAAACACAGGGACTTCCTTGCTGGTCCAGTGGTTAAGACTTTGCCTTCCAGTGCAGGGAGTGTGGGTTTGATCCCTGGCTGAGGAGCTTAAGACCACAGATGCCTTGGGGACAGAAACATAAGACATAAAACAGAAGCACTATTGCATCAAATTCAATAAAGACTTTAAAAATGGTCCACATAAAAAATCTTAATAAGTAAATAAAGATAATGTATAAGAGAAACTGGATGTATATTGAGGTAAAATGCATTTTCCACTTATCCAAAAAATAGTTTCCTTATTTTATGATGAAGAACAAACCAGTTAAAATGACAGTAACAATCCTTCAAGATATAGTTGGGGCAAAAGTAATTGCAGTTTTTGCATTGTTGAAATTTGCCATTTAATATTGGAATACATTCTTAAATAAATGTGGTTATGTTATACATCGTTTTAATGCACACGTCTCACTTTATGTATTTTTTTTGCTAATGACTTATTGCTGTTTATTTTATATTTATTTTAGACTAGGGAAATGATGTTAGACTAAAGGCAAATTCAAGCAATTTTCTTATTCAAGTTCAAAATGGGTTGTAAAGCAGTGGAGACAAGTGGCAAGATCAACAATGCATTTGGCCAAGGAACTGCTAACAAACACACAGTGCTGTGGTGGTTCAAGAAGTTTTGCAAAGGAGATGAGAGCTTTGAAGATGAGGAGGGTAGTGGCCGTCCATCGGAAGGAGACAACCACCAATTAAGAGAAATCATCAAAGCTGATCCTCTTATAACTACATGAGAAGTTGCTGAAGAACTCAGCGCCGACCATCCTGTAGTCATTTGGCATTTGAAGCAAATTGGAAAGGTGAAAAAGCTTGATAAGTGGGTGCTTCATGAGCTGACCACAAATCAAAAAAATCGTCATTTTGAAGTGTCATCTTCTTTTATTCTATTCAACAGCAGTGAACCATTTTTCAATCAGATTGTGATGTGTGATGAAAAGTGGATCTTATACGACAGCTGGGAACAACCAGCTCAGTGGCTGGACTGAGAAGAAGCTCCAGAGCACTTTCCAAAGCCAAACTTGCACCAAAAAATGGTCATGGTCACTGTTTGGTGGTCTGCTGCCAGTCTGATCCCCTACAGCTTTCTGAGTCCCAGTGAAACCATTACATCTGAGAAGTATGCTCAGCAAGTCGATGAGATGCATTGAAAATGGCAATGCCTGCATCCAGCACTGGTCAGCAGAATGGGCCCAATTCTTCTCCACAACAATGCCAACCACATGTCACACAACCAATCAACTTTAAAAGTTGAACAAACTGGGCTGCTAAATTTTGCCCCATCCACTGTATTCACCTAATCTCTTACCAACTGACTACCTAAAAATAGGTAGTATCTTGAAGTATCTTGACAAGTATCTTGACAACTTTTTGCAGGGGAAATGCTTCCACAACCAGCAGGAGGCAGAAAATGCTTTCCAAGAGTTTATCTAATCCCAAAGTACAGAGTTTTACCCTACACGAATAAACCAACTTATTTCTCATTGGCAAGAATGTGTTGATTGTAATGGTTCCTATTTTGATTAATTCAGATGTTTGAGCCTAGTTATAATGAGTTAAATATTCACTATCTGGAAACCGCAATTACATTTGCACCAACATAATGCATCCATGAAATTAGGCCAAGAGAGAAAGGAAAATTTATACAACTGTCCTTGTAAAACTCTCCAGTTTAGCCATTTCAAATTGAAAGTTTCCATCATCATTTTAATGCATAACACCAAAGATATGAAAAATTTTCACCATTTTAAAATGGAAAGATACATAAATATATCACACTCCATTCAATTACAACACAAATTTCCCATGACAATACAATGGCAAGAAGAATTTCATATCCCCTAACATAAAACCATTTAAAGTAATGTACTAGGCTAAATTTAGCTCTCCTTTTCAATGAATTTAAATGGATAAAGCAATTAATAATCTCTTGACAACTCCCTATGGCAAGCTAGTCTTCCAGATAGTCTCTTGTCCGTTGATAAGAACTCATAGGCAAATGAAGATCTTATGTGTTGGAGGGGTCTTCTAAGAGCTAAAAGCCAAAGATGGAACAAGTGAGGCATCATGAAGTGATAGCCATATACCTACAGTTTCTTCCTCTTCATTATGACTGCAGTTTCTTTGAAATAGCAGGGCGTTACTAGTAAGCAATATATATCTTTAGAAAGCTAAATTGACAAAGCAAAAACAAAAGAGGGGGAAAAATTCAATAGTTTGTGAACCTAGAAGTGGAGATTTCTTCCTGTATTTGGAATTGCTGCCCATTAAATAGAAGGATTGGGGGCGGGAGGAGAAGGGGACGACAGAGAATGAGATGGCTGGATGGCATCACCGACTCTGTGGACATGAGTTTGGGTGAACTCCGGGAGTTGGTGATGGACAGGGAGGCCTGGCGTGCTGTGATTCATGGGGTCGCAAAGAGTCGGACACGATTGAGCGACTGAACTGAACTGAACTGAACTGAACTGAAATAGTTACTGAAAACTGCATCCTTGGACTGGTGTCTCCAACTGCACTTCCCTACTTAGATGACCTGGAACATAGCAAATCAGCGTATCCAAACACAGGTGTCTGTTCCTTGTCACACAGTCTGCACCCACTCCTAGGTGCACGTCTCTGGAATTAACGCCAACTGCCTAGCTGCCTTATCCAAATATTTGGATACTTGCAGGCATTTCTGAGTTGCTAGCTGTGTTTGACTCTGTCTGACCCTATGGACTGTAGCCCACCAGCCTCCTCTGTCCATGGGGATTCTCCAGGCGAGAATACTGGAGTGAGTTGCCATGTCCTCCTCCAGGGGATCTTCCCAATCCAGGGATCAAACCCGGGTCTCCTGCATTGCAGGCAGATTCTTTACTGTTTGAACCACAAGGGAAGCCTGGATATATGTATCTGTATAGCTAATTCACTTTTCTGTACAGTAGAAACCAATGCAACATTGTAAAGCAACTATACTCCAATAAAAATGAAAAAAAAAAAGAAGTCTCATCTAAAAATTTACATTGATTAGCACTTTATTTACTTTTAAATTAAACCAGATTCAAAGGTTATAAATGTTATGCAAAAAAATTTAGGTACCTCATTCTCTGTTTTCCAGAATTAGGGACATTTTGGGGGTTTTATGAGTAATTTATATTATTTCAGACATTTCTGGAATTTTAAAATAATTGACCATATCTTAGGGGATATTTTCACAGATATTTCTGTTGATCTTTTCGTTTAACAGAGGACGGTAGAGAGCTATGTGGATAAACGCATGGGCACCACATACGGCCCTCCGGCAGGAAAGAAGATGACTGTCTTCATTGATGATGTGAATATGCCAATAATCAATGAGTGGGGAGACCAGGTATATCAATCCTGTTGGGCACTTTATTTGCCTAGTTCATCATTGATTTATTTTTTCATGAGTAAATGGTTTTCTATGTTTTTCAACTTGCAATTCCTGAATTTCAATAAAGTCCGTTATTTAGGTCCTGGGATATAAAGGAATGACCTTTTAATTCTGAAAGTTGTCTTTCTTAGGTTACTAATGAGATAGTACGACAGCTGCTGGAACAGAATGGATTTTATAATCTGGAGAAGCCTGGGGAGTTTACCAGCATTGTGGACATCCAGTTTTTAGCAGCTATGATCCATCCTGGGGGCGGACGCAATGATATACCCCAGCGGCTCAAGAGGCAGTTCTCGATATTTAACTGCACGCTACCCTCTGATGCTTCCATGGACAAGATCTTTGGTAAAATGAATGTCAGTGGGGCATGGAAGGGGAGAATCCCTGCTTGGGTTCCAATGAGAAAATATCCACCCAGAGATCCACACAGAGGGGAGCACTGCATGGTTCCTTAGTCTGCTTCCTTCATCACTTTCAAGAGTGTATCTTATTTGTAAAAGCATTTATTATGTATGTACTGAGTTGGGTATCTAGGTAGATCTTTGCTCCCTGTGTATTTCTTTTTTAAAAATATAATTTTATTTATTTAGTTTTGGCTGTGCTGGTTCTTTGTTGCTTCTCAGCCTCTTTAGTTGAGGAGAGCATGGGCTACTCTTGTTGCAGTGTGTAAGCTTTTCATTGTGGTGGCTTCTCTTGTTGCAGAGCATGGGCTCTAGGGTGCGTGGGCTGTAGGGTGTGTGGGCTTCAGTAGCTGTGATTGATGAGCTCTGGAGCACAGACTCAATTGTTGTGACATACAAGCTTAGTTGCTTCAGGGCATGTGAGATCTCCCTGGACCAGGGATCGAGCCCATGTCTCCTGCATTGGCAGGAGGATACTTTACCACTGAGCCTCCAGGAAAGCCCCTGCCTATGTATTTCTTTAAGATATTATTGCTAGCTTCTTAAACCAGGAGGTTAAATATTAAGTGGTCTTAGACATGATGAGATGACTTCCTCATGGATACACATATTTCAGGTCTGGACTGATACAGTTCCACACCAGCAGTTTATGTAACTGATACCTAACCAACCCATGTAATGATTTTAGCCTAAGAAATATCAATAATATTTCTTAGGATGGAGATTAGCCAGAGTCTGATCCTCAGAGTAATTTATAGGGTTGTAATAAATTATTGATTGATTGCATGTGTAGTATTTCAGAAATCATCCAAGAAACACTAGCACAATCGATAACCATATTTATTTAACTGAGTAATGAACTGATTATGGAATCACTCTTTTCAGAGAAAGAGTGTAAAGTTATGCATGCATTCGTGTTAGGTATTACTTTACCATTGCTGAAACTGAGACTGAGGAAAACCTAATTACCCTAATTAACTTCTGGCAGACTAGAAGGTCTTCTTAGCACCCTAAGGTAGTGGAGTTGGCAATATCTGCCTTCAATCACAGCAGTGGGCAGAGGCTTGAAACCAATGACATCAGACTTATCTAAACTTGGGAGAAGTAAAATGGACCAGAATGAATGACTATTATCACTTTTAAATATCCTTTTTGGCCTGGAAAATTTTGGCTGTAAAGTAAATCAAAATATTTCATAATGCATGGAATGGCAACAAAAGATTGGACTAATCTTAGAGAATTCGTGAAACCTTTCTTTTTCTTATCTGTCCAAGGCAACTTTATATATTCATCATTGTTACCCATTTGATAATACTGAATTAGTTCGGCTAGAGTGGCAACCCACTCCAGTGTTCTTGCCTGGAGAATCCCAGGCACAGGGGACCCTGGTGGGCTGCCGTCTACGGGGTTGCACAGAGTTGGACATGACTGAAGTGAATTAGCAGCAGCAGCAGCAGAATTTTCAGCAACATTTCTTAATCAGCTTTTCAGTATTTGAATGCTAACTCACTTGAACCTATACCTACTTTTTAGGTTTAACCCCCCCCCAAATTAATTAATCGAAATTTCTTGAATATGTGGTTAACTATTAAAATGTGTCATTGTATTTATATTCTACATTACATTTTTCGTTTTAATTTAGTTGATTTGAACTGTCAGTCAAAATGTTATGACTTTTTTTCCTCTTTCAGGTGTGATTGGGGTAGGATATTACTGTACCCAGAGGGGTTTCTCAGAAGAAGTGAGAGACTGGGTGACGAAGTTGGTGCCCCTGACACGCCGACTATGGCAAATGACTAAGAATAAAATGCTCCCGACCCCTGCAAAATTCCATTACGTTTTTAACCTTCGAGATCTTTCTAGGATCTGGCAGGGAATGCTGAACACTACTCCAGAGGTTATCAAGGAACCAGACGTAAGTGATGCATGAGAGAGTAAGATGAGTAACTTTGTTATTTATTATAAACTCTAAATATTCTTAGTAATGTAATTTTTATGGGCATGAAAATATTTTGGGATGTTTTAGCATGGACATTTTTTTTCTTTCGTGGCTTTTCACTAATGTAAAGGCAAAATAAGCCAAATTTTTTTTTAAGTTCCAATTAAATTTGGTTTATGTTTAAGGAGACAGTGTCTCCTATTATTTTCTAATGAGTAGAATAAAAGGTAGAATTGATTTTTTCATCATAATTTTCTTATACTAAATAATGGCAAAACCTCCTGTTGATTTTATGATGTCTGTCTTCATATTATAAACTTCACATTATAAACCTGATCTTTAACTTCAAAAAGTAACTATCTTTTAAAAAATTAAAAAAAAAATTGTTAATGGAGGATAATTAGTGTTGTGTTGGCTTCTGCCAGTGTGAATTCTGTCAGTTCACAACAACGTGCATCACGGTGAATATACATACATCCCCTCCCTCGTGAGCCTTCCTCCCTCCCCGTCAACCCACCCCTCTGGGTCATCACATAGCACCAGGCCGGGCTCCTTGTGTTACATAGCAGCTTCCCATTAGCCATCTGTTTTACATATCGAGTATGTATTTCAGTGTTGCTCTCCCAATCTGCCTCACCCTCACCTTCCCCTGTTGTGTCCACAAGTCCATTCTCTATGTCTGTAATTCTATTCCTGCCCTGCAACTAGGTTCATCAGTACCATTTTCCTAGATTCCATATATATAGTGGTAGTACATGTATCAGTTCAGTTCAGTTCAGTTCAGTTGCTCAGTCGTGTCTGACTCTTTGCAACCCCATGAATCACAGCATGCCAGGCCTCCCTGTCCGTCACCAACTCCCGGAGTTCACCCAAACTCATGTCCATCGAGTCGGTGATGCCATCCAGCCATCTCATTCTCTGTTGTCCCCTTCTCCTCCCACCCCCAATCCCTCCCAGCATCAGAGTCTTTTCCAGTGAGTCAACTCTTCACATGAGGTGGCCAAAGTATTGGAGTTTCAGCTTTAGCATCAGTCCTTCCAATGAACACCCAGGATTGATCTCCTTTAGAATGGACTGGTTGGATCTCCTTGCAGTCCAAGGGATATATACAATGGAATATTACTTGGCCATAAAAAGGAACAACTTTGAATCAGTTGAACTGACTGAACGTATTTGAGTTAGCTGAACCTAGAGCCTGTTATCCAGTGTGAAATAAGAGAAAAACACGTATCATATATCAACGCAGATATTTGTAATTATCTTTATAAATAAGCTTTCAAAATTGAGGGATGAAACCATTTGTTTTTTGTAAGTCATCCATGATCTTTCTTTTCCATACAACTTGATGCACTAACAGAATTACAAATATTGGTAAAACTGAAAAGAGGCAGAAGAGTAGAAATTTCACCTGAATTTCATTTGACAGAAAAACGAGCATTTGTAGAGACACTCAAATACAACAGTTCCTAGCACTATAAGAATTCTCTTTGGACTAAAAGGAAATTCTAGTATGTAGAATCAGTATTTATGTAATATGTAAAATTGTAAAGTATATAGTATGTAAAAATGCAGTACTTTTTTTTTTTTTTTTGCTGAAGGGCCTATGTGCTTAGACTAAGGCAACACCAGCCTCTTTTTCAGACTTTGATGGCACTGAGATGGAAGTTAAGCAAATGGGTTTTAGGGACTTCTCCACATAAACGCAGAGAGACAGTTGAAATGTCAGTCAAACTGTCACAAGCACATCAAGTGTGGATGATAAGAAAAACCCAGCTTTACCCCAGATAGTCGCAAAGTAGGTAACCACACAGGCTGACTCCAAGACAAGACATTTTGGGGAAAACTCACTCTCCTTGTTACAGAGAATTGGGAGTCATTTTAGCAGTAGTGAACATGTAATTTAATTTTTTCCCTCAAATTTATTGACAAATTAATGACATCATGGAATGCTGTTATGCTGTCTGACTCTTTGAGACCTCACGCACTGTAGCTCACCAGGCTCCTCTGTTCGTGGGATTTCCCAGGCAAAAATACTGGAGCAGATTGCCATTTCCTGCTCCAGGGGATCTTCCTGATTCAGAGATCGAACCCATGTCTCTTGCGTCTCCTGCATTGGATATATACCACCAATATTACTGTTTGAGTACCTATTTTTTGGTGCTGATTTTAAATCAGCATTAACAGTTCCAGCAATTGATTTGTCATGAACTTTTGTCTTAACTGTGTCATTAAATATATTTCACTAAGCTTTTATTTTCTGGCAACCAAAGAACATTTGATCATTAGTAATATAATGGCTTCCCTGGGGGCTCAGACAGTTAAGAGTCTGACTGCAATGTGAGAGACCTGGGTTTGATCCCTGAGTTGGGAAGATCCCCTGGCAAAGCGAATGGCAACCCACTCCAGTATTCTTGCCTGGAGAATCCCATGGAGAGAGGAACCTGGTGGGCAAAGAGTTGGACACAACTGAGTGACTAACACTTTCACAATATAATAACTTAAAAACCTTCTGTCTTGCAAAATGTTACCAAGTTAAGAAATTTGCACCAGTCTTCCATATCAAATAAGATGCTTAGACAAATTTTGTTATCCTTGCTATCAGGACAGCTATATTGAACAATTAATTCTTTCAACTTCCAGTTAACTTTGGGCCCTGAATTATCTAGATGCTGCTGCTGCTGCTAAGTAGCTTCAGTTGTGTCTGACTCTGTGTGACCCCATAGACAGCAGCCCACCAGGTTTCCCCGTCCCTGGGATTCTCCAGGCAAGAACATTGGAGTGGATTGCCATTTCCTTCTCCAATTATCTAGATGAGGTGATTTCTTTGTGCAGGTAGATGAGGTGATTTCTTTATGCAGATAACCCAGATTTTTGTTGTGAATTTCTTCCACAATGTGTTAAGTAGATGTATCTTTGTAATTATCTCAGTTGCATACGTGAGAGTTGTTTATACACAACTTTTTATATTATGCTCCGGCCATATGTAGGTGTCTTATCCAGATAGACTAACTGATCACAAGCATAAGACTTTTATATAGAGTGTTAGTTTGTTGGACATTCAGAGTGAATTAGTATTTTATCTAGGAATGGTTTTGTTTTAATTTAAGGGCTGACAATAAATAGACACTGCTTTTTATTTACTATCTGGAGAAGGAAATGGCAACCGACTCCAGTATTCTTGCTTGGGAAAGTCCATGGGCAGAGGAGCCTGGTGGGCTACAGTCCGTGGAGTCACAGTCAGACATGACTGAGTGGCTGAAGACAGATGAGACCAATTTGAAATGAACCTAAGGATATTTTAAGTTTTTATTTTACCTATTTTTTAACAGGACAGTAATATTCATGGACAATTTTTGCATCCTAAGACTATGCATCCCTGTACAAATGCCAGTAATGTCCCCTGTATCATTTTGGCACCCAAAAATGTCTTTTTTTGGTGATCACATACCAAATGAAAGCCATTAGTCCAGGACTTTTTTCTAAGGTGCTCTCAAACCTGTTGCTCACATTAAAAGGAAACCAGTAATGTTAGCCTTAACTTCTTAAAATGTCACATCCTAAATCAGGAAGGATGGTCCTCTGTGATACTACCCACTTGAATTCCCAACTCTGACATCACGGGAATTAATAACACATTTAAATGATGCTTTGACAGGAACTGTTAAGGCTGTGGAAGCATGAGTGTAAACGTGTTATTGCTGATCGTTTCACGGCATCTGACGACGTGACCTGGTTTGATATGACTTTAGTCAGCTTGGTGGAGGAGAAGTTTGGTGAAGAGAAAAAACTCTTGGTGGATTGCGGAATTGACACTTACTTTGTGGATTTCTTGAGGGATGCACCTGAAGCTACAGGTAAACTATTGAAGCAGAATTTGAAATCCTCCAAAGGGATATCCTTTTCCACGTGATGACCTGTTGCGAAGGGACGACTTGTTGAAAAAGACCCTGAGGTTGGGAAAGACTGAAGGGCAGAGGGTGAGATGGTTAGACAACATCACTGACTCAATGGACATGAATTTGAGCAGACTCCAGGAGATAGTGGAGGATAAAGGAGCCTGGCATGCTGCTGTCCACGGGTCGCAGAGAGTTGAACACAATTTAGCGACTGAACAACAGCAAAGGGGATATCTGATGACAGAGGTTTAGTTTAGGGATGTTGAGTTTCTGTCTAGTAAACTTTGCTGAAACAAGCCTGAGGCATAGTAGGTGCTTAATAAATATAGAATGCGTGTTGTTGTAAATTTCCTCCATGATGTGTTAAGTAAATGTATCTTTGTAATCTTTGATTAAGATTAACCATTTTGTACATGTCAGCCTCGAGTATAAAGGTAGAGTTGGGAGGCAGGGTACAGCTGAAGGCAGTGCAGGAGGCTAACAGCTGTTGTATAGAGGTAGATTTGAGAAATGGGTCTCCCATACCTTAGCTGGGCAAGCTTCTGAACTTTCTTGAATCTCCTGCCTCTGCTGCTGCTAAGTCACTTCAGTCGTGTCCGACTCTGTGCGACCCCATAGATGGTAGCCCACCAGGCTCCGCCGTCTCTGGGATTCTCCAGGCAAGAACACTGGAGTGGGTTGCCATTTCCTTCTCCAATGCATGAAAGTGAAAAGTGAAAATGAAGTTGCTCAGTCGTATCCGACTCTTCGCGACCCCATGGACTACAGCCTACCAGGCTCCTCCACCCATGGGATTTTCCAGGCAAGAGTACTGGAGTGGGTTGCCATTGCCTTCTCCCTCCTGCCTCTACTTTAATAAAAATGGAAGTATTAAAATATGCATCATGGGTTATGTGGGGATAAATGAGATGGTGTCTGTAGATGGCTTGGGCAGTCTGTGTCTTATACTTACTGTGAGAGGACATAGAGCAAAACTATGATTATTACTTGAATATTCCCAGGTGTTGAAAATAAAAAGGAAAACCTCACATTCCCTGAGAGGGCCATTGAATATAATTAGAGGTGGGTGATGGGGAGGCAAGATTTTGTGGTTATGGTTCTGTGAAGAACTGAGATATACTATATTATTTTTTTATGAAAAGAAGTGGTGCTCCAGTTAATTTCTTTCCTCAGAAATAACTGAGCTTAAGTAGAATATTTTTCTTTCATTTAGAAACCTCTTCTAATACTGAGGATGAATATTAAGTTAGTTTTCATATTCAAAAAGGCATGTTTAAGCACATGTTATTTATATCTTTTAAATGGTTGAAAATGACTGGGCAGCCCCTTACTAGATTTGATAAGGATGTATGTGATCTGTCAAGTTTCTGAGTAACAGTTGAAAAGGATGTTTATTGCTGGCTTTGCAGCTGGACAGATCTTTTCAGAGAAAGAAGCTGATATAGTTTATTTTAAATCAGGTCACACACATCCAAAAATCATGTAAAGGTAGGAGCATTATAAGGTGATTAGAATTTATGTGTTTTATTTCCACTAATTCAGAAGGATAAGTAATTGTGTGTCCGAGGTGCAGAGTAGAACTCCAGCATTTTGGGGTGGGGCTTTGGGGTTTGGGTGGGGGTAGGTGAATGAGTCTAGAGGCAAATACAGACCCTTTTGTGAGTTGAGCGCACTTTGTTTCTCAAAGCTTGAATGGAACATTTATGAAATAACGAAGTGCCTATTGAAATTCAATTAGAGAGAGCTTTGCAAATAGACCAATCTTATTATGCTAAATCCATTTTCTTGCTTTGTCATAAAAAGGTTAATATAGTTTATATTAGGACAGGGTCAGTTGAAAGTAATTATGTACTACTAGATTTGGAAGACTCACTCTTCTAATACTCAGTGAATTTCTAAGTTGTTATTAGTATATTCAACTAATGTTAACTGATAGTGAATTTATATATGCCAAATTTAGCTCTTTCTTTGGCATTATGCTTTATAATCATAGTTGGAAAAGTGTTAAACTGATATGTGTCTCTAACTTTTAAAATAGTTGATTTTAATAATTTTCCCAGTGAAATAATTGTGTTTAAATTTTTTTAAACACACACACAAGTTTTTTTTAACAACAAAAATAATTTTTTTCTGTTTTCTCTCAAAATTCACTTCTATCCTCACTATTAACTTAAAATTTCTGAATCATAAAAATTTCCTAAGCAGATGCAGTGAACTTTTTCTTTTTATTCTTATTAAAAACTCATTTAATTACCTATCTTTTTTGTGGATTTTGACATTAAGTCCCTACTTTTTCGATCTTCATTTTGACCATTAAGTGAGTATCTCTGGGAAGATCCTTGAAATGCCAATGGTCTTATGAATATAAATTAAATTCAATATATGTGACATTATTTGAAATTGACCCTTTGTAGACAAGAATTAAGACTGTGTATGATCACAAAAATTCTAATGCTTTGATTATTGTTTGCTTTCTTTTCTAAAAATATATACTCTGGCTTTTAAGTAAAAATCAGTATTATTCAGTGCTAAATTGTAAAGCTATGAGTGTATTAAGTTAGGTTGAGGAAGTGGTAAAGTCCAGTGATTTGGAAAAACTTAGTTGATTTTTCTTTCCTAACCCCAGGTGAAACATCTGAGGAGGCTGATGCTGAGATGCCCAAAATTTATGAGCCTGTTGAATCTTTTGATCATCTGAAGGAGCGTTTGAATATGTTCCTGCAGCTCTATAACGAGAGCATCCGTGGTGCGGGCATGGACTTGGTGTTCTTTGCAGATGCCATGGTTCACTTAGTCAAGGTCAGTGGCCACACCCAGTAGCACCTCCCCAGAGTGACAGACACTTGCCTTCACACCAGACTTTTCTCCCTCCTCTTTAATTTTCCTCTTCTAGGAGAAAGTTCAGTTTAAAAATAAATCCAATGCTCTATTCCAATTTAATTTCTGAACTGAATGCAACATGTCACACCTATAGGTTTAAAATCAGAGCGTGTGTACTTCAAATGTGTGATGTGATAATTTTATTCAGTGTTGCTATACTGCTTCCAGCTCAATGTTTTCACTCCATAGAATGAATGTGGTTGACATCTGAGTCAGAAGCACGGGCACAAAGCCTGCTTCTATTTCGCATCCTGCTAAGGAGAACTGTAAAAAGTAGGGCATTCATTTTGAGGACATTATACCAAGTGAAATAAGCCAGTCACAGAACCACAAATACCACTGGAGTCCACTTCTACAGTATCTCGGGTAGAAAATTGAGAGACAGAAAGAGTGGGGTTGGTAGTGGCCAAGGGAAGGAGAATGAGTTGTGTTTAACGGTGCAGAGTTTCATTTTTGCAAGATGAAGAGTTTGGAGATGGATGTTGGTGGTTGCACAACAATATGAATGTACTTAGTGGGATTGGACTATACTGTTAAAAATGGTTTGGATGGGAAACTTTACGTTGCATGTATTTTACTATAATTGGAAATAGTAATTAACAATAATGCATAAATAACTTACTTTGAGCTGGGATGAAAATTCTGTTAAATGATATCCACCAGGCAAGTGCAGTTTCCTCTCTACTCTATCATGTGAGTCATTTAGGTTTCCAATTACTATAATGATGGATATGATGGATTCTCAAAGGATAGAAATAAAAGATATTTCCGTTCGTCCCTCCGTTCCGTCACTCAGTCATGTCCGACTCTTTGCGACCCCGTGGACTGTAGCCTACCAGGCTTCTCCGTCCATGGGATTCTCCAGGCAAGAATACTGGAGTAGGTTACCGTTTCCTTCTCCAGAGGATCTTCCCGACCCAGGGATCCAACCTGGGTCTCCCGCATTGGAGGCAGACGCTTTAACCTCTGAGCCACCAGGGAACCTAATTTATGGATGGTGGGAGATAATGCCGTTAAAACCCTGTTGATACTCTCACTTTGTTGATGTCAATTATTTTTTCAGAATACATCCTTTTCATTAGAAAGAAGACAGTTTGGGGCTGTCTTCCATTTCTTAGGCTTATCCATGAGGAACGACCTCATAATTACAAATTGTCACCTCTAATAATTATAAAATCTTAGAATTGGAGACGATTTCAGAGGTTATCTAGTCAGTTCTCCCTCTGAAAAATTAAGGAGTGTGAGGAAGGGATTTCTATAAGGCTGGTGTAAGTCAGGGAGAAGGAGACCGACAGTGAGTAAGTCCTGGGGTTGGATGTCCCCAGCACGAGGACACTTAGCTTGGAAACTTTGAATTCTCAGAATCTGAGACATCTCTGTTGAATTATGAGTGCAAATGTTCTTCCAAAACCAAATATATAAAACATTTTGAAATTAGTTCCTACTTTATAGTTGAGTTAAGTGTTTCAGGAAGAATAGAGGTACTGTCATATTTAGTTATTGAAAGGAAGAAGCCAAAGAATAACATTTTCTAAGTAAATAATATCAAAGGCAACTTCCCGACTAGGTCTATTGGAGACAAAATCTGATTGGCTTTGGGGTTCCACAACAGCTAGAAATGAGGTTATTTATGTTAATCTTTTGTTTGAGGAAGTTCTCTAGAACTTTCCTTTTTCTGGGTTTTACAGCACAAGTGTGTGTTAGTTGCTAGTTATGTTCAACACTTTGCGACTTCATAGACTGTAACCCACCAAGCTCCTCTGTCCATGGGATTCTCTAGGCAAGAAGATTGGAGTTGCTCTTCCTTCTCCAGGGAATCTTCCCAACCCAGGAACTGAACCCAGGTCTCCCACTTTGCAGGCAGATTCCTTACTGTGTGAGCCACCAGGGCAGCCTGCAGACGATGCATTTCTTCTCTTTGTTTGGGTGTCACATTCCAGGCGTGTGTGCTGCAGCCCAGGCCCTTGACGATGTTTCCCCTCACTCTCAGCCTCCAGCGTGCCTCCTCCGGGATTAGCCAAAAAATCTGTGATTGCAGTTTTTGAGCTATGACGCCTGATTTCTCATGGTTTTCTCGGCCAACTCTCTCACCTACACTCTCGTTTTCTGTGTTCCGTTATATCCAAACTCTGTCATGCGAGTGCGAGCCTTGACATATGTGACTTAGCTGTAAAGCATGATAGAAGCCAAGAGGCGGGACTGAAGATGAAAACTGCAGCAAAACAGGATGTGGTCTGAAACCAAGTGTGTGTCTTAGTTCCTTTCTTTATTAAAGTGATGGTTTTTTTAAAAAAAAATAATAAATAGCAACAACAACAACAAAATAAACAGCTATTATTGGCATGACCAAGTTTTCTCTTCTATAAAATGTGATAACAATATGATTAAATCTTACTGTAAGAATGAAATGTAAGCTTATATCATACCCATCATTAAAATCTGGAAATGATAATTCAAAAAAAAATGATGGTTTTCGTTTAAAACCAATAATATTTCTGCAAAATGTCTTTTGCCTCTTTGATTAAAGTTCAATTCGTGGTGTGTATGGTTTGTCATATCCCTTGTGGGTGGTGTTCGGTTTAGGGTGTAATTCAGAGAAATCAATTGCTCATGATTAAAAACGTCCTGATTCCAGAGGATCTTATCAGTGCTACATTCCCAGCAGGTGTTTTGTTGTGTAGAATTCATCTGCTTGTATTTGACTTTTCTACCAGACGGTAAACTCTATGAGGGCGGATGCCCAATTTATTCCCTTCAGTATTCACAGGATGGAGTACTGCTGAGACAGGCGCCCTTGTGGTGCTTGTAAATAGATTGAGAGTTGAATCAAGTCCCCAATATGGCCCTAAACATCCTATCTTCCAATATTTCCATAGCTGGTATTGAAGTCCCCACCCTGATGAGGACGCCTCAGGCATTTTGCTGATTCTGAGACTTTGTGTATCCCATTCCTTCTTAAAATTTAGCCCAACTCCTGCCCAGCGTGTCACCTTCTTTGTATGATGAACTTCTAGTTATCGTTTGAGATCTAGAGCAGATTCCCAGCTCCACATCTAAGATGCCTTCTCAAGCAGTGTTGTTTCCTTTGCATTTTTTTTCCTCCAGTTGCTATCATTCCTGCCCACCCCAGCATTCACCACAGTGCTTTACTGCATGTTTCTATTAATAGGTTTCTCTCCTCTACTAGAGTATGAGCACCTGCATGGCAGGATGGGCATTAATAAGTTTTAAAATATTTGCTACAGAAATTAAAAATGAATATCTCTATCTCACAGTCTGAGACAGTAAGACTAGATAGCCCCATCTGAAGTTCTCACTTCACTCTGTTTTCTTTTCTAATTTGTTTTCAACTAGATTTTGAGATTACTTTTAAAGTATTCTGTTTGTTCATGTATATGTTCACTTGTCAGATGTGTTTTAAGGGTTTCTCATAAGCTAGAAGGGGTTTCCCAGGTGGCATGCAGTGATGAAGAATCCACCTGCCAGTGCAGGAGACGTAGGAGACATGTGTTCGATCCCTGGGTTGGGAAGATCCCCTGGAGTAAGAAATGAAAACCAACTCCAGTATTCTTGCTTGGAAAATTCAATGGACAGAGGGGCCTGGTGGGCTACAGTTCATGGGATTGCAAAGAGCTGGACATGACTAAGCCACTGAGCAAGTACGCACACGGTGCTAGAAGATGGGAATGGAAATTTTTAGTTTCAGACCAAAGCCCAGTTGCAGGAAAAGTTATTGGGATGAAAGTTTCCAATACCGGCTTAATAATAAATATTTAAACCCTTAATATATTCACTGGCATCAACTAAAGGAAATGGTTATTGAAGAAGTCCTGTATTTTGGAAAAGTTAACCAAGAAAAGACATAGAAGATTCTGGGTGGCTGCAGTAACTTCTTACCTGCTTTATCTGTTCCTCTTGAAGTAGCACCAGGGAAAGAATACGAGTAGACACCGGGAAAATGCCAAGAATTCTTGCCTGTACCGCTCCTCCCCTGCCTGTAACAACTTAAGCGGGGATCACATGGAGAAGATGAGTAGGAGGCTGGGAGAGCAAGGTTCTACCAGGCTTGGTGGAAGCAGGTTCTCAGGTCCACATGGCAAAATGGCCTTCATTTCATCGGGCTCACACTAAATTGGGAGTATAATCCAAAAGCAAGAGTCGTCCCAGCAGGAATAGAGTACAACGCCTGCCAGTGGAGGGAATCCTGAAAAAGGATGTTTAACAAAACCCTATTAGAATGCAGAGGTCAGGCTATGCCAGAAAACCTCCAACAGTAACAGAGAAGTGACCCCTTCTTGAGAAGTGAAAGTGAAGTCCCCTTCTTAGCTCCCATATAATTCTTGATCATTAGCTTAGGAAAAAAGCTGATAATTCAGCAATACTGCAGTTGGGAGGGAGAGATAGTCATCACATGGAGTGAAAAATGCATCCAGGAGAATTCGACAGTAATCCCCTCTAGGTGGGGCTGGAGACCTGATGCTGAAAGTAATTCATTGAATACCAATAAAACCAGAGTCACAGTCTTTTACCAAAAAAGTGACTTGAATGATGGGAAACTACTGGCTTACGTTTTTTATTCCTTTCAAATTCATTTATACCATATTTTGGAAAAATTTTGCCTTCTGTTTAAACCACATTAGTTTTCAAATGTGGGGGATATTCTAGTTGTGTGTTGTGTATTCCAAGGATGCACTATGTTTTGAAATTTTCTGTTCTCTTTCCTGTCCTCCTAAATCAGATTGGCAAACTATAAGGAAACCTCAAAGTCCCCTTTATTTCTCTCCTTGAAAACCCAGAGCAAGACACAGTCTGGGCTCTGCCTACTGATCTGTACTGCTCTCCTCCAAGTTTCCTAAAAGGTATACCTCCACTGTTCTATTTCAGAAGTGCCTTCATTTGTCCAACCAGTGTATCTTTCTATTCTGATCCTAAGACAACTACATCTTCTAAAATGCTTAAACAGGCATATTTCATTTTATTGCCCATCACTTTAATGCACTTAGCAGATACTGCAGTTTTTACAATTGAAGGTTTGTGGTAACCCTTTGCCAAGCAAGTCAGTTGGTGTCATTTTTCCTGCAGCATAGATTCACTTCATTTCACTGTGTCAAGTTTTGGTAATTCTCATAATGTTTCAAACCTTCTACCAGCAAAAAGGTGATCATTCACTGAAGGCTCAGATGACGGTTAACATTTTTTAGCAATAAAATATATTTCAATTATGGTATGTGCAGGTTTTTTAGACATAATGCTATTGCACATTTAATGGTAGAGTGTAAACATAACTTTCATCTGTATTGGGAAATCAAAAAATATGTGTAACTTGCTTTATTGCAATATTTGTTTTATTATGGTGGCATGGACTTGAATCTGCAGTATCTCCTAGGTATGCCTGTATTGAATAAATAGGAAAAAAGTGGAATGTTGCACATTAAATGAGATGTACTTTTTCTTTCCTATATTCTAGATCTCACGAGTCATTCGTACTCCCCGGGGAAATGCCCTCCTGGTTGGGGTGGGCGGATCGGGGAAGCAGAGCTTAACAAGGTTGGCTTCATTCATTGCCGGCTACACTTCCTTCCAGATCACTCTGACAAGGTAACACGCCTTCACTTAATTAACCTGAAATGGATTTTGATAAATGGTTCTTAGAAGCCACTTGGAGTTAAGAATGCATTTATCTTAATGTAAAGGAAACATAATAGTTTTCTTTCTTGAATGTTGACTTATTATTGTTTTCTTTCAACCTCTGTCATAGACCATGAAAATTTCACATGAATAATTTGCTTTAGAAACATTTCAGCCTCTCATTTCATCAATGGATGCATCTTGGTTTTCATGTTATGCTTGATATGAGTATTATTTATATTCCTTTAGTGCATTTTAGAAGAAATTCACCCATTCTAAATGTTAATTTAGGGCTTCCTCATGGCTCAGCAATAAAGAATCTGCCTGCCAATTCAGGAGATGCTGGATATACAGGTTCGATCCCTGGGTCAGGAAGATCTCCTGGAGGAGAAGATAGCAACCCACTCCAGTATTCTTGCATGGAAACTTCCATGGACAGAGGGGCCTGACTCTTTGTGACCCCCCTGTAGTCCATGGGGTCACAAAGAGTCGGACATGACTGAAGCAACTGAGCATACAGGCAAACAAATGTTAATTCAGATTTCAAGAATAGTAAACTGTTGGTAAACTGGGAAAATAGATTAAAAGTTTGTTGATTTACTTATTCATGTGTTTAAAAGTATTCATTGAATACCAACTATGTGTCGGGCACTGGCTCATTGCTGGGGTACACAGTAAGCAAGATAAGCCTGACCTGTGTCATCACGGAGTTTATAGCAGTTTAACGGGAACAACTGAGCAACTCATTCAATAAGATGTGATACGTAGGTTTTATCTCTGTTAAGGAAATAAGTGCAGACTGGAGTCTACTGAAATGTCAGGGAAGGACTGCTAACCTACTTTAGGGGATGGTCAAAAAGGCTTCCTGGAGAAAGAGATGTTTCTACTGAGATCTGAATGAGTAAGAATTATCTCAGAGAGGAGGAACAGTAGAGAATGTTCCGGGCAAAAGGGATCAGCACACGTAACGTTACATTTGAGACCCTGGATCTGTTACATATGGCTGGTATATAACTTAAGGTGGAAGGCGGGAAAGGAAGAAAAATGCAAGCCTTTGGAGGTGTTGTAAGGAATTTGGACTTCATCCTTGTGGCTCTGATGGTGAAGACTCCGCCTGCAATGCAGGAGTGAGTGAGTGAGGGAAGCCGCTCAGTTGTGCCCGACTCTCTGTGACCCCATGGACTGTAGCCCACCAGGCTCCTCCGTCCATGGGATTTTCTAGGCAAGAGTACTGGAGTGGGTTGCGATCAGTCCCTGTGTTGGGGAGATCCCCTGGATAAGGGAACTGGCTACCTAATCCAGTATTCTGGCCTGGAGAATTCCATGGCCTGGAGAATTCCATCAGGTCACAAACAGTTGGACACGACTGAGCCACTTCTGCTTCATCATAGCACTGGGAAACCATTCATGAGCCTCCACTAGGGGAGGTGTGTCAGATTTGCACGTGGAGAAGATTGACAGAAGGAACGAAACGGAAAGGTTTGAGGGCTCGCTCAGGGATCTAGGCAAGAGATGGTGGTGTCCAGAGCAGAAGCAGTGAGAGCGGAGTATAGAGGGCAGATTCAAGAGATCCTCAGGAAACTGGCACTTTTGAACTTGATGCATCTTGGTTCTAGCTTGGGAAACTGGATAGTTTGTGCTGCTACTCATCAAAGTAGGGACCCCCCAGAAGAGTTGTCCTCAGATACATGTGTGCAGTGTGGGGACAATTAGGAAGTGACAATGGAAGATAAAGAGAGGCCGAACAGAACTTCAGGATGAACCAAGATAAGGTGAGAAGTAAGAGGCCAGTTTGGAAAGTTTGTTTGGGAAGAAAATTATTAGAAGTTAATTTCTAGGTGGGAGTCTTGCCTGCCGGGTGTTGACTAAACGTTGGTTTGGTGCTGTGATCTCTGAGATGGAGGCTCATCGCCACTTGCTGCGACAAAGGTTAGAAATGATTAAACACTGGGTTTGGAGAGCCAGATCCACAGGTTGTTACACTTTTTATTTGGTCTAAATTACTGAATTCTGCTTGGAGAATCAATCTAAAATGTTTTTTTTCCCCAAGTACTAAAACAGAGAGAAATAATTTTAGTTAATTTGTGTATAATTCTTCTGGTTTGTGGATAGAAGCAACATTAGTTGAAAGATAACCTGTTCGGAAAAGGGATTGAACTCTGAGATTTTTGTTGTCATGTTTTGTATAAAACTTAGAGTTTTCAAAGTACTTTTACATGCACAAGCTAATGTGATCTTTGAAAGAACTTTGTGGCTTCGTGGGTTAGCAGAATACTTTATAGCTGAGGCTCAGAAAGGCTATGATTTGCGTGAAAACCCAGATGAACCTGGGAATTGACCACAGTGCTTCTGGTTTCTGGTCTGCCATGACTTTGATGACACTGTGCTGCCTCAGAAAAAATACCTTATGACTCCTCTCTCTGCGATAAATTAGTTCCTCTGTGTGCTGTGCTGGGGATGCTCCTGTACTGAGAAAGAGGACGGTCAGGGCCTTCTCTGGCTTCTCAAAAGCTTTCGGAGACCATCCTACTGTGTTAGCCTTTACATAGCCATGTGGTCAAGGCTCAGGAAGTAAGAGACTCTCTTTTGGAAGCACAGCTATTAGACGACTCAGGCCATGTTATTTGAGGCAGTGGGGTCTTTGAGATCTAGGAGACTGGACTGAAAGTTTTCCCCATATTTCAAGAAAATACTTTCTTTTATTCTCTCTACTTACCTCTCTTTTTTCTCTCTTTTCCATTCCTTCCCTCGCTCCCTCTCCACCTCTTTCTTTCTCAGGGGACTGTGTCTTTGAATATGTTTTTTTCACCTTTCAGATCTCATTTATCTAGGAGTTTTCTTGAAATATTGGTGCATGAGCACTGTCGACAATAGTCAGGACATGAAAGCAACCTAGATATCTATAGACAAATGAAAGAATAAAGAAGTTGTGGTACATATATACAACTGAATATTACTCAGTCATAAAAAGGAGGGAGTTTGAGTCAGTTCTAGTGAGGTGGATGAACCTAGAGCCTGTTACATAGAATGAAGTAAGTCAGAGAAAAATATCATATAATAATCCATATTTATGGAATCTAGAAAAATGGTACTGATGAACCTATCTGTAGGGCAGGAATAGAGATGCAAGCTAAAGAACAGATGGAAATGGTCTGGACCTGACAGAAGCAGAAGATATTAAGAAGAGGTGGCAAGAATACACAGAAGAACTGTACAAATAAGATCTTCATGACCCAGATAATCACAGTGGTATGATCACTCACCTAGAACCAGACATCCTGGAATGTGAAGTCAAGTGGGCCTTAGGAAGCATCACTATGAACAAAGCTAGTGGAGGTGATGGAATTCCAGGGGAGCTATTTCAAATCCTAAAAGATGATGCTGTGAAAGTGCTGCACTCAATAGGCCAGCAAATTTGGAAAACTCAGCAGTGGCCACAGGACTGGAAAAGGTCAGTTTTCAGTCCAATCCCAAAGAAAGGCAATGCCAAAGAATCCTCAAACAACTGCACAATTGCACTTATCTTAGATGCTAGCACAGAGAAGGAAATGGCACTCCACTCCAGTACTCTTGCCTGGAAAATCCCATGGACTGAGGAGCCTGGTAGGTTGCAGTCCATGAGGTCGCTAAGAGTTGGACACGACTGAGCGATTTCACTTTCACTTTTCAGTTTCATGCATTGGAGAAGGAAATGGCAACCCACTCCAGTATTCTTGCCTGGAGAATCCCAGGGATGGGGGAGCCTGGTGGGAGGCCGTCTATGGGGTTGCATAGAGTTGGATATGACTGAAGCAACTTAGCAGCAGTAGCAGCACGTGCTAGAAAAGTAATGCTCAAAATTCTTCAAGCCAGTTTTCAACAGTATGTGAACTATGAACTTCCAGATGTTCAAGCTGGATTTAGAAAAGGCAGAGGAACCAGAGACCAAATTGCCAACATCCGTTGGATCATCAAAAAAGCATGAGAGTTCCAGAAAAACATCGACTTCTGTTTTATTAACTATGCCAAAGCCTTTGATTGTGTGGATCACAACAAACTATGGGAAATTCTTCAAGAGATGGGAATACCAGACCACCTGACCTGCCTCCTGGGAAATCTGTATGCAGGTCAGGAAGCAACAGTTAGAAATGGACATGGAACAGCAGACTGGTTCCAATCGTGAAAGGAGTATGTCAAGGCTGTATATTGTCACCCTGCTTATTTAACTTCTATGCAGAGGACATCATGAGAAATGCTGGGCTGGATGAAACACAAGCTGGAATCAAGATTGCTGGGACAAATATCAATCCTCAGATATGCAGATGACACCACTCTTATGACAGAAAGTGAAGAACTGAAGAACCTCTTGATGAAAGTGAAAGAGGAGAGTAAAAAGTTGGCTTAAAACTCAACATTCAGAAAACTAAGATCATGGCATCAGGTCTCATCACTTCATGGCAAATAGATGGAGACACAATGGAAACCATGACAGACTTTATTTTTCTGGCTCCAAAATCACTGCAGATGGTGAGTGCGGCCATGAAATTAAAAGACGCTTACTCCTTGGAAGGAAAGTTATGACCAACCTAGATAGCATATTAAAAAGCAGAGACATTACTTTGCCAACAGAGGTCCATCTAGTCAAAGCTATGGTTTTTCTGGTAGTCATGTATGGGTGTGAGAGTTGGACTATAAAGAAAGCTGAGCACCAAAGAATTGATGCTTTTGAGCTGTGGTGTTGGGGAAGATTCTTGAGAGTCCCTTGGACTGCAAGGACATCTAACCAGTCCATCCTAAAGGAAATCAGTCCTGAATATTCATTGGAAGGACTGATGCTGAAGCTGAAACTCCAATACTTTGGTCACCTGTTGCGAAGAACTGACTCATTTGAAAAGACCCTAATGCTGGGAATGATTGAATGTGGAAGGAGAAGGTGATGACAGAGGATGAGACGGTTGAATGGCATCACTGATTCAATGGACATGTATTTGAGTAAACTCAAGGAGTTGGTGATGGACAGGGAGGCCTGCTGTACTGCAGTCCATGGAATCACATAGAGTCAGACTCGACTGAGCAGCTGAACTGAATTACTGACTGAACAGACTTGTGGATACAGTGGGGGAAGGGGAGGGTAGAATGAATTGAGAGAGCAGCATTGAAACATATACATTACCATATACAAAATAGATAGCCAGTGGAAATTTGCTAAATAACACAGGGAGCTCAACCTTCGACTCTGTGACAACTTAGCTGGGTGGAGGGTGGGATGGGGTGGGAGGTGGGAGAGAGGCTCAAGAGGGAGGGGACATCTGTATACCTATGACTGGTTCAAGTTGGCAGAAACCAACACAATATTGTAAAGCAATTATCCTCCAATTAAAAATAAATTAAAATTTTGCTGCATGATAGTGGTATTTCTGTTTCCAGAGTTTAGGTTTTACATGTTAAAGAAACACAGAGCATAGAAGTTAAATATTTTTTAGCTTTTTAAAAATTAGAAGTCCATTGGCTCTTGTGCCCTGAATTCTGATTTTATCTAATGACAAAAACTTCAGATACTGATTTTCTGAATCTGAGTCTCCAGGATAAGAGTATCTTAATTTCCCCTTTTGGCAGTCATAGGCTCCTCTATATTGAGACCTCTCTCACATTTCTTGATTGCAAGTTGACTTTCGCTAAAGGATCACTTTGCACGTGAGAGAAGAGTTAGAGTGGGATATTTAATAATGTGTCCAATGATTCTACTGCAGTGCACTGATTGCTCAGAAAATTCTTTCATGTCAGATCCAAAGATGCAATGAAAATCATTGTGTTGGAGGATTAGAAGGGCCCCATTTATAACAGGGTGTCTCCCTCATGCCATATAATGAAGACTTGAAATTCTTTAGTTTAATTCAGTTTATGAGGTAGCTTCTAAAATGTCAATTGCAGATGGGTGCTTAGTAAATATTCCAACTTGGCTTTTCCATTATCTTTACCAACAAATAATTTCAAAATGAGACGTGTATACTCATTTTGATGGCATTTCAGTTCAGTTCAGTTCAGTCGCTCAGTCGTGTCCGACTCTCTGCGACCCCATGAATCACAGCACGCCAGGCCTCCCTGTCCATCACCAACTCCCGGAGTTCACTCAAACTCATGTCCACAGAGTCGGTGATGCCATCCAGCCATCTCATTTTCCATCGTCCCCTTCTCCTCCCGCCCCTAACCTTTCCCAGCATCAGAGTCTTTTCCAGTGAGTCAACTCGTCGCATGAGGTGGCCAAAGTATTGCAGTTTCAGCTTTAGCATCAGTCCTTCCAATGAATACCCAGGATTGATCTCCTTTAGAATGGACTGGTTGGATCTCCTTGCAGTCCAAGGGACTCTCAAGAGTCTTCTCCAGCACCACAGTTCAAAAGCATCAATTCTTCGGTGATCAGCTTTCTTTACAGTCCAACTCTCACATCCATACATGACCACGGGAAAAACCATAGCCTTGACTAGACAGACCTTTGTTGGCAAAGTAATGTCTCTGCTTTTTAATATACTATCAAGGTTGGTCATAACTTTCCTTCCAAGGAGCAAGCGTCTTTTAATTTCATGGCTGAAATCAGCATCTGCAGTGATTTTGGAGCCCAAAAAAATAAAGTCTGACGCTGTTTCCACTGTTTTTCCATCTATTTCCCATGAAGTGATGGGACCAGATGCCATGATCTTCGTTTTCTGAATATTGAGCTTTAAGCCAAACTTTTCACTCTCATCAAGAGGCTTTTGAGTTCCTCTTCACTTTCTGCCATAAGGGTAGTGTCATCTGCATATCTGAGGTTATTGATATTTCTCCTGGCAATCTTGATTCCAGCTTGTGCTTCTTCCAGCCCAGCGTTCCTCATGATGTACTCTGCATATAAGTTAAATAAGCAAGGTGACAATATACAGCCTTGACGTACTCCTTTTCCTATTTGGAACCAATCTGTTGTTCCATGTCCAGTTCTGACTGTTGCTTCCTGACCTGCATAGAGGTTTCTCAAGAGGCAGGTCAGGTGGTCTGGTATTCCCATCTCTTTCAGAATTTTCCATAGTTTATTGTGATCCACACAGTCAAAGGCTTTGGCATAGTCAATGAAGCAGAAATAGATGTTTTTCTGGAACTCTCTTGCTTTCTCCATGATCCAGCGGAGGTTGGCAATTTGATCTCTGGTTCCTCTGCCTTTTCTAAAACCTGCTTGAACATCTGGGAGTTCACGGTTAGGCTTCAGCAATATGATGACATTTAGTTGTACTAAAAATTACACTTTTGTTTCAGGTTGATTTTTCACTCTAGATGTTTTTTGTGTGTAATATTATGTTTTTTAAAATGTGAAGTTTTAAAAATTATTTTCATTTTTGCAAGTGAATACAGTGAACCAGTAACATTTGCATACACAAAATACCTATCTGATGGCCTAATATCAGCATTTTTTGGTTAACCAAATAGCGTAAAGCGTTGATACAAGGATCTTTCCTTCCCATGATCATATTTTAGCTAATGGTGTAATGACACTCTTTCTTTAGATCCTACAACACATCAAATCTGATGGAAGACCTGAAGACATTATATAGAACAGCTGGTCAGCAAGGCAAAGGCATCACTTTTATTTTCACAGACAATGAAATAAAAGATGAGTCATTTTTGGAATATATGAATAATGTTTTATCATCGGGTGAGGTAGGCGCTTACTGTTCTTAAATTGGAGTATAATTGCTTTTCAGTGTTGGTTTCTGTTGTACGGCGAGTGAATTAGCTGTGTGTATATGCCCTCCTCCCACTGTTGCCTCATCGCACCTCTCTGTCATCACAGAGCCCTGGGCTGAGCTCCCTGGGCTATACAGCAGGTTCCCACTAGCTCAGTCCCAATCTCCCAGTCCATTCCACCCTCCCCTTACATCCCGGTATCAGCAAGTTCATTCTTGTTATGTCTGTCTCTCTATTCCTGTCCTGCAAATAGGTTCATCTGTACCATTTTTCTAGATTCCACCTGTATGTGCTAATATATGATATTTGTTTTTCTCTTTCTGACTTCACTCTGTGTGACAGACTCGAGGTCCATCCACATCTTTGCAAATGACAGTTTCGTTCCTTTTATGGTTGAGTAACATTCCATTGTGGATATGTACCACATATGTGTTTAACCTCTTCAGAATCCCTCCGGAGTTAGGAGGATTTCCTTCTGTATTTCTCTCTGTTAAAGTACTGAATCACTACTATTATTGGGATTAGGTGATTGGTTTGAAGAATGGCTTTTTCTATTGGGTTTTTGAGGAATAAAGCTCCCAATCAAAATGTTGAAGATGTTAATGGAAGCTCCAAGAGAGAGATGGAAAAACAGAAGAAGGTTGCAAGGAAAGCTGGTTGGATTTTTGATATGTCCATTCACCCCCTTAAAGGACTGTGACTTTAAAACAGAACAATTTATGTGTATTAAAATGTGGTCTATCTTATTGTGAGGACTTTGGTTGATTTTCTAAACATGAGTTTAAGGACACAAATGAAGAAAATACATTGTACATATCGGGCTGTAAATTCTGATTTCTTTTTATATGCCTGTATTGAATTTGATGTCTGCACTTTTCTCAAAGGTCTCCAACCTCTTTGCTCGTGATGAAATTGATGAAATTAATAGTGATCTCATATCAGTCATGAAAAAAGAGTATCCTAGGCGCCCTCCTACGAATGAGAACCTGTATGACTGCTTCATGAGCCGGGTCCGACAGAACCTTCACATTGTTCTCTGCTTTTCGCCAGTGGGGGAGAAATTTCGGAATCGAGCTCTGAAGTTTCCTGCCCTTATTTCAGGATGCACTATTGACTGGTTCAGCCGATGGCCCAAGGATGCCTTAGTTGCTGGTTAGTATGGGGGAGATTTTTTATATCAGAATTTCTGGTGTATAGTGTTGTGTGTGTGTGTGTGTGTGTGTGTGTGTGTGTGTATGTATTCTGTGCCATCCACTGGATTGAGCCAAAAGTCACTTTGTCCACGGTTTGAGGATTTTTGCAAGGCTTTGCTCTTTCTCATTTTTCCCCCAGAATGTGGTTATCAGCGAATGACATCTTCAGTCTGTACCCCGTTGGGTTAATTTATGGTGATTCTAGTGTTTTCAGTGTGGTTTAAAGCTTTGTCTCAGTTGGTCCCCAGGCAGGTCCTGGGACATCACAGGTGGACACTGAGGTTTTAATCTCTCTAATAGCATTTGTGTTCTTTTTTAAGTGGGTTGGTCAACCCCAGAGTGGTTAAAGCCAGGTAATTCCTTCTTGTGGCTGCAGGGCTGGAAATCAAAGAGGAAAACATTATCATCCATCCTCTGATGGTTTCTGGGCCTGAAAAAGGACTGTTCAATAGAGACTTTCATGGTTGGAACCCTTGCTGCTTCTGCTTCTGTTTAATCCTCCATCCTGTGGAACATGAATGCTTCTCTTATTCCGTAAATGCAATTGAACATGAAAGTTGTATAGGAGATGTTAGAGAGCGTTCCTTCAGTTTATGGTTTTTTTAGCTTTTGGTGAGAAAGTGTCTGTGGCTATTTTAAAAGATGTGATATAGTTAAGTCTCACCTCTGACCTATTGTATCAAGACTTCAGGAAAACCCTGATTCAGAGCAGTTGTTTTCAGACTTTTTATTATTGTATCTTCATAATAATTAAGAAGATGCTTTTTTTCCAGTAAAACATGGCAGGTAGCCCTAATAAAACAGTGAGAAGCAGAGGGGAGGAAGGATTCTGAAGCTTCATCCTTTCATGGCCCTGTCACCTGCTTCAACCATACCTCCCTCCCTAGCTCTGCAGTTCCCAGTGGGAGAATGACTGATTCACTGTCTCCCCCTCTTTATACATGGAAAACTGGGGACAGTGGAGCTGAAGGAATTATCAGAGGTGCAAGAAGCCAATAGCTATAGCCAATATATATGTATAGTATATATATAGCGATGGTGAAGGTTTAGTGGCTAAGTCATGTGAACTCTTTTGTGACCCCCTGGACTGTAGCCCACCAGGCTCCTCTGTCCATGGATTTCCGAGGCAAGAACAGTGGAATGGGGTGGCATTTCCTTCTCCAGGGGAGCTTCCCAACCCAGGGATTGAACCTGAGTCTCCTGCATTGCAGGTGGATTCTTTTACTGCTGACATTTTATTCTTAGCACTCTACCCTCAATAATAATGGTTTTCTGATCTATGCCTTTTAAACATCGAATACTTTAATGTGTTTGAAATACCAATGTACAGTGTTCCATCTTACAAGATTTGAGAAAGCACCCATGATTTAAAAATTTTATTCTTTTTTTTTTTTTCTCCCTCCTGAACCTCCCTCCCACCTCCCTCCTCCCTTTATCCTCCCTCTGGGTCATTCCTGCACGCCAGCCCCGAGCATCCTGTAACATGCATCGACCCTGAACTGGTGATTCTTTTCACATAAATGTCAACACAATTAAGGATAAAACTTTAAAATTGTTTGAAGTAAGCTATAAATGCAGAGCACAAAACTTAACAGCTACATTCAAGTATACTGTGAAATATGATAATTGGTGTGCACGTGCTTTGTAGACTATCATGTAAGGTATTATTCAGTTCAGTTCAGTTCATTTCAGTCGCTCAGTCGTGTCCGACTCTTTGCGACCCCATGAATCACTGCACGCCAGGCCTCCCTGTCCATCACCAACTCCTGGAGTTCACTCAAACTCATGTCCACAGAGTCGGTGATGACATCCAGCCATCTCATTCTCTGTCGTCCCCTTCTCCTCCTACCCCCAATTCCTTCCCAGCATCAGAGTCTTTTCCAGTGAGTCAACTCGTCGCATGAGGTGGCCAAAGTATTGCAGTTTCAGCTTTAGCATCAGTCCCTCCAATGAACATCCAGGATTGATCTCCTTTAGAATGGACTGGTTGGATCTCCTTGCAGTCCAAGGGACTCTCAAGAGTCTTCTCCAGCACCACAGTTCAAAAGCATAAATTCTTCGGCGATCAGCTTTCTTCACAGGCCAACTCTCACATCCATACGTGACCACGGGAAAAACCATAGCCTTGACTAGATGGACCTTTGTTGGCAAAGTAATGTCTCTGCTTTTTAATATACTATCAAGGTTGGTCATAACTTTCCTTCCAAGGAGCAAGCGTCTTTTAATTTCATGGCTGCAATCAGCATCCGCAGTGATTTTAGAGCCCCAAAAAATAAAGTCTGACACTGTTTCCACTGTTTTCCCATCTATTTCCCATGAAGTGATGGTATTATTACTAATGATAAAAATAACAATTTCAGGTGACAAACACCATAATATACTATAATTAGGATGATGTCATTTAAATTATGAGCCCTTCCTAGCAAGTCTTTATTTCAGTTATCCCTTCTATCGCAAGACATAGGTGCTTCCTTTGTTGATTTCTCACAAATCTGCCCCATTCTTTTCAATCTCTTTGCATCAACCTAAGCCAAGATTCCATGGAGGGCAGGGAAACTATTTCTATGTCCTCAGCTTCTAGCAAGTGTCCTGACTTTCAGGCATCACCTATTTGTTCATTTATTCAGAACATGTTAATTGAGCTTCACATGCCATTTAAGGAGCCAGGCATATTGGAGGGCAATGCAGACTCATTTCTTCCCTCCAGCTCTCTTCCCTGGTGAGCTCATCCACAGCCTCCCGTGTAATAGGCCCCATCAATTTTTTATCTCTGGTATTGTATGTCCTCTGGCTTGAAATGTGTGCACTCAACTGCCTGCTTGACACAGTTTTGTACATGTTTCACAGGCTTCTTAAACCCAGAATGTCTAAAGCTGAACTGGGTCTGTTCAAGTCAGTCTCTCTTAGGGAGTCCCACAGTTGTCCATGAAACTCGACAATCTGAGAGCTCTTTGTCTTTAACACCTTTCTTCAGCTCTCAGGTCTACTCCATCACTAAGTTATGCCAACTTTATCTGCTAGATATGGTGGAATCTATCCAGCTCTGTCCCTTTCAGTGGCATCCTGGGCCAAGCTATCATTGTGACTCACCTGGAAAACTCAGACAGCTTTTTAATGACCTCTCCTCCTCTCTCAGCTGTCTGTCATCCGTCTCACATTGCGGAACAGTGATGAAAACATAAGCCTGATCACACTGCTTTCTAGTTAAAACCTTCCACTGCCCTTAGGAGAAAGCACAGTCTCTAGTGTGGCCTTCGCGGCTGGGAAGAACTGGTTCTGTCTGCCTTCCCATCCTTACCTGAGGTCCCTCTTTCCTCCTGCTCCCTTCTTGATTCTCGAATATGGCCTTTTTCTTCCCACCCAATACGCTCTTTCTCCCATTCTCCCTGAGTGCTCCTCCCTTAAATGATGAAGATGATAATGATTATTTTGGGATAGGAAAACTTAACGTAAGATCTGTCCTCTTAGCAAGATCCTAACTGTACAGAACAATATGGTTAACCCTAGGCACAGTGGCATACAGGTGATCTGTAGGGCTTAGTCGTTTTGTGTAACTGGAACTTTGTACCTTTTGTCTAACACATCCCCATTTCCCCTCCCTCAGCCCCTGGCAGCCACCAGTCTACTCTCTGCTTCTGTGATTTGACTGTTTTAGATTCCTTATGTGAGTGACATCATCTAGTTTTTGTTCTTGTGGTCTGGCTTATATTATCACTCAGCATAATGCCTTCCAGGTTCATTCATGTTGTTGCACATGGCAGACTTTCCTTCTCTTTTTTTTAAAGGCTGAATAATATTCCATTGTATGTAAGTGTCACATTTTCTTTATCCATTCATCCATGGATGGCACGTGAGCTGTTTCCATGTCTTGGCTATTGTGAATAATGCTACAGTGAACACGGAAGCACAGATGTCTGTTCAGGACCTTGATTTTAATTTCTTTGGATATATAACCAGAAGTGGGATTGTTGGATCATATGGTAGTTTTATTTTTAATTTTTTTGAGAAATTTCATGTTTTTCATAGTGGCTGTATCAATTTACATTCCTACCAATAGTGTACAAGGGTTCTCATTTCTCTACATCCTGGCAAACACTTATCTTTTTTTTTTTTCTGATCATAGGTACCTTAACATGTATGAGGTTATATCTTATTGTGGTTTACTTCTAATTTTTGTTTTTTATAGAAGTATAATTGACCTACAATGTTGTGTTAGTTTCACATGTACAACAAAGTGATTCGGTTATATGTAAATGTATACATTATTTTTTAGATTCTTTTCACATGTGAGTTATTACAAAATATTGTTTGTAAATCCCTGTGCCATACAGTAGGCCCTTGTTTATCTATGTTATATGTAGTAGTGTTTAGTGAGTGAGTGAACGATAGTCACTCAGTCATGTCAAACTCTCTGCGACACCAAGGACTGCAGCCTGCCAGGCTCCTCTGTCCATGGAATTCTCCAGGCAAGAATACTGGAGTGGGTTGCCATTTTCTTCTCCAGATGTATGTGTTATTGCCAAATTCCTAATTTTTCTTTGCCCACCACCTTTCCCCTTTGGTAACTGTAAGTTTGTTTTCTATGTGTTTAAGTCTGTTTCTGCTTTGTAAATAAGCTCATTTGTATAAGTTTTTTTTTAGATTCCACGTATAAGTGATAGCATATGATATTTGTCTTTTCTGACTTCCTGCACTATTGTATTAATATTCTTGGCAGCCTTGTTGAAAATCACATGACTGTATGTATGTGGGGTTATTTCCGGGCTCTCTATTCTGTCCCATTGATCTACATGCTTGTGTTTATCATGCTGTTTTAATTTTTGTTGGTTGGTTATACATTTTGAAACAGGAAGTGATTCTGCTTTGTTCTTGCTCAAAGTTGCTTTGGCTGTTGGGAGTCTTCTGTGGTTCCATAAGAATTTTAGCATTAATTTTTCTATTTCTGTATAAAATGTCCTTGGAATTTTGATAGTGATTTCATAAAATCTGTAAATTACTTTGGGTACTGTAGACATTTTAATGATATTAATCCTTCCAAGTTGTGAACATATAATCTGTTTCTATATATTTATATCTACTGTAATTTTTTCATTAGTGTTTTATAGTTCTCAGTACAAGTCTTTCACACTATTGGTGAAGTTTATTTTTAAGTATTTTATTTTCTGGTGCTATTATGAATGGTATTATTTTCTTATTTTTTTGGATAGTTTATTCTTATTGTTTTAGAGTATTTTTCTAATTTAAAGATACTCAGAATAAGCCAAGTGTTTTCCTCTTTATCTCACACATACCATAAATACAAGGTTTTATAGTAATTATATTGCTTCTGAAAAAATGAAATTCTTTATATGCATGAATTTAAATGGACTGAATCTCTAGATGAAACATTTAAAGAAAAATATGCTTTATCTTACCCTGTAAAATCCTTGGCCTTCCCACCATTTAGTAATCTCCATTTTGGCAAGTCTTTGTTTTTAGTTTAATATGGAATTGTTTTGAATTGTTTCTAAGTATTTCTATTATCTTTATTCTGGTGATATTGTGTTTTTTAATGAAAGTCAGTGATTCCAAAGTCACTGCTAAATTCAGTTCATTCAGATTTCTCCAAAGTGAAGATAATTATTAATGTCATACTGGGCTCCGTTTTAAATAAGCACATTGTTATTAAAATAGGCCATCCTTATTTGTAACTAACGTCTCAATAAAATCAATATGCTTAAAAATCATATAAGGATATATATGGCATATATTTATTTTGAAAGAAGGCCATTTTAATTATGTATATTAACTGGCCTTCTTTCAAAAATATTTTTTGATTTATTAATATAGTATACAAGATTTCTGCCTTCTGAGTCAGACACCACTGCTTCTGCAACTGCTTGATGGAGCATAAACAGAAATGAGGCAACTGCACTCAATAACCGCTCAGAAAGGAATACCAACTGCAGTAGTCCCTGCTGTTTCCCAGAACAATTAGCATATTTTGTTTATGAAGCACGTTAGTCAGAAGATACTTTTAAACTTTGAGCTCCAATAAAAAATGTTGTTTAACACTCTAAAGACTCTATATAATTTTGTTGTATTTGAATTTCTAAATCAGTGTGCTTTAGGCATTGAAATTCATCATCTTTGGCTTTGAATTCTGATGCTCCTGCCTGCAAGCAAACTTCTGTAAGCCTCATTTTCCTTATCTGTAAAATATACATAGTGATATCCATCACTTAGGGATATTCTGAGGATTAATTGATAAAGTTTTGTGATTTAGGATCTGCCAGGATTAGATATCGTTTCCCTCTGAACGTAGCATTAATTATGTGTTTGGCTGTAAGAGAAAACCAGAGCAGTAGTGGCATAAGCAAGTTTTTTATTTTATTTTTGGCATAAACAAGGTTTTTATTTTTCCTTTTTCTTTTTCCTGCCACCAAGGAAGTACAGAGATGTGCAGCCTAGAATACAACTCGGGACCTTGTGCCTAGCTTGCTGTCATCCTTAGGGTGAGGCTCCTGTTCTTGTAGGCACCAGAGGGCCTCTTTCTGTCTGTTGGTGCAACGTAAAGCTTTGTCTCTTAGTCGGTACAGGGTTCTCCCCCAGGGACTTTTGTCTGCATGTTTTTGGCCAGAACTGGGTCACCTCCAGCTACAAGAGAGTTTGGGGAATCAAAGGCTTTGAGTTGGGCGGATTGCAACTCTGAGCAAATTTAAGATTCTTTTGTTACTAAAAGAGAGGGGATGGCTACTGGATAGGCAACTCATGTGCCCTCCTCACTTTATTACTTCAGTTCTTTGAATCCAAATGAATTGGAAATCTGAAAATTTCCAGGTCAGGGAAATTCAGGGACTGAGGCCATTGTCCTCCCTTCTGTCCCACATACCCATCACCTTGTTCTATACCAAGTGACGTGAACAAACAATACCAGGATATAACCTCCACCAACCTCAGACATCAGCCTGAAGATGGGTGCCCAAACTGGCCTTGGCATCTTGGTAATTGGACATTGAAGACAACAGAAGGGTTTTCCATGCCTTTTTGTCTGAGTCTTAGCAGGCTTGGGTCACCCTAAGAGGAGGTGGTCCTTTTTTAACCTTTCCTGCATCAGAGATTGTGGGTCTATGGAAAAATGTACTTAGATTCCATTCCAATTTTTTCTTTGACTTTTTGGATAGACACAAAGACAACTTGCTAAATAATGAAAAAGTCACCATTATTGATATTATGGGGATTCCCTGGTGGCTCAATAGTAAGGAATCTGCCTGGCAATGCAGGAGACGTCAGTTCGATCCCTAGGATGGGAAGATCCCCTGGAGTAGGAAATGGCAACCCACTCTAGTATTCTTGCCTGGGAAATCCCATGGACAGAGGAACCTGGTGGGCTACAGTCCATGGGGTTGCAAAAGAGTTGGACCTGACTTAGTGATTAAACAATAACAACAGTTAATACTATCAGTTTGCATAAGAAGGATAAAAATTATTACATGGTAAATATTGGGTTGGCCAAAAAGTTCACTTGAATTTTTCCACAACATCTTATAGAAGAACTTTAATGAACTTTTCAGCCAAACCAATACAAGAAAGTTTTTAGAAAGTGGGGACATTATTGAGAATATCCCATAATGCTAGATGAAAGACTTGGTATCATACCTGGCACATAGTGAATAATGCTGCCATTGTGGTTAAAACCTACAGTTTGTCATAGGCAAGAATTGTTCATATGTTTTCAATGACTAGACTTAAACTTCCTAGAATTTAAGTTGTTCTTTATAGTGTCTGCTTAAATTATATGAAAAAATATAGCTTCCAAGTGTCTTAATATATTACCTTTCAGTGTATGTGTTACACTCTATTTATAACCCAATTGATAAACTGTTTCTATTATTTCAGTTCAGTTCATTCTATTATTTACGTAGATGTAAATGGTCTCACAGTTATGGCATTAAGAACTTAATTTAGTGATCAGTTGCTCCCTGATAGCTCAGTTGGTAAAGAATCCACCTGCAATGCAGGAAACACCGATTCAATTCCAGGGTCAGGAAGATGCTCTGGAGAGGGAATAGGCTACCTGCTCCAGTATTCTTGGGCTTCCCTTGTGGCTCAGCTGGTAAAGAATCCACCTAAAATGTGGCAGACCTGGGTTTGATCCCTGGGTTGGGAAGATCCCCTGGAGAAGGGAAAGGCTACCCACTCCAGCATTCTGGCCTGGAGACTTTTATGGACTGTATGGTCCATGGGGTTGCAAAGAGTTGGACATGACTGAGCAACTTTCACTAATATTGAGAAGATACCGTTTTTCATTTCTCTGCTTGCCACCACCTGATAGGTTTGTTCACTTGATTCCTTCTCTTTTCCTCCAGTAAGAATACTGGAGTAAGAATACTCCAGTAAGAATACTTACTCCAGAATACTGGAGTAAGAATACTCCAGCAAGAATACTTACTCCAGTAAGAATACTTCTCTTTTCCAGACAGTAAGAATACTGGCTGTATTTCTATTCGTAATTCTTATGTACATTATTGAATACTTTTAAAGGAAATCCATAGACCGTTTTTTCCTAAGATGAATAAAGATGTTTTTGATAAACTTTAACTGTGTTGTGTATAAGCCTTGTAAATTCCTTGGGATTGAGACCAAGTTTTTTTTTTTTTGAGACCAAGTTTTATAGTCGTAGGTGTTTAGCACACATGCTGTGTGTGTGTGGTGATGGATGTACTCTGACTTGATGGCCAGGTCTTATAATGAGAAATGCTGTTTTAGAAATGGTCCCATGTTTGGCACTGTTGGTAGGATAAAGGTCTACAACAGAAGATTTTTACTCATACCTTTTTGAAGGATACCATAAATTAGAATTGACTACAGACGGCCAGGTGCCACATTTAAGAATATGATGGCCAGGCCATAAAAAAATTTAGTGCTGAACATTCCACATGCCAAATGCAGTCACAGCCTGGGGGAATTAAGGTTATGGCAGTTTCTGAGCAAAAACAAAAAACAAATAGGGTTGTTAAATATGAGTACCAGGTGGCACTGATTTCTGAGTTATTTGTACCACTTTCATCCTTATGTAAACCATAAAATAGGCTGGCTGCTGATCAGAACCTGCAGCTGTGCAGAAGAGACTTCTTTGTACACGCACCAGAAAACAAAGGCTTATGATAGGCTCAAAGTCTGTTACAGTTTTGTACATGAAAGAAAAAATAAAATTGTTGATGTCATAGACCTGGGCCCAAAGATGTTGACATATATCTACCTGCTGCTGCTGCTGCTGCTAAGTCACTTCAGTCGTGTCCGACTCTGTGTGACCCCATAGACGGCAGCCCACCAGGCTCCCCCGTCGGGCTATAAACATGGCATATGTTCCTAAGAACTGTCTTAAGTTTTTAAAAATAGCCAGTTAACTAAAATTATTTTTTCTTGGAATATAGTTGATTTACAGTATTGTGTTTGTTTCTGTTGTACAGCAAGTGAATCAGTTATATGTAAACATATATCCACCTTTTTTTAGATTTGCATCCCACGTAAGTCATTATAGAATATTGAAAAGAGTTCTCTGTGCTATTTAGTAGGTTCTTATAAATTATCTATTCAGAAATGGTAGGGACCTAAGAGAAGCAGAAGATATTAAAAAGAGGTGGCAAGAATACACAGAAGAACTGTACAAAAAAGATCTTCACGACCAAGATAATCACAATGGTGTGATCACTTACCTAGAGCCAGACATCCAGGAATGTGAAGTCAAGTGGGCCTTAGGAAGCATCACTATGAACAAAGCTAGTGGAGGTGATAGAATTCCAGTTGAGCTATTTCAAATCCTAAAAGATGATGCTGTGAAAGTGGTGCACTCAATATGCCAGCAAATTTGGAAAACTCAGCAGTGGCCACAGGACTGGAAAAGGTCAGTTTTCATTCCAATCCCAAAGAAAGGCAATGCCAAAGAATGCTCAAACTACTGCACAATTCCACTCATCTCACATGCTAGTAAAGTGATGCTCAAAATTCTCCAAGCCAGGCTTCAGCAATATGTGGACCATGAACTTCCAGATGTTGAAGCTGGTTTTAGAAAAGGCAGAGGAACCAGAGATCAAATTGCCAACATCTGCTGGATCATCAAAAAAGCAAGAGAGTTCCAGAAAAAATATCTATTTCTGCTTTATTGACTATGCCAAAGCTTTTGACTGTGTGGATCACAATAAACTGTGGAAAATTCTGAAAGAGATGGGAATAACAGACCACCTGACCTGCCTCTTGAGAAACCTGTATGCAGGTCAGGAAGCAACAGTTAGAACTGGACATGGAACAACAGACTGGTTCCAAATAGGAAAAGGAGTACGTCAAGGCTGTATATTGTCACCCTGCTTATTTAACTTATATGCAGAGTACATCATGAGAAACACTGGGCTGGAGGAAGCATAAGCTGGAATCAAGATTGCCGGGAGAAATATCAATAACCTCAGATATGCAGATAACACCACCCTTATGGCAGAAAGTGAAGAGGAACTAAAGAGCCTCTTGATGAAAGTGAAAAAGGAGAGTGAAAAGGTTGGCTTAAAGCTCAACATTCAGAAAACAAAGATCATGGCATCCGGTCCCATCAGTTCATGGCAAATAGATGGGGAAACAGTGGAAACAGTGGCTGGCTTTATTTTTCTGGGCTCCAAAATCACTGGAGATAGTGACTGCAGCCATGAAATTAAAAGACGCTTGCTCCTTGGAAGGAAAGTTATGACAAACCTAGACAGCATATTAAAAAACAGAGACATTACTTTGTCAACCAGGGTCCGTCTAGTCAAGGCTATGGTTTTACTGGTGGTCATGTATGGATGTGAGAGTTGGACTGTGAAGAAAGTTGAGCGCCAAAGAATTGATGCTTTGAACTGTGGTGTTGGAGAAGACTCTTGAGAGTCCCTTGGACTGCAAGGAGATCCAACCAGTCCATCCTAAAGGAGATCAATCCTGGGTGTTCATTGGAAGGACTGATGTTGAAGTTGAAAGTCCAATACTTTGGCCACCTGATGTGAAGAGCTGACTCTTTTGGAAAGACCCTGATGCTGGGAAAGATTGAGCGCAGGATGAGAAGGGTATGACAGAGGATGAGATGGTTGGATATGGGTTTGGGTGAACTTCGGGAGTTGGTGATGGATAGGGAGGCCTGGTATGCTGTGATTCATGGGGTTGCAAAGAGTCGGACACGTCTGAGCGACTGAACTGAACTGAACTACATAGTAATACATATATGTCGATGCCAATCTCCCAATTCACTGTTCCCTCTTTCCTCCTCGGTAACTGTAAACTTGTTGTTTAGAACTGTGACTCAAGGCACTTCACTTTTAAAGCAATCATTCACTTTCATATTTCACATGCAGCTGTCTTTATTCTTTCTAGTGTCTGAACACTTCCTCTCTGCCTATGATATTGACTGCAGTTTGGAAACCAAGAAGGAAGTCGTTCAGTGCATGGGCTCCTTCCAGGATGGGGTAGCTGAGAAGTGTGTTGATTATTTCCAGAGATTCCGACGTTCTACCCATGTGACGCCCAAATCGTACCTCTCCTTTATTCAGGGCTATAAGTTCATATATGGAGAGAAGCATGTGGAGGTGCAAACTCTGGCCAACAGGTAAGTATGAGGGTCGAATATGAAGTTATTGTAAAACAGTGGCTCTCAACTAGGGGCAAATTTGCTCCAAGGAGACATTTTGCAATGACTGTAGACATTTTTGTTTGTTAGAACTAGGGCGGGGGTATGAGGGGTGGTCGAGAGGTACTGCTGGCATCAAGAATCAGAGGTCAGGGATGTGCTAAATACCCTCACAGTGCAGAGGACAATCCTTGTCACATAGAATTTTGTTGTTGAAACTACCTGGACTGCAGACTGCCAGGTTATTTCCTAGGCAAGAAGACTGGAGTGGGTTGCCATTTCCTCTTTCAGGAGATGATCTTCCTGACCGAGGAACTAAACTTGCACCTCCTGCATTGGCAGACAGATTCTTTACCACTGAGCCACCTGGGAAGTCCTTGCGAGATTTATCCAGCCTCAAAAACCAATAGTGCTGAGGTTGGGAAACCTTCCTTTCATGTTTGTTCAAAGGATCATTCCATGGTTGCTAGTGGCTTTATTCTTGCCCAATAGGATTAAATATTGACAAGTTTTCTTGCAGCCTACCACTTTCTACAGTATTGGATGATAATATTAGAAACCTTGAGCTTGGAAAAAAGCTGAGAATACAGACATCCCCTCCCACCTTCTCTCTTCCCTTTCTTCCCACACGTTCTGAGTGTCTGGGATAGGAGAGTCTGCTTGATACGTGTGTTCTCTGCATAGCAAGTACCTTACTTCACTGAAATTTGTTCCCAGCTACCCAGCTCTGCTTTGCTCTTTTATGAACACTTATCTCTTCTGCCTGAACACAGCCAAGAAGCAGCCAAGGTTTCTACCTAAGGGACCCCTGGGTGAGTGATTGGACTAAATGACTCTAAGAACTCCTGTCTTTAAGATCACATTATTTTAGAGTCAAACAGGCAGCTGGTCCCTTCACGAAGCAGTTTGATGGCTTTAAATTTGTTTCTTTTCTTGGTCCCAAATCTTCCTTCTTTTAATGTCACTGGTCTCGTTAGAAAAAAAGAAGTTATTATTTCCCTTCCTCCATGATAGGGTTTCAAGAAATTGAAGTCTGTTGTCATTTAGCAAAAGTTTATTAAGCATGTTTCTTGCATGAGACAGATTCTCGACATTGTTATTCCTCGTGTCATACGGTGTTCTTAGCAGACTCATTCTTTTCACACTTAGTCTATGAAGAACTGACATGTGCCTTTAGTGTGGAATCAAGTCTAGACATTTACTCTTTTTGTCAAGCCCTCTCGTGTTTGCTATTGTATATACGGTATTCTTCAAATATGACCATTACTATCTATATCAGACCAGTACTTAGAAAATGTGGCCAAGAACCACACATGTTAACACTTCCCTCGCCTTGGATTTTTAATCTCAGAATGAATACTGGATTGGAAAAGCTAAAAGAAGCTTCGGAGTCTGTTGCAGCTCTGAGCAGAGAACTGGAAGTGAAAGAAAAGGAGCTCCAAGTGGCCAACGATAAAGCCGACACGGTGGGTAGACATTGACGCATGAACCATATTCGTTTTGAATTCCCAATTCGTAAATGTTAATAATGTATGCTTCTTCTCTAAGTTGTAACCTTGGAAGTGCAAATTATTTATTTCCATTATAATACCATATATACACCAATGTTGCTATAAATGAAATAGGTAACTAATGAGAACCTACTGTATAGCACAGGAAACTCAATGCTCTGTGATGACCTAGATGGGAAAGAAATCCAAAAAAGCCGGGATGTATGTATACATACAGCTGATTCACTTTGCTGTACAGTAGAAACTAATGCAACATTGTAAAGCGACTATACTCCAATAAAAATTTTAAAAAGTACCATACTCTTAATTCTATGTATGAAAAATTGTGTAAGTGGACAGAATCGACAAATCCAGGCAAAAATGTGCATTTTGAGCTGGGTGACTTTTGTTGTACTTTTGGTTTTATATTGAATTAGGTCTTAAAAGAAGTGACAATGAAAGCACAGGCTGCTGAAAAGGTCAAAGCTGAGGTCCAGAAAGTCAAGGACAAAGCCCAGGCCATTGTCGACAGCATCTCTAAAGATAAAGCCATTGCTGAGGAAAAACTGGAAGCAGCAAAGCCAGCATTAGAAGAAGCAGAAGCCGCCTTGCAGGTACTTCTTTTTGATATAATAGATGTCATCTTCTAGGGCCTTGGAGGAAGATCAGGCAGAAAAGATGAATAACAATGAAGAAATGTTTCACTGCTTCAGACCAAAGCTCTCTTCACTGGAATGCTTTCAAGTGATGTTTTCTGCTTGGAGATGTTATTGCTTTTTTTAGATATTGCAGGTGGCACGTTACATATTATCTTCTCACTCACAGGTGATGGGCAGTACCATATAATAGTGGTCTGGGTGCCAGTTTATCAATTCAACTCTGTTACCAATAAGCTGTGTGACATTGGAAAAGTCACACAAAATTTCTAAAATATTTTTTTCACTCATTTATTGAGGATGTTGGAGTAGGTTAGTAAGATACAGCTTTCTCTGAGTGTACATATAAATTATCCAAATGAAGGACTGCTGATCTAGTGCTGATCATTAAGGTCAGGCTTTGACCAGGCTTCCAAGACAAGGCAATTATGTGGCAATATCATAAATGATGAAATTAGAAACGAGGTTGGATTCTGGGAAAATATGTTGAATCTAGTGAGGTAGGCCATGTCTTCAAGGGCTGGCCCTTTTTGAGACTGGTCAAATTCGAGATGTTTTGGACTCAAGTTATTGTTTTTACTGTTTTTTCCCTGGTGGTCCAGTGGTTAACTTTCTGCACTTCCAGTGTGGCGGGTGCGGTTCAATCCCTGGTGAGGGGAATAAAATCGTTACTCTAGTCATCTAATTCCCTTATGTTATTGACTCTTGGCTTAGAAAGTGGCTGGAGAAATGGAACACTGCTGACCTGTCCGTTGCTGATTCAAGTTATATAACCTCAATTGAACTTGCTTCATTATGTGATGTAGTTATTATTTTTGCTGCCTTCTTAGCACACTTCCTGAATCACTTATAAATTTTTTTGATCCACGTTAAGTCTTTAAGCTTTTTGAGTCAGTATACAACATATCGTATAAGAGAATTTTTACTCTTTAGAGACAGTGAAGATGTTGCCTTCTTTTCTTATCTTTCCAAAGTTTCATACCATTCTTATAGGTGATGTATCTTTCCTTACTGTTTCTTCATTCCTTCTTGCACTGGCTAAACTGTCCTCCTTAATCCATGAAGTCTTCCAGGGTCCTTAGACTCTCAGATTGGAGGAGACCTTGTCTTTCTCAGTCTTACTTTTCAAAGACCAATTTATGAAGTTGTGATTGATATGTAAAAAGCCGTATATATTTAATATATATAGCTTGGTGAGTTTGGGGTGAGTGCACACCTGTGAACCCATCACCACCTTCAAGGCCATAGGCACATCCATCAACTTGCAAAGTTTCCTCCTGCTCCCTCTATTATTATTTTTTTCTTAAAATTTTTTCTTTATTTATTTTTATTGGAGTATAGTTGCTTTACAGTTTGTGTTAGTTTCTATTTTACAGTGAAATGAATCAGCCATACATTTACATATATATCCCCCCTTTGGACCTCCTTCCCATTTAGGTCACCACAGAGCATTAAGCAGAGTTCCCTGTGCTATACAGTAGGTTCTCACTATTTATCTATTTATCAATAGTATATGTGTGTCAATCCTAATCTCTCAGTTCCTCCTACCCTTCCTTTCCCCCTTGGTATCCATGTATTTGTTCTCTAGCTCTGTGTCTCTATTTCTGCTTTGCATATAAGATCACCTATACCATTTTTTAGATTCCACTTCTGTGCATTAATATATGATCTTTGAGTTTGTTTTTCTGACTTACTTCACTCTGTATATGACACTCTCTGGGTCCATTCGCATCTCTACAAATGACCCGGTGACATTCCTTTTTATGGCGGAGCAGTATTCCACTGTGTATGTGTACCATATCTTCTTTATCCATTCATCTGCTGATAGACATTTAGGTAGCTTCCATGTCCTGGCTACTGCAGATAGTGCTGTTATGAACATTGGAGTGCATGTATGTTTTTGATTATGATTTTCTCTAGCTTTGTGCCCAGTAGTGGGATTACTGGATCATAGGGTAATTCTACTTTTCTTATTACTGTTTTTTGATAAGAACACAACTTAAGATCTACCCATTAACAAATTTCAAGTACACAATAAAGTATTGATAACTGTGGGCACTGTGCTGTAGAGTAGATCTTTAGAATTTGTCTTGCATAACTAAAACTTTCTACCCTTTGACCGTTACCTTCCATTTCCTTCTTCCTCCAGCCCCTGGGAACACCATTCTGCTCTCTGATTCTATGAGTTTATTTGAGATTTCACATATAAATGAGATCATGCAGCATTTTTCTTTGGTGTTTAGCTTATTTCACTTGACAAAATATGTTCTAGGTCCATCTGTACTGTTGCAAATGACAGAATTTCCATTATTTAAGCCTGAATAATATTCCATTGGATGTAAATACCACATTTTCTTTATCCATTCATACATCAGTGGGCATTTACATTGCTTCCATGTCTTGGCCATTGTGAATAATACTGCAGCAAACATGAGGGTGCAGATATCTCTTTAAGATCCTGAACATATCCTCCCCCTGCCCAGTTTGACACTCCGGCTCTACTGAGAGGCTTTGATCAATAAAGAGAAGACAAGGATAGTGTAAAGGAACTTCTAAACCTTTATTGGACTTGTGATACTAACAGCATTATAGGAACTGAGCATGTGGCATCTCAGTTCACAGATCTACATTTTCACAAGATTCCAAAAGCTTGACAAGTTTTTTAATATTATAAAATATTTTCCAATATCCTCCTAATTTAGTACTCTCTGCTGCTGCTACTCAGAGAAGGCAACGGCAAGCCGCTCCAGTACTCTTGCCTAGAAAATCCCATGGATGGAGGAGCCTGGTAGGCTGCAGTCCATGGGGTCGCTAAGGGTCGGACATGACTGAGCGACTTCACTTTCACTTTTCACTTTCACACATTGGAGAAGGAAATGGCAACCCACTCCAGTGTTCTTGCCTGGAGAATTTCAGGGAAGGGGGAGCCTGGTGGGCTTCAGTCTATGGGGTCGCACAGAGTCAGTCACGACTGAAGCAGCATTGCTGCTAAGTCACTTCAGTCGTGTCCGACTCTGTGCGACCCCATAGGTGGCAGCCCACCTACTCTCTTCCACTACAATATTCAGCAACACCATCAATGCAGAAATGTCTGGCAATAGGGGCAAGGTGATTGGGGTATGTAGGGGAGGTTTTCAATAATTTCCTTCACTGGTTCTGTCTTCATTTTATTGCCTCCTTGTAAGTTTTGAAATCTGGTACTACCAATTCATACTAAGAAAATTCCAGGTACATTCCAACTCTGTCTTGGCATCAGCCATGTAAACCTACAAAACAAATAAAGTAACAGCAAAGAATGTGTCTATTTTTATCCCAATGCTAGTCATATTGCTTTGCCTATAGAAGAAAGAGGAATCTAATATTTAGCTGAAATAGGTTGAACTTCAGCTATACCCCCCACCCCCAATTCATTTTACCTGGGTCCCCAACATAATTGAGTCCAAGTTGGTTTGAGATTCCCCACTTTTAAAGCTAAAGGGAAAATAAACAAATAGGACCTAATCAAACTTATAAGTCTTTGCACAGCAAAGGAAACCATAAACACAATGAAAAGACAGCCCACAGATAGTGAGAAAATATTTGCAAATGATGAGACCAATAAAGGGTTAATTTCCAAAATATACAAACAACTCATACAACTCAATTAAAAAAAAAACAACCAAAAAGTGAGCACAAGATCTAAATAGACTTTTCTCTAAAGAAGACATGCAAATGGCCAACTGACACATGGAAAGATGCTCAACATTACTAATTATTAGAGAAATTAAATCAAAACTGCAGTGAGATATCACTTCACACCAGTCAGAATGGCCATCAGCAAAAAGCAGTACAAATAATAAATGCTGGAGAGGGTGTGGGGAAAAAGGAGCCCTCCCACACTGTCGGTGGAAATATAAATTGGTACAGCTTCTGTGGAGAACAATGTGAAGGTCCCTTAAGCGTGAAAAACAGAGGTACCATGTGGTCCTGCAGTCTCACTTCTGGGCATATATCCAGCGAAAACTATCATTTGAAAGGATAAATGCATCTCAATTTTCACTGAAGCACTGTTTGCAATAGCCAAGACTTGGGAGCGACCTAAATGTCCATCAACAGATAAGTGGATAATAAAGATGTGGTACATATATACAGTGGAACATTACTCAGCCATGAAAAGAATGAAATATGCTATTTGCAGCAACATGGATGGACCTACCTAGAGATTATCATATTAAGTGAAATAAGTTGGAAAGAGACAAATACTGTTTGGTATCACTTATATGTGGATACAAATGAATTTATCTATGAAACAGACACAGAGAACAGACTTGTGATTGTTAAAGTGTTGGGGGAAGGGTTGGATTGGGATTTAGGGTTAGAAGATGAAAACTATTGTGTGTATATATATATATGTATGTGTGTGTGTGTGTGTGTATTTATAACTGAATCACTTTACTTTACACCTGAAACTAATGCAACATTGTAAATCAACTATACTTTGATAAAATAAATTTTAAAACAAACAAACAAAAAGCTAAAGTGAAACAAGCATGTCAGACTCTTTGATATCCACTTTAATTTGATGCTGCTCTCCCTATTGGCAGCTATTATGTTTCTCTCCTTTCTCTTCTATAGCCAAATATCTCAAATTAAGATCTGTCTGCCATTTCCAGTTTTTTTTTAACCACAAATTCTCCTTTACTTCCAGCTGTCTAGAATTCACAAATGCTAGTGTACTGAAATAATCCTTTTCAAAGTAGATAGTTACCTTTCTAATTACCAGGTTTACTGGTTTTCTTTTCTTATTTTCCCCGAAGTTCTCAGAGAAAAGATCATTAGCTTTGATATGAAGTTCATGGGATACCTTCCTTTGACAGCAGGATTGCAAATGGAAATCAGATGGAAGCTCTACAAGTTCTAGAAGGAATGAAGGTGCTGTCTGTCCTAGAAATAGGACTGTATCAGATGCTTATTTTTGTGTTTCCAATACTTATTCCACTGATAGAATTGATAGAACAATTATTATCGACCACAACAGGTCTATGTGACTGTTAAGTAATTTACTGTAGAAGAATCTTTGTATGGAGCAGAACTTTTCTAAGAGCTTAGTGAAATTCCTATTGCTCATGTTCCATCATCTAAAGGTCAGTTTCCAGCTAAGAAACCTCTAATTATGCAACTGGCAGCCCTGAGGCTACCCGCTGGTGTCGGTCCACGGTGACGAGCTGTAAGAGAGAGAGTCAGATTCTTGACCTACATAACTAATGAGTAAAAAAAAGCACTGCAAGTTCTGGAGTTTCCCTGGTTGAGAATCCCTGGAATCTACTTTAGAGCTCATGATTCTTTTCCTTTCAGATTGCTTCCTTTTCTGACACTAAGTGGCTGTTAACAATTTTAGAGAAGTCACAGCTCCTTATCAGCTGGCGAACATATCTCTGACTGTCTCCTCTGGCTGTCACTTTGAATTGTAAAAATTTGAACTTGTGGGGATGTGTGTTTCTTTGGGATTAAATATGCTTCTAGCCCTCATGACTGCATTGAACTTAAAAATGCTTGTGCTCCTCTGTTGAAGTACAGTAAGTCCCCTACATCTACATGAACGTTTTAAGTTGCGAGCTTTCAAAGATGCGAACGTGGATTCTATCACTGTCAGGCATGAGTGAAACCCCAACTTGCCCTCTGTCTCCTGTTGCTGACGATCCTTCAGTTCTACCATCTCCCACCCGTTCTCCCTCCTCTAGTTGGTGACACTTCTTGCCTGTTCACCCTATGCCAGCCCCTGTGTGCCAGCTGTTGTCCTGTTACTCTGTACCTTTCAAGGTACGTGTACTGTAGGATTAAAAGTGTTTTGTATCTGTTTGTTTTTATGTATTATTTGTGGGAAAAATATTATAAACCTATTACAGTACAGTACTATGTTGCTGACTGGGTACCCAGGTTAGCTTTTGGACTTACGAACAAATTGGACTTACAGATGGGCTTGCAGAATGGAACTTGTTCATAGGTAGGGGACTTCCTGTAGCAGTCTTTGGAGACTGAATGTTTGTTTCCACTTTCCCTGTCTTGAGACTGGATGATAACCTCCTCTCCTCCCCAGACCATCAAGCCTTCCGACATCGCTACTGTCCGCACACTAGGCCGACCCCCTCATCTCATCATGAGGATCATGGATTGTGTGCTGCTGCTGTTTCAGAGGAAAGTCAATGCAGTGAAAATTGACCTGGAGAAAAGCTGCACAATTCCTTCCTGGCAGGAATCTTTAAAACTGATGACAGCAGGAAACTTTCTGCAGAATTTGCAGGTTGGTAGTTCAGTAATGATGGGCTGAGAGGGGACTCAGACTTCATTGGAGTGTCTGGATCCTTTAACAGAAGATGGTTCTAGAAAGAATTTGCATGCATATTTTTTAACTTGTTAAGTGTTTTTAATCTTTATTGGGGTATAATTGATAAATTAAAATGTATTATGATGAAGGTGTATGACTTGATGTTTTGGTGTTTGTATTAATACATTGTGAAATGCTTTCACCATAGTCCATCCATTTATTGCTGTTCAGTTGCTCAGTTGTATCTGACTCTTTGCGACCTCATGGACTGCAGCACACCAGGTTTCCCTGTCCTTAACTATCTCCCGGAGTTCACTCAAACTCATGTCCATCGAGTCGGTGATGCCATCCAGCCATCTCATTCTCTGTCGTCCCCTTCTCCCGCCCGCAACCTTTCCCAGCATCAGAGTCTTTTCCAGTGAGTCAACTCATCGCATGAGGTGGCCAGAGTATTGGAGTTTCAGCTTTAGCATCAGTCCTTCCAATGAACACTCAGGATTGATCTCCTCTAGAATGGTATAGTCCAATTTATCAATATTTTCCTTAATAGTGCCTTCTGTGTTCTGTTTAGTAAATCTTTGCCTGTCTCTGGAGCAGGATAAATGCACCTTTTGTTTATTCTAAAAGTTTTGTTTTTTTATCTTTAATATTTAGATCTTGAGACAACTGATTGGGGATTCCCAATCCCCATTCATACCCCACACAGTAACTTTAGCACTGTCTTTCATTCAGCTTATTTTTTAAATTTTTCATGGTTTCTTTTTAAAATTTTAATTTTTATTGAAGGATAACTGCTTTATAATATTATGATGATATCTGCCATACATCGACATAAGTCAGCCATCCGTTCCGTTCCATCGCTCTGTCGTGTCCGACTCTATGCGACCCCATGGACTGTAGCCTACCAGGCTTCTCCGTCCATGGGATTCTCCAGGCAATAATACTGGAGTGGGTTACTGTTTCCTTCTCCAATACATATATCCCCTCCCTCTTAAACCTCCCTACCACCTCCCTCCCCATTCCATCCCTCTAAGTTGCACAGAGCACCAGCTTTGGGTTCCTTGTGTCATATAGTAGATTACCACTGTCTATCTATGGTAATATATATGCTTCAGTACTGCTCTCTCAAATCATCCCACCTGCTCTCTCCCTACTGTGTTCAAAATTCTGTAGATAGGTTCATCAGTACCATCTTTCTAGATTGCATATATATATCTTAATATGCAATATTTGTCTTTCTCTTTCTAACTTACTTCACTTTGTATAATAGGCTCTAGGTTCGTCCACCTCATTAGAACTGACTCAAATGCTCTCCTTTTTATAGCTGAGAAATATTCCATTGTGTTCACGTACCACAACTTCTTTATCCACTTATCTGTTGATGAACATCTAGGTTTCTTCCATGTCCTAACTATTGTAAATAGTGCTGCCGTGAACACTGGCGTATATGTCTTTTTCCGTTTCATTCAGTTTTTAATTCAATGTTGCCCATGTGGCTGCTGTGGCCAGAGCATCTTGTGAGGCCTTTTACAGCAGCTCTAATAAGAAGTAGCTTCTGAAACCAGTGGGTCATACAGACTTGTTTCAGATAATTGAAATATAAGCCTCAGAGATGTATGTGCCCTGTGAAGGAATAGTGTGCTATTTGGGTGGAGAGGGGGTGGCGATTAATCTGATTACGAGTGTGTGGGAAGGCAGTGATGGTAGGGGGTGGGGCTCAAAAAATGCTCACCGAAAAATGTGGCAGTGGCATTGGACTTGCCTTATATACCTGCTGCAGAGCCAATGTTCTTGGTAGCTACTTTGCTATTTGCCTTCTGTCACCACCATCCTTCTATTGCTCCCAAATATTCTTCTGACTTCACTATTTTTTAAGTCTTACAAAAGAAACTTGCATATTTAAGGAGGTCTGAATGAGGGTGAGTTTTGCTCTGTGCTATGTGTGTTCTGTGCAGACTTATTTCTCTGAATTATTTAGGTGCTACATTTCTTTCTACTTGGAAAACATTTAATTATCTTCATTGAGATGATCAAATGTCATTTTTAAAAGATCCAATTCTAGTGATTGGTCAGTTTTCTCTTTTAATGCAAGAAGGCACTCTTAATCCATTTCTGCTACTATTTTAAAATTTTATCCCTCCAGAAGAGTAAAGTTCTCTCATAGTCTTGATAGTTCAGTGATTAAAAATTAATTCATCACCCTGAAGGCTTAATGTCCAACTGATTTTCATCACATTTCAGGTGAGTTTAATGGAACCTCTCTCTGAATGTGTTAAGCATTTGGTTGCTGCTAAATATTTATGTCTAAATACATACACTTTACATATTTGCTTTATTTGCAATGCTAAATATATGTATCATTTTATTTGCCTAATATCCTGAAATATCGACAAGATATTCATCCATTCTTGAATTTAACCGTTGGTTTCAGTGCTAGAATGAGCATAATGTGATTACGACTTAATGGACAAAGGCATTTTAACTTTATTTCACTCCATTCTTCCGCAGCAATTCCCGAAAGACACAATCAATGAAGAAGTGATAGAATTTTTGAATCCTTACTTCGAAATGGCAGACTACAACATCGAAACTGCTAAACGAGTGTGTGGGAATGTAGCAGGTCTTTGTTCCTGGACCAAGGCCATGGCTTCTTTCTTTTCCATAAACAGAGAGGTTTTGCCTCTGAAGGTAAGCTTCCTTGGTGGGGCTTCAGGATGTGTGCCAGCAGGGGGTCTCTGGGTCCACAGGGCTTGTGTTTCAAGGAGTCTCAGGTGTTATTAGTCTCAAGTTTATGGGAAGAGCTGGTGCTGACTGGCCAAGCGTAGGATGTTTCTTTCTTCTCTGTAATCCTCCTGCCATCGGAACTGTATGGGCCTTAAGCATGGACTCTACAACTGAGTCCACCAGGATAGTGGTGTGTTCTGTGTTTCACAGAAAACTATAGCATAGGATCCACCAGTAATGTCCAAGATCTTTTGCCAGGGAGTCCTATGAATGAGGCGGGGTGGACACAGTCACTGGTGGCTGGACTTGGCTTCAGAGGTGACGCAGTATTCCCGCTCCCTTTGGCCCTCAGGAAAGAGACTGACCAGCATCCTTGATTTAATGTGGGCTGACAATATGCCACTGTTTCTCTTTGAGTTATTGAATTTCTCAGCTTTTATTTGCCCATGCCTCCACACTGTTCAGTGACAGTCTTCAGCAGATGGAGAGGCCAGTACATGTTTTGAGGATGAAATATTAATGCCTCAAAAATCACACCTGATGGTTTGATTGATTATTTTGCTTTTGTTTAAGTCTGTTCTCTTTCAGCCATCAACTAAAATCCTCTTATACTTACAAAATACATGAGGAACTTAATAATCATGCTAAAAATAATCAAGACTAAAAAGAAGATAAGGAGAGAGTTTCAAGTTCCATTTTATTTTCTCATTATTACCATACCCAGAGCATTTAGACAGTGGGGAGTCCCTGGGTGTCTTAGGGCAACTTGAAACAGAAGGGATTCATTTGGCTTAGACATTTTCAAGAGCAAATAGTTGAAGTCATGCTGTCAGGTATTTGGATTCAGGACCACTGAAGACTCCAGTTGGCTATTTTTATACTGACTGAACCACTGAATCCAGTGAAAAGTATAGGGAATCCTTTGCAAATTTTTCCAGTGGGTAAGCATCCATGTGTCTCCAAGGGAATTACAGTTGAATTCACAAGGGGGAGTTTTTATTTTGTTGTAATTACTTGAAATAAAATGAGTTGAAATCAGTACAAAATAATAGACATTCTAAACAAGGCTTATGCAAGAACAGCATCTCCTCCATTACGTTCGGTACAATTCAGACTACATCCAGTCCCAGGACAATGTAAGTCCTACAGTAGGATGTGAAGGGAACACCAGGAGGAGGAACTGTCTAGTTGTACCTATGCTTCTCTTCTGAGAAGCCTGTTCTGGGGGTGCCCTCCTGTGTTCTTGATAGCATCCAGCATCTGGAAGTCTTTAGTTTGTCAGGTCCCTCCTAATTGCCATTGTAATAAAAATAAACATAGTTACATAGATCCTACGTGTTCATTGCCTAGAGAAGTCAAAGACAAAGACAGCGTAGGTTATCATTGGGCAACTCTGCTCAGTATATTAGGAAATACAGGCCAAAGGGTCTACTTCACTGATTTCTGAAGGGGTTTCTCTCGTTTCCCAAGTGAAGAGAGGTTGAGGACACTCCTTTGACTCCAGTGGGGACCTCTTCACCACTCATTAGTGAAGGATACACTGAGGGACTCTTCTTCATCTTACAATTCCTCTAGACAGGCCAAATGACTTCTAATAGTGGATAAACTTAAACAAATATTGATGACAAGAATTGCAATTTAAATTCTATTCAGTTTCATTCTAATGAGATTTCTCCTTAGAAACTCTGTGAAAACTAGTAAATATGAGTTCACATAAACAGAGCATTGCAACAGTAGAGCCTTAAATATTGAACACAGATAATAACACTGTTATTTATGGAGGGACTTCCCTGGTGATCCAGTGGTTAAGACTTCACCTTCCAATGCAGGACTGTGGATTCCATCCCTGCTCAGGGAACAGAGATCCCACATGCCTTGATGCCAGAAGACCAAAACAAAAAACAGAAGCCATGTTGTAACAAATTCAATAAAGAGTTTAAAAATGGCCCATATAAAAAAGATCTTTAAAAGAGTGATATTAATATATTATTATCTATTAAACTCTTGTTATAGACCAGGTCCCAGACTTGGGTTTTTACATGCATTCGGTTTTAAATACACTGGTTTATATTTAATACACACATAACACACTTTCATAAATCTTAGCAGGTAGCAATATCTTAATAGAGAAACTGAGGCTCATAGAGTTTAAGTAATCTTAATAGATTCCGACAGCTCCTAATGTGAGCAGGTGTATTTGAAAGATTTTTATACCCTTTGATTAGTATCTTTTGAGTACTTCATTAAAAAGATTACTTTTTTCTGAGGAAAGTCCTTGAAAATATCCAAAAGTTGGGGGACTGTGATAGTTTGACATTAGTGGGTGGCTTTATAGTAAGTTGACAGAGTGGCCTTGCTGTTCCTCCTTGTTTAAGTCATGGCAGCAGATTCTTCTTAGAGCAGAGACGAAGAAAATTATTCTAAGAGTCAGAATATCTGTAAACGATAATTTTTAAGCCATGCTTTTTCTGTCATTGGTTCTAGTCATAGAACTAGGTATTCCTTTAAAGAATTATTCTGCCAAAATTTGGGAACCTGAGGTTATCAGATAAGAAAATAATTTATCTCAAAAGAATATTTTTTAATTTAAATTTATTTATTTTAATTGGAGGCTAATTACTTTACATTATTGTATTGGTTTTGCCATACATTGACATGAATCTTCCCCGGGTGTACATGTGTTCCCCAATTTGAACCCCCCTCTCACCTCCCTCCCATCTCAAACACCTTAGAAATAATATGATGCTGGTTGTGGGTTTTCCCCATCAAAGTCAGTTTTACTATTTTAAATATTTAAAAGAGAGAATTTTGACTTCAAGTTTTTTTCAGAAGAATTTAAATTCCCGTAAGCATGGACTATTTTCTATGTCACTGTTTTCCAATATTGCTACCCGCCCCCCCCGATATTGCTTTTGATTCTGTCTTTTGAGTCTAATTTAGTAGCTTCCTTAAAATAAATATTTTTATTTGGTCACAGCTCAAGTTATCACTTCTTTGCCAGAAAGCAAGAAATATATGAGAATTACAGGAATACCATCAAGTCCATTCATATAAAGATCTAGGTTTTTATCTTTATAGATCCTTATATTCAGTGATTAATTATGTTTCATTCTTTGCCTTGTTTTAACATCTTCATTAACAGTGATGAGTTCTCCTTGGCAGATGGTTCTAAATATTCAACTTTCCCCCTACAACTCAATATTAAAATAATCTGCAGTATGCCTTCATGCATTTACTATTATGTGTTTGAATTTAGGGACTGGCAAACTATGGTCTGCAGGCCAAATCTAACCTACCACCTGTATTTGTACAGCTCGTAGAATTTTAAATTAAGTACTTAAAAGTCTTGATTTTGCCTCTGGGCCACCAAAGTCGAAAATATTTACTATCTGGAATTTTATGAAAAAGTTTGCTGACTCTCTCTTAATGATTTATGATCATCTGCTTACAAACATGTCAAATTCACATGAAGACTTGGCTTTGATAATGTAATTTGAGAAGACTCTCAAAGAACAAAGAAAAAGTGTAGCATGGACTTCCCTGAGTTCTCAGATCCGATGTGCTGGACGTCTGGGTTGCTGCCTATTCCTTCACGGTGTGTGTGTCCTTTGCAGGCCAACCTGGTGGTGCAGGAGAACCGGTACGTCTTGGCCATGCAGGATCTGCAGAAGGCCCAGGCCGAGCTGGACGACAAGCAAGCCGAGCTGGATGTGGTGCAGGCTGAGTACGAGCAGGCCATGACCGAAAAGCAGGTCACTGTCCTCTGACACTGTGGTCAGCCCTTCATTCCTCTCCTGCTTTCTCTAAGGCTTTGATTTCCAGCGGGGATTCATTTAATAGATGCACAGTGCATGCATACGTACATACATTCACACATATACACACAGCACATGAACCCTCATTAAGCCCTGGAGTTTGTTTCTAGCAGACACTGAGGACCTTAGGTGAGAGGTCAGGATATTCAGCCAAAACAGAAGTCACTGCTGGAACATGGGTGTTCAGGGTTTTCTTGTAAATTGTGATGAAAGCAGTATCTTGTGCAGCATTTTTGGTATGTTTTTCAAATCACATCCTCCCACTTTATCTCATTTAATCTTTAAACAATCTCTCAAGGTAGGCAGGGTAGATATTTTTATTTTATTCTCCTTTTAAAGAAAGGAACTTAGGGGACTTCCCTGGTGGTCCAGTAATTAAGACTTTGTGCTTCAGATACAAGGAGCCTGGGTTCAATCCCAGGTCAGGGAGTTAAGACCCTACACGGTGCGACAAAAAAATTAAAACAAAATTAAAATTAAAAAAACAATAAGGAAAGGAACTTAGGTCCAGAAAGGACAGGAGAATGGCTGTCGATTATAGGCACTGGTCCTAGGACTGGATTAGATCTTGATCGTCTGATGTCTTTTTGGGCCTCTCTGCTGGACCAACCTGACCACATGGCTGTGTCCCAGTCACAGAGACCACCCACAGCCTTCTCAACGTCTGCATATTTTGCAACTTTCAGTTTAGTTCAGTTCAGTCGCTCAGTCGTGTCCGACTCTTTGCGACCCCATGAATCACAGCACGCCAGGCTTCCCTGTCCATCACCACCTCCCGGAGTTCACTCAAACTCATGTCCATCGAGTCGGTGATGCCATCCAGCCATCTCATTTGCAACTTTAGCACTCTTCAAAATCAAGGTTTGTATATTTCCTCTCCACTGAGCAGCAAGCTCTTTCACTGATTTATACCAACTCCAGCTCCACTGGGGCCTCCATTCTGGAAATCAAGGCAGATGTAACATAAACCTAATGTAGCTTAAGCTGTATTTTCCCTCACTTGCACAGGCCCCATAAATGCTGAGTTTACTGGGAGCCATGGAGAGGTCTATGGGGAGAGTATTTTATTCAGATAAAATACCTAGAGATCCCAGGGGATAGTGACCTGAATTCTTCACCATCAGGACTTTGTAGTGCCTTTTCCATGCTGATTCTCATTACATGTTCACTTGGCTGTTTTGTATTTGCAAAAATTCTTTAATGATTTTCTTAAAGTGGTCCCTGGATTATGTAAGCATCTGTTCTCACAAAATCTCTCTCTGCCTCTGATAAAGCCTACATTTGGAAAACAAGATCTAGATTCTCTCTGTGCTTTCCTTGATGATTTATTTTAGAACCTCTGCTTCTTCCCAGTTGTCCTTGGCTGGATTGAGATTTCTGCTCTGTTGGTCTGTCCCTTTACAGGGTCCCAGTGAGTGAATTTAGATAAACATATCAGTTGCACGATATGCAAGATGTGTGGTATTCTCTGTTAAAGATAAGTCTCCTGAAAGCAAAATAAGAGCTTTATGGAAATTTTGGAGAAGTAATTATGTATCATCATTTGGATTTATTACTTATGGTCTATGGAATTCACTTATAATATCAAGAGAAAATCCACTTTGCAGTTTGAAAGTCTACTTTAGAAACTATGAGGAAGGCCTGCTAATTTCTACCATTTGGACACTCGCATTGGGAAGCGCTGCTACATATAGTAAAAATATTTTGCAGCCTCATTTTATTATCTTTCAGTTTTAACAATTTTGCATTAGTTCACTCAAGCTCTTTTGTTTTCGAGTATCTGCTATTTGTTAGGTAAGCAATTATAAGGACCATGTAAGTACTATAAATGTATGGCTCTAACTTAAAAAATTGAATTTCAACAAATGCCATGTGTTTTTCATTAAGAAAACAAAATCTGGCCGTGTGCTGGCCTGCCCACAACACGTTGGCCTGAAGTTGACCTTTAGTCATGGCGGTGTTGCTTCTCCCTCCATGGGGCTCCATGAGAGTCCAGGGTCACAGGCTACAGGGAGGCAAGGGAGGGTTTCAAGTCTGCGGTTCATGGTCACGACTGGTGACCTCATTACCCAGGCGTGCAGTCCCTGGGGGAGTGTGTGTCCTGCTGCTCTGTGCACAGGGCAGGGCTTTGTGGAGGGCCTGCTTCCCCAGGGATTTGGTCACATTTTAGGGCACTGGGAGAAAGAGGGCCAGGAGTACTGCCCGCAGAAGCCGAGGAATTCTGCACACGCCCCCAGCCAGGCTCAGAGGGAAAATTCGCTTCTCACTCCTGTCTGCTCCCATCCCCCATTTCCCAATCACCCCTGCCCCAGGAGCCTGGGCTTCCAGAAAGCAACAGCCGGGAGGGGAGAGGTTGGCCAGTTTACATTCAGCTCCACAGAAGTGGGGATGGGGAACTTAGGGAGGATAACGTAATATTAAAACTATCTTTCACATGAAAAGTTTGTTTAAAGGTAGGCAGATATAAATAAGGGCTTTTCTGGTGGCTCATTGATAAAGAACCCACCTGCCTAATGCAGGGGTTGTGGGTTTGATCCCTGATTCTGGAAGATCCCCTGGAGGAGGGCATGGCACCCCTCTCCAGTATTCTTGCCTGGAGAATCCCATGGACAGAGGGGCCTGGAGGGCTACAGTCCATGGGGTTGCAAACAGTCGGACACAACTGAGTGACCAGACAACAATAACAAGAACACAATGATGTCGTGTGGTACTTCCAGCTGACATCCTTCTTTCTGGGGAGATACAGACAAATATGGATGGTGTACAGGTGTGGGTGGACCTCTCAGCTGGGCTTTCGGGTTTTCTGCATTAACTCTAGTGGGAAGGAAAACTGAGCAGACTAGAACAAACTGGAACAAGTATCTTGTTTCTGAAAAACACTGTATTATGCTATTATTACAAAAGCAGTTTGTGTTTCTTTATAGAAAATACACAGAGGTAACCCTGGTGATAAAGCCTAAAAATATTTTGCTCTTTATCATTTTGTATCTACACGTATGCCTGATTTACATATATTTTAAATCTACGTAAAACTGTAACAGATCATTCAGTACATATTGCTTTATAAATGAAATTTAACTAATGATTATTTTTCTTAATGATTATATTTTAATGGCGTCAGAGTATTCTTATTCACAGTATACCATAAAGTATGTAAATAATCCTCTATTGTTAGACATTTAGCATATGTGTATGCCATATATATTATATAAATGTGTGAATATTACATGAACTCCGAGTGACTTGTCATATAGCTAAATCTTTATCCATATCCATTATTATTTCATAAGTACACAGTTTTACAGGTAGAATTAACAGCTGTCTCTTCAATATTAAGAAACTGAACCATTTGCTTTTTTTCTCTTAAAAATTTTTTAAAGAATTTTTATAGTGTTATGTTGGTTTCTGCCATTCAATGTTGCAAATCAGCCATAATTACATATACTGAGCCATTTGTTTTTTAAGAACAGAGCTCTGAGTGGCAACAGTGTGTGGCTGTTGCTGTTTAGTCACTTCAATTGTGTCCAACTCTCTGTGACCCGCATGGACTGTAGCCCACCAGGCTCCTCTGTCCATAGGATTTTCCAGGCAAGAATACTGCAGTGGGGTGCCATTTCCTTCTCCAGGGGATCCTCCTGATGCAGGGAGATGGAACCCAGGTCTCCTGTTTGGCAGGTGGACTCTTTACCACTGAGCCCCTTGGGAAGCCCAACAGTGTGTGGAAGTCACTTAGAGGTCTTTTATTGACGCAAGAGCAACAGGTAGGGGCCTGCTGAGCTGATGCAGCTGGAATTTGTAAATGAGCTTCAGAACTCCACAACCTGAAGAAAATCTAGAGTTTCACCTGAAATCAAAGGAGATATGGAGTTAGACAAAGCAATAGTGATGCTAGAACTTTAACATGAGAACCATCATTTCTCATTTTAAAGTAGGGATATGCATGTCTTTACATTTTGTTGTGCTCTGTGATATTAGCATGTATGCTTATATTTTATTTGTAATTTTTGATAGGAAAATCATCAATGATGCAAATTTTCTTTATATCTGAGTTTATGAAAATCTGGGGAGGGTCTGCCCATTTGCTCAGTACCCCTCCTGAGGAATCCCTCTATGTTCCATAGATAGGGCTTAAGACACAGGCTGGACTGACCCAGACACATAGTAATGGAAGTTAATTCTTCCTGTGAAATAAATGGCTCACATTTCTTACAAAGACGTATAACATATAATGTTTTAGAATTATGTTTTTGAGCTGCAGGCTCTATTTTTCTAACAGAAGTCTTTCTTTTGGTTTAGACCTTGCTTGAAGATGCAGAGAGGTGCAGACATAAGATGCAGGCTGCTTCTGCATTGATCGGGGGCTTGGCAGGAGAAAAAGAAAGGTGGACAGCGCAAAGTAAAGAGTTTGCTGCACAAACTAAAAGACTTGTAGGTATGTAAATCCTTTTATTAGCTTCCCAAGTGGCTCAGCAGTAAAGAATCCACTTTCAATGCAGGAGACTCAGTTTTGATCCCTGGGTTGGGAAGATCCCCTCGAGGAGGAAATGACAACCCACTCCAGTATTCTTGCCTGGAGAATTCCACGGGCAGAGTAGCTTGGTGGGCTACAGTCCATGGAGTTGCAAAGAGTCAGACAGGACTGAGTGATTGAGCACACACACACAAATCCCTTTATTAATGAGATTATGTGTTGACTGTGATAGGGAGTGAGCAAACTTAAGCTTTAATCAGCATATACATCAACACTCCATTACTTCAAATTCCTCTGTGTGTGTGTGCACGCCCAGATGTTTCAAAAGGATGAATATTGGTCTGGCATTTAGGTAACCTCTCTTAGATAATGTTGTGTTAGTCGCTTAGTCATGTCTGACTCTTTACAACCCTATGGACTGTAACCCACCAGTCTCCTCTGTCCATGAAATTCTCTAGGCAAGAATACTGTGGGTTGCCGTTTCCTTCTCCAGGGGATCTATCTCACTCAGGGACTGAACCTGGGTCTCCTGCATTGCAGGCAGATTCTTTACTGTCTGAGCCACCAGGGAGGCCGATTAATGACCTTTAAACTCCTATTATCAGGTCACTTTTGAATTCTCCTATGAGTGAATGACCATATAGATCAAGGTCATTTAGAATGGAGGCTATGTCTTCTGAGGTTAGAAGTCATCCTCTCATATCTAGTAAGGTCAACATAATCCAGTGCTTGACTATCAGTAGTTGTTACTTGTGGGTCATGTGGACTCTTCACAGTGAACTGAACTTGCTTATTCACAAGACACAGCAACTTGTGGTTACAATTTGTTTTCTGAAATTTAATTCAAAAGAATGATTGTCTTTTTTTTTTTGCCACTTCTTATATTCTGTAGAATTACAAGGCTGTTCATAAAGTGTTTCAGTGGTGTTTTGTTTTTTGTTTTAGGGGATGTGTTGTTGGCTACAGCTTTTCTATCTTATTCTGGTCCCTTTAATCAAGAATTTCGCGATCTGCTATTAAGTGACTGGCAGAAGGAAATGAAAGCCCGGGAAATTCCATTTGGAGACAATCTAAACGTCAATGAGATGTTGATTGATGCTCCTACCATTAGTGAGTGGAACCTCCAAGGCCTGCCCAATGATGACCTGTCCGTTCAGAATGGAATTATTGTCACAAAAGCATCTCGCTATCCTTTGCTAATTGACCCACAGACTCAAGGCAAGATCTGGATTAAAAATAAAGAAAACCAGAATGAACTCCAGGTAATCTTCGTTTGAATATAAATGGGTTTCCCTGGTGGCTCAGAACCTAAAGAATCTGCCTACATTGCAGGAGACCCAGATCGAACCCTGGGTTAGAAAGATCCCCTGCAGGAGGGCAGGGCAACCCACTCCAGTATTCTTGCCTGGAGAATCCCATGGAAAGAGGAGCCTGGTGGGCTACAGTCCATTGAGTCACAAGAGTTGGGCACAACTGAGCAACTAAGCACATATGTTAAACGTGCTACTAATCCATTTTATTGCCCCAGATCAACAATATCTGAGAATAAATATTTCATATTTAGAAATGATTCGTTATTAATATTTATAAACAATGTCTGTCCATCAAAGGGTTCAGACTTCCTTCTCTTAGGGCCTAAGGCTCTCCTTGATAAACAGAGCAGGGCAGAGCTATGTCACACTAGGTGTGCAGCAAATAAAGACACTTTATAGTTATCCCATGATTATTTGTCACAAATGTGGTGGTTGAGGGGAAAGGCAGTATTGTCACACAGAGCTTTTACCTGCTTCCTAGTAAAAGGAAATGATGTAGTGGAATGCTCTGGAGATTCTTTAGAAAACTGAAAATAGAGCTACCATATGATCTACAATCCCAATGCTGGGCATATATTTGGGGAAAACCGTAATTCAAAAAGATACCAAAATTCAAAAAGATTCCAGTGCTTATAGCAGCACTGCTTACAATAGCCCAGACATGGAAGCAACCTAAATGTCCATTGATGGAGGAATGGATAAAGAAGATACGGTGTATTTGTACAATGGAATATTACTCAGCCATACAAAAGAATGAAGTAGTATCTTTCACAGCAACAGGGATGGACCTAGAGATTATCATACAAAGTGAAGTAAGCTAGATAAAGACAAATATTATATGTCACTTATATGTATTAGTAGAATCTAAAAAATGATATAAACAAAGTGTATACAAGACATAAATAGAGCCACAGACATAGAAAACAAACTTATGGTTACCAAAGGGGAAAGGTGATGGAGGAGGGATAAATCAGAAGTTTAGCATTAACATAAACACACTGCTGTTATAAAATAGATAACCAACAAGGACCTACTGTATAGCACAGGGAACTTTTTCTATATTTTGTAATAGTCTGAAAAAAATATTTACAACTGAATCACTTTGCTGTATGCCTGAAACCAACACAATCTTGTAAATCAACTCGTAGTGCCTTTTAGTGCCATGTGCCCATTCGTGTCCGACTCTTTACAACCTCATGGACTGTAGCCCAGCAGGCTCTTCTGTCCGTGGAATTTTCCAGGCAAGAATACTGGAGTGGGTTGCCGTTTCCTCCTCTAGGGGATCTTCTTAACCCAGGGACTGAAGCTGTGTCTCGTGTGTCTCCTGCACTGCAGGCAGATTCTTTACCCACTGAGCCCCTTCAATGAAATGAATAAAAATAAGGAAATGATGATTTGCTAAGGTGAAGAATGGAAACGGTTTAGAGCAGCATTTTGATCTTGTTTCTAGATCACATCTCTAAACCACAAGTACTTCAGAAACCACCTGGAGGACAGTCTTTCTCTTGGAAGACCCTTGCTTATCGAAGATGTTGGGGAGGAACTAGATCCAGCCCTGGATAATGTTTTGGAGAGAAACTTCATTAAGACTGGGTCTGCCTTTAAGGTGGGTTAAACCTGCTGATGACTGTGTGCAGAGCAATTTCCACGAGGCCAGGTCAGTGTGATATAGGGCACAGTTTCTCATTAAACATCAGCTCAGATTCAAGTCTGGGGCAGGAGGCATTTGCTTTTCTCTTCCACACTTCCTGGGTTGGGATCAAGAGTAGCCTTTTTAGGAACGTCTACTTCACTTGTATCATGAAGCCTGACTCCATTCTGATGTTAGACTTTGCATGGCTTTCAAGCCCCATCATGCCCCCTCCCCTGTCATCCCAAATCTGGGCAAGCTGATGAGAAAACGTGGCTCTGCTCTCTTTTGGTGAAAGTGAAAGCCACTGTTTTCAGTGACTATAAAGTCCATGGAATCTATACAGTCCATGGAATTCTCCAGGCCAGAATACTGGAGTGGGTAGCCTTTCACTTCTCCAGGGGATCTTCCCAACCCAGGGATCGAACCCAGGACTCCCACATTGCAGGTGAATTCTTCACCAGCTGAGCCACAGTGGGAGATCCAAACCATGCCACTCCCTGTCCATGACCATATCTGGGAAGCCTCCTCCTAGTCGCATCCCATAAAACCCTAAAACACCTGCCCCTCTCTGCTCTCTCAAGTGATTTTTCTCTGGACCTGTTTGGCAGCCTACCCTGAATCTTCAGAAATTCTCATGTGAATAATAAACCTTTTCATATCTTTTTGGTACATGATTGATGTCATCAGTCTTGACTTCTGAACCAGATTTTGGTTGGGGAATCCATCTCACTTCTGCAGTGTGATCACAACAATTTTGGTGATAAATTCTATCTCTGTGTGTGCTAAGTCGCTTCAGTCATGTCTGACTCTTTGCAACCCCATGGACTGTAGCCTGCCAGGCTCCTCCATCCATGGAATTCTCCAGGCAAGAATACTAGAACTGGTTGCCATGCCCTCCTCCAGGGGATATTTCCAACCCAGGGATCAAACCATATCATCTCTGGCTCCTGCATGGCAGACAGATTCTTTACTGCTGAGCCACCACGGAAGCCCACGGAATACATTCAATATTTATTTATTTATAGTTTTGTTAATTTGTTTATTTTTGGCTGCACTGGATCTTCGTTGCTGCCTGGGCTTTTCTCTCATTGCGGTGAGTGGGGCTACTCTCTAGTTGCGGTGCCTGGACTTCTCACTGTGGTGGCTTCTCTTGCAGAGCATGGGCTCTAGGGTGCTCAGGCTTCAGTAGTTGTGACACGTGGGCTTTGTAGTTGCAGTTCTCAGGCTCTAGAGCACAAGCTCTATAGTCATGGCACATGGACACACAAGTTACTCCTTGGCATGTGGGACCTTCCTGGATCAGGGATCCAACCTGTGTTTCCAGCAATGGCAGGTGGATTCTTTACCACTGAGCCATCAGGGAAGCCCCCAATTCTATTTTTATTGAATGATGTAGGTTGGATGGCATCACTAACTCAATGGACATGAGTTTGAGCAGGATCCAGGAGATGGTGAAGGACAGGGAAGCCTGGCGTGCTCCAGTCCATGGGGTCGCAAAGAGTCAGACATGACTGAGCGACTGAGCAACAACGAAAAAATGTTGGATAACTTCCTTTCCTCCCCCCTTCCCTCTTTCTCCCTTCATCCTTCCTCTCTTACTTTTGTCCTTCTTTCTTTTCATCCTAGTGGCCTGAAGCCTTCTGAATGCCTAATGAACATTTCTAAGTATACGCATGATCTCCAGGTGTATAGTGGTTTAACGCAATACTAGATTCTAAGCAAAAAGCACACAGTAAGTGTACCTGGGTTTTATTACTTTTAACTCTCTTTTTATAACAAAGGTGAAAGTCTGTGACAAAGAGGTAGATCTGATGGATGGCTTCAGACTCTACATCACCACCAAGCTTCCCAATCCAGCCTATACCCCTGAAATAAGTGCTCGGACCTCCATCATCGACTTCACGGTCACTGTGAAAGGTCTAGAGGACCAGTTACTGGGGCGAGTCATTCTCATGGAGAAGCAGGTGGGTAGAGTACGCACCAAAGTGAAGTATGCAGCCCCACCAGGGCTTCCCTGGTGGCTCAGACGGTGAAGAATCTGCCTGCAATGTGGGGAACCTGGGTTCCATTCCCGGGTTGGGAAGATCCCCTGCAGGAGGGCATGGTAACTCACTCCAGCATTCTTGCCTGGAGAATCCCCACGGACAAGAGGAGCCTGGCGGGCTACAGTCCATGGGGTCGCAGAGTCGGACATGAGTGATCAACTAAACACAACACAAAGTGTGGCCTTCCCCCTTTCTGCATCACACTGTCATTCTTTCATTGACAAAAATAAGATGATGAACATTGTGATGGGATTGAGTCCCTGCTTTTAATTCCTGTATTTCTTCCATTGTTCATTTTCAAGTGTCTTTAATAACAACTAACCAATTATCTATCCAGTACATTGTGTCTGTATCACATAAATAACATGTATCATCAATTGATTTTATATAGGGGAATGATGTAACTATGAGAATATCTGTCTCATTTTCAGAATCACGGTTCTGGTTTTGTACTCCTTAAATTTTCTGAAGTTTGTTCTGTTCCTAGTTCTAGTCACCTGTTGAGTTTTAGCTTTCTAGTATATGTCTGGGGTTTCCCAGGTGGCACAGTGGTAAAGAATCCACCTGCTAATGCAGGAGATACGGCTTTGATCCCTGGGTCAGGAAGATTCCCTGAAGGAGGAAATGGTAACCCACTCCAGTATTCTTGTCCTGAGAATTCCATGGACAGTGGAGTCTCGAGGGCTGCAGTCCACACAGTTGCAAAGAGTCAGACATGACTGAGCTCATGTACACACATGCATACACAGAGTATACATCTAAGTTTGTATTTCATTTGATTCATTATTATGCATTTAGAATATAAAATGGAACATTGTACCCAGATAGCACAGCACTGCCAATTCTTATTTGTTATCCAAGAGTGCTTGCTGTATCTTGCAAGAAGACAACTTTGTTACCCTAGATTTCACTGTGGAACTTGTGAAGGCTACTGGCTTCGTTTTGCTCTAAGCATAATTCTGTGTCTGTTTTCTCTCAATGAGAAATGGCCAACAATTTATAAACTTCCTTGTTCTGAATCAGCATTTTCTCCAGGGAACATTTGAGTTGTAAGGAAAGAAATCTGGAGGGTTTTAATGGGACTCTGTCGAGGAAGCTGTGTGAACTCTGAAAGTTGCTATTGATTTTCTTCTTGAGTTAGATATCCATGAGGAGTTCAGTTTAATTCATGCCCCCCATCCACGCTGACCTAAAGATTTATTTAGGCTAAAACTATTGGCAAACTCTTTGGAATCTGCCCCTCCCTTTCTTTATTACCTCTTTTCTATGTCATACCATGCATGCTCTTCTGAGCCCTTCCTTGCATTTATATTTCTCTCTCTTTCCTTCCCCTCTTCCTTTTTTATGAATCTTCTCTATTTATTTAAAAAATCCATGGTGGCTCAGACAGTAAACAATCTGCCTTTAATGCAGGAGAACCGAAGTTCGATCCCTGGGTTGGGAAGATTCCCTGAAGGAGGAAATGGTAACCCACTACAGTATTCTTGCCTGGGAAACCCATGGACAGAGGCATCTGGTTGGCTACAGTCAAATGCCATTGCAAAGAATCAGAGGCAACTGAGTGACTTAACACTTTGAATTTCACTTTTCTGTTTAAAAATTTATGGCACACAGATCATAGAGTTATATAGTTGGAAGTTGCGTTAAGAGGGTTTATTCCAGTTTCATCAATTCACATGGTTGGTGACCTCCATGTGGTAGGAAATGATGCTAGAGTTCCTACCACAGATTGGAATAACAGCCTTCCAGATATGTACTTGTTTATTTTTGGAGTCTCAGTTGAGATGGTTGAGGAAGTTTAGCACTGATGCAGCCTCATTTCAGAAAGTACTAGGATTCTTAACAACAAGGCCTGTGGAGCCTGGGCATCCTTGAGGGCCTTCAGGATAATATCCATCACCTGCATGTGTCTGTCTGTCTGTCTATCTATTTGCTTACCTACCTACTTCTCTTCCTTCCTTCCTCCCATTCTTTATTTCCGTTCTTTCTTCCTTCCTTTAATTTTATTTTTTAAATAAATGAAAGGTAACTGTTTATTACTGGAGAAGAGAAAAATGTATACAAGAAAGTCTAGACTCTTCCTCTTCATGCACTACTTTGGTAATAAAGTTCCAGATATCAACTATGAAGATATTTGCAAGGATAAGTTTTTCTTAACATGTGACCATTTGCTGTGTGGTGAACATTTTTTCGTAGAAATCATATACTTAAACTAAATATAATCTTATAGTTTACAAGAAGCTCCAACATTGTATTAACAGAAGACAATATATTTTACTGCAAAATATTATAAAAGTGATACAGTTTTGTGGCTCTTAAATGTTTAACTACTTGAGTTGAACAGGGGAATGAAAAAAAAAAGCCCAGCAGAAAAATCAACAGGACAGGCCTGGCTTTAAGATTTTTTGTATTCGATTCGTTCTACTTTCACATCATCTCCAATTAGCTGATACACATAAGTGGCAATTGTAGAAGCCTGGATATCCATCAACACAAATGAAGGAATAATGTTTGTTTCCAAGGCATTATATGCTCCAGTGTCAGAACCTGGATTAATGTAGAATTTATTTTCATGCTCAAATGCTTCAAATTTATGTGTATGTCCTGAAATAAGAATGTCCACATCAAACTGCCTCTGCAGTAGGGCTAGGCTGGCCATATCTCCCCATGGAATAACTTGATGTCCATGGATCAAACCAATTTTGAACTGCCCAACAGTCACAACTTTCTGCTCGGGATAATTCAGGTTCTCATCGAAGTCTCCTCTCACAATATGGACATCGCCAGCCAGAGTCTTGACATAGTCATAACTCTCTTTGGAGCAAAGGTTTCCAGTGCAGAGAATATGCTGAATCTTCCCTGGCACCAGCAGTTTTTTGAACTTAGCTGGCAAACTGTTGCACCGATATGGGATGTGCAGGTCTCCTAATACCAACACCAATCTGTGCCCAGCCATCCTGTCACTGGGCTCCGCTCAGTCACCACAATCGCCGCCACCTTCTCTTCCTTACACTTCTCGGCGACCCGCCCACCTCGCTCCTCTTCCTTCCTTTAATTTTTATTGGAGTATAGTTGCTTTACAGGCTTCCCTGGTGGCTCAGTGGTAAAGAATCCATCTGTCCATGCAAGAGATGCGGGTTCGATCCCTGGGTCAGGAAGATGCCCTGGAGAAGGAAATGGCAGCCCACTCCAGCATTCGTGCCTGGGAAGTCCCGTGGATGGAGGAACTTGGCGGGCTACAGTCCATGGGGTTGCAAAAGAGTCCGGTATAACTTGGCAACTAAACAACAACACAAGAGTTGCTCTGCAGTATTCCTTTTGCTGTACAGCAAAGCGAATCAGCTGTGCATATACATATACATATACATGGACTTCCCAGGTAGCACAGTGGTGAAGACTCTGCGTGCCAATGCAGCAGATGCAAGAGACGTGGCTTCAGTCCTTGAGTCAGGGAAGATCCTCTGGAGTAGGAAATGGCAACCCACTCTCATATTCCTGCCTGGAACATTCCGTGGACAGAGAAGCCTGGTGGGCTACAGTCGGGAAGAGCTGGACATGACTGAGCAATTGAGCGCGCAGATACATAAACACATACATGTGCCCCCTCTGTTTTGGATTCCCTTCCCATTCAGGTCACCACGGAGCGCTGAGTAGAGTTCCCTGTGCTCTGGAGTCGGGTCTCATTAGTTGTCTGTTTTATACGCAGGCTCTACTTTTACCTGTGGTGTTGGCTTCAGGGAGCTAGGTTCTTTGATGGCACTTTGAATAATGCCCTTGTCCTCAACTTTCTTTCTGTTCAGCTGAGGTGAATGCGGTCTCCTTGGGGGGAAAAAATAATTTGGTTTCCCAGATTTTTAGTTGCAACAAAACAACTCCAGGACTGAGTTGTTAATTGTTGCAGCAGAGGTTTAAAATGAAATAAGGAGCACTTTAAGCTCATTGGAAGACTTTGAACAGTCTTGGAAAGCCAGTAAAGATCCCAGGCCAGACTTTTCCTTATTTCCTGGGAAAGCCGAGTATCTCGACACTTCATTTTCTTACCATCATCTCATTTTCAGAGTTCATTCCAGGCTCACAGTAAATGATTCTTATAGAAGTGTGGTCAGAGTAATGTGACACTCTTTCTATTATAATAACAGAGGGCCATCTTACCCTGAACCACATTATAATATAATGTGTAAGTGAACTCCGGGAGTTGGTGATGGACAGGGAGGCCTGGCGTGCTGTGATTCATGGGGTCACAGAGTCGGACACGATTGATTGACTGAACTGAACTGAACTGAATCTCTGTTTTCTTTTCTCTAAAGCAAAGTCTTTTGCAAGAAGTGAGCTTCATTGTTGGTATTGTTCAGTTGCTCAGTCATGTCCAGATCTTTGTGACCCCATGGACTGCAGCACTCCAGGCTTCCCTGTCCTTCACTAACTGCTGGATTTTCCTTAAACTCATAATCCATTGAATCGGTGATGCCATCCAACCATCTCATCCTCTGTTGCCCCCTTCTCCTCTTGCCTTCAACCTTTCCCAGCATTAGGGTGTTTTCCAGTGAGCCATCTCTTTGCATCAGGTGGCCAAAGTATTGGAGCTTTGGCATCAGTCCTTCCAATGAATATTCATGGTTGATTTCCTTTAGATTGACTGGTTTGATCTCCTTGCTGTCCAAGGGACTCTCAAGAGTCTTGTACAGCACCACAGTTTGAAAGCATCTGTTCTTCGGCTCTGAGCTGCTGGACTTAATTGTGCTGGATTTTAAGTAGCCTGTTTTCTGTCCGAAGCCTTTCCTTTTGCAGCATCTGTTCCGCCCACTGTGCCCCTGAATCTGCTCACTCTGCTAAATCTTTGCTGCCTGGGCAAGTGGGTCTAAGTTGATCTCCGGTACTTTCAGGGAATTTTTTATCATCTAGTGACTTATATGATAAGAGCTTATGTCTGTGCCTATTTAAATTATTTCTTTGACTTAAGCAGCAATGCAGTCTCTCTTACAATGATCACTTTCTGAGTGATTGTAAAAATATCAATATTAAATGCTATTGAGCCAAGGAGGGGGCTATTGGAAGTTAAGAAAATCCCATAGGTATGAGGTTGATGTTGGAAAGCATCTAAGAAATTCCCTACATGTGGGGAAACATTGAAACCAGTAGTAAACTTCTTCAGTCAGGATGAGTTATGCCTTCACTGCTCTGTTGATCCTTCTGGTGAAAGGAGGCTTGGAACAGTAACTTAGGATGCAAGGGAAAGGCCACTCATCTTTGAGTGCATAAATTCACCAGCTGTCCAGTGTTCTGGGACACTGGACAGTGAGAAGAAACCTTATTATCATGCAGGATCTGGTCTCACGAATGCTCCGCTGTCCAGCCTGTCAGACCCTCAGGTTTGTTTACTTAAGAAACAAATGGAAACCGTAGAGCATATGAATGGAAGCAAAGCAGATTTTTAACCAACTTTATAATTTTCTCTGTCCTTCAAAGCAGTTTTTTTAAATGCATGGGCTGTCCATGTTCACATCAAAGTCCTGTATAACTGTTGATCCGATATTGTTCTTGTGAGTGGATTTAGACAGCTTCCTGTTGTCACCAGAAGGTGATGTAGTGAGCCCTTTTTAAATAGGCAGCAAACCAGTAGCCCTCCAGAAACTTTCCTTTAAAGAAACCCATTCTCTTAGGGTCTCTCTCATCTTGATCCTAGAGAATAAGACAGAAACTCAAAGAGAACTGTATACTCCTAGGAGAGAAATATTCATATCAGTTAACAGTTAACAACCTCTACTGGCCATACAATGCAAAGCCTCAAGGATCATCATTGTTCAGAATTTCAGATGAGCAAACAGGTGTGTGATTTAATTCTTTTGGAGGTAGAAGGACCTGAATTTGATGGAACTGACATGAAAAATAACTTAATAAAGACACTAAATAGACATTGTTATCACCAGCTCATTTGGTGGAGAAACAAATAAATCTGAGTTCAGTTGTTTAACCTTTCATTTTAATTACCAGTGCAAGGTATAGAGAGAAGAATCTATGGGAATGAAAGCCCGAGTGATACCTTAAAATGAGAACTGTGGAAGGCTACCATCTATTTCCTTTGACTGTTTCTAAAACTCTGGTGATAGATGAATTTTATGTCCACAAAGAATTTTTGTTTTCATTTGTATCTTCATTGAGCCACTTAATTAAAAAAAAAGTTTATTTATTTGTTATTTTTGGCAGTGCTTAATCTTTGTCGCTGCGTGGGCTCTTCTCTAGTTGCAGCAGGTGGGGGCTTCTCACTTTGATGGCTTCTCTTGATGTGGAACATGGGCTCTGAGGCACATGGGTTCCAGGTGTTGCGGTGTGTGGGGTCTATAGTTGTAGCTCCTGGGCTCTAGAGCACGGGCGCAATAGTTTTGGCTCATGGACTTAGTTGCTGCACGGCATGTGGGATCTTCTCGAGTCAGGGATTTGAACCCGTGTCTCCTACATTGACAGCTTCTTTACAACTGAGCCACCAGGGAAGCCCCAGAGCCACTTAAGTTTTGATCATTTAATTAATAGTACATTTCCCGAACTTGCACTGAATCGCTACTGTACTTTCTTCCTCGATTTGGGAATCCTTTTCACATTACCACAGTTTGCATAATATTTTTTGTTGTAGCCTTAATGTAAAGAATACATCCCCTGGAGCCGGGAATCTTCCTGATCCAGGGATCAGACTCAGGTCTTCTGCATTGCAGGCAGTTTCTTTACCATTTGAGCCACCACGGAAGCCTTTAATATAAAGAATACATAACACAAATGTTTACTGTTCTCTGTGTGTGTGTGTGTGTCTGTCTATTTGTGTGTTAAGAAATAATCCCTTTGTTGGGAAAAATGCTTATAGACAAAATTATTTTGCTTAATTTTCCCCTACATATTAATTTGAAGAAGAACAGTATTTGGTAATAAAGTTGTAGTTCAGCATAACTGTGTTTACATTAATAATACAAATGAAAATATGCCTAAAACTTTACTCCAAAGTAGGTTTTCCATTTAAAAATCTCATGGAAAGCAAATAGCAATTCTGTTTTCTTTCAGAGATATCTTTCTTTGTCCTCTGACTATTGTTCTAGTCTAATGTTTGGTAAATGGGGTGGTATTTAGTGAATAAATTTGCTTTTGTAATTCCAAATATTACTTTAGGTTGTAGTATTTACTTTAAAGTAGATTATTTCATCAGTATTGAACTATGGGGGAAATGTACTTCATAGCCTTATTTTAATCCTTTGGGAATATAAGCATTACTTTAATTGACAATTTGATTTAATTAGTGTTGTTAATGATATTAAATAGAACACAACCATCTCAATAACATTCAAACTTTTACTTAACTCTTTAAAATCAGGGATGGAGTAATTTTGCACCTTATTGTACACATTACTAATAACTATATTTATTAATAATGGTTTTCATAAGCAACATGGAGCATAATTTTAGTCTCAGTCCCATAGTTCTCAAGGGGAGATGAGATTGGAAATGTAGATTGTAACAGGCTTTATAAACTATGTTGAAAATTTTGAACCTTTTCAAATAGTAAAGAGAAATCCCTCAATGACTTGGGGCAGAAAATGGGGTGATGACAGCAAAAGGTCAGCAGGGAGACCAATCATGGTTAGAGCAGTCCTGCGAGCAAAAATTAAAACCTAAATTACGGCAATTGCTGTGTAACTGGAAAAAAAAATGAGCAGAAGAAAAATTACTTTGTAGGAAGACTCAATAAGACTTGGTGAAGTTTTGGGATTTGATGGCCCATGGTCTATCTCCAGCAGACATGAACACGTGAATCCTTAGCATTATAAGTGGAAGATTAGAATGTTCTCCTTTTTAAAATTCCCATTTCAACTACTTTACTCTGCTTTTATGATATGTGACATTTGCAAATGTGATTTATTTTGTATCGACTTATAATTTTATTTTTCAAATTACTGATTTCCAAATAAATGTTATACTGCATCTGAAAAATCCGTGCTGGAAACGAATCAAGGGAGAGGGTGGAGGATAAGAGATGTCTTCTGAGCAGCTGTTGTGATCCAGGCACTGGTTTCAGCTACTCTGCTAATGATACCCACACACTCTCTCTCTGAGCTGATTTATGTACATTTTGCAGATGAAGAAACTGAGGCATATAGACTCATGTAACATGGTGAAGCTCATGCAGTTAGTAAATCCTGGGAGTCAGAACTGAAACAAGTCTTCTTGATGTTAAAATCCTCACTGTTCCCACTACTTTGCTTTCCTTTTCTTACCTGTCTTCAGGTGAGGACTTTTAGAGTCCTCTAGGAACTTATCTCTAGAGTCCTTACCTCTAGGGACTCAGAAACAATAATGAGAGTACATAAAATTTAGAAATATGGCAATAATAATATTTCAATTATTTCCATTTAATTTTATTGTCACTTTATTTCCTAGTGTAACCAAATTGCGAGTGCATTTATTGTAACTGTTTATGGAAATGATTTTTATAGTAGTCATTAAGCATCACTTGTTTGTACTAATTTCTACAGAAGCTCAAATTTGAGATTCTTATCTAGTGAATATATGAATTAAAATGACCAGTAAGAAAGCTTTCAAATGTAACCAAATAGCACATGGAAGCAAAGATAAGTAAGTCTTAATTGCATTGCTATATCTCAAAGAATTAAGAATTGATACAAGTTTGTTTAGTTAAGGAGCATTTGTTTTGCTTAAGGAGAGAATTTTTCTTTTCTAGAATGTTCTAGACCTAACTCACTGTGCTTAGAGCATGAGTTGGGAGTCTGGTAGGATCCCATTCACCTAATTGTTTAACCAATGGTGAATAACTAGCTGGACTGTAAAGCAGAGGCTAGAGCTTTTTGCTCTTTGTCTGTATGCAATTTTGTTATCAGGAACTTTATTTGTAACTTTATGGTTTTTGTTACAAAGGCAGACTTTTCATGTCTGTATTTCTGGTACTAAGACATGACTAGATTTTCTGGTACACTAACATGCTTCAGTTTATCAGTTTGAAAAAGGGGTTCAGTTCAGTTCAGTCACTCAGTTGTGTCTGACTCTTTGCGACCCCATGAATCACAGCACGCCAGGCCTCCCTGTCCATCAGCAACTCCTGGAGTTCACTCAAACTCATGTCCATCGAGTCAGTGATGCCATCCAGCCATCTCATTCTCTGTCGTCCCCTTCTCCTCCCGCCCCCAATCCCTCCCAGTATCAGAGTCTTTTCTAGTGAGTCAACTATTCACATGAGGTGGCCAAAGTATTGGAGTTTCATCTTTAGCATCAGTCCTTCCAATGAACACCCAGGACTGATCTCCTTTAGAATGGACTGGTTGGATCTCCTTGCAGTCCACGGGACTATCTAGAGTGATTAATCACTCATTCTGCAGTATTGAGAGCTGACTATATACTGGGATTGTACTAAGAGCTGGAGAATGTATCAATGAACTAAAAATTCCTTGGAGCATAACTATTAAGTAAATTGTGTGTTATATTAGGAAGTAAATAGTCATGTCATTAGTGAATAGTCTCATTATGTTTTATATGTTTTCATATGATTCATCGCTGTGTATAACTTTGGATTTTTAGTTTTCTAGGTAGGATTTAGAATCTACAAAACCTGCTGAGTCATTAATACCTAATTGAGTATGGACCTTTCTGAAGCCACTCTGTCAGCGCGGGCTTGGTACCACATGCCTGGTTCAATTCAGTTCAATTCAGTTGCTCAGTCGTGTCTGACTCTCCGCGACCCCATGAATCAGCTGGACCTAAACTGCTGGCAGTGCTTTCCCATTCAAGGCACCTGCATTTAATCCTCGTTTTCCCAAATTGTGTCTACACTGAAATGTGCATAGCTTCTTCAGTAATGCAGCTAAGCGTAGGTAGGCACCTTGTCAGTGGACACTATATTTAGAAAGGTCTTCAAGCAAACTTGCAGACGCATGTTTTTCTCTTTAAATTTTATTTTGATTTTTGATATCTTATTCTTGGGTTTCTCACTGATGCAGATTGACCACTTCATTTTTATTAAAAAAATCTTTTTTGGCTATACCACAAGGCATGTGGGATCATAGTTCCCCGACCAGAGATCAAACCCTTGTCCCCTGCGGTGGATGCTCATGCCCTCTACAGTTTTGAACTTGCAGGGAGGTCCTTTTTGGAAGATTTTAAATTCTATTTCCTCATAGTCTTTTCCTTTTTTGATTTTTTTTTATTAACCTCCAGTTAGAATCGCTCATGAAACAATTTGACTTTTTTTAAAAATTAATTTATTTTAATTGGAGGCTAATTACTTTACATTATTGTATTGGTTTTGCCATACATTGACATGAATCTGCCCCGGGTGTACGTGTGTTCCCCATCCTGAACCCCCTCCCACCTCCCTCCCAATCCCAGAATTGAAGGAGACACAATTTGACTTTCACGTACAGTTTGACCTGCTGCCTGAAGCATATTGTCTTTGGTTTGTCATGGCCATTTTGTGCTTCCTCCACCCTCACCAACTCCATCTTTTCTTTTCCTTCTCTTTCACCATCTTTCTTTCTCCAAACTCCCTATAAGGAAGAACTAGACAATTAGGACAATAATCTCCCAAAGCCATTTTCTCCCCAGCTTCCCACAAAGGTCTTTTGGGAAGGATTCAGAACTTCCCTTCTCTTTAAAAGAACAGCATCTTTCCTTTTCAAGTTGAGATGATTTTTAAATTTATACGTACCCGCAGTAACAGTACAGTTTGCCTGCCTAACTTTTGGATACTTGCTTGTCACAGAGTTGGATACTATTTCAACAGGCAAGTTGAGAATAATCACATTCAAAAGACAATAGAGCTCTTTTAAGCAAGACACTAAGCAGAGATAAATGTATTTAATCTGAGCTGCATATGTTATATTCAAACAAATTTCAGTTTCAAAATGGGAATAAATATGATCACAAAAGTCACTTAAAGCTGAGTTGACTTTAGGAAATAAACAGATGGTAAATTGTTAGCATTGGTAATATTTTCTGCACATTTTATGTTGTTTGCCACCAATTCTTTCCTCTATGAATTCATCTTCTCTGATTTTGATGTCTGTATTTCCTGCAGTCAAATATGATAACTACAGTGCAGGAACTTGAGAGAGCCTAATAGGTAAACATTTAAAGGAATGGCTAAATGATAGTTGTTAATTAAGAAAGAAAATATATTGATGCAAATTAACAGGAATTGGAGAAAGAAAGAACTCATCTCATGGAAGATGTAACTGCAAACAAAAGGAAGATGAAGGAGCTGGAAGATAATTTGCTTTACCGTCTGACCAGCACCCAGGGGTCCCTGGTGGAAGATGAGAGTCTCATCCTTGTGTTGAGTAAGACAAAAAAGACAGCTGAGGAGGTGACACAGAAGCTGGAAATTTCAGCCGAGACAGAAATTCAAATTAACTCAGCCCGGGAGGAATATAGACCCGGTGAGTTTGGTAATGAAAGACAAATGTCACAGGAAAATGAAGCGAGAAATGAGAATTAGAGAAATCGAAGTAAGGACGTTATGAAAACGATTATGTGATGTGGGATGGCCATTTATGTTTTATGCCATTTCTTTAAATATTCAGCAAAATTGAAGAAATTTTATGATGGTATAAATTTTCTAAGCGCTTATAATTCATGTTATTGGCAAATTCCTTAAGGTTCCTATGAACTTATTTTTAAACCAGAAAGTTAAGAGAGCTTTTTGAGCACATCTGACTGCAAATTAGTGGAGTCTGGGTCATTCCTGCTGCGTTTGTGGGCTGTTTATTAGTTGTTTATCATTGGTAACAATAAACCTGTGTTTTGTAGTCTTCCTCATAGGAAGGTAGTTCTCTGGTCTCATGGGAACTCTTCAGTCTTATCCGTGAATCAACAAATCAGTGTTGTTTACGGGTTATAAAGGGAACCTGCTAAAAGAATTCAATTTCCTTTAGTAATTTATCATGTCTTCTGGAAAAATAATCGAAACAATATCTACTGGTGAACAGTCAGGAGCATCCTCTCTGTGATGCCTTGGTTTGCCAACTTGAGGCCAGGGTTAGTCAGGGCTTCTTCATGGAGCTTAAGAACGAGGTCCTTTCAATGCCTATGCAATTTTCTGGGTGTTACAACCTGTGCTGTCCCACAAGTTGTCTTCTCTACCTATGAGAAAATGTAATAAAATGTATTTATAAGGGATCTAGAGATTCTAAAATGGAAAGTATTACTTAATGAGGGCAAACAGCAGGCTACGTGTGCAGAGCTTATAAAGAAGAATTAAATGTATATGATGACATTGCTCTAGATGCCCATTGCTGGTAGATAGTCATTGCTAAGACTATGAACCTTGTTGTTTCCATTTAGCATTCAGACTGATGTGTGCACGGGTCATTTATTGTCCACCCTCATCGCAAGTGCAACCTCCGTCTTTGTTTTTCAGTTGCCACCCGGGGTAGCATCCTCTACTTTCTCATCACGGAGATGCGCTTGGTTAATGAGATGTATCAGACTTCGCTCCGCCAGTTTCTTGCCTTGTTTGACCTTTCTTTGGCCAGGTATGTCTGTACTAAGGAAGCCAAGCTGGATTCGGTATCTGTGGGATAGAATGATGATATTATGTTGATAACTTCCCCTCCAGCTTTACTACTAAGCTTCTTCTTTTAATCTAAATTGAGCATAATTACCAGTATGTTAACAAATTATTTTCATTTGTTATTTTATGCTCAGAGAAAGCTCTACCAACTATTTATTCATTGATTGATCAATTCTTTTGGGTTCACAACTTTCTATTTAACAAAATTCCCCAGATGTTGTTGTGAGTGATAATGTTCAGTGGGTAAAAATTGATTCAGACGATGTGAAGGATTCTTTTATGTTATTTCATGTTGAGAGAATGCTTGTTATTTCAGATTTAGGAGGCTTACTAATGATGCATATAAAATAAGAATTGGTCTTTGAGAGTTATTTTCCATGAAAGACTTTGTTTTTAAGAACAATTGAAAAGGGCGGTGGGCTAAACCTGATTTAAATGCTCTCTCCTCCAGGTCTGTCAAGAGCCCAATTACAAGCAAGAGGATCGCTAATATCATTGAGCACATGACCTACGAGGTTTTTAAGTACACAGCTCGTGGGTTGTATGAGGAGCACAAATTCCTGTTCACTCTGCTGCTTACCCTGAAGATTGACATCCAGAGGAACCGAGTCAAGCATGAAGAGTTTCTCACCCTTATTAAAGGTCAGTATAAGACTAGAAAGCATTGCACACGGGTGCAGTTGTACCAATTATTGTGAAGGTCGTATTTGTGTTTTAGTAGTAGTTTCCTTGCATTTCATTGAAGATTGCACTTATGAGAGATATTTTATTTGTTCATTTATTGCATGAAATTTTTTAAAATTTTATTTATTGTATTAAAAAAAATATATTTTGTGCTGGGTCTTTGTTGCTCTAGGGACTTCTTGTTGGCTCAGATGGTAAAGCGTCTGCCTACAATGCGGGAGACCCGGGTTCGATTCCTGGGTCGGGAAGATCCCCTGGAGAAGGAAATGGCAACCCACTCCAGTACTCTTGCCTGGAGAATCCCATGGATAGAGGAGCCTGGTAGGCTACAGCCCATGGGGTTGCAAAGAGTCGGACATGACTGAGTGGCTTCACTTTCACTTTGTTGCTCTGCGTGGGCTTTCCCTCGTTGCAGGAAGCAGGGGCTCCTCTGTTGCGGTGAGAAGGCTTCCCATTGTGCCAGCCTCTCTTGCTGCGGAGAACAGGCTCTAGGTGCACAGGCTTCAGTAGCTGTAGCACGTGAGTTCAGTAGTTGCAGCTCACTGGCTCTCAGGCATGGGATCAGTAGTTACGGGGCCTGGGCTTAGTTGCTCCGTGGCTTGTGGAATCTTCCAGGACCAGGGATCAAACTCATGTCCCCTGCATTGGCAGGCAGATTCTTATCCACTCTACTGGCAGGCAAGTCCCTGCACGAATATTTATTGGCATTTGGAGTAGGCACTTGGAACACTTAATAAGCAAGGAAATTGTGTAGTATGTGAGACGCTAATAAACACTGTGGGGGGAAGAAAACCAGAGGAGGACAAGGGAGATGGGGAGTTACACAGTATGTGGAGTGAGGGGGAATGTTAACATTTTAAATGGGATGTTTAATGGGATTTCTAATGGAGTGGGACTCCTGAGAGATGGACAGGTGAGCCAAGACCTGGAGGAGCAGGGGGTGCTGGCTTTGGGGACGTTTAGAGAAGTGCCGAAGGAAGAGGGGCTGGCATCAGTGCCTCTGTTGTAAGGGAGCCTCGTACTGTCTCCAATGTGATGGAGGCAAAGCACAGCAAACATGGTGGCCGAGCAGTGGTGAGCAACCATGCTATTCATCCCATGCTTATTTCCTCTGTGTCTGTCGTAGCATCGTTCACAGGTTGAACAATCTATTAGGCTAGCCAGTATTGAGCAGGCTCTGGGAATTGGTGATGGACAGGGATGCCTGGTGTGCTGCAGTCCAAGGGGTCGCAAAGAGTCGGACATGGCTGAGCGACTGAACTGAACTGATTGAAAGTTAGTCCCATAGTTGTGTCCAACCCTTTGCAACCCTATGGACTGGCTCACCAGGCTCGTCTGTCCATGGAATTTTCCAGGCAAGCTGGCCAAAAAGATTTTGGGGTTTTTCCATAAGATGTTATGGGAAAAACTCAAATGAACTTTTTGGCCAACCCAGTACTATACATTTCTAAAGAAAGATTTACTTTTTTAAAAAATATTTATTTATTTGGCTGCATTGGGTCTTAGTTGTGGCATGTGAATGAACTCTTAGTTGAGGTGTGGAATCTAGTTCCCGGACCAGGGATTGACCCAGTCCCTGCTTGGGGAGCTCAAAGTCTCACCAAGGAAGTCCCTGGGGATTTATCTTTAGAGATAAAACACAGCTTTATATTTGGACAAGGGGTGGATTTTCATGACCTCACCTACATGGAGAGTAGATTTGCAGAGGAACTTGAAGAGGATCCTATGGGGGCAGAAGGAAAGGGCACATGGGAGTGTGTAGGTCAGAGTGACACTTAACATACATACCAATGCATATTTGTATACATATGCCTGGGAAGAAAGCTATGGCAAGCCTACACAGCATACTAAAAAGCAGAGACATCATTTTGCTGACAAATGTTCATCTAGTCAAAGCTATGGTTTTTCTAGTAGTCATATACGGATGTGAGAGTTGGACCAGTAAGAAGGCTGAGTACTGAAGAATCAATGCTTTCAAACTGTGGTGCTGGAGAAGACTCTTGAGAGTCCCTTGGACAGCAAGGAGATCAAACCAGTCAATTCTAAAGG